>NC_045429.1:81482198-82108448 GCF_902635505.1 Sarcophilus harrisii | reverse complement strand
CAAAATAAATAAATCTGAAACAATATGAATTCCTCTTAGCTTCTTTTTTTCTTAAATAAAGGAAAGCTAATTCTGAAATACATTTCCATTATCATTCCTCCCCTCTCTTAAAATTATTCATTGTACAAATATATCCTTTGTATAATAAAAGTTTAAGAACAAAACCAACCGGCATCTTGGGATTTGTAGTTGAGAAGGATAAGTATTTCTCTTCTCAGCACTGACAGTGATTTGCAACTACCTTGATCTCTGAGCTGGAAGGCAGAATTGAGTTAAGCCTAAGGGCTCCTGAAGAGATACAATGTCTTCGAGAGCAAGACTGAGAAAAGAAAGGGCTTCAAAAGATAAGTAGGAGAGATTTGGTGGCAAAGAGGCATTGAACTAGAGACCAAAAAATAAAATAAAATAAAACAGAACTAAGCTATTGTTGTTGTTTGTCCTTCATTCTCAAAGATCATAACCTCAGGAGATAATGCCATGATATGCAAGTGAATTAGTTTTGAGCAGGATGGTCAGTGCAGTCAACTGCCTTACTTTCTCCTCCAGTGCAGGGGCTCTCTCTAGCTCCAGTGGTCAGGTATAACTCAGGAAGACTGGAGATGATCTTGTAAGCAGTGGGAGACCTAGGGCTTTTTAAGCTAAGTGGGTCACCTAATGGTGATTAAGGCTAGGTAAGAAAGAACAATAAAGAACAGCTTGTTTGACCTCATTCAAAAAATAAAATCTATCTGCAAGGGGAGGGAAAAGCTCAGAATTTCAAGCCAAAACTACAATTGCTATTTACATTCCCCTTGAGGTAATCAGGGCCAAAACTATAAAACTAAGAGGGATGGCCTAGGTCTAGTCCTTAAAAAAGAATCTATCCTCTGAAATCCAACATATTGAGGAAAGGAGAGAGGAGGAAGGAAGGAAGGGAGGGAGGGAGAAAGGATTAAATGAGGCAGAGAAAAGTGTTACAAAAGATCTGTCATCCTCTAAAGTGAGGGGTCCTCAAACTTTTTAAATATGGGGCCAGTTAACTGTCCCTCAGACTGTTGGAGAGCCGGACTATAGTAAAAACAAAAACTTTTGTTTTGTGGGCCTTTAAATAAAGAAACTTCATAGGCCTGGGTGAGGGGGATAATCGTCCTCATCTGCTGCATATGGCCCGTAGGCCGTAGTTTGAGAACCCCTGGGATTTTCTAGTGGAAGACTGTGGCCTAAGTTGTCAGTTGTATCTGCCTCTTTTAAGAAGCTGAGGAAAATTATAAGAAAAAAGCTGCACCCTCAAATCGCCACCAAATACACACATGCTTCTTCTTTCTGATACTTGTTTATTAAGGAACATTTTCTGTACTTCTAACATTGACAGTAACCTGAATGTTTGTTTCACTCATAAAAAGGTCACGAGTTACCTGGGGATAAAACTTTCAAAGAATTAAATCTCCCAATTTTAGAATTTTGCCTAAATGAGTTCTTTTGAGTTATTGTGATTTTTTGATAATACTCCTTGTAAGAAATAAAATAACTTACTAAAAACTTCACTGACTCACTGCAGGAAAGATTGATTTTACATTCCTTCAAGAATAGGTGTCTAGGTAACAGACACACCATTGGGACTCCAAAGGCAGCATTTTATTTCCTTTCCTGAAGCACAAGTCCTTTCTCTGATTCCCCATTAATTGGGTGTAACAGAAGTTACATGATAAGAATCTCCACCCCTCCTTACAGATCAAGTCCCTGCTTTCAAAAGAACTTCCATTCTAGAAGGGAGAAGGGTAATAGAGGAGAATAAAAATTCTTTTCAAATCTCTGGTCACTAAACCGGAATTACAAAAGTCCGTCCCTGCCCTCAAGGAATTGACTTTCTTTTGGGGGAAGATAAGTTCCAACCTTAATATCCTTGATATCCTTGTAAGTTTTAGTTTTCTGAAGTTTCTCCAATTTAATTTTCTTAACTGTAGAAAACAAATGTCCTTCCATTTCTCATACTCCTCACTTTCTTATTTAATATAAACTAAATGGAACAACATGGAAGGAAACAACATAAAAAAAAATAGTATAATTATTTATAGTTGACTCAATTCTCCTTCCAGCTCAGAGATCAAAGTAGTTCCAAATCAATGTCAGTGCTGAGAAGAGAAATAACTTATCCTTCTCAACTACAAATCAACTACTAGAAAAAATAAGCTAATTAATATAACTAGTTGTGGCTTATTAAATCTAAAGGAATAAAAAAGAGTAGAGAGAAGAAAGGGATGATGAATTTTTAAAATGCTTTGTACACATTACTAAATAATAATCTCTAATTAATTTAGCAAACCTTAACTTAAAAAAAAAAAATACCAGCAGTTCTTATAGTTTCATGCCCTACTCTTCCACCCAATATTTTAAAATCTTTTGAACCTAAACAAGCCTTTTGAGAGCAGGGATTATGTTAATCTTTTTGTTTGTATATGTAGTGCTAAAATCCACATTTTATTCATTTTTTACATGTTTAATTTATCTTTTTAAAAACCCATCAGAGATATTTCTCAGGTAACAGTGAATTAAATAAATTAAATTGATTTCACTTTATATATTTTTCAGGCTATACATTATAGGAAAATACACCCATATTGCAAATGCAACCTTGTTTATAACCTTTAAAGGCAAAGAAAAAAGACATTTTGTTCAATGAAAAAAAATTGACTATAATTGTTGATGGATAAAAAGAACTTTTAATTGGATAGGGACAGTGAATTTCATGCAGATTTTTTGAAAAGAAAAATGGGTAAACATCATGGAACTTTAAACAATTGTGTGCTTTGACACAGCCATGAAATTATTTTCGACCATAACAAAAACATAGCCCTCTGATAATGAATCTTATTTAGAAAGCAAATAGTGCATTTACTGATCTTGAAAACAAAAGTGGTGGAAAAAGCTACAAAAAAGGAATCTGCCAGTTGCGCTCTGAGACTTGCCTATAACACTGTAATCAAATGTGGCATGGTGTGCACAGTTTTATCCTAGATATATTATGGATAAAGGAATAAGTGGATTACACAGAAAGAAGATGCTGTGCTAAGATAATTATTGCATTAAGACTGCAGCAAAGCATCCAGGCTTTCATTTTGCACTATTTTTCATGCACAATCTAATGTGGTTAAAAAAAAAAAAAAACTCAGAAATGAAAGTTGGTTGATATAATATTTATCCCAGAGTTAAACTTTTTGAGGGGGGAAAAGCTATGCCAGAATTTCAAAAGTTTAAAGGAATAATTATATGTTCTTTTCATAATTATGGGAATGAAGAGGTTTCTCAAATTGAAAATGCTATTAAAATATTGTCTTTAATCAGTGTATATAAACTTTTAAATTGTGATGAAATAATTGGTAGTAAAGGAAAATCATACATACACACATACATATGTTATGTAATATCCACATATCCACTTTTAAGTATTCATACATATGCTTAGTGCTTAAAAGTAGGGACATAATAAAAGTTTATTAATTTATTCATATAAGATATAGATACCATGTATGCATGCAGACAGGCATATACATGTTTACATATATATAGACATAAATATTCACAGATGGGCATACCCAAAACTATGCACACATATATGTGTATGTATGCATTCTTTTTTTCGAAACGAAGTCTTCCATCACACTTTATGGTGTTATAAACTATGGATAAATATACGTATTTGTAGACTTTAAGAAATAATTCATTTTGGACTCCTATTCTATTCTAATCAATATTAAACAATTTAATAAAATCACATATAAGTTCTGTATATAAGGCCTCAGAGGTGAGTAATGAAGATTCTAATTTCACTTGTTTAATCATAAAAGTTAACTATAATTAATATACTAATTTGACAACTAGACAAAATAAGCTCCACTCTTATTTTTTCTTGTCATGATAACCATATCCAGGGTTACACAGGTGTTTTGACTATGTGCAAAGTCCCCCAAAATATTGTTGTATCTTCAGGCCAATCATTTGTCCAATAGGACCGTCTTATGACCACTTAGGTCATGATAACTTCTTCTGTTTCCTCCTGCCCAAACTAAAGAAAAGTCTGTCCATCTTGCGTGGAGATATTTCTTACTTTTACCCAACTTGTGACCCTGCTGACATATTATTTTGCTTATTTTAGCATATGTGTCACATGTTGATTAATGTTATTATTCTATATTTGGTATAACTGTTCTGGAATGACTGAATATTTAGCCCTATAAAAATAGAGTCCTGGAAGAAGGAGGCATCTTATATTTCAAGGAAAATCTGAGGTCTACTTTGTTAGAGAAGACCATGGAGCCTTTAATGAAGTGTTATTGGCTCAGAGTTCTGCCTCAGTTTATTTTACTGTGGGTGGGATAATTTTAATCCCCACAAGACACAGAAATAGGATCGTTATATAAATATTGTATAAACATGTGTATACATATACACACTTGTTTACCCACAAATAAATACATACATATTACTGAAAGTATGTGTATGTAAGTAATATTTGTCTATAGCTGAATAGATAAGTATTCAATTCTAATAAAAAAATACAAAGTGAAGGTTGATGAAGCCGATGATTTTGGATGAAAATGAAATATACAGTAATGGAGTTGCCAGATAATAAACAACATGTTTATAGTTAAATTATGAGAATATTCCAACACATCTGTGGTTTCATCAACGATAGTAACTCAAACATCTCATTCTTGAAAACTGTGCAATACGCAATTAAAATTATTATCTTGCTTTAAGCCTAGGGGAAAACATAAATTCCACATGTGCCTCTCTCCTCTTTAGGTTTAGGGTTTTTATTTTAGATGAAATATTATGAGTTCTGTCACAATCACTCTGAGCCCTTAGATAAGGAAATTCCTAAGATTCAGGCAGAGGTTGATCTCTTCCTAACTTTATATTTCTCTATATTTTAAACTTATAGCCTTTTTGTGTTTCAAACAAAATTTAGTTTACTAAAAATGAAAGAAGAGATTATCATATAGTGCTTATGAATAATTAGGCACTAGGAAGAAAATTTGCAAAAAAGAGCAACAACGTTTTCTTAGGATTTTTCTCAGCCCAGATTTTTCTGCTCTGAAATGTCTGTAGAATCAATAATTCTCATCAATATTTTTATTTTTTATCAGAACTAATTACTACATCTTTTCCTCAAAATATACTCAAATACCATGCTTCTTTCCAACCTCCTGAATCCAGGCCTTCTCAACTAACATCTCAGGTAGGGACAAGTTTTCTAAACTTATCCAGACATAAATCTTGGGAAACTCACTGTCATTTGAAGGAATTATATATATATAATTTCACATCTATGAGATTTTTTTTTTTTTTAAGTTTTATTAGGAGCAAATAAATAACCCCACTAAATACAGATGATTGAAGAACACAGAGTTTCACTTTGACCATGATCATAGAGCTAAATGTTAGAAATGGAATTTGAATGGACTTCTGACTCCAGTATTGTACTCTATTTAAGATGCTACCCTGTAGAAGGCCAGAACCCTGGAGAAGTATACTTGAAACAAGGTATTAACTCAGACAGATTGCTGAGACAATGGTTATCTAGTTTACATATATAATTAGTAGTTAGCATGGTGATGTAATGATTCTCTAAGTTCACACATAATCAGTATGCTGTAATGACATAATTAAAATAAGGGATAGAAAGAGCCAACAAGGACTGAATGAGAGGCATTCCATTTCCCAACATCCTGGTGGCTCTCTTGCCTCTTGCATTCCTCCACTAAGAAGTCCAAGGCCCATCTGAAGGTCTCCCAAAAAGCTAGCCATGAGCACTGGGTAAGGGTTAGTTCACCCACTTTATCACACTGTCTCCTTGATGAAGGACTGCTGTGGCTATCTCTTTTGTAGCAAAAACTGATATTTCCAAGGGTTTTTGAGTGACTCTTTCAACCACATTGGATAAAGCCAGTTCAACTTCTCTCAAAGCCTCCTGAGCTTCTTTTGTAAGCTGGAGTGGTGAATTTAAAGCACTGTCTCCCCTTAAAATGTCATACAGTGGTTGTAATTGATTAGTCATTAAGCCTAATACCGGACGCATCCATTGGTTATCGCCTATCAATTTCTGAAAGTCATTTAAGGTGCTTAGCTTCTCTGTTCTTAATAAAAGTTTTTGAATTGTAAGCACCTTAGAGTATACTTCATATCCTAAATATTGAAAAGGAGCATGTCTTTGAATTTTTTCTGGACCTATGTGCAATTTGTAGTTCCTTAGTGTTTCTATGATCTTTTTTAGACATCTGTCTAACATTTGTTCCTCAGGTGCACATCCCAATATATCATCCATGTCATTACATAATAACATTACTTTTGGAAATGCTTTTCTTATTGTAGTAAGAGCAACAGCAACATACATTAGACACATACTAGGGCTGTTTTTCATTCCCTGTGGCAAAACTGTCCATTCATATCTTTTATAAGGCTTAGCTAAGTTAATGCTGGACACTGAAAAGGCAAATCTTTTCATATCGTCCTTATCCAGAAGGATAGAATAGACACAATCCTTAATGTCCCAAAGAGGCCATTCTCTAGGCATTTGAGTAGGAGATTGGAAATCCAGGCTGAGGAGTTCCCATAGTTTCCATCTGTTCATTTGCTTTTCTTAAATCAGTTAACATCCTCCATTTTCCAGATTTCTTTCTTACAGAAAATACAGGGGAATTCCAAGGACTTAGAGAAGGTTGTAAATGTCCTTGGTCTTGGTCCTGTACTATATCTAATAAGGTCTGAATTTTTTCACTAGCTAAGGGCCGCTGTTCTATCCATACTGGTGTATCAGTTTTCCATTGAATGGGAACAGGTGAGAATGTTGGCAAGTTTTCAACAGCAGCCCTGCCTAAATAACTGAAGTACTCATTTGTAACCCTAATTGTTATAAAATGTCTCTTCCCCATAGATTGATGAGGATTTTTCAATTATAAAAGGAGTAAAAACTTCTGTTTCACCTTCAAAAGACCATCTCAAAGGGGTAGCACTAACTTCAGCTGCTATTGATCCCCCTACTCCAGACATGTAGATGTCTACCTTAATCTTTGATTAGTGTTTGGGCCAGTTGGCACTTCTAATGACTGTACGATCTGCACCTGTGTCTACCTAATGGTATGCCATTTTTATAGATAGTGAGCATAGGTCAGTCAGCTGTCATAGCTGCTGTCCAGTATATTCCTGGATTTTGTGGCCTGGAGTCAGAATCTGGGTGACTATCACCAGATTGTTTATTAGGAGTCTATCAGTAAACCTGATGCTACTACTTCTCCCGGGTGATAAGTCACACATTGTCTACCTATATTAGTGACTGGGAGATTATCTACACATTCCCCAATTTCCCACATCAGTGTATGGATGGACACTGTTTTGTAAGTGCTCTCAGGAGGTGAAATGGTCAAGCCTACTCTCCCTGGAGGCAAAGGATCCACAGGCTGGAGAGGAACAGATTTCACCTCGCCAGGAGGTATCTCAGTATTTCCAGCTGCATACAACTCTATTCTCCACAATTGTAATTTCATTTTCCTACATCACTATACACAAATCCACACATACCTGTATATATACCCACATGTACAAAACATATACACCTGTGCATCTGTATGCATATCTGTAAAGGACTGAACTCCAAACAGATATGCTTGAATCAGAAAACTAAGCACTTAAGGCTAATTACATATTTGATGTAAGATAATGACTCTATTAGCATATGTTTGGATAAATGGCTCTTCTCACAGTTGATGTGGGCATATATGGTAGACGTTTAATGGATATCTGTTGAATTCTATATTTGAATTTAAAATTTAAGGTGAGTATTATCAATTAAGTTACCAATTATCTTTTTAAAATTAAGAGAATATAGTCATAGACTCCTAAATATACTTTGAAGGAAAATTTAGAAAAAACTAAATTACAGACATACAGTAAAAACTGACTAGCTTTGATTAAGTATAGAGGGCGTGAGGGAGGAAGTGATCAATGTTCAATTGAACCTACAATAGCAATATAGTACAAATGTTAAATGTAAGAAGTGTGACTAATATATAAGGAATAGGATTTTCTTCTTAGTAGGATTTTCTTCTATATAAACTTCAATATATAAGAAATAATGTACTAAGAATAAAAAGGAGAGATCAATAATCAAATTTTGTTCTTCCATATACATGTTACATGACCTTGCACAGACACTAAACATTTCTACATAAAATTTCTTCATTTGTAAAATAGGGCAAGTAATCCTGTGCTTCTTATAGCATGATACTTCTGCAAGGATCAAACAATGAGCATTTTTTAACCTAGAGAGTGCCACAGTAACCATTAATGTTAACTTTTATATGGAATTTATTTGTAAATTTCATTCAAAGAACAATATTTGCTATCATAAAATTCAGATACATCAAAATCATGAATTTGTTTTAAAGGATAGAAATATACATACACACACACGTGTATACACATACTTATGCTTCTGCCTAAAACATTTTGTTTCCTGCTATATTTCTTTATAATCTCCATTTCAATTTTTTTTCTAAATGTACTTGAAAACAATAGTTGTATCCAGATCCGATTTCCATACTTAAAAATCATTTTGTTATGAATTATCACCTTCCTCCCTTCCCCTCCCCCCAAAATAGATTTATGATATCTTAGTGTAAATAGCCTCAGTTTTAGGGACTTTATAGTAAATTGTTGAGATGAGGGGATAGGGGGCAGGCATTTCTGAAGAGTTTATAAAGTATATTTTTACTGTCACCAATTTACTTACTAAGGTAATTTACTATTACTGTAAATCTTTTCCAGCCAGAAATCAGTCCAGTAGATAAGAAGCACTGTCACTGACTAGAGAAAAAATGAAAGCAAACTGGCTTGACTGCTTCAAGATAGCTAAACATATCTTTCTCCAAAGTTTTATAAAGTCCTCATTCTGCTGTAATCTTGTTAAATTGTATGCCCAAGGCTTTACCAATACTTCTTGAATATTATTCTTAAATTTGAAGGTAAACATTGCCATAGTTTAGAATGTACTTTGTCAGTAAGTCAATAAACATTTATTAAATATCCACTATGTGCCAGACACTCTGCTAAAGATTACAGATAACACCAAGCTTCTTGGTACGTATTTGTTTGTAGGTTACCTGTCTCATTAAATCATGAAGTTCTTTAAGTGCAAGTAGAACTGCCTTTTTCCCTCTGGCTCATGGTAGGCATTTAATAAACATTGATTGATTAAAAAGAGTCAAAAAAGGAGCTCAAGGAGCTCATAGCCTGCTAGGGGAGAAAACAAACAAACAATTATATACAAAGCAGACTACATACAAAAATAAATAGGGTATGATTAACAGAGGGAAGGCACTAGAATTAAGAGGAATTGGAGAAGTTCTTCCTGTAAAAGAGGGGATTTTAGTAGGGATTTAAAGGAAACCAAAGAAGACAGGGAGCAAAAATGAAGGAGAACATTCCAGACATCAGGAAAAATGGCAGGAGCCGAGAGATGGAGTGTTTTATTTGTGGAGTAACAAGGAGGACATGTTGGACAGAAAAGTGTGAGAAGACTGGAAAGGTAGGTGGGGCTAGGATATGAAGGGTCTTGAACTCTAGAGGATTTACTATTTGATCCTGGAGGCAATGGGAAGCCATTGGGATTTAATGAGGAGGGAATAACATGGTCAGATTGGCTCTTTAGGAAAATCACATCAATGGCTGAATTAATTAGAGCATATATTATAGTGGTATTAGAGACAAGACAGGCAGATATACTAGCAGGCTCTTGTACTAATTCAAATTTGAGGTAATAAAAGTTTTCAGTATTCACAATACTGACAGAGAAGAGAACAGGGTATATTGACAGGCATGGACAAGATAATACTTAAGGTTTGGGATTTACTTTTGAGGGGACTGTTATTTTTTAGTTTAGTTTTAATATGAACAACCAATTCTTTATTTTCAGATTGATTAACCTGCTGTTGGTTGAGGACTTTGTTTTTCTCCCTGGATGCCATGCTTTCTTAAAACATTATAGTAATTTACTTTGCTAGTAAGTGGTCTAAAGTTTAAGGGATTTTTACCACTGATTTAAAATGGTTAACTATTCCCCAATTAATAAATAGCCAAAGGATATGAACAGACAATTTTCAGATGATGAAATTAAAGCCATCTTTAGTCATATAAGAAAAAAATGCTCCAAATCATAATTGATTAGGGAGATGTAAATTGTGGAACTTATACCCAAAGGGATACAAAACTCTATATACTCTTTGATCCGGCAGTGTCATGACTGTGTCTGTGTCCCAAATGAAATCATAAAGGAGGAAAAAAGGACCCACATGTACAACAATGTTTGTAGCAGGTCTTTTTGTGGTAGCAAAAAAATTGGACAATGAGTAGATATCTGCTCATCAATTGGGCCATGGCTGAATAAACTGTGGTATATGAAGGTAATGGAGTATTATTGTTCTATAAGAAACAAGCAAGCTGATTATCGAAAGGCATAGAAAATTTACATGAAGTGATGTTGAGTTAAGGAAACAGAACCAGAAATACACTGGTGATGATCTATAAAGGGCTGAAACTCTGAATAGGAGTGCCTGGGCACAGGGGCACCTGAATAGGTGCCATGGAATCAGACAACCCAAGACTTAAGGCTAATTACCTATTGGGCAATAACTTTATTAGCATATCGCATATGTTTGGAAAAATGGTCCTCACTATTCTGTACTGCCTTGATCTTTTGGTGTATACAGATAATTGTAGGAGGTATTGGAGGATTGGAGTGAGACAAGCCAAACTCACTTTGTAGGACGAAGAGAAGGGAGTTGATGGAGAGCTTATAACAGTTTTGTCCATCCCCTTCACTTCTCCCCCTAAAGACCAAGGACTTTTGCTTATCCTGACTCTGACTGACCCTGAGGTCTCCAGGGAGTTAGCTCAGACTTTACAATGATCCTTCATTGATAGTTGGTTCTTCTCAGTGATCCAAGGCAATCCCAATAAATTCTGGATAGAGCACATCAAAAAAAAAAAAAAAAAAAAAAATATTAAAATAGATTCCAGGTAATTTTACATTTCTCCCCAACACAATGTATTAATTTATCATATATATAGATTCAAAGGATAGAATCAAAGAGACCATGTAATCCAATTCTAAATTTGCACATGATCAAAATTTTGCATGCATTTCTTCCATTGCCCAAAATAAGCAAGGCAAGGACTGTTTTGTTTTTTTGTTTGTTTTTTATTTATCTTTACCACTTATCATAGTGCCTGACACATGCTAAATGCTAATGATATGTTTTTTTATTGAGTGAATGTTGCAGGACTGCTTATGAATGTCCAAGATTCTGCCTATCATTAGTCATGATAACCTAGAAATGGTGGTGGTTGTTGTATTCACTTTTCTATTTTAAATCTATTAAAAATATTCAATTAAAACAATATTAACTTTTGCATACAAAGTCTTAGGAATTAAGATATATCATTGAAATTTTTTTTTCAAATTTTAATAGTCTCTAAAATGTAAGAAAAATAAAATGAAAAAGAAAGGACAAGGAGTGGATTCATGAATGAGTTCAAACTTTATAAAAAATATCTATGTGACTATAGGCAAATCATTCAACTTCTCATAGCTGCAGGCACTTATTTCAGATCAATAGCCCATCTTTGTTAGTAGACAAGTTTCTATTCCTTGAAATACCTACATCAAAGAAGTACCTGGACTAAAAAAAAAAAAAAAAAAAAAAAGAAATGAACAAAACACTAATGCTGTTACATTTTAAGGGGGAAAGCTTCAAAATGTTCATTGCTTATTATGAAAAAAAAAAGGCAACCTTGACTATCCTGAGTAAAAACTTTATGCTAAAAATGTTATACTACAATAATTTAATTTGAACCATTATGTCTATTACTAAATATATTCTATTTGCATCATTTGTTTTCTCAGTTATGGGTAATTGCTCTTTGCAGAATTCACATTAAATGAAAGATAAGAATTGTAGTAAAGAAACATTTCATGACTTTAACATTCTATAAGGGTTGACCCTTTTGATGAGGTGAAAGAATGGAAAGAGATCCCCTTAATAGCAATGGGCTTTGTAAAAGAATTTGCAAACCCTAATGAATACAGGCACAAGGTTTGTGGCAGAGAATGGGATTTAATTATACTAAGAAGCCAGCTTGCTAGGAAGACAGGCTTCTTAATGGGCAAGGAATATAGCAAAGGTGGATTACACTGAGAAGAAAATATCTTCAGCAGTGGGAAAGTTCCTGTTAGGATGTCTATGAAGATGGGTTTAACCAACCCTTAGTTATATCTGGTACACCTTGGCCTAGGAGGCTGGGAGCAATTTGAGCACTCAATAGAGGCCTATTGACTAAGAGATCTCAGTTGAATGAGATCACTTAACCAGGAGTTTGAGCCACTGGGAGGAGGGACTTTGAATCTTCAATAGAGGGTGGTGATTATGTTCCTGGGTCAAAATCTCCAATTAAATGAGATTACTTAGGGTGTTTCCTTTATGGACAGAAGGGTGTGCCCCTCCCAGAGGAGAGCTTGTGACCCCAAATAACCCTTGTTTCACAGATTAAAGGGGACACAGTTTTAGCCCCCTAAAGGTTAAAGGGGACACAATTTACACTTTTAAAAATCATTTTGTAATTTTCAGAAGTGACTGAAGGATATGAATTCAAGAGCAATATATTTTTCACTGAACAAATGTAGAGGTAAACCATAAAACAAAGTTAGCATCTTATGTGTCTTATTGTCATAACTTTTACTTATTGGAAATATTAATATGTATTTTATGAATAAATAGTTTAGACCTTTAAAATATTTGCCTCATTTAGTAGCATTTAGGATTTCTTCAAATATAGCAGTGAATGTTAAGCCTGGATAAAGTCCATTGGGATTCAAATGGAGCTACCTGACCATGCCTCAAATCCCAATCACTGGCTCTCACTAACTAGCCAACAACAGGTCACAGTTCAAACCTTACTTTGTCATTGTTTGCAAAGTTGATGGCTCTGAGTGAGTTATAACAATTGTTTCTCACTTTTATTTTAGGAGCAGGTAAAGAGAGGCTGTTTTTTGCCTCATTTCTTATCTAATCTTACTCACTGAATGGGGTTTGTCTCAAACATACTGAGACATCTCTACAGTAAATGGGACTTGTCTTTCCTTATTGAAGAGAATAAAAATGAAATTATGTTGAGTCAATGGATAGTATGTCTGACTGATTGTCAGACCATTATGATTTAGCAAGGCCCTACCACAGATTGGACAGAATGGAGGCAATCTGCACATTGTATTCTTTTGAATTACTGCAATTCTTTGCTCAGAGCACAATGTGGTCTTTGATGTGGGCACAGTATGCTTATATGGTCCCGTGCCAGTGTTTTCCCATGTTTCACAATAGATTACCAAGTTGTTATGAAGGGGTTTGTATGCCAGAGAATTTTGTGGTTAATCATGGACTTAATAGGAAGTCATTAGGGTTTATTGAGGGGGTAACATAGTAAGATCTGTTTTTTAATAATCACCATAATGGCTGACTGGAGGCTGTATTAAGAGTGAGATATTTGAGGAAGATAGACCTACCAGAGCCACCAGCTGATTCTTGCAATAAATTTAGGTGAGGAGATAAGGACCAACAACCAGGGTGATGACAAATGTCAGAAAGGGGGACATTTTTTTGAAAGATATCACAAAGGTGAAATTGCATTGAGCTAAAAACAATGATTAAATTGTCCCTTGAAGAATGGAATGAATATATATAGCCTGGTAATTGGAAAAGAAAAATTCAGCTAAAGAGAATATATTGAAGACAAGTAATATTGTACAATTCAATAATGTAAGTTCAAGAAACATTTTCAATGATGTTCCAGAAATTTGGGTAGTTTTTAGGCTAGAGTCAATGAAAATGGCATGTCCTCAAAATCTACATTTCATGGAGATAATGAAAAAAATGTTTTACACAAACACAAAAGTATATACAAATGAATGGAAATAACTTCAAGAGGGAAAATTTGCTATAGGAGTTGGGTTCTGAGTTGAGCCTTAAAGATGACTTAGATGTTCCAAGAGGTAGAGGTAAAAACTCCATGTATGGACTAACAGTTTTTCAAAGGCCTAGAATATGAGTTGGAATGTCATAGGGAACAGTTAGGTCAGTTTGAGGAAGCCAAAGAATGTGCTAAGAAAATTATATGAAATAAGGTAACAAACCAAATGGTAGAAGATTACAAAAGCCAAGTGAAAATTGTATTTTTTCCAAGAGACAATATATAATCAAAGATTCTAGATATGTGTCTATAGTAATGGTTTTGGGGATGTGGGGATGATAGTTTGAGGACTACTTAAAAGATTATCTTTTTAAAAGTACCTGTGTGGAACATAAATTAGAGATGTTAGACATATATATTAGAATTAAGGTTACTATAATAGTCCAAGTAACAGAGAAGGCAGCCTGAGGATAGAAGTTTTTTCAATACCAGATATTTGAGAGATCGGATCTGACAATTGATAAGCTAAGGGAATTAAAAATGAAAATACAAATTTTACCTTTCATCAGCCATCCAGCCTCAGCCTACTAAATTTGTCTTGATTCTCTTCAACTGAAACAACCAGTGACCAGTTCTCCAAAAGTAATACCAGTAGCCACAGAAATTAAGACACTCAAGATTTTTTTTTTTTTTAATTTACAGACCTTTATTAGGAGATGCTTGCAGTTTGCGGGCTTTTTTTTTTTGAAATCAAGGATACTTTTATACAAATTAAAAATGAGATTCTTAATCTCAACTTGACCAGATAGCAAACAATTAAAAAAGGCTTTAAAGTTGTATTGGGAAAAAAAATCAAAACAAGGAAAAAAAAAGATGCTTGTCATTCCCCCCCCAAATTTTTAGTTTAAAAAAACCCCCAAAACTCATGCAGATAGTTCTAGTTATCTGGTCAGTAGCAAAGAAAAAAAAAAAGGAAAGGAAAAAAAAAAGGAAATGAAGGCAAGCAGTTAGGTCTTCGGTTCCAAATCGTTTTTTCATTTCTTATTACTGGTGGGATTTCATGTTCCTTTTTCTTGTGTGATGGTCAAACCGGATGACAACCGGCACTTATCAACCAGCTCTGCTCAGCCTTGGGAGACAATTTATTCTCAGTTGATGATTTGCCTGCTTAACTCTTTGCAATCTTGTAGTTTTAGAGTTCTTTGGGCATCGGTTGGTGATCGAAATTACAGTGGCACCAACATTGAAGTAGCTGCTGACCCCGAGTCTCATATTCTTGGTTTTCTTCGTCGTTAACGTGTTCCTTTCTTCAGGTTGTCTTTTATGAAGAGGATTCCTGTAGAATTTTGATGTATCAATCACTTTGACCCATTTGTCTCGACTTGTTTTCTTAGCACACCCAGTTTATCAGCACCCTATTTATCAGCACCCTCGAACATAATCTTTGCGCCCTATCAGCTGCAACTTCTATCAATATTTGCGCAAGAGGGTTTAGAATGCTGTGTTTGATGCCGATGGGCTGCGCTGAAGCGCATGTAACGGATATCCACCCGCTTGGGGTAGGGAGGATGGCAGTGTTGTTAGCAGTGGATTTCTGGAGCACTCACCAATACTTTGTCTTCTTTTCCCCAATCTTACTTTTCTGGTAATTCTTCTGGAAATTTCATGGATGATGCCTCTGTTGTGGATAGCTGTGTACAATGGTGACTGTTGCCTGCCTAATTTTTGCTGCCATGCGATCCTAATGTACCAGGGTCTGGAGCATTAGCTCCCTCCGCACTCCTTTTGTCTTCAACATTTTTAAAACAGTGGTCTTTCTTCTATCTTGTACGCTGAGAAGGGATTTCCAGTATTTTTCTTCTATATAGAAGAATGGTGTACAAATGCATCTTAATTGGTGTCACTGGAGCCATTTCTTATCTTGAACCATTTTACTGTTGGCAAAACCTTCCTGATGATTTTCTTATAACTGAGCATTTGGGGGGTGTAGGGGGGAGATGAACTCCCCCCTCACCCTCGCTGGTGTTACCTAGCTTGAAGTCTGGGATACTATGTTTCAGGCTGCCGGTGGGGGCCGGTTTTTCTTTCCTAAGGCTCATTGTGACGCTGATGGTAACTATGGGGACGGGGTATTGTTGAGTCAGGAGTGTTGCGATGGTAACTAGGAAGGCAGTAACGCTGGGACTACTTTCAGGGCTTTCTTGGGTATCCCCCATTACCTCAAATGATAGACTAAATTCACTCTAATCTGTAACTTCCCACCTTGGAATTGATCGATATACTGCTTGTTAAATAAGAGCAGATACTTATTCCACTGCACCTCATGGCTTCCATGCTTCATTTCCTTTCTAACATATCCGAACCAGCCAGCTCGATTTATCATTTTAAGAGATCACAAGAATTACACCTAAAGTATTGTAGATTGAATTTGTTTAAATATTTAAGAATAAGTATATTTGTGGCTAACAGATGAGTTAACACTCATATACTGTTGTTTAAGAACAGAAATTACAGAAAAATTAGCATTGGCTAGCTATTTTGAAAACAGGAAACAATATAATGGTTATTTTTTAGAATAGGTATTTTTTAGAAGTGTAAATATTTAGCTTTTGAAACTATAAAGAGAAGCAAGTTTCAAGCCATCTTTAATCTCAGTTCCTTATATGCACATATAAGTGCTTTGAAAATAACCCCCTTTTCTCTCTAATTTCTCTAAAGGACACTTTATTTAATAGTAAATATGTCTCCATGTGGGAATTTACCATCATCTACCCTGCAAGTATTCTTTCCCCACCACTGTGCTTTCGAGTACTTTCTCTGAGCTTTGTAGTCAAATTAATGTGACTATTGAAAATAGATTGGTTTGTGAATCACAAACATGAGTCTAGACAAAAATTCTCTCCCTGCCAAACATGTGGTTATACATGTTTTCTCATCAGAATATAAAATCCTTGAATGTACAGACGTTCTCACTGTATAATTTGCCAGTCTAGCTCCTAGCATTGTGTTTGATACAAAGTAAGTGATTAATAAATGCTATTTTATTCCTTAGGGTTAATGAAGATTATTAAGCTTAAAATCTGGGTATCTAAAAGAATACTATGAAGGGAAATGAATAAGACTGGATAGAGATGTTTGGGGGGAAAGTACAATGAGTTTTACTTTGGACATGTTGAGTTTGAGATAATTATAGAGCATCAGGATAGACATACATAGCGAGCAGCTGGCCATACAGGACTGAAATTCTGGGCAAATATTTGAGACAATATAAATACAGTAGTGAAGTTGATTTTTAGGAAGGAAAATTGAACTTGTGGCAGCTGATGAGGCTATTAAAAGAAGGAAGTAGGAAAAGAAGAGGAACGCCCATCCATGAACATTGGAGACAAAAGAAGATATGGAAAAGAAGACTAAGAAATAGTGATGAAGGTAAGAGAGAGAAAGAGAGAGAGAGAGAGAGAGAGAGAGAGACAGAGACAGAGAGAGACAGAGAGAGACAAAGAGAGAGACAGAGAGAGAATGTGTGTGTGTGTGTGTGTGTGCAACATTACAGAAGCCAAATTAAAAAAAAAAAAAAAAAAAAGAGTGTCTAGGAGGAGATAATTGCAATGCCAAAAACTGCTTTACTCAAGAAGGAGGAATGTGGAAAATATTTAGTAGTTAAGGCATAATTAATGATCTTGGGTAAAGCAATCTCAGTCAAGTGGTTAGGTCAGAAACCAGATCAAAGGGACTGAGTAGTTTGAAAAAATGGCAGTCAGGTTTTTATTTTGCTTTTTTTTTTTTTTTTGTTTAATTTTGTAAAGATGGAGAAAACTTAGGCAGATAGAAAAGTGACTGTCTTTTCAGCTTAAATAGAAAGTATTCTGGCCTTTCTGCTCTCCAGATTGGTAAGACACTCTCTACTCACATATTACATTGTATTTATTATGTTTATGCTTTTTATATATGTTGTCTCCTTTCAAAATTCTGTAAACCTCTTGAGGCCAGGACCAGTTTCAATTTTGCCTTTGTGTCCTTGACATCTAGAAAGCACATAATAAATGCATGATTATTGATGGGTTGATTAAACAATAGAAGTTAAAGAAGACAAATTGATGTGTACCTTAAATGAAAGATAAATGAAGAAGGCTGAAGAAATGAAAAACTTAAATGCTGAGAGTAAATGGTTACAATTGGGATCTTATTTCTTGAATTTTGCCCACAAGGAATTAAGACATTCTCCAATGAATTAGAAAATGTGAATCTATTTGCAGGACTCATTGGATGGTTTATAATTCTGGCCTAGACTAAATTATTTTTATTTATGTCACAACCCCAGACAAGATTTGAGTATCATTTTTCTTTACCTCAAGCAATAAACCATTCTCCCTTTTTTTATTAGCATTCATTTCTTTTTTTTTTTTACTTTATCCCTCTTTGACTCTTTTCTCTTTCACTTTACTCATATATTTGATCAAAAAGTAATATTTCGGTGTACCCATTTTGTTTTTCACTTTATTGTTGCTTTTTTAAATCTGTATAAGCTGATGTCAATATGTTAATTTAATAATGTAAATTCTTTGAGAACATTTTTTTTCCATTTTCTTGCTTCTGTAGTAACATAATATTAGTAGTTATATTCAAATATATGTACATACTAGAAACTTAATGTTTGTTTCTGTTACTGTTGATTTTCCCTTTGGGGAAGTGATACTGTCACAGCAATTTATCACATCACAATAGCTTTTATTTTTAGGAAATAATTTGTTATAGTAGCCATTTTAACAACAATGGAATAAAATGAATTTCCTGGACAATCCAAGTCAGTCTGGTTTACTGCTTAACTGGTTTATAAGTTGGAGCTATGATAGGTTTGAGATCCATGGGAAGGATAGTAAAGAAATCATAATAATAGTGTCTGATGTATAGCCTGATAGATTGGGCTGTACTATAAAAGAAAATTGGATTATCCAATGTGCATATTTACATAGTTTTCTTACTTTTACTAAAATATTAATGCTCTATTCCTATCAATTTTGAAACACATTTGCAATTTTAATTCCAGAAAGGCTTTTCAATTATAACTTTCTTGTGATACTCTCTGTATACGTTTTAAATCAGAGACTGCCCTTATTTCCAATTAATAGTAACATATCAAGCTTTTAATCAGAAATTCTTAGATTAGAAGTAATATTATTTGGTATCTGAATCATAGCCTTCATCCTCAAAGCTACCCTAGAGCTTTTAATTCTGAAGTTTAAGAACATTTTCCATCACTTCAAATCTTATTTGTACCAAAGAATTCTTATCAGTGCATACTTTCTACTTTTCTCATTTTAAGTAAAACCAATCACCAATTTTCTTCTCCCTATTCCCTTGAAGTTCTGCAATTTACTTTCTATTCCAGTAGCTCTAGATTTTGGGTGACCTGACGAATCTGTCAAATATTCACACACAGTGACACTGACAGGCAATGAACTAGTTTTCTCCTCTGCTTCCTTGTTTCCCTTGAAAATTTGTGCCAAGTAAAAAAAAAAAAAAAAAGCTTTGCTTCCCATTACTGTACTAACTCCCCCTTTTTCTTCCTGGGGTCTATTTCCTCACTGCTGTCTCTGCAGTTACAATTGCAGTCTAATCAAACATGACTGAAAAATGCAGTCAGACTTATTCAATGTAGGATTTCAACATAGTTTCCATGAAAAACAGAGACCTAGATATAACCAGGCCTCCCCTCACAGGAATGCTTCAGTTGTAGTGAATAAGAATGACCAGACCTTTTGGTCATGTCCAATTCTGAAATTGTCATGTCTCTTTAGAAGACCCTCATATCCAATTGTCTTTGTCAATATTTTTTGACATCCACTTTGAGATGTTGACAACAACAAAAAAAAATTTTCAGGATTAAATGAATGTTTGTGTGGGCAATACATATTGAGAGTGGTTGATTAAAATGCTTAAACCTAAAGCAGTAAACAGATTAATGAGGTACAATGTGGCATTGTATCAACCTTGTAGTCATAAAGAGAAATATGTTTGAATCTTGCCTCTGATTCATACTGAAGATAGGGCTATGGCAAAGTTATTTAATCTTTCAACACTCCTAAGTAGTTATTTAAAATTTATTATATGTTATAGGTAAGTTGTAGATTTACCTCAATGGTGATTGACATTTTACATACATGGAGTTCTTCATGTCCTACATCCTGAAACTCATTCCCCTTTCTTCATCTTCCCTTTCAAAACAAACAAACAAAAAACAAAATTCCCACAATGGCTTTACAATCAGAGAATCTATATTCAAATTCTCCTTCTGACTGTATACTACCTTTGTGATGTTGAGTAAAGCACTATTTTTTGTTTTTCCTCAATTTTCTTATCTATCTGATGAACAGTTTGGGTCAT
Organism: Sarcophilus harrisii; assembly: GCF_902635505.1. NCBI lineage: Eukaryota > Metazoa > Chordata > Mammalia > Dasyuromorphia > Dasyuridae > Sarcophilus > Sarcophilus harrisii. The sequence continues at coordinate 82,088,069 of NC_045429.1, read as the reverse complement.
TTAAATTCTGGAAAAAATAATCCTATAATCCCAATTGATCTCTATAATTGAGTTTCCTTTTTAAAGACCTGACCTTTTATGGTTTCAAATAGCATTTGTCATAATTTTTAGTTGTTAAAATTAGTATTCTAGGCCAAAGATCCAGAGATTTATAAAAGCCAAACTCAGCTGAGTTGTCATATTTTATTTTATTTTATTTTTATTTATTTTTTTGAATGAAGAAGAGAAGAAAGAGAGATTTGGTAAATGACTAAATTGGAATGTTGTGTGCAGGTGTCTGAACAAAGTCAAATCATCAAAATGGTAATCAGCATAGTGGATTTCAATCCTTATGCAGATATCATTGGGAAATAGAGAAAAAGACTGAACTATAAATTAAAATGAAGAATGTTATTTTAAAAATGCATTCTTTAGGAAATCACTTAAAAAATAGATTCATTCATGATTGGTTGTCATTTGAAAGGCTTCTTTTATTACAAAAGCTTTAACACAAAGCCTAAACTGGTCAATTCAGTCAAACCATCTGGTGACAAAAAATCAGTCATATCAGTTGTTTGACTGAATTTGTTAGTTGATTTAGTTGAAAGTGCCCATTTGTTTTGACACAGCTGGATAGACACAGCCACAGTCATTTGATATTTAAGCCTAATTTGCCCTTATTTTCAATAATGCCTATTGGAGAAAGGAATGACATTCAGAAAAACATGAATCTGCAGTTTTGCTTTGTTAATATATCAAATTTATCTCTCTTGGACCCATGAGTCATAAGATGATACTAAAAACAGAAACATTTGATTCTTTTTAGATTGGTCTTAAGAATGAAAACAAAAAGGTAAATTGATACCTGAAAAGACCAGAAGTCTAGGAGACAAGCTAGAATACAGCAGAAAGTTAAGTATAATGAAATATAATAATAGTAGCTATAATTATTTAGCATTTTAAAGTTTGCTAATCACTTCAAATGTTATCTCATTTTATATGCATAACATCTCTGTGAAAAAGATGCTGCTGTTATTTCTATTTTATAAATAAAAGACCTGAGGATGAGAAATATAAAGTTCTTAAAGCCCGGAGGGGTATAATTTGTACATCCTGACTCCAAGTTCAAGGCCTTACTCCTGTAATACATCATTATCTCAAGTCTAATAGCCCTTTATAAAAGTTTTCTTTCTTAGTTAATTAAAAAAAATAGACTTTTAGAAACAAAATGAGGGTCAAAGAGATTGTGGCATGATTGAATAGATAGTGATTAATTAATGCAATGTAATCTGCAATATATGAAAACATCAAATATAATTTATAGAAGAAATCTACTTTCTATAAACAGAATTTAGACATGTATGGAAAAAGTGACAGGAATAGATGCAGAATGAAGTAAATAGAATAAAGAGAACAATATCTGTATTGAGTGTAATGAAGTGAATTATTACAACACTAACAAAGGAAATTTAAGGAACAATTTTGGTTTTGGAGAACTGATTATGAAACATACTTTCTTCCTCTACAAGATGAGAAGTGATATCAATGGGTCTAGGAAATGGTGGTGGTGCTAGTGTTCAATTCTTTGTGATCATATTTGGGATTTTCTTGATAGACATTGGAGTGCTTTGCTGTTTGCTTAAAAAAAAAAAACTTTATTACTATTATTTTTTCAAATATATGTAAAGATAGTTTTCAACATTCATTTTTGTAAAACTTTGTCTTTTAATTTTTTTTTCCTTACCTCCATCCTCCCCAAAGCAGCAAGCAATCTGATATATGGAATCCTTTTAAACATATTTCTGTATTTATCATATTCCAGCTCACTTTTCCAGATGAGGAAATAGAAGTAAACAGGGTGAAGGGACTTACTTAAGGTCATACAGTTAATAAGTATCGGAGGCTATATTTGAATTCAGGTCTTCCTGATTCCAGATTCACTGCTCTATCCATTGTACTACCTACTTGCCTCTACAAAATGGTATCTGCTCTTGATTCTGATTACTCACTTGACTGATTTTGCTTAAATGCAAATTGGGGAAGGTGTGTTCTACAGAAAATTCTACAGGATATATATATATATTTAAAAGTTAAGTTAAACTATTTCCATCCCTAGATGGGAAAATAATGTTTGTAACTCTTGGGAACTGTATCTGTCATTGGGTCAGACAAAGGGGGGCATTACATGGACTGAGGGTGTGGCTATGAATGGACTCTGATGTGATGTCATTAAAGACATGAAGGGGTGGGAAAAGGTCTGTAATGGACAAAGAGGAAAGGAGAGGAAAAAAAGAAAAGCCATAGTAAAACAAATAACTTGAAGTTACTGAAAATGAATATTTTTAAAAATTCATGGAGAACTGTTATTAAGAAAGGGAAACCATCATCTATATTTAAGATTGGTTTAGCTAACCAATTACTCATTTGATTGGATTATTTAATATACAGTTAATGACTGGGGAATTTGGACAAAACATTAAAACTGGTAGAGAAGCAGACATAATTTCCTTCCCTAAAAATTGCTAGCTCTCTAAATTATATACCTATTAGTCAGAGAAACACTAGAATAGACCATCTTAGAAATTAATTTGTTCATAACTAGAACAACACTGCATAATAAAGCAGACATTTTTAAGTGAAAAACTCTTAACAGATTATTTGATATTTACACAATGAAGAAATAGTAAATTTTGATGAATAGTAAATTTAGGTTGACTGGTCCTTAAGTATAGTCTTCTATTAAGAGGGGCAGACTCCACATATCTTGTATCAGAGAGATACAGGTTCAGATCTCACTAGGATATTTACTAGCTAGATGATATGAGCAAGTCCCTTAACATCTCTTGAATCCTCATCTATAAAACAATAGGGCTAGACTGGTCCTTTGATCTAAATCTATAATTTTATGAATCTCTTAGCACTTCAGTCTGTTCTTCTGCAAAATAGGAATAATATTTAATAGCTACATTACCCACCTTGACCAATTCTTTAGAGTTTCAAATGAAAGAACATAAGCAAAGTGTTTTTTATAAATAATTATGAGCTTTATAGGGAGAGTTAGCCCCAGAAAATTAGGTTTCGAAAAGCTGTAGCCATTGTCTTGTCTATTGTTAGCCTTCTTGAACTTTTTTTTTTTATAAGTTCACTTTTTCAACTGAAAGGAAAAGCTAGTAAGAAGGAAAGTGCAATTCCTTCAGACTTTTATTTCTGTATTTTGGTGGTTTTTCCAAAGCTAATGGATAAGTTTGAACATGTTCCAAGAAGAGAAACTAAGGCACGAAGGAACTCAAAAACATGCTATTTTAAGCTTTGCTGAGCAAGTTAAAGGTGTTTGACCTAGAAAAGGAACTTGAGCGATGCATGGTAGCTTTCTTTAATACTTGAAGTATTTGAGGAACTATCTGTTAGGAGAGGGATTAGACTTGTTTTTTCTGGATATGATGGGTAAAGCTAGAAGGAAAAGAAGAAAACTACTGTTGGATAGGTTTCAATCCTTATTAAGGGAAAAATTGTGACAATTAGAGCTGTTTAAGGATAGAATGGGTTTCGTCATATGAAGCTATAACCAAAGTTTATCAAGCAGCTTATTGAAAACTTTAGTCGGGATGTCAGATGGGATTTCTTTTGGTTTGGAGTAGATATTTCTTGTGATCCTTTCCAATTTTGCGCTTTGGATTAGAGTCAAAGGATACTTTTGTCCCATGCTAATTATGTGACCTTTATATAAATCATTTGATTTCTCTGGAAAGCATTTAGTACTACATATGAGGTTGTGAACTAAGTGCTCTGTTGTTGTTCAGCCACTTCAGTTATGTTTGACTTTTTATGATCCTTTTTGTGATTTTCTTCCCAAAGATACTGGAGCATTTGCTATTTTTTTCTCCAGATGAGGAACTGAGACAAATAGGGTTAAGTGACTTGCTTAGGTTCATACAGCTAATATGTGCTTGAGATCAGATTTGAAATCAGACCTTGATGACCCCACAGTGCTCTATCTACTCTGTGTACTAGTGCCATCCAACTGCCTGATATAAGAGAATTGGACTAGATGATCTTCAACATGCTTTTTAGTTGTAAATCGGTGTTGACCTCTTATTTAGTACTAAAGGAACAGTGCCTCACACAAAGAATGTTGGTTGTGACTAATTTTTACTATATAAAATTCATTTAAAGAAATATATTCTATGTTACTGTTTTTTTTTTTTTATACATGACCAAACTGTTATTTTGCTGTACAAAAAGAATCAGACTCTGAAATATTGTACAATTATCTTGTGAAGGAAATCAAAAATGCAGGTGGGCAAAAATATAGGGATTGGGAATTCAATGTAATGGTTTTTAGTCAGATCCCAGAGTTCTTTCTCTGGGCATAGCTGGTTCAGTTCATTACTGCTCCATTGGAAATGATTTGGTTGATCTCATTTCTGAGGATGGCCAGGTCCATCAGAACTGGTCATCATCTAGTATTGTTGTTGAAGTATATAATGATCTCCTGGTCCTGCTCATTTCACTCAGCATCAGTTCGTGTAAGTCTCTCCAGGGCCTTTGAAATCATCCTGTTGGTCATTTCTTACAGAACAATAATATTCCATAATATTCATATACCACAATTTATTCAGCCATTCTCCAACTGATGGGCATCCACTCAGTTTCCAGTTTCTAGTCACTACAAAGAGAGCTGCCATAAACATTCGTGCACATACAGGTCCCTTTCCCTTCTTTATGATCTCTTTGGGATATAAGCCCAGTAGTATATGTTATTGTTCTATAAGAAATGATCAGAAGGATGATTCCAGAAAGTCCTGGAGATTTACATGAGCTGATGCTAAATGAAGTGAATAGAGTCAGGAGAATATTGTACACAGCAACAAGAAGATTTTATGATGATCCATTCTGATGGACCGGGCTCTTTTCAACAGCAAGATGATTCATGCCAGTTCCAATGATCTTGTGATGAAGAGAGCCATCTATATTCAGAGAGAGCACTGTGGGAACTGAGTGTGAATCACAACATACTGTTTTCAACATTTTTTGTTGTTGTTTGCTTCCTTTTTTTTCTTTCTCATTTATTTTTATTTTTGATCTGATTTTTCTTATGCAGCATAATTGTGGAAATATGTATAGAAGAATTGCACATGTTTTAATGTATATTGGATTGCTTGCTGTCTAGGGAAGGGGTAGGGGAAAGGGAGAGAAAAAAAATTGGAATACTAGGTATTGCAAGGGTAAATGTAGAAAACGATCTTTGCATAATTTTTGAAAATAAAAATCTATTATTAAAAATATATTCTATATTTTAGGCATTATATGCTGAGTTTTGCTTTTGACATATGCCAACTTTATGACCATGTCAATTTACTAAGCTTTTCAATGTCTCAGGCAAATCTCAAAGACTATAAGTTATAAATGTCTTCTCAATTGGCAGCCATGAGGAACATTACCCATATACACGGAATCCTGATGAAAAGGAAAAAGATAAAATTTCTGTAGATGTGTGTACATAGGGATATGTGCACATATCATGTACTTGAAATAAGTTAAGAGGAAAAACAGTGTGTTTTTCAAGGCTTGAAATCAGTAAGATCTAAATTCAAATTTTGCCTCTGAAACTAACAGTATGTCCCTGGGCAGTTCACTTAACCACAGTATGCCTTAAGGAAATCCTTAGAACTTTTTCATTAGTCAAAGACAGATTTGTGAGGGGGACAAAAGCAGACAAAATCATGGTCAAGAAACTGTAAGGAAAGAAAATACATCAAATATTAAATTAATGGATTTTTTTTTTTACTTGATTTAAAGAGGTAAAAATAATTCCAGTGTGAATCAAAATTTCCTTTCTACCTGAAAAAAACCATTTACAAGACAGGTGTATTGGGACTTTGGGCTCACCCTGCATAATTTAAATTTAATTTTATGCACATTTAATTTTTATGCAAATGTAAGAAAAATCCAGCTGTACAGACTTATTATTCTATTTCCCCCCACCCATAAGTCATTGAGTGAAACCAGATGGTTTCAAAGTTTGATCATGGGAAATGCATCTGTTACAAGATGTGTGCAAAAGAAAAATCAGGGTTTGCTGTATTACCTGTAAGACCTTAATTTATTCTGAAGGATTAACCATGGTTTCTTTTGTTTCTTTTGGTGCACACTTATGAATTCTTTGAGAGGCAGTGTGGTACAACAGAATGAAAAGTGATTCTGGAGTAAGAATCTAAGAGGGCCTGAATTCTAATCCCGCTGGTCACATGCTGCCTGTGTAATTTTACATAAGTCTCTTAATTTATCCTAGGCTTCCCTTTTCTTTTTTTTTTTTTTCCTTTTGGCTGAGGCAATTGGGGTTAAGTGATTTGCCCAGGATTACACAGCTAACAAGTGTCAAGTGTCTGGAGTCACATTTGAACTCAGGTCCTCCTGACTTAAGGGCTGGTGCTCCTTCCACCTCACCACTTATCTGCCCCGGCCTCCCTTTCCTTGATTGTAAACGAAAGAGTTGGATAACACGATCTCTAAAGTATTTTCAGAGGGCATCTAAATCGTTGCAATGCATAGAGTGCTGGGCCTGTGATCAGAAAGTCAAATTCAAATCCAGCCTCAGCCACTTATCAGTTATGGGACATTGGGTTTGCCACTTAATGTTCTTTACCTCAGTTTTTAATCTATAAAATGAGGTTGAGAAGTAAATGGCAACTTAGTCTGGTATCTTTGCCAAAACAAAAACAAAAACAAAAAACCAAACCCCCAAAACAATTGGGATCATGAAAAGTTGGACAGGACTGAAATCACTGAATAATAACAATAAAGCTACCTCCTAGTCCCTACCTCTATGATCAGCAGAGAATATTCCAGGAATATAGAATATAAACTATGTGATCACTGTAGAATATTCCAGGAAAATAATACCTTAACTATTTTTGAGAATTACCTTGTGGTATAGAGATGTCCAATAATTTTTCATGCTCACATACCTTATATCTATCAGTGACAAGTTATGAAGCCGTATCTTCCCAACTCTAAGAATAATCCTTGCTTTACTGTGCCAATTTGTATTTCCTTTTTTTTTTTTTTTTTTTTAAATTTAATAGCCTTTTATTTACAGGTTATATGTATGGATAACTTTACAGCATTGACAATTGCCAAACCTCTTGTTCCAATTTTTCCCCTCCTTTCCCTCACTCCCTCCCCCAGATGGCAGGATGACCAGTAGATGTTAAATATATTAAAATATAAATTAGATACACAATAAGTATACATGACCAAACTGTTATTTTGCTGTACAAAAAGAATCAGACTCTGAAATATTGTACAATTAGCCTGTGAAGGAAATCCAAAATGCAGGTGGGCAAAAATATAGGGATTGGGAATTCAATGTAATGGTTTTCAGTCATCTCCCAGAATTCTTTCGCTAGGCGTAGCTGGTTCATTTCATTACTGCTCCATTGGAACTGATTTGGTTGATCTCATTGCTGAGGATGGCCAGGTCCATCAGAATTGGTCATCATATAGTGGTGTTGTTGAAGTATATAATGATCTCTTGGCCCTGCTCATTTCACTCAGCATCAGTTCGTGTAAGTCTCTCCAGGCCTTTCTGAATCATCCTGCTGGTCATTTCTTACAGAATGATAATATTCCATAACATTCATATACCACAATTTATTCAGCCATTCTCCAGTTGATGGGCATTCACTCAGTTTCCACTTTCTGGCCACTACAAAGAGGGCTGCCATAAACATTCGTGCACATACAGGTCCCTTTCCTTCTTTATGATCTCTTTGGGATATAAGCCCAGTAGTAACACTGCTGGATCAAAGGGTATGCACAGTTTGATAACTTTTTGAGCATAGTTCCGGATGTATTCACAATTCCACCAACAATGTATTAGTGTCCCTGTTTTCCCACATCCCCTCCAACATTCTGCATTATCTTTCCCTGTCATTCTAGCCAGTCTGACAGGTGTATAGTGGTATCTCAGAGTTGTCAATCTGTATTTCCTATCCATAATTCTCATTTAATCTTCTGTGACATGGATATATATGCTGTGCATCTATTTTGTGGATCCCTTGGTTTACCTATGTCGGCAGTACATCATACCAATAATGCTTCAGTCCCCCATCTGAGAAATGTCTTCTTCTTTCCCTGCCCTGATGCCTTATTATATGACTAAATATATCCAAAATGCTAATTGAAATACATTTGTACTGAAATAAACTTTCATAAACTGTTATGGAGATGAGCTATACACTAGAGGGTAGTTGTATATGTGCAATCAAAACTTCAGTAGAATGCAAGTTTAGTGTCATAGGATTGGGAATGGACCTGTGATTTAAATTAATAATGGGAATTATCAGCTAAGGAATCCTCATTTGCTGATAGAGGTTAGCTCCATTTTTGAAATTTAAAGACTTTAGAGAATTGACAAAGAGTATTGGAAATATAAGTGACTTGCCAGATTTAAACAACCAAGAAGAACTTGAACTCTGATGAAGATCAATTTACTATTTCCAATTAAACTCCTGTCTTCTACCGGAAGCCTTCTCTATTTCTTTAACTCTTTGGACAAAGTTATGAAAAGGTGATAGTCAAAGAAACTAATCCAAATTATCAACAATCATAAAATGTTCTAAATCGATAATAATTACAAAAATTCAAATAAAAGCAAATTTGAAGTTCCACTACAAAACCTTTATGCTGTTAATTTTTTAAAGAGGAAAATGTAAATGTTGGCCTGCAGAAAACAAACAGGCATATGCCTAATATACTATTCTTAGAGCTATAGTATGCTCTAGTCATTCTCCTGAGCAGTTTGGAATTATGCCCAAAGAATTACTAAATTGTTCATTGCTTTTGATCTAACTATTCTATTACTAACATAATAGCCTAAAGAAAGAAAAGAAAGAGGAAAGGGATCTATTTGTATAAAAATATAAAAAGCAGTTTTTTTGAGTTTAAAATTGGAAACTAAGAGAGGTATCCTCTAATTAGATAATGGTTATACAAATTGTGATATATGAATGTAATGAAATACTATTTTACCAAAGAAATTATGAAATGGTCATTTTCAGGGAAAATCTCTCCATCATCTTCGTCATTTATTCAGATAGAGGGAAATGAATAGAACTAAGAATAATTGATGCAATAATAAAAATGTTATAAAGTAAAACACGTTTGAAAGGCAACTCTATCCATCCAAATAATAATCCCTAGTCCAAATGAGTGAATTAAATATGTTACTTTACAATTCCTACCAGAATGGTGATGTATTTAAAATCTGCAAAAAGGCATCTATTTTATGCTATGGCTATTATGGGAATTTGTTTTTCTTATTCATGCATTAATATACTTTAATTTTGATTTTCCTTTCCTTTAAATTCTTCATTTCTTTTCAAGGGAAAAGTATATTTAAAAAGATAAGTGGATTTCTCCACCACAAAAAAAAAAAAAGAAAAGAAAAAAAAGAGCATAGAGTATGTCTGAAGCATTTTTTTAAATAGTATGGTTGAGAATAGAAGAATATTCAGAAGAAAACACAGGCAGGCAGGACAGCTTTATGGGGTGAAATACTGAATTTATTATGTACCTAAAAGTTAGCAAGTCGTATGAAAGGGATTCATGATTTCAACACATTATTTTCTGTACCATTTTGTATGGGGGAGTGGTTTTTTTTTTTTATATTTCATTAAATTTAGTGTAAAAAATGTACCTATAGCATCATTCTTATGACTTTCAGTTATTTTATTAGAGACCTGGGGGTATTTTGTTTAATAAAAAAGTTGGGTATAAAGTTGTGTAATTTTCTTTTTGTATTTCAGCTTAAGACTTCCAGACATAATAGAAATTGAAAATTTTAACCTATTTGCTGCTGTATTTAATACTTTTTTTTTTTATTAAGTTCAGAGAATATCATTCATTTTCATTCTTTCCAAAGAACTTTGAATATGCTCTCTTTCATTAGGAGGAGAGAAAGTAGAATACAACTGTTCTTTGTGAAGATTGGGCCATTTAGATTGTTACTTTGCATAAAAGGATATTTTTAGAGAGATGAAGATTTCCTGCAGTGTTTGATTGGAGGTGGTATATAGCTGAGAAGAGTTGTCCCCACAAAAAAACCTCAAATCCAATTGTTTGTAAAATGAATTCAATTGAATTGCAATGGAATTTTAATGGGGAACCTACAGGGTGCCTATTAATTGGCATTCCAATAGTGTACAATCTTTTCCACTGACAACTTGCTTATAGCATTAGACCTGTGTGATGTAACGTTCTTTTTGAACTACAAAGTAACTTAGGACTGAAGAATGTGCATTGACAAAGATATTTTCCATAGCTATCTTTCTGTTACTATATGCTGAGGTTAAAAGGCACAAACTGACCCTCTAGGGCTATTATATGTTTAATTGGCATCTACTATAAAGCAAAATACTATTTCTAATACCAATTAAAGTAGCATATATAGTCTCTTTGTCATTATGGTCAAAATATTGTAACCTGAAAAATGGTATACACCAAATATCATCAAAGAAACTTATTTTATTTTTATTACAAAGGGAAAATCTTTCAATAATCATCTTAAGAAAAACAGCAGTGGTTACAATGCTCCTTACGCTTTTCCAAAGCTAGTCACTTAAAAAGTTACTGCCTTCTAGCTGATAAGTTTTCTCCTTTTTTTTTTAAATTTAAAAAATTGATTTTTGTTAGCCTTTGTCATGATTAGCACCCTTGGATCTATGAGTCATTCTATGTATTCAAGTCATTTGCTTTAAGGGCTTGCTCTGATCAGTTCAGCAAAAGCTACTAGGTAGATTTGTCCTAGATTCAGAGTCTAGAAATTTATTCAGTTTAGAAATCTGTCCTCAGAATCTTGACTATAGCCATTGTCTATACCTCTTAATTTCACACTTGCATGTATAATTTTCCATATTTATATTGTCGTCTTCTTGTCTGTGTGTAAAGTCAAATGTGCTCAAAGAGAATGCAAAATCCTTGAAGACACTGATGGAATAACCTTGAATTGTATTAGAAGGCAAAGATCCAGTCTTTGTGAGCTTTTAAGTCACTCCACTTCTCAAAATTCATTCACTAAAAAAACCAAAAACTACAAACAAATCCCAAATAAATAAAAAAATAAACTAAAACCATACATGAATAATAACAAATGATAAAAATAAATAATAAATTAAATAATAGAAAGATGAGTGAATAAATATAAAAATTAATGATATAGATAAGTCAATAAATTTAAAAATTAAGTGCCTACTTTGTAGACATCATTATGCTATGCCACAGTTCTCTTTAACTGTCCTGGCTCAGTTTCCCTGCACTAGTTTCCCTTGTCTCAGTTTTCTTAACTATTCTGTCTCAATCCCCTAAACTGTAAAATTCTCTCTCTGGCCCATTAAGACTGAGAACTATTTGCTCTAAGGTTGCAAATTGTTAATGCAAGCAAGATAAACAAGAGAGTAGATCTCCTGACTCTTTCTGTCCTCAAGAATTTACAATATCCCTCTAAAATATTCCAAGATACCTCACTGACATCTTTACCTCTGTGTATTCAGACACCCTGTCTCTGGGTTTTTAGGATTTATGGTCTCCCCCAATCCTGACAGAAATTTTCCCGTGCTTCTTACCCCTTCTTTGTTTATAAAAGGTATTTAAGAAGTTGGGTTTCTCCTATTCATTGCTGGAGGCTGGCTACAGGCTACTGGACGCTGGATTCTTTGAGATGACAGTCTCCTCCAGTCCTGGGACCAACATGGATTCCTTGGTCCCAGTATATCTTTATCTCTGTCTGACCGGATAATTTGAGACGAGAGTCCTGTCCAGTCAATTATACTCTCCAATCAATAAAATATTAAAAAGCTCTCTAATCTCTCTCCTGCCTCAGTTTCTCTGGCATTACAACTATTTACTTTAATCTCATAAAACATTTAGTCTGATGTACAATGAAAGGATGAGACAGATGATCTCAGTTGAGCTTTTTTTGATAACATTTTTTAATATTATGATATATGATTTTCTATTATATTTTTCTTCCGCTAGAGATTTTTAATTCTCTAGAGAACCTCCCTTAAGTGTTGGACACATAGTAAGTGCTAAATGTTTTAATAAATACAGCTGGACTTATAAGAGCATTGTTTAGTTCTAAGCATCATTATAACTCTTGATTCATGGAAGGATTTGGTAAATGAGACTAAAAGAATCATGTTAAATGGAACATACACACGCATACACACACATACAAAATAATCTGGATAAAAGAAGGCAGCAGAGAATCTTTGTGGTCTTCAAGTATATAAAGAAATATAACAAATAAGCTGGTAAGCAGCTGTTCTCTATCTGCCTTGAGAATTGAACAAGAAAAAAATACCTTTAAATTATAGCTGGAGGGATTTGTATAAGAATAATTTAGAATTTCCTGAACAATGGGATAGTTAACCATTAAAGTGAATTACTGAGGCAATAATATGTGTGTGATGCCTATCTTTGAAAGAATTTCCAAAATGGCATAATTTTAAAAGGCAGGATGAACTTCTCCATTATCAAGTCCTAAAGTAGTTCTGTGCAAGTTGCATTTCCACCAATATTAGACATATCAGCTTATCAGATAAAACTATTTTTTTTTGACAACTGTACCATCTATTTATCTTGCATAAAAATATGTGCACAAATCATAGTTACTTCTATTGTTATGGTAATTTGACATTATGTTTTGATGGATGTCTAATAAATTCCTTGTTATCCATGTCATGATGGCAGAAAAGTGACCCCTGAGTTCTCAAAGGCTGTCCCAATAAAATATCCTCTCAGGTAAGTTATACCAAGCTATAAATGATTCAAATATTGAACCCGTGACAGACTGCATTTCATTTCAAGACTTCCTATCTAAATTTGGAGAAGGTTATCATTATATTGAACTCAAGATAATAAACTTTTGGTTCATCTTTTGTGAATTCCTCAAAGACTAGGACTGTCTTGTGTCTTTAGATGCAATTTATGGCACTGATGGGAAAACATACATTGATGAAATCTTCGATCACTGAAATATTAAGTGGTGATACTTATTCATCACTTATAGAATCAAGTAACTTGAATGTAGACAGATAATTCATTTCTGCTGCTATCCAGGTAACTATATCTTACAAATATCTTGATTTAAACATGTTACAATTTCCCTGATCTCATTTAAAGATCTTATTGTTTCCTACTGACATTATTTAGTACATTTTTATTTATTTACCACCAGTTACAATTTTAAAATGACTTTAAAAATATTGAATTGTTACCTGAATGTTGATGTGTCCACAAAAGCAACCATCCTATCTCTTTAATAGTCTGCCTTCTTGAAAAAGACTACTGGTTTGTAAAAGAAATAAATAGCTTTCAACACCAAAAATATACGCGCACATACATGCATATATGTACATCTCTGTGTATATATCTCTGTCTCTATCTTTTTTTCTTTCTATCTATCTACTGGCCTTGGTTACTAGATTCTACTCTAGCAGATGATGTATAGATTTCATCATGGTCTAGAACTTAGCAAGAAATCCTGGAAGAGATTTGTAAACAGTCAAAAAGGTATGACCAAATTATCTACATAGAAAAGAGAATAGGTAAAGTAGGTAAAGAATATCTATTGCATTGATTGTTGTATGCACATGTTCTAGATTATGTTATAGAGACAAACTCTTTATCTATAAACTATCTTTTTAGAATTCAAGTCTTTCTCTACCAGAAGTTCAAAATGGAAAAAAAAAAAAAAGAAAGGTACTTATGAGTATACCTTAACATATTTAAGATAACTCCTCGTGTTTTTCATTAATTCCATAATTCTCAATTATTTTTTTCATAACATAGGAGCCCCTTTTGGAAGTCAAATGAAGCTGATGAATCCTTTCTTATAATAATGTTTTTAAATGAATAAAATAATATGTACAGGATTAGAAAGGAAAATAATTCTATTGGAATACAGGGGATTTTTTTTTTTTAAAGTTCAGAAATCCCAGGTTAAAAATCCTTATTCTTAAAGGAAATGATGCCCTCTTCCATAATCATTGTTAATAAAAGCTCCGTTATTTATGTTCTATTTTTAGCCTTTATTTTCTGGAGTTTTACTTTTATTTCCCCCACATCAATTAAATTTCACACAATATTTTCATTAAGTCATTGAAATTAGCTTTCTGCAATAGAAAAGACTAAGATTTTGGTTTTTAGATGTTGTTATTTGATCTGGATCTATGATTTTATCAATATTAAGAACCTGAATCAAACTTTAAAATTCCTATATATGTAGATAAATATAGGTATAAATAGATACATTGGCATATCTAGATAGACGGATAGAGAGATAGAAATAGATAGATAGATAGACCTATATAGGTAGATACATGGATTGGCAGATCTGGGATTTTGAGAGTTTAAATGACTTGTCTAGTTTATACAGCTAGTATGTGTCAAAGGCAGGATTTAAATGTAGATCTTCCTGAATTCAAGACTGATCTTTCTTCCATTATTTCATGTTGCTTCCTTTAGAAAGCAGCAGCTAGATAGAGCTGCTTTGGAGTCAGGAATAATTTGATCTCAGTTCCAATTTGATCTCAGATACTAGCTATGTGACTGGAAAAATAATTTCACCTCTGTCTGTTTCAGTTATTTCTTTTGGAAAATGAAAATAGTCATAGTACTCCCATTCTTGTTGTGAGGGTAGAATGAGTTTACCTGTAAATAACTTTGGAAACCTTAAAGTACTATATACATTTTAACATGAATATTACCATGAAATGCAACATTTTTCTTTTAAAAATAGTCTTTATTTATTTGTTTTTTGTTTATGAAAACTCATATTTGATTTTATAGAACAAAATAAAGTGTGCTAACAAATTGCTATTTATCAAACATTAAATATTCGTTGAAAGCTTCAGCAGAGAAAACTTTGATAGTGTTCTGATCATAACTATTGGGTGAAAGATAAAACAATGAGTATAATAATAATAATAATAGAGATTTAAGATTTGTAAAGTGGAAAATAAATGCTATTATCCTTATTTTTTACACATAAGGGAAACTTAAGTTTCAATGAGTTAAATTGACTTGTGTAATAGGTGCTTTTTTATCTATGTGTCTCTTACATGTAGCTCAGTGCTTTTCACAGAGTAGATAATTAATATTCATTTAGTTTGTTTAATCAAATTGAATAACTATTATTTATAATTGTTTTCAGGGGATTTGGTTTAACTGAGACTTAGTGATGTTTTGATTCTGCCTCTCTGTCTTTTTCTTTGAGAAAATGAAACTTGTCTATTATTCTCCAAGATATTCCCCTATAATGTCTGAAGAATGAATTTGTACTCCAAATAAGTGTTGTTCTTAGCTTCCAAGACTTCTGTTCTAAAAAATTTTCAAATTTTTTTGGATCTGAATGTTTCTGAACTATGGTGTAGTAACTCCACTTTGTATTAGTGAAATACTTTTGTTAATGGTATAATCAATATTCAATGGTTTTAGTTTTGTTCCTTTTTGATAATTTAGAGGATATAATTTGAACTGAAGCTTCAAAATATGACATATATATATTATATGCACATGCTTATGCTTCTATGTATGTTTATATATTCATACACATTAATCTATATATGTGTGTATGTAGAGATATACATATATTTGCACATGTATATATGTGTATGTGTTTGTGTGTGTGTATTTATATTTTGTAAGCTCCCTGATGGTAAAAACTGTCTTTTTGTTTTGTTTTTTTGTTTTTCACTGCTATCACCAGTGTTTGGCAGTGTTTATCACATAGTATACATTTACTAAATGCTTTCCCCCCATTCATTACTGTATCCAGTCAATGAGCCTCACAGCAACTCTATGAAGCATTCTGAAACTCATGGAAATTAATTGACCACCTCAGAGTTAGCCGAGTTACCAAACAATAATATCCCATAATATTCATATACCACAATTTATTCAGCCATTCTCCAACTGATGGACATCCACTCAGTTTCCAGTTTCTGGCCACTACAAAGAGGGCTGCCACAAACATTCATGCACGTACAGGTCCCTTTCCCTTCTTTAGTATCTCTTTGGGATATAAGCCCAGTAGAAACACTGCTGGATCAAAGGGTATGCACAGTTTGATAACTTTTTGAGCATAGTTCAAAATTGCTCTCCAGAATAGCTGGATGTGTTCACAATTCCACCAACAATGTATCAGTGTCCTTGTTTTCCCACATCTCCTCCAACATTCCGCATTATCTTTCCCTGTCATTCTAGCCAGTTTGACAATGTGTAGTGGTATCTTAGAATTGTCTTAATTTGCATTTCTCTGATTAATAATGACTTGGAGCATCTTTTCATATGGCTAAAATAGTTTCAAGTTCTTTGTCTGAGAATTGTCTGTTCATATCAAAAGCACAATATTCTTCTGAATAAGATGAAGATATGTGGACTAAGTGAAATGTATTTGATGAAAATATAGGGACAACATGTCAACTTTCTTTAGTAATATACTGTATTTAATAATATGACATTTAAAAGTGACTTGAATATAACTTCTCTTCCAATATCCTCTTATCGTTCTGCCATGACTTGGTCAAAGGCTCACAATTTGTCAATTTCTGAGTCAGGCTTAGAGTACATTTATCTGATTTTTGTCTAGTGTTCTTGATTCAAACATGACTAGTCAGCAATTAAACCATGGCCATCCTACTTAAAATGATATTAGGGAAAGAAACTACCAGACAATTCAATATTAATCACCTTTTAAGTAAGAAGTTCTTTCTTGTTTTAACCTATAACCTTTCTTGCTGAAATTTAAATACATTTTCCTTTTTGTGTAGATATGTTGCTCATAACCTTATGTTCATCTTTATATATTCAAAATATCTTTACCCTTCATTTTTAAGAAGTATAGATCTAAATGTAAGAGTAGTTTTTAAATAGGCACCATTTTTTAGACGCCATATATAGGTTAAGACAGATCCTGTTCTCTAGAAAATAACTGCAGCTTCCAAAGAAATTCAACCTTTATTTTAATCTCTCTGTCTCTGTCTCTCTCTGTCTCTCTCTGTCTCTCTCTCTCTCTCTCTCTCTTTCTCTCTCTCTCTCTCTCTCACACACACACATATACTTTTAAAAGATTTGAACAAAAGATTTTTCTGAGCACTCCCAAACTTGATGGAATTCTAACACAATTAGCATGCATTTTGCCAATCATTCCCTTCTTTGGATTTTGTTCAAAAGCAAAAGATTAACTTTGAGTTGTGTTTTTTTTTTTTTTTTTTTTTTGGAAAAAAGCCTGTTGAATTTTAAATTTTTTTGTCTCAGGGGCTGAAAGAGATCATTAAAAAATCTAAAAGAGTTCTCATCTACATTTGCAGCAAATACTTTTTCACATGTTGAAATCTCACATATATTTCTAGAATTATCCTTATTTAATAATTTATTGTCATAGATTAATTATGGAATATGTACAAAGGAGGATCTTATCTAGTTTGTAATGCAAGAAAACATGCAATTTGTGATATTTGGATTTAAAGATTTTGGACTTAAGAAGCCATGAAAAATTTCATATTGTACAAGATGGATTCTAAGCATTTTAAAAATCCCTGAACTTCCCTCTCAACCTACACAACTGAAAAAAATCACTCAAGAAACATGAATGCACATATATTTATTTGCCACTTAATACCTGTATGACTTTTGGCAAGAGACTAAACCTTTCTGGACATCATAAATAATAAAACAATGACATTTATATGGCATGCATCAAACAGACATTGTTTTGTTATAGGCCCACAAGAATCCTGTGAGTTAAGTAATACAGATTTTCTTATCTCATTTTATAGATTAGGAAACTGAGAATCATAGACTTTAAGTCATGTTTTCATTGTCTTACATACTAGACCTGAACTTAGATCTTTGACTTTTGAGTCCAACACTATCACTGTAACATGTGATTCCTCTACCTATGGATTCAGACCAGATCTATTTATCAATTGTCAGCAAAAAATTTAAAATATTATGTGTCTACAGAATTGGAGGTTGTTAAAAGTAGTGTGATATACATAGTCAAAAGAGAATTAAAATTGGCTTCAAAAGCTTTGGAGATAGTCCAGCCATTGGCAATTACTGTGTCTATGGCAATTGATTTACCCTATTTAGTTATCAATTTCTTCATTTAAAGACATGATAGTAATTCACTTTATATCTATTTCCTTAGGTATTTGTGAAGGGTATGCTTTATGTCAGTTAGAATTATTTCTTGGTTATAAAAAAGTTCACCCACCCAAAATCTTTTCCAAACTTTCTTATGATAACAATAAAAACTGACGTACACAATTTCCAGATTTGAATAAAACATTTTCTCATTTTATTCTCAAAAGAATACTGTGAATTAAGTAATATAGAGTCTTATGTTACAGAAGAAACTGCAGTTCAGAGAGATTGTCATTTGCCTTGGATAACAGAAGTAATAAGCATCAGATATGGTATTGAAACTCAGGTAACTTCTGATTCAAAGTCCATAATTTTTCCACTATTTCACGTGGTCTTTTTCACAATAACTAAAATTGCAGAGAGATGAAATATTTTGACTTAAAGGATCTTTCCCTTTTCCCAAAATGTTACTGTTTTTCCATGAGAGTAATATTATAAACCCTCTAGGCAAAATTCATTTTATTTTCATAATAATTTCTCATATACTATATCATTTTTATCTGTATAATAATTCACACTATGTAAATGAGATCAATATGTATCTTATTTCTTTAGGATTAAAAAGATGTATTATCTATGGAGCACAGCACTGCTTTGAAGTAAGGTGATTTGCTTTCTATTTATCAATAAAAACTTATCAATAAGAAGAACAATAAGGAGAATTTACAATGCACTTTTATATTTGCAAAATATTTTACAAGTATCTCATTTTATGCTCACAACAGCTCTGGTAGATGAGTGCTATTGTCTGTATATTTTATAGATACTGAAACTGAATCATAGATTAAGTGACTTGCCATGATCACCCATCTGGTAAGTATCTAAGGTTGGATTAGAACTCAGGTCTGCCCCATTCCAGGGATCTAACCACTCTACCACTCTGAAATTTTCTTTTTAAAGAATATCACATGTGCATTAAATGCCTAGAATAATACAGTCTTACATCTTATATATTATTGTAAAATGGAGATGTCAGGACTCCTGAGTAGGAGAAAGTATAGTAGTTGAATGTTAGCAGAAGAGGTTTCTACCATGCTAAAAGACTTAAACAACAGTTCTGATAATAGTGTTTTGACCATTGGCCTAGCTAACAAAAAAGAAACTCATCATCAGTGGGCTATGAAATACATAAATGCCTGTATTATGGCTATTGTGAGAAGAGAAAAATCAGGCATTTTTCATTGCCATCTAAAATTGTGTTTTCTAATCTGCATTCATTGAAGTACTAAAAATGGAGAATAGTTTTAAGTACCAGAACTGGGATTAGCCAGTAAATGATTTACCATAATTTCCATTACTGCTATTGGAGAGTGTTAGACTGCAGTTAATAGACAAATGTCTCAATAACAGAATTTTAAGTTTACTGTTGAAACTAAGGAAACATAATGATTGAATCATGCATTTTGGTCAAAAATCAAGTATTATTTACAATCGATAAATGTCTGAAAGCCTCTTTTACTTGGTGCAATGATACAGTGTTTTTAATTTTCTTTTCTACTCCAATACTATTTCCCAAAGAACCCCAATTAAAGGCAATGATTGGTTTAATGTTTCATATCCAGCACTTTGGAAAGATATCCTTTATCTATAATCGTCTCAAAATAAAACTTACAATCCTACTGAAATAACAGGACATTACTTTGCCGTAAAGATCTTAGAAGTTTTTCTAAACTGAACTACTAGGTCTGAATTTAAAGTAGTTCCTCAGGACAGCAAAAAACAAGGAGGAACAACAACAGAGAAAGAATACTGATCTCACTTCTAGCAAGAATGGTATTACAGAGAATTTCACAATGATCTGAAAAGTGTGTGTGATTCCCCCTTTGGCAACCTTCTGGACAATTGTAATTGCCAGGCCATCTTCATCAGAGACCATATCTTGCAGAAATTTGATCCCTGAAGTTTTGCACTGCTTTTTCTATCATACAATTCTAGTTTGTTGTCAAAAGCTGACCAAAGTATGCATTTTAAAAACATGATGATAAAATAAAATTAAGTACATACATGTGTACATACATATATACATGTATGTGCGTGTATATGAGCTGTGTAAGACAGAGAGGAAAGAGACAGAGAAAGTGAGAGAAAGAGAGAGAGAGAGAAAGAGAGAGATAGAGAGAGAGAGAGAGAGGGAGAGAGACAGTACCCATGTATACATATACACAATAATGTCTTGTAAGAAAAATTTTTTCTCTCCTTTACTCTCTCCATAATAGCTGTGTGAATTTAGGTAAGTCACTTCACTTCTGTACACCTCAATTATCTGATCTATAAATCTGGGATGACAATAACATGTCTCTGAGATGCTGTAAAGATAAAGTAGAATAATATTTGTAAAAAGCTTTACTGTCTTCTGCTCTTTTTGTATCTCTAGGGCTTAGCAAAGTATCTAGCATACAATAGATGATAAATGTTTAATGATTGATTACAAACCTGAAAATACTATATAAATTCCAGCTAGCTACTAGTAGCAATAACAATAACAGCAGCAGCAACAGCATTAAAATAGAATACTAGTTAATAGAAAACTCTGTGCTGAATTCAATTTTTTCCATTAACTATATAAAAATATAAAATATCCTTACTAAAAGATAATAACAACCCAAAACATTGTAGAATTGCAGAACTTTTTAATATAATACAAAGTCAAATATTTAAATAAAATTAATATTTTATCATTTTAATTTGCATGTTATATAAATAATTAAAATTTAATTTGAATGATTTCTTTTAATAATTTCTGAAGAGTCCTGATTTGAGAGTAAGAGGTCCTAAGTTTGAATTATTGTTCTGACCTTTGTGACATCTCTGACCTTATTAAACAAATTACTTATAGTCTCTGGGCCTTGCTCTAGTGATGTGAAAAACCAAGAGGCTAAACTATGCCTTCTGGGGTTCCTTCTTTAAATCTATGAACTATATTATTATGTGGAGTTATGGAGATATACAAAAAATAAATTTCAGAATAGAGGTTTCATTTATATCTATGTTTCTAGCACTTTTTCTTCTTATGAAATGGACTATGCTAAAAATATTTTTAAAAAATCATTAAAAGAATTTCACTGAATAAAAACATTCAAACTGATTGGTCACATGACACTTTCTAAGATATGTACAACACTATGGGATAGGGAGAAGATAAGAGCAAGTATTTAAATACCTACTCTGTGCTATTCACTGTGCAGAACACTCTTTACAAATATTTTAGAGACAATATAGTCAATCATTAATGTATAATGCAGTGCACAATCAAATAATAGTAACAAGATAACACAGTTGTAAGTTGACAGATATCAGCATTAAGTTTACAGATCTCTATTTGGATATAGATAATTATCAAAATCTATATTTTATCAAATTTATTTTCTATAAAACAATGATTATTTTAAAATTGGAATATGTTTCACCTCGCCTTTTTTCCATGCTTCTAGATTCTTGATTAGCTCTATATGTTTTGCTCAGGACATAGGATTAGAAAGAACAGAGTTCAAAATTTGCTTAAAACACTTAGTAGAGGGAGGACCCTAAAGAAATAATTAAACTTTATCTGCCTCAGTTTTTTCATCTATGAAATACAGATAAGAACAACATTCACCTCCAAGGGTAACTATGAAGATTAAATGATATAATTTTTCTGAAATGATTTGCAAACATTAAAGCAAAACATGCTTGTTATTATTATTTTCTCTCCAAGCTTCATAATTAATGTATGAAAATGTTCAAAAGCATAATTAGGATAGATTTAGAAAATAAATAATTCCATTTATCTTTCATTAAAGGCATGCTAGAAAAAAAGACATTTTGTGTCTTCTAAAACTTCTCTGGGACACTGTAATTTCTGAAACAGAAGGAATATTTTGTTTTTCAAGAAGTCTACTAAATTATTTAATATTGGATAATTTGTCTAAAATGTGGATAAAGTTTTTAGCAACATTGCAGATAAATCATTTAAGCAAAATCTAAATACTTTGAAAATTAGCATAAGTAATAGAATAGATTATTTTCAGGAGTTAATAGTCAGAAAACACTAATATAATCTGAAAGTTAAATCCCCAAAATAAAATCCTGTTAACCTGGAGGACTTACAATATTTTGTTCAGTGATTTTTAAAAGTGAATATTCCATAATATTAACATAAGCAAACTAAAATGTTGGCTGAATTTATAGCATATGCAAACGGTGAACCATTTTCTAAGTACAACCCTGTAAAATGTGAAGGTTCATGAATCAGATGTTCATAATAACTCTTTCCATTGAAAGAATCTGCTGTTGTGGAACTAAAAAGGATTGTTGATTACTAATGTACAATACTTAACTGATTTTAACTCTTTTAAAAAATTCAATACACTATTAAACTTGGGTTTAGGATAAGGAAATTATACTAGGAAATTGCTCCTACACTGGTGAACCCTAGCAGCTGCCATAACTGAAAACATAACTTCTCTCTGTAAGTCAGTATTAGATGTTTCATTTGGAGCAACATCTCTAAAGACTGACAATGACAATTAAAATTCATGGATAATACTAAAGGGCAAAAAATGTATTTGGAGCTCCCATCTATATCATCACTATAGGATACAAAATTATAATAACTAAAATAAACTGAAATATTACTCAAAATATTGAAATTAATTAGTTTTTATGGTACTTGGGTTAGTAATAAGACTTTATTATTTATCTTTTGTGCAAAAGGGTACATGAAGTGGTAAAGATCTGAGATTTTTTTTTAATGGATTACTAATTCCATATGAGTCTATCACATATGTCCAAATAATTATGACATTCTGCCATCTTAAGATGTATTTTGAGAGATAATATGTCCAGGATTAAGGCAGTGATTTTCTTATTCTGCTTTCCTCTTTTTAAAATGTGCCTGGGACACTGTGTTAACTTTTGGTTTCTTCATTTTAGGAAGGACATAAATAAATAGGAGAACATCCAAAAAAGAATGATTAGGATGGTGAAAATCTTCAAGATAATGGCAGGTTGATTAGTTGAAAAAGTTGATATGTAAAAGAATGATTCATATTATTCTGCTTCATCCCAATATGAAGAAGAGGAAAAACAGAAGTAGATTTCAGCTTACACATAAGAAACAAAATATCCAAACAATATTTACATAGACACACACATATTGAAAAGCTGTATAGTTTGTATATCTTATTGTATAATTATTTAGAAGGTATATTTTATTGAACTGAGTATTTCCTCAAGAATAGTTAGGCCAAATTATTTTTAAATATATATTTTTGATAGCTTTATTTTTTATGTCATTTGGATTTTCTTCCTCTCAGTCATTACTTCTTAAAATATTTGTTTTTTTTTTTAAGAAAGCAAAGAAACAGAAAGAAAACAAAAAAAAATCGTCAAATCAATGAGTACTCAAAAAAGACACTAAATTGAGTATTCCACAGCCATGGGAATGATCTCTGCAAGACTGTAGTCTTCTACAGGGTCTTCTATTATCTCTGGAGTCCAGGTTGTTCTTTGTAAAAATTCATTTTTAAATTTTTTATGTGTGCTTATTTTGTCTTTGATTTGCATCAGTATATTATGTATATTGTTTATCTCTCTTCAATATATTTTGCCTCATTTCATGTAGGTCTTTCCACATTTCTCTTTATTCACTATATCCATTGTTTCTTAGATTAAAGTAATGTTTCATTAAATTAGTGAATCACATGGTCTTTAGTCATTGATGGACATCTACTTTGTTTTCAATTCTTTGCTATCACAAAAAGTTGTTGCTTTAAATATTTAATGTACATAGAAATTTTCTTCTTATCAATGGCTTCAGTGGCATACATGCTTATTAGTCAAATTTTTGGATCAAAGATGTTACTAATTTTATTACATAATTCTTATTTGTCTTCTAGAATGATTTTTACTAATTCACAGCTCTGCCAACAATGTATTAGTTCATTTCACTTTCTATAATTCCTCCTACATTGAATATTTTTGTATTTTACTGTCTTTATCAAGTTGATTGTTATAGAGAGAAATATCAGGCTAAATGATTTATATTTCTTTTATTATTAGTGATTTAGAGTATTCTTTCCTATGGCTAATAATAATAGCTTTAAATTATTTTGAAAACTGTTCAGATATTTTAATAACTTATTTATGGGAAAATTGCTTTTACCCTTGTACACTTTTGCTACATGTAAATGGGCTATTCAGGTAGGACTAGCACCTCTGGTATGAAGGCTTGTCAAGCCCTTTTCAGGGATCTCACCTTCAGCCATAAAACTGTAGAATACACCCTCATATTCCATCCTGTTACATGTCTATCTGGACAGTTGGATTGTAACAGGTTAAGGGTAACTAATAAACCTCAAATCCATTGGTGAATTAAGGGTATGTCTACTCTAAGAATATAAAGACTCCCCTTAGAGTTATGGGTAGTTGAAAATAATTTGTTGCAAAGGCCATATTGGTAGCTGATGCAGGCACTGTGGAACACTTTGTCATATATCAAAGATACCAAAGTCATTCAGTACATCTTGGTCATTGCCAATTGTTTGAATTTTTATTTTGCCCTGAACTTTGATAACTAAGGAAGAGGGAGTAAGACTGATGACTCTGTGCAACTTATTTAAATCCAATTCACTTGCAAGTCACATCATTGTGTGATGTAATAGATGCTTTTGGAAACAACATAGAAAGAACAAATTGTTTATATATTTTGAATGCCAAAACCTTACCTGAGAAAAATATTGGAAAGATAGTTTTTAGTTGATCACTACCATACTTAGGTTAGATGCCTTGTTTTTGTTTGTATAAAAATGTAATTTTTAGTTTTCAGGTAATCAGTAGTTTATACTTTGTAATTGATTCTTTGCTTTCTTAAGAATTCATCTTGTACCCAAATCGGTGAACATATATGATCTGCTCCTTTTCCGATTTTTATCATATTAGCTTTAATATTTGAGTCACATATCTATTGTGAATTTATCATGGAATGTGGTGTTAGACCTTAGATCAATTGAATGATCATGTTCAGGAGTCTCTGCAAGATTATATGTTGATGCAGCCACAAAAGGTCACTCACAAATAGAAGCACCTTGAGGGCCTTACCATCCATAAGAAATCACTCTTTAACTCAGATTTTTCTATGATACTTTTACACATTTAGTGATCCTACATCTTTGAGTTTTCACATTTCAACTAAATAAAATGAGGGCCAATCAATAAAATTGCCTTTGCTATTTTAAGTCCCTACTAAACTTACATACATAATTTTCATGAACAAACAGAAAACATTTTTTGGAATTCTGCCCTTACAGTGATACTTTGTATATTGATATAATTTGATTGATTGTAAATTGATATAATCAATATTTATCAAATACCTGCTATGTGCCAGACACTAAGGATAAAAAAATAGAAAAGAAAGAGCTCTCACCATTGAGCATCTTAAAAAGACTAGCAGACAAATATAGTATGTATAATATTGTTTTACATGGTTATATATCATAAAATAAATTATATATAACATATAATTACATGTGTAATTGCAAGGTTGTGAATTTTTCCTCATTTGTATATTTCATTTATGGAAAGGGACAAAATCAGTAATAGGCATATAAGAAATATTGAGAAAAGTAGCCTCTTGGAGAAAAATGCTTGGCAGAAATATAAACTGTTCTGAGAGTATCTGATAAAAAATATCCCTATGTGAAAAAGGAAATACGGAAGGAAAATGTAGCCCAGCTATTAATATGCATATGACTATTATGAGGACTTTGAAATTAATATGTAGGAATGTATGATAACTAGAAATCTAATCTATATGAAGGAATTTCATATTACCCATTTTCTCTGTATTTAACAAAAAAATGAATTTTGGTTTCACTCCCTAAAATGGAGGGAGTCACTTCACACAAGAAGAGCCTGCTTTGAGGCAGGAAAATAATAAACATTAAAGCCAAAAAAACAAAACAAAACAAACAAAAAAAAAAAACCTAAAGAAGGAGAAAAAGAAAGTCTTAAAAAATTGACTTTCTCCTCCTACTTGAACAAACTCAGCCAAAGAAACCTGAATGAACATCTCAGAGAAAAGTGACCAAAGAAAGTTCTACAAGAAAAACTTAGAGCCTAAAGAGGTGACTCAAATATGATAAACTTTGTATCGGCTGCTAGAGACAGAATGGGTTAGAGGAAATGTTTCCTATAAGAAGCAAAATAAAAGAAAATCATTGCTAATGGGACCCAATTTGCAGAAAGATCCATTACTGTTTAACAAAGCTGGCCAGACAAAGGAGAGACTTGTCTGTCTTGCCTTTTATTGCCACCCAGAGATTGAGACAATTCACTTCCGAGAGACCAGCATAGCTAGCAAATGTAAATAATGTTATAAATCCTAGTTGTAGAGACTTTTACTAAAAATAAACAAAAACCCCAAAACATATTTTTTTTAAAAGCCCATCCAAGAAGAAGCTACAATAGAGTATCCCTTAAGTAGAAACCTAATGCAAGCAGTGGCTTTTTGAGTTGATCATTTCTTATTGAAAATGGGTATATTAAAGCTTATAGTATGGAATCATGTATTGCTCTGGAAAATAATTGGTAAATGTTTCAAAATTAAGAGTTAATAATGTCATCTTGGCTAATTTGCCTAAATGGGAAGCATAATAGCAGGGATTCAGGTGTTATTAATTTTGGGTAGTAGATATATAGCTTACCCACACAGGTGTCATCCCAAGAATCTGAAACAGATCTTACATCTGTGTAAAATTTGCTGATCTGTCAGATCAGTGCAAGTGAGTGAGTGAAGTGAATCACTCAGCCCAAATGTACAGTCTTAGACAGAAAACATGCTTTGTAATGGAGCTCTATAAATACATACAAAATGTACAACTAGATAAAAATAAACACATTAAGTTCATTTTGAGGGATACAGTTTTAATCGTTAGAGAATTAGGGAGGGATTGATGTAAAAATTTAAGCATTCATTTTGGGGAAACAAAAAACAACTAAAGATCCTTAACTAAAGTTAAGAAAATTTGGAAGTACATTCTAGTCTTGGAGGAAGCCTTATTAAAGAGCACAGGGACAGGAAATGGAGTATCACATGTGAAGAATAGAGGAAGGGCAGGGGTGACTGAAACATAGTGTTAGGGAAGGCTGGGGTTGTCAATATGGCTGAAAAGGTAAGTTGAATCTGTATTCTAAGAGCTTTGCATGCAAAAGAAAGGAATATATATTGGATCCTAGAGGTCACTAGAGTCTATGTAGTTTGTATGTATATTATGTAGTATGTAGAGTTTATATAGTGAGTAAGCGGTGATTGAACTAAAAGATGAAAGTATTTTAAATTTGTGTCAATATCATTTCTGTTGTCCATTTCACATTTTTAGCATTGATGAGTCATCAAATTCTATGCAAAGAAGTTGTGCATATTTTACATAGCACCCTTTCAAAATAAAACAAATTCCTTGAAGGTCAGGACTTTTTTTTTTTTTTTTCTTTTTGGTCATAAGGTATTTATTGAATGATTAAAGAAGTTTGATTGTTTTAACTAAATATCATGTTTTTCTCCCCTCACTTTTAGTCTATCTTTCAGCATTTTACCAGTTTTCATCTTTTATATGTTATTCAACTGATTGTACTCAAATAACTGTTTTACTTTTCCATCTTACAATTTAGTTTTAAAATAATCTCTCCTTCCTTCCCTCCTTTATCTCTCTGTCTCTTTGTATCTGTCTATGTTTACCTTTCTGTCTCACTTTGTGTTTGTCTCTCTGTCTCTTTGTATCTGTCTCTATCTGAATCTTTATGTCTGCATCTCTGTATGTCTGTTTGTGTCTGTCTCTTTGTCTCGGTGTCTCTGTCCCTCTATTCTGTCTCTCTGTCTCTGTCCCTCTATTCTGTCTCTTTGTCTCTGTCCCTCTCTCTCAGTCTCTGTCTTTCTCTGTCTCCATCTCTCTCTGTCTCTGTCTCTTTCTTTCTACCCCTTCTCTCTCCCTCCCTCTCTCTCTCCCCATTTAGTGTATATGTCCAATTTTAAATTATTTTTAAGAGAATACATATCTTTTCTCCTCCTCCTCCTCCTCTTCTTCCTCCTCCTCCTCCTCCTCCTCTTCCTCTTCTTCTTCTTCTTCTTCCTTCTCCTCCTTTTTTTTTGCTGAGGCAATTGGAGTTAAGTGACTTGCCCAGGGTCACACAGCTAGGAAGTGTCAAGTGTTTGAGGCCACATTTGAACTCAGGTCCTCCTGACTGCAGGTCTGGTGCTCTATCTATGGCACCACCTACCTGCTGCAAGAGAATAAATTTCTAAGGTACTATTATGCATTGTTTTCAAGTCATTTGCTTCTCTACTTCCTTATTCCTGAATCATATTTACAAGCAACATTTTCACCATTTTCCAATATTACTATCTTTTATTGGAAAAGTTAAGTATTAAAATACATACTAATTTAATTTTGAGTGTTTATCAGGTTCTTCATAGCAGGTTGTTCTCTGTTAGGCTATTGCAATAGGTCTTGACCTCTTAACCACAATTATTTTGATGCTGTTTTGTTTTGTTTAGGCTTTTTTTGAGGAGGGGATTGTGTGTGCTTTTTTTTGGGCAAATAATTATGATCCACACTGAAATATGGGATGACCAAATATCTTTTAAAATATTGTTTCTTATTCCTTTTGAATGTACTACAAAACCAATTCTTTCTGTTCCTTTTTTTCCTATTAAAGGATAAATTACGATGTGTGCATCTTATTAGCTGAAATTGCCTTGTTTCTTCCAGTTCAATTTATAGTAAGAATCATAAAGATTAATATCATTCAGTTACTCCCATGTGAAAACTATTCAGTGGTCACCAACAAGGATTTCATATTTAGCAAACTCAATTTGTTCTTAGATCTGTACTAAAAATTGTCAAATACGGTAGAATATACAAGAACAGGTACTCTTTTTGTGTATTCATTGAGAAGCTAGGTAGCTTCATTTCATGATGAGGCATCAGAATAGATTTTATTTTCTTTTTAGGTAGTGTGACATGTACACTGTAGGGTTTAATAAATGCCTGTTCACTGGATCATCAGCTCATGGATTAAGTGACATACTCAAAGTCACAGAGTTGTTAAGCATCTGGGGGTAGCATTTTAATTCAGGCTCTTATTATTCTAAAGATAACATTCTATATACTTCTTGTAGTACTCTATCCACTTTTCCATGCTATTAAATTGAATTAAAGATAGAAAAAAGAAAAATTGTAAAAGATATTTTCTATTTATTTATTGCTTTTTTCAGATGGAAAAATTGGTATAAGATTTTATTTTTTTTTTATCTAATTGAATAGTCCAGCAGAAATGTGAAAAATGTAGTGGTTGAGCTGTTTTGTATAGTACCATATAGGTATTTTGTTTTGCTTTGTATCACTGAATTTACTGAAATGACTGCTTGCCCTGACACTGTGAAATATTAGTTGCAATATAGAGAAATCATTATTAAACTGAGGACAAGTTATTCTTTTCCTCTTCTTACTATTGATAATGACTTTGGTTTTATGTGTGGATATATGTTTGTATGCATGTACATATATACTACATACATAATGTATACATACATGAATTCATACACATATGACACACACATATATGTTGATTGTTGTCCTTCATTCCTGAGGAGGACCAAAAGGACATCACTATGTAGAAATGGTAAAATGGTATGATGCTGTCTTTTGATTTGTGAGTAAATTGGATTTCAGTGGAGCAGAGTTGCCTCAATTTATCAGCCTCCCTCGCTCTTCCAGAGTCATCACTGGTTAGTGCCAGGACAGAGTCAAGACAACTGGTGATGTGACTTGGGATACAGTGGATGACCTTGGTGTCTTTGATGTCTAATTAAGCTCTAAGGGCTCCACAGCACCTGCTTCACCTGCCTTCATGGCCATTGTCACAAATTGTTCCCATCCACTCATCCCATCAGGAAAAGTCTTCACATGCATGGGGTAGATGCTTTCTCTAACTCACCATGGGGTTTGAGACCCCTTGGTTATTCTCAACCATGTATTGCATTTATGTATGTATGTATATTTACATATATAAAATATGTGTGTATTATATATGTCTGTATATATACCATATACACACAAACTATATATTATTACATATAGATATAACCTATAGTTACATATGTGTATATGATACAGAAAATTATATTTACATGCAATTTTAAAATATTAAGAAAGTATCATTTAGAAATCATTCCCTACCTTTAACAAAAAACTACTTTCCTCCAATACTACTCTCTTATTCTAAGTCAATACCAATTTGTTGAAAGCCTTCTTTTTCTCTTTTTTTGAGCAATTGTTGTGATTTTTTTCTTTTACTCCTGCAATAGAATTTCATGCAGTGTCTACTCTAATACTAAACTCTAAAAAACAAGGCACTACCATGCCCAGTGCTGCCAACCATAATTTTATTTCCTTGCTTTTTTTCTAGCTTAGAAGATAATTTCTTTCTTGTATTTTATAACATAAGTGTCTTTGTTCTGATTTTTACAAGAAGACAAAGGATATTTTTTTCCTTCTCACATCCAACAGACAGTCTTGCATGATCAATGCAGAATGACAGGGGAGAGATTTGATTTCTATTTCTCACCCTAGTGAGAAGCAACAGAAAGTAGCATTGACTTCTTTGATTAGAGGGTGTTTTAGATGTTGATTTGGCAGCAGTTTCAAGTGACATATGAGATTTTTTTTCCTTTTTCATCCTTTTCTTACAACAAACTCACTCATCCCTATTCTCACTGAAGAATTATCATACCACATTTGCTTTATTTATAAAGTAATTCATATAAATAAACATGTTGTTTACTGTTTCTTTAATCTTAACTCCATCACTAAATATAATGTAATCTTGAACTAGTTACCCTCCATAAACCTTAGTTTCACAGTAGGAACCAGGGCTTTTTGACTCAACTTTTATTCCAGCTCGAACCACTTAATTAGCAGTATGACCTCAGCAGTGTGACTATTCACTTGACTTCTCTTAATTTTACAGATTCATTTATCTGTAAAATGGCAATCAGAAATAGTCTGGTAAAGTAGATGGGGCAGGGGAAAGCAGAACTTGGATTAAAAGGAGCTAATTTTAAAACCCATAGGATCTTATGTGATTTGGAGCAAATCACATTTCAGTAGCCTAGGTAGCTTGCTAAGATTGTTATTTTCATCTATGGTGGAAAATTCCTTACACTGTTAAAATCCTAGAACTAATCAAAAAACCAAAAACATAACAAAACAACAAAAGAAGCAGAATTGTAGAGATATATTTGATATGGTAATTGTGAGGGTCAAATGCAATAATGTACATAAGTAACTGGTAAAATATC
The DNA here is from genome assembly GCF_902635505.1 of Sarcophilus harrisii. NCBI lineage: Eukaryota > Metazoa > Chordata > Mammalia > Dasyuromorphia > Dasyuridae > Sarcophilus > Sarcophilus harrisii. Next base: position 82,056,541 of record NC_045429.1, on the reverse strand, counting down.
TTAATGTGAGCTGTGACTTTGATATTATACTTAAAATTTCAGACATCATACAAATATAAACAGTATTATTATCTACCCTCCCTTTTTTGAAGTTTTGAATCAAATGAGATTGTAATTTGAAAAGGAAAAAAAATTGAAAATTAGGAATGGCTTTAATTAGGATAGGATTTAATATTTTTCAGTTGTTCAGGGCATTTATTATTGGAAAACATAAGTTAAATATCCTTCTATATCAACTTGAACCTTTCCCCTGAATATACCTTTTGGTTTCCAATGTATCTATTATTCTTCATGAGTGAATTGGCTGATTTCTCTCTTAGTTTTTTCATCTTATAATCTTATCTGATTCTAGAAGACATTTCAAATCCTTCCTTTCATGGTCACTTTAGCTGTAAGTGTAGCTTTTTTCCAAAGAATTATTGTCAGTAGCATTTAGTGGTACTTAAACTGTTTTGGACTGGTAGTTATCTTTCACATGCATATACTTTATCTCCCTTCATAGATTGCAAGTTCTTTGAGGATGAAATTATTTGTCTTTTACTTCATTTTATTGTATTCCTAATACAGCTCATCAGCAGATGCTAAATAAATAATTGAAAAATTGATTTTAATTTTAATTTCTTTGGCATTATTCTGAAGATGCCAACAAAAGGATTTAGGATGCCCTGTAGGACCATACTAATAAGGTGGGAATCCCACATCATTGGACTGTTGCTGCTCCCCATATTCTTTGAATACCCATAATGTTCTTTGAATTAGTACTTATTGATATTAATTGTGAAAAATCAATGTTCTGTCATAATTCATTAAAGCAGGACAGTAACTTGATTTGCTTTTTTTCTATATGAGGTCCCATATACATTCACCACAAGGCCAAATTGATGAACTAAGTTGAGATACTGTCCATTTCCCATGAATTAATGTGAGGGTCACAGAAAAATCTCCATGCTTGATTTGTTTTTCCTTTGGTTTTACTCTAAGGAGAAAAACAAAACAAAACTTGTTTTAGTTTTAGGTCAAGATTTTTCAATATGGCTCATTTTAGACAAAAATAGCCTTCTCTTATGTGCTTCCTGATGAAGTGCTCCATAGTATGATGTAAGAGAGTAAAATTGCTCTAATAGAATGATAGTACATCAACTAGAGCTAAAAATATTGAAGTTGGAGTTTTCCTGGAAAAAGCTTGTAAGTTTTATGCCTGATGTATCCATTTAAAAGCTTACAAAGCCTTCACCATCTTAATATCCAGAAGAGTAAGCTTCTTTTGTCTGTAAAAATGGGTATACCATTTTTCTAAAGATATACTACATAAAGAATGATTAAGATTTCACCTTCAGATTTCCCACAGAGGCATGCTCAGCTACACATATTGTTTTGAGTGTGGTTTAAAAGACTAACCTCAATAAAATTATTCATCGTAAGACTTGGTGCATGATAATACAAATATTATTCACTGAGGTTCAGCCTTTGAAGATATATGTAAAATCTGTTTTAAATCCTTAACTGATAAAATGTGAAAGAAACTGATTTTATATGATGGTCTTTCTAGGAATGAAATACTGAAATTAGATAAAGCATTTGAGGGTTTTGAGAATCTTATCAGATGAAGGTTGAGATCTCTATACAAAGATGACTTTTAACCTGGATGTTAGGTGACTAAAATCTTATCCAATATAGTTTTTGTGGTTTTTTGTGGTTTTTTTTCTGTATGTTTTCTTTATTGACCTGAAGCATGTTGATTCTTTATTTCCAATAATCAAGCAAATGAATAATGAGTTCTGGAAATTGTTCAAAGTTCAATTTTTTTTCCCTTTGTTAATTAATATCTTCTCCCTGTAACCTGATGGGTCACAGTGAATATTATGCTGGACTAGAGTTAGAACATCCTGATTTTAAATCCAAAATGAAATGTATTTGCTATGTCACTCTGCGCAAATCATTTAAGCTTCTTGTGTCTTGTTTCCTCATCAGTAAAACTCTAATAATAATAATAGGAACATTAGAATTGTGATTTCAATGGCATAGGTAAATCTTTGAAGGGCAAATTCCTGGTTGAACACATTCCTAAAATTTATATTATTAAAGTGTTAAAAATTGCCTAGAATACTAAGTTTAAATGATTTGCCCAATATCATTCAACTACTATGTATCAATAATGTGACCTAAACCCAAACCAATGCTTTGAATGCATAGTCCTTCATTCAGTAAATATGTATTAAGCATCTACTATGTTCCAGGAAGTGAGATAAATACTGAGGAAACAAAGACACAAAAGATAATCCCTGCCTTCAAACAGCTTACAATTTAATGGGAGAGACAAAGTGCAAGCAAATGTAAAAAAAAAAAAAAAACTATATACAGAATAAAAATGAAATAATTTAAAAGAGGGCAAACACTGTGATTAAGAGGAGTTAGAGAAGCTTTCCTGGAGAAGGTAGGATTTTAGCTGTGACTTTTAGGAATCTTGGAACATAAGTAATCAGAAAAAAGAAAGGAAAATGTTCCAAGTATGAGGTATGACTTAGTCTGATAGCCAGAGTGTCTTTTGGGTGGAACTTAAATATCTCTTAGAATTTTTTAGACTCATGCATTTAATTGAGAAAAATGAGAAACAACAAAGTATAGTGGATAAAAAACACAATAGCATCAGAAGAACTGGTTTTGAAAGCTGTCTTTGCTATTTATAATCTTTGTGGCCTCAAGTACATTATTTAATTTCGATGAGATTCAGTTTCCTCATGTCTAAAATGAGGGAAGTTGAATACAATACTTTTAAGGTCACTTCCAGCACTAGCTCTGTGAAATTAAAATTAAATAAGAATGAGCCAAGAACAGAGTTCACTGATCAATGATTTTTCTATATTTGTTTAATGAACTATGCGTTGACATTTCATGCTCATTATCACTCCTTGTAAAAAAGGGTTAAAATTAGGGGATTCAATTTAAATGAACTCAGTTAAAATTTATTTACTTCTCAAATTATTTAGATTAATTTAGGGGATATGTCCTTAATGTATCAATTGATTATTAACACAATTAATGCTAATTGCAATTTAATAATTGCATCTTTAAAAGTTAACAGATATTGCATAGTTTTCATTTTAAAATTAAATTTGATTAAATTTTATATTTTAAGATTATTTCTTATAATGCAAAAATTATGCAAAAGACTGACATATAAATGATTCTGATTTTTAAGCAGAAAAAGATTTTTCTTTTTCAGAGCCTTTATTTTTGACCTTCAAGAAGCTGAAAATGAAAACAACAGATTGCTTATTGGAAAATACTAGATAATGCTAAAAAATTGCTGTGGTAAATTGATGCTGACATTAAGAGGACTAGACTGTATAACCAAAATACCATTACCCCATGGAGTTCATTACTTTGAAAGCTGTTTTTCATTCTATTCTCTGAGCCACACTTGTTGACTTTGCTCTCTGGGGTCATCGGGCTGTCAATTTCTAGCCTCATTTTGATAAAGAGATAGAAAACCTTCCTCTTCAGTCTCTCCATGGGGGATGGAAAAGACAATTCGACTCTATTGCTACTTATGTGCTATCTCTGAACGTGCATCATTCATAGTTATCAGGTTTGTATAAAACACATTTTCCTCGAATTCTAGACAACTATAAATGGTTTTCTTGTGGATTAATGTGAGTCCTTTATTTTAGTTTTTTTTTGTTGTTGCATTTTTGAAGGATAGGTGGAATAGTGACTGTCCTACAGCTAATACACACACCCACACACACCCACACACACATATGTGTGTGTGTGGGTGTGTGTATATATATATTTAAGTAAAAATTCTTTCTGGTAAGTCCAACCTTCTCCAAAGTGCTAAAATTCCCCAAGTGTATAACATAATCCTGTAATTCAAATTCCCATCAGAAGACAAAAAAACTGGGGACTGCTAATGGGGCATGTGCCACTTCTTTTGCTCCATGAATCTGTACAAGTATTTAGACACAAGAAACCCTTAAATGAAGAAACTCCTTTAACTAATGCAAGTCAGCATCTTCTTTGCCACCTAGAGTCAATGACCTAGAGTCAAAAGAGTAATTCTTTTATGTCATAGACCCTTATGGAAGTCTGGAAAAGCCTACAGTATCCTCCTTCTCAGAAGATTTTAAAATGCGCACATACACAAAACCCCACATACAATCACCAAAAAATTATATTGAACTAGTTATCAAAATATTAAAATCTATTCAGAGATTCCAAGTTAACAGTCCCAGTGTACAGGTCAAGTGACTTGCACAAAGTCACACAGTCAGTATGTATCAGAGTTGGGATCTGAACCTGTTTCTTCCTTGTTATAAGGCCAGTGATCTAGCTACTTTATTAGGACTACAGCTAGGTCCTAGGTTGCATTCATTAAATATCTCTGTCTTTTTTAGGAAAAGTTGTGAATGTTTTATTGACTTTCACTCACCACAACACTCTTTTGGCCAAGATTCTGAGAATTACTAGAAGGGAGAAATCATCAAAAAGATTCATGTTGCTTCCCAAAGCAGCAGTGTTCCTCCCCATACAGTGTATGTATGTGTGTATATATATATATATATATATATATATATATATATATATATTTATAATTTAGATAGACATATTTTTTTTCAATTAGAGTTAAGTGACTTTTCCAGGATCATCTAGCTAGGAAATGGGTACTGGTCATCTTGTGATTTGTTTTGTTTTGAGGCAATTGGGTGAATTCAGGTCATCTTCGTTTCAGGGATAGTTGTCTATCTACTCTGCCACCTAGCTGCCCCTAATATATATGTTTTTACCTTGAATGTCATTTGAGATCTGTGGATTTTTAAAAAAAATCTATACCCATGGAGCAATGACAAGGATATCCCAATGCTACACATGAAAAGAACTCATTTAAAAGTTTAACTATTTAAATTTCTTTTATATTTCTTTTGGTTTAGGAATTCTGAATAATAAATTAAAATTTTCAATTTTAACAAGATGTGGTACTCTGTCATCACACACTGAATGTGTGACAGTCGCTGGACAATACTTTCATAGATAAGTAGATTGGTAAATGAGGTCTTCTTGCTTAGTTATCCCATTACCTGGTATAGCTCCTTTAGACTTTTTCTTGTGGGGTCATGTCAAGACTGTTGTCTACTCATCAAAACCTCAATCTTTAGATTATTTTAAAAGGGTAGGATTACAAATGCAATGTTTTTATCCACTGAGCAATAGCTAATGTACATTATTTTAAAGTTAAAAAATCAGCAAGAGTATTGCATAGCTCAAAATGATAATACTAAGAAGCATATCAATATTTTAAATAACCTTTCAAGTATTTTACTTTTTAAATTATATTTCTGATGTTACAAAACCTTAAAACCATACTAAGGCTTTTGAGACATCCTGTATAAGCTATATATTTGAACCATATTCTGAAGTTTCCCAGAGATAACTCTGGGTGGGAACAATATGAGCCAGAGAGAGGGAGGGAGGAAGAGAGAGGAAAGGAGAAAGGGAGGAAGGGAAGGAAGGAAAAGGGAAGGAGGAAGGGAGAGGAAAAGGGAAAAAGGAGATGGAAAGGGAGAAAGAGAGGGAGACAGTGCCTGTCTCCCTCAGACCAGGGTTACTGGTCTGAAAGGGAGCAGAAGAGCAGTATAAAGCTATAAGGCATTTCCTTGAAAAGAAAGGAGAAGAAAGGAGACATGTATTAGTAGAACAAGTCTTCCTTTGAAGCTTTCTACACCAATGAAATCATAAGTTTTCTTAGAATCCCCTATATTGAAATCACATGTGTAGTATCCATTTTTAATAGGCACATGAATAAGCTTACAAAAGGTCAAAGGAGTGACTTGCACAAAGCCCACATAGATGGGGCTTTCCTTCTATTAGGATATCCTATACAGGTTTTTCTTTGCAAATGTCATTGTAGAAGCAGAGCAAAATAGGATAGGCATGGGGAGGTCAGTATAATATTAATGAAAAAGGGCCATGGAAAAGAGCTACGAGGAGCGCCACGGAAAAGAGCCCCAGAAAAGAGCCATGGAAAAGAGCCACAGGAAAGAGCCACAAGAAAGGGCCATGGGAAAGAGTCACGGGAAAGAGCCATGAGAAGTTGCCATAGGAGTTATGGCTATGAGTTGTTCAAAAATCGAAAACTATCTACTCAGGGCCAGCAGGTTGGAAAAGTTCAGTCCATCAGCCTTCTTTTTCTTCCTTGTTTTCCTTGTGGCCCTCTTATGGTTCTTTCTCATGGCCCTTTTCCATGGCCCTTTTTGTGAATTAAGTGGCTAGGAGAAAAAGCCACGAGGAGTGCCACGAGAAAGAGCCACAAGGAGTGCCACAAGAAGAGCCACTCCTCAGAAGGGCCATGAGGAGTCCCACAGAAAAGGGCCACAGGAAGGAGCCATGAGAAAGCACCACAGAAAAGGTCATGAACAGTCCCATGGAAAAGAGCCATGGGAAAGGGCCACAAGGAGTCTTACAGAAAAGGGCCACGGAAAAGGGCCATGAGAAAGAGCCACGAGGAGGGCCAAAAGAAGTGCCACAAGGAGAGCAAGGAAGAAAAAGAAGGCTGATGTACTGGACTTTTAGAACTCTGCTGGCTCTGAGTAGTTAGTTTTCAATTTTTGAACTACTCCACTACTTTCAATCAATTGAACTACTCATAGCTATAACTCCTATGGCATTCCTTGTGGCTCTTTCCCATGGCTCTTTCCTGTGGCCCTTTCTCATGGCTTTTTTCCATGGCTCTTTTCTTGTGGCCCTTTTCCATGGCCCTTTTTCATGGCTCTTTCCCCAATTCTCTTTATTTATTTTTAGTTCCCAAATCTCTTCTTTGGTCTTCCTTTTCCCTCACCCATTAAAATTACATGATAGCAAAATATATTTTCATAGGTACTTAGATCCAAAAAAAAGACAAGAAAAATAAAGAAAAAAATATGCTTCAAACTGTACTCTGAATCCATTAGCTATCTGAAGGTGGAGCACACATTTTTCTAAGACTTTGAAATCCTTTGTCCCTATTCCCCAAAACCAGACTAATTCAAATGGAAACTGATACTAGATCACTAAATAATTTATCTCTAATTTTGCAACTAGAAATATTGAATATGCCTGTATTTTCTTTGTGGTAATTTTTCCCACTTCAAGCACTTTATTGAGCATTCAACCAATGCCAGCAATGCCATCTTTTTCTGTTATTGCTAGGAATGAAGACTCATTTTGGATTACTGTGGATTGGATTTGTGTTCAAAGTAAATACATTCCTGCACCTCTTCATTCAAGAATGCTCTGATAATTAAATATGAAGTTCCTAATAAAATCTCTAAGTCCAAATGACCACTCAAGACCAAGTTTATCATGCTATGGCCAATTATACATAAAAGTTTAATAGATACATTGATTACCATATCTTTCTTTGATGAGGTGTCAAAACAATTGGCATGTATTTTGACTCTTGACACAATTAATGTTAAGGTACCATTATTTCATTCTTTCTAAAGGAATGTTTTCTGTGTGAAAGGATTTCTTTCATTCACTGTTGGATGATTAATCCTTAAGGGTACAATATATCGATGTGTTGTCTGATCTTTCATTGATTAAAGTCACTTGTGCTGAGTGTTAAAGAGAGGGAAATGTAGCTGAGTCTATGAAAATCAGGTACAGATAATAGTTTATGTAAAGATAGCAATAAAACAACCTGAGTTTGAAGCAGATTGATGGATAGACCAAATACCATGATGGCCTTTGGCATGGCTACCCATGTTTGATTTTTAAGAAAAAAAAAAAAGCAACAAAAACTCTGAAAGCACATATCATAATAACAAAAAGTATTTTCATCCTTAACAGTCCCTTCCTCTTTATTCTTTTCCCATTAATCTACAAATGTAGCCCCCTCGTTAATTTATACACTCTTTTATATAATTCTATGCTATCCTAGTGAAATTCTTATAAACCTCATTATATGACAATTTTTATTTTCCTTGGAAATTCTTAATCTTCACTAAACTTAAGACAAATATATGTCTATCAATACAAAAGATGATTTGGCAAAATGATAAAAATTTGAAAGAATAAAAGAGTATTTATAATAAAACATTGCAAAACCATATTTGTTTACCATGATGTTAAACTTTTTTGGGGGGTGCGATAAGGGGTTATAATCTGTTTCTACCAATATAGAGTATACCTTTTCAACAATTTATAGTCTTGGAGAATTCAGAAGGTTAGTGAAGGAGGTAACACTAAGAGGTAGAATGATTTGTCCAGGGTCTAATAAAACAATGTGTGTCAAAATGTGGCTTGAGATCAAATTTTCTTGATTCCAAGGATGGCTTATAATTCAGTACATATCATACTGTCTCTCATAATTGTATACAGCATAATAAAAATAAACATAACATTTTGGTATAGCATTTTCAAAAATAATGATAGCTTTTTGCTAATGTTTAACCTGTTACCATTCTGAATTATCAAAGGCTTTTTGCCCTTTCTTTCCTTTTTGTAAACTCATAGCAATTAAAAAAAATATTTTATGGACTTTTCCATATAAATCAAAAAGTAGTAGATGAAAATTAGAATAGAATCTTAAAGGCTTTAAAGAATCTGACATTTTATCAAAAGTATGGATATCATTTACAATATTCCTTACAGCTGGTCATATTTTTTCAACCGGAACTTTTTCAGTTACATGTATGAGTAGGTTTTCAGAGCTACCAGTTTTCCTCATTCAATACCTCTGTGTTAGTTCTTGTTTTTCACCCCATTCATATAGCATAATTATAGCATATAATATATTAACATAGCATATTTTTACTTTTTCCTAGACAGTTTTACTTTTATAAAATCACATCATACTCAACTCTACCCTAATTGTTTTATTGGAGTATTCAATTACTAATGCCAATCTTAGACATATGGTTTGCATTTTAATATATAAAACATAAGAAGTTTGTCCTTATTGAGTCCCTTGAAATTAATCTTTGATGATTGTCTATGTTAAATTTTCTATTGAATTCAGGTTTATTTGAGACAAAATCCTGAAAATTTAGGAATTCATGGAATGCCCATTTTTTTTATTCAATATTTTACTTAATTTTGCTGTGTGTTAAATTTTTAGGTGCAACCCTAGTTATTTTTAGTGTAATATAGAGTATTCCAGGACCTGTAGCTACTGATAAATCCTGTAACCATTCTAGTTGTAGCTCTAGCAAATTTGAAAGTTTCTTATTTGTCTCTTGTAAAATTTTCTCTTTGATTTGAGAGTTTCAGAATTTAGCAGTGATGTTCTTGTATATTTTCCTTATAGACTCTCTTTGAGGTAATGATTGGTGGAGTTTTCCTGTTTCTACTTTCCCTTTTTATTCTATTATTTCAGGATGATTTAATTATTTCTTACATTATTGTCTCAAGGTTTTTGTTCTCTTTGTAGCTTTCAGGTAGTATAATTATTCTTATTTTTTCTCTTCTTGATCTGTTTCCCAGATCTTTTGTTTTACTTCTGTTTCATATTCAATTTTTTCATTCTTTATATTTTGTTTTCTTATTTTTTGGTCTCTTATAGCTTTACTGGCTTTCCTTTGCCAAATTCTAATTTTCAAAGAATCGTTATCTTCTTTAAGACTCTGTATCTTCTTTTCTATTTGGTTGACGTTCTTTTCACACTCAACTTATTTTTCTTGGATGCTTCTTATTTTTTTAGATTTTTCTCCTTTTTTTTTTGGTTTAGAAAGTCTTTTTGAGTTGTATAAATTCTTTTTGAGTAGGTAACCATTTCACATTAATCTTTGTAATAAGAAAGGTTTTTTATTTTGTTGTTATTTTGTTTTATTTCAATATTATTCTCTGAAGATGAACTCAGATCTTCCCTATTCTTTTCTATTTTGGGTCTCTTCTCCTTTGCTAGCTCATTGTTTTTTTTTTTTTGAGATCTTATTAGTGAAACCGCTTCTAATACTGTGGAGGGAGTATGGTGCCTCTGGCTTCACTTCAGTTTCCCCTTCTGGCCTGTCAGCTATCCCTCCTCTGTTCTTCAAGATAAACTGAAAAGTTCTTTCAATTGATCTGCATGTTCCTTATTGATCCTATTAGCTTACTTACAAGCTTTTAGTTTGAAGTCATTCGTTTTCCTTTTTGCCTTCACACCAACTTCTTGTGCATCAGAAGCTTAGACTCTATGAACTGAAGACCATCTTGGACTCTTATAGATGAGCTTTCTCTTCATCTTTATTGTCCAAAACTTTCACTTCCTTTTTTAGCCAAAAATCCAAACTATTCTACTTCTACTTTTACCCTACTTTTCCTTCTTTATCCCTATCTTCTCCTCCATTTCACATTTCTTCTGTACATCTGTTTATCTATCTATCTATCTATCTATTTATAGATATATCTATCTATTTATATATGTAAAAATACAATTTCCAGAATTGAATATAATAAAGAATTGGTATAGTCAGGACAAAATTTACTGAAATTTTTACCCCCTTCATACTTGGTAATATATCTCAATAAATGAAATCTAAATTGATATTAGCTTTTTTTTATTCACACCAACACAATTTGTAGCAATTATAGCACCATAGAATATAAAGGATTTAGAATTATAAATCATATGTATGAAATCTATAATTGTTAGCACTATTACAAAAGGGTCATATTTCTTAGCTTTTTTTCAGCTTGTTTTCTTCTCTCTAAAGTATGGATATTAATTCCTATCCTGTCTATATATTCATAAAGATTAAACTGTTTGAGAACACTTCTCCAAAGTTAAACTTATATAGGCATGAATTATATATTATAATATAAAGCACATGTACAATTATAATAAAGCAAAGTGAATTTGAAGTATAAACTCAAATGTCAACTATCTTATGTTAATCATTTTGTTGTAGTTATTACCAATAAGTTTTTTTGGCCAAAAGTTAGTATTATTAAATTAATTTGAACTAGTCAGATAGTTCATTACAAAGAGGATTTATTAATGATTTAATGTTATTTTAGAAGTTTCTATAGGCAACTAGATGACACAGTAGATGGAGCATTGAGCCTGAAGTCAAATATGATCTCAGGCACATAATATTGTCAATACTGTATGACTTCAGACAAATCACTTAATCTGTTTGCCTTATTTTCTTCATCTGCAAAATGGTGATAATAATAAAGCTTGATATTGTTGTAAAGATAATATGGATTATTTATAATACACTTTTAAATGATAACTATTATTATTATTAGTGGTGTGCCTCAAGGAGCAGAGATTATTCAGGTTTTGTTTAATTTTTTCTTTTTTTTTAATCACTGGCTGAGATAAGTAAATAAATGGCTTGCTTATCAAATTTGCTTTGGACAGGGAAAATAAAAGATTGAATAATGAACATATTAGATGGCAGAATATGTACCCCAAAAAAAGTTTGACTAGCCTAGAACTATAGACCAATAATTTAAAAGGAATGAATGACTGTCCATACTATGACATCAGTGCAGAAAGTTAATATCAATCAAAAAGCATTTGTTCAGCAATGCTATTTCTAAACATTGTTTTAAGCACATAGGATACACAGAAAGGAGAAAAACATACACCTACTTTCAAGAAGCTTGCATTTTAATAAGGGGGAACACATGTAATTCTTTAGGTACATATGAGATATTGATAAAATAAACAAAATTATTCTGAAAGGAAAGAGGTTTTAAGAAATTTGAAGTGAACCTTGAAAAATTCAAGGAAACTAAATGATGGTGGTGAGGGGGAAGAACATTCTAAAAATGGAGAATGGCCAGGTCAAAGACATGGAGACATAAATCAACCAATCTATCTATCTATACATGTCTTTAGAATGTTATTTTTGAAGAATGCAAATAACTTGTTAGTACTGGATTATAGAGTATATTGAGCTTGGTAAGGTTTTGTTGTACCACAATTCCCTTTTAATGTCCTGACCCAGTTTCCCTAATTGTCCTATTCAATTACTTTGTCTCAGTTTATAACCATTCCCTCTTAATGTTTGATAGGATAAAGGTCTTATATCTTAGACCTTAGGCTATAATCATTCCCTCTTAATGTTTGATGGGATAAAGGTCTTTATCCATTTTAGACATCATTAGAATATCAGGAGTCTCTCCAGTATCTCTCTCCATTATGTCCTCCTAGTTGCATGCCTCCATTAGGTTCCTCCCCCAATTATGTCATCCCCATCCAGGTACCTCCCCCATTATGTCATTGTTCTTGTAACCCTATAAAAGAATCTTGTATCTGACATTCACTGCTGGATTCTTTGAGACGATAGTCTCATTCAGCCCTGGGACCAAACCATGGATCTATTTGGTCCCAGTAAATCTCTCCCATTTAATAAATTATTAAATATTCTCTAATCTCTATCTTGCTCAGTTTCTCTGGCATTACAGTTTAAAGAATGGAAAGATATTGAAGGGCCAGGTTTTAAATAATTTTTAAAAGCTAGTGAAGATAATTTATGTTTTATTTTGGAAGTATTAAGGAGCCACTGTAGTTCTGTGAGCAGGTAATTCATATATGTTGTATCATTGCTTTAGAAAAATCATCTTAGCAGCTAAAATGGGTTGGAGTATAGAGAAGCTAGTAAGAAGGCTGTTGGAATGATGCAGAAGGGAGTTGATGAAGTAAGTGGCATATGAACCATACAGGAGGAACTGTATATGAGAGATGACTTTAAGGTAGAAAATGCATTACTTGACATTTGATTAGATATGTGGGGTAAGGGAGAGTAACAAGTTGAGGGTGAAGCTGTGGTTGCGGACATTGATAATTGGGAAATTAGTCACACCCTCTAGAGCAATAGTGCCATTCTAAAGAAGAGAGCTGGAAAGAAAGATGATGAGTTATATTTTGATTGATGAGTTTGAGATGATTACAGTACACCTACTTTGTGAAGTCCAGGAGGCAGCTGGAAATGAGAGACTAGAGGTCCGTAGAGGAATTGAAGCTGAAGAAATAATTCTGAGAGTCATCTGTATAAAGATGATCAGTGAATTCATGAGATGATTTAATCATCACAAAATAAAATTAAAATAAAAAGTGAAGGGAGACCAATAAAAGATCTTAGGGGAAAATCATGGTTAATGGACATGACATAGATGAAAAAATAGGAAAAGAAATTGAGGAAAGATCAGACAAAATAAGAGGAGAAACAGTAAAAAGCATTACCATGAAAACTTAAAAAGAAAAACTATACAAAACAAAATTATGATTGACTGCCCTAAATGCTACAAAGAGGTCAAGAAGAACTAAGATTGAGAAAAGGTCGTTTGATTTGGAAATTAAGAAATCCTTGGTAACTTTGGAAAGGACAAGTTCATTTAAATAATGTGCTCAGAAGCCAGATTGAAGAGGATTTGGAAGAGAATGAAACAAAAGGGAGTTGAGACATGATTGTAGATGACATTCTTCAGGCCTTTAGCCAAAAAGAGGGACACAGAGACAGAACTGTCTCTGTAGGATAATGTGAGGGCTTTCTTTTTGCTTGTTATATTCAGAAAGACAAGAAAACTAGGAAGCTAAACAGTCTGTAGATAGAAATTGAGAGACAGACAGACAGACAAAGACAAACAGAGAGAATAGGTTTAATAGTGGAGTCAAAATGCTAGAAGAGTTTGAAGATGGGACAAAGGATTCAAAAATAGGGATTTGTCTTGGCTAGGAGCAGGGCTGTCACTTCAACTGAGATTAGTTTAAAAGGAGAATATAAAACAATTGGCGAATCAATAATACACTTATTATGCACCAGATATTGCACTAAACATAGAAGATATAAATGCAGCTCCTTCAAATAGTTCTTGCCCTCAAGAAGTTAAAGTTCTAATAATGGCAAGAAAAAAGTGGTTTTAAGCTTGCATAAATTAAATAAATTATATTAGTTATATTAGATAACAAATTTGTGGTGGATTTGCAGCATTATATTATATTGCCAGTCTGTTTAACAAGCACATGAAATAGAGAGGTTGTCACAGAGAGTAATCACATTTTGGAGCTTGCCTACTTAAAATTAACAAAGGACAGGAGGTTTAAGGAATCAAAATTGGTAAACCAAGGATGAGATATAAAGAAGAGATGAGAGTGTTTTTAGTGAAGGGGTGATGATTTGGGGGCAAACATAGAGGGAGAGAGAACTGAGATCATGATGGAAATGAAAAGCACACTTAAGTGTTACAAGGCCAGTGGAAAGATGGAATAATAAAAGGCTAAGTTCAAATAAAGAAATTTAGGAAATCATGAACATAGGTTTCAAACACTAGTGAGTGATACCAAGATCTAGTGTATGATCACTAAAGTGTGTATTTGAGATGAACAGAAGAGGAACAGAAATTGAGTAACTAGAGAACAGAGACATTAGGATATTTGCTATCTATAATTGCATCAACTTAATCCCATCAGTATGAAGTTAGGAAATGGAGAGGAACAATTGTGCACAAGGCAATGAACTCATTGAAGAAAGGAGGAGAATGTTTTGAGTGTTTATCAGAATTTGAATTGATGAACTTTGATAGCATGAACTTCTAAGGGGAGTATTTACTTCATGAAAGTGTAGGGATGGGAATATTCTAACTCTATCACCTCAGTGAACGAGTCTGGATGTGACAATGAGAGAATGAAGAGTAAACAAAACATAGAAAGTTAAAAACAGTTAGTTGTTAGTAGGAAACATGTCTCCGTGAGGGTTGAAAAGGAAAGGAATGAGAAAAACAATGAGGTTTAAGGGGAAAGAAAGATGGCTAATTATTTGGCAGCTATAAAAAGGAAATGGAGGTAGAATGTAAGAAGCAATACATCCAAACCTCCCAACCTTCCTCTCTAAAGAAACATTGAAATAATACCACCACATAAATTCTGGAGCAGCACAGTTAATAAAATGTTAGGGTGAGACATTTTTCCAGTCCAATACAACTTAAAACATGGGAAGGGGTCTGTGGCACTGGGGTTAGAGTTTTCTCAGAGTGCACATAACAGTGATAGCTGCAGCAGTAGTTTCAAAACTTTTGAGCCCAGAGACCCTAATGGATCAGGAAAATTGGAGATAAAGAGATTATAGGGGACCCTTTTCTAGCACTGGTTGCAAAACTAGTTGCTGTTTGCCTGTTGCCCACTTTCTAATTTACGGTTCCAGATCAGAGAGGATCACTACTGCTTGCACAAGCAAAGATGGTACCTTAAGAAACAATGGCCCTTAAGCCATCAAGGGATCAGGTGCCCTTCCTGGAGTAAGGAATAGAGGTAGACCAAGTGATCAAAGAACATATCTTTCTCTGGTTCACACAACCTTGGAAGCACAGACAATTTCCCAATCCTAGAAGTAGTTGTGCAAAAGTAACATGAAAAAGCCTGAAATTTGGGAAACTGTATCTCTTTCACCCTACCACAGCTGAGGAGAGTCCAAATGGAATATAAAGTTTGAAGTCAAGAATGAAAAATAAACCAACAGCAAAAAAATGAATTTGACCATAAAACCTGCTATAGTTGCAAAAAAATCAAGATATAAAGTAATAAAATAAACTATAGAAACAATAATTCCATTAAAGGTAATGACAATCATGAGATAAAATATCAAAATTTGTGGAATGTAGCCAAAGCAGTATTTAGCAGGAAAATTTATATATATATATATAAATAATGTGTAGTGCCTGTGTATATTGATAAAAGAGAAAAAGAACAGATTAATGAATTGGTTATACAGCTAAAAAAGAAAAAAAAAACTCCAAAAAAACCCAAATTAAAAATCTTCAATTAAATACCAGAATGGAAGTTCTGAAAATCAAATGAGAGATTAAAAAGTTGAAAGTAATTGAACTAATAACAAAAACTAGAGGCAGGTTTTATTATATATATGTATACACACATATACATACATACATATATATGTATGTGTATGTGTATGTATGTATGTATGTATGTATATATATATATATATATATATATATATATAATTGGTTTTTATTTGATTTGGAAGAAGAAAATCAAATTACCATTATCAAAAATGAAAAGGGTGAATTCACTCATAAAATTCACTCATGAAAGTAAAGCAATTATTAGGAGTTTTTTTGTGTGTGTGTGTGTGTGTGTAAATTATATATATAATCTAATAATCTTAGTAAAATTGTCAAATATTTACAAAAATATACACTGCTCAGATTAACAGAAGTTGAAAACATAATTCTTAAATTATCCTATATTAGAAAAAGAAGTTGAATTAGCCAACAGTGATCTTCCTAGCTAAAAATGCCCAGGACCAGAAGGATTCACAAGTGATTCCTACCTAACATTTAAGTAAAATTTAATCCTAATACTATGTAAACTATTTGGCAAAAATACATAAAGAAGAAATCTTACCAAATTCCTTTTATGATGCAAATATGGTTCTGATACCTATGCCAAGGAGAGCAAAAACAAAAAGTATAGACCAATTTCCTTAATGAATACTGAAGTAAAAATTTTAAATAAATTACTATCAGGTGAAATTAACATTAGGAAGGTAAGACCAGTTCAACATTAGGAAAACTATCAGGATAATTGACTATATCAATAACAAAAACAACAAAAATCTTATAATTATATCAATAGATACAGAAAAAGCCTTTGATGAAATACAATACCATTCCTATTAAAAAAAAAAAAACAAAAGAAAACAAAACATAAGCACAGGAACTAGTGGTACCATAAACAATGAAATAATATAAAAATAATTATAGCAAATTTCTCATTTATTTTTGCTGTATGGCCTAAATAAAAATATATGTAATTGATATCATATAACTTGCTTTCTCAGTCAGTAGTGAGAAGTTGGAAGGAGGGAGAAAATTTAGTATTCAAAATTTCAAAAAAAAAATTAAAAATAAATAAGATTTAAATTTATAAATAAGAAAGAAGCTAAAGAGATTAATAGAATTTTAGAAAAATTAGATATGATATACCTCTAGAGAAACCTGATTGGGAATAAAAGAATTATGCATTTTTCTGAGTTGTACATGAAACTTTTACAAAAAAATCATCATGTATTAGAACATTAAAAACCTCATAAACAAATGCAGAAAAAATATATTAAATACATCCTTTTCAGACCATAATGCAATAAAAATTACAGTCAACAGAAGGATATGAAGGAACAGATTAACATTTTGTTGGAAACTAAATCATCTAATAGTAAGAACAAGTGAGTCAAAGAATAAATCACAGATCCCTGTATTCTAACACTGGAGAGTTGTTGCCATGCCAAACCTAAAATGGGATCACAGAGTTGGAAATGTTAGAAAGCCATGCAAAAATATTTTCACATAGCCATTTTGAAAAGAAAAGGGCAAGAAAAATAAAATGAAATAAAGTGCAATGTGCTTCACTTTGCATGCATAATTCATTAGATTTCTTTTAGGAGATAGATAGAAATTTTCATCATGGGCCCCTTGGATTGTTTTGGACCATCTTACTAATTAGAGTAAGTTAAGTCTTTCACAGTTATTCATCATTATAATATTGCTGTTACTGTGTCCAGTCTTCTCATAGCTCTGTTTACTTCACTTTGCATGAAGTTTTCCCATGCTTTTTTTTTTCTGAAATCATCCTGCTTTTCCATCACAATCATATCTAACAAGTCTTGTTTAGCTATTTCCCTATTGATGACCATTTCCTCAATTCTTTGTTCCTTCTTTTCCACCACAAAAAGGGTTTTCTATAAATGCTTTTGGATATATAGTTTCTTTTCATTTTTACTTGATCCCTTTGGGACATAAATATATAATTAATATTTCTGGGTCAGTGTATCATTTTTATAGCTTATTCCAAATTCTGCAATATTCACAACTCCACCAAGAGTATATCAGTGTACCTATTTTTCCACAAGCCATCCAGCATTTATTATTCTATGTTTTTTGCCTTGATAGCCAATGTAATGAGTGTAAGGTGGTACCGCAGAACTGTTTTAATATTCATTTTTCTAATCACTAGTGGCTTGGAACATTTTCACATGTAACTATTCATAATTTTGATTTCTTCTTTTGACAATAGACTGCTGTCTCATTGTTGTAATTATTTTTAATGAAATGATGGGTTATTTTGTGATTTATTGTTTGATTCACTCATTCTTTAAGATTAGATTATTTAGTTTCCAAAAAATTTTAATCTGTTCTTTCACAGCCATCTGTTTTGATTCTGTGAATGATGATGTAGATCTATGGCTGTCATTAGATATGTGGTCATCCAACATACATAGAAATAAAAGAAACAATATTGGTAGTTTCTGATTTTTGCTGATGGGTATAATAACTGCTATAATAATATAAAAGTCTGCTGTTCTCTGGGGCATATACCCAAGAGATTACAAAGAGCATACTAAGACTTGTCAAATCTGAAAAATATTACTTATTTCTCAAGATTGATATGGGCAAAAATGATATTGCTGACACTGATATTCTGTCATCTCTCAAGGCATTCTTTTTAGAGAAATTCCTCATTGGAGGCCAGCATGTCTTTAGTGCCTAGGATGCTAAGGCCTGTTAGAGTTATAATGATTTTATGGGGTTTACATTACCCATTTTAATTATGCATCTCTTAATTCAGTTGATATAGTATACTTTTGGGGCTGAGACATATCTTCACAGAAAACAGTTTAACTTTTGGAATTATATGTGTAGTATTGATTGTCTTAGATATCATAAATATATATTTAATTATACATCTATCATGATCGTCTCAAAAAATTTCAATGGGATTACAGAATCATAAATCATGCCAAAAGAAATAACTGTACCCCATTAAAAAACAAACAAAACCCACGACCTTTTAAAAAGGTACCTAAAATGATTCAGAAGCAAATTTATTACAGAAATTATAGTAATCGGCATGTAGCCCATTTATGTTTATGAATTGCTCTTATTAGCTCACCCAGTTTTAGTGATTTTATATCTTACTGTGAGTCTGTACAGCTAAAAATGTATTTATGATATTGCACTTGCTCCAACAATCTATGTAGCACTTGTTAAAGTTTATAAATCAATTATAAAATATCAATATCTATGTTGTATATTTGTCACCAAGATAATTTTAGGTAACAACCCTATGTAATATCAAAACTGTGCATACATTGTTTGAAAACAAAAAATGACATGATTCCAAACAGCTATAATAATAAAAACCTGAAATGATAGCCGATTCTAAAAGAGGGACAAATTCAATGTACTATTCAAAGAAAAAAACAGATGATTTTTATTACCTGCTGGGAGCTCAGATCCAGTTTTAGCTTATATCATAAATTCTTCATATCCACAGCACTACTTTCTTTTTTTTTCTTTTTTTAAAATTTTTATTGACAGTAAATATGCATGGGTAATTTTTTACAACATTATCCCTTGCACTCGCTTCTGTTCCAACTTTTCCCTTCCCTCCCTTCACACCCTCCTCTAGATGGCAAGCAGTCTTATACATGTTAAATATGTCATAGTATATCCTAGATACAATATATCTGTGCAGAGCCTAACAGTTCTCATTGCACAGGAAGAATTGGATTCAGAAGGTAAAGATAACCTGAGAAAAAAAAACAAAAATGCAAACAGGTTACACTCATTTCCCAGTGTTCCTTCTCTGGATGCAGCTGATTCTGTCCATCATTGATCAATTGGAACTGAGATAGATCTTCTGTTTGTCGAAGAAATCTACTTCCATCAGAATACATCCTCATATAGTATTGTTATTGAAGTGTATAATGATCTCCTGGTCCTGCTCATTTCTTTCAGCATCAGTTCATGTAAGTCTCTCCAAGACTCTCTGTATTCATCCTGTTGTTCATTTCTTACAGAACAATAATATTCTATAATATTCATATACCACAATTTACCCAACCATTCTCCAATTGATGGGCATCCCTTCATTTTCCAGTTTCTAGCCACTACAAACAGAGCTACCACCAACATTTTGGCACATACAGGTCCCTTTCCCTTCTTTAGTATCTCCTTGGGTTATAAGCCCAGTAGTAACACTGCTGGATCAAAGGGTATGCACAATTTGATAACTTTTGGGGCATAACTCCAGATTGCTCTCCAGAATGGTTGGATTCGTTCACAACTCCACCAACAATGCATCAATGTCCCAGTTTTCGCACATCCCCTCCAACATTCATCATTATTTTTTCCTGTCATCTTAGCCAATCTGACAGGTGTGTAGTGGTAACATTGCTTTCATATTTTGAATAAATTGGATCCTGGTGTTTGACACTCTGCTAATTCTGATCTTAATACATTTCATTTCCATTCTCATTTTCTTGGTGTTTTGTGCTAATTTTATTTCCATTATTGTTTGGTCAAAACATATGATACTTAATTTATTTCTTATTGTTGAACCTAACAAAATATCACTTTATCAAAATGGTGAAAAAATGCATTATATTCTATGTATAATTATTGGAGTTAAGAATTCGCATAGAGCATTATTTAAGTTTTATAGTAATTACCAAATTAGTTCAAAACAGAATATGACCAAATACTGGCAAATATTAAGTGCCTAGTAAATGCTTATTGATTGATTGCTCTTAAGAAAAAAAAAATTCTCTGCTAAAACTAAATGATCAGTCATTGTCAGATTTTCATTATAATTCACTAATTTATTCTCCCAGAGCTGTAATTTGTAACGATTTTTGACATAGCTCTTATATTTCTACCTAATCTCCAAGTGTATCATAAAGTACCATATAAATTGTACTTTTTTTAAAAAAGTCAATTATATTATAATATCTATCCCTACATTCTTCACCTATTTTTTCTCATTTTTCAGCACTTTCTTTTTCCTAATGATTTCAATGCCCATGGACAAATATATAAAGAGCTGAAAATCTGAGTTGATACACTGAGGTCAGACAACTGAACACTTAAGGCTAATTACCAATTGGACAATACTCTATTAGCATATGCTTGGAAAATGGCCCTTCCCACTATTTTGTGCTGACTCAATAATTGGTGTATACAGAGAATTGTAGGAGGGTCTAGGGGGTGGAATAAGACAAGCCAGAGTCACTTTGGTGGTAGATGAGGAAAAAGGAGGTCGTGGAGATCCTGAGTCCATCCAATTCACTTCTACCCCTAAGGACCAAGAATAAAGACCAAAAACTTTTGCTTATCCTGACTCTGGCTGATTCTAAGGTATCCAGGGTGCCTACTTGGTCTTCACACAAATATTTACTTATAAAGAATTAAATTCTACCTAAATCTAAATCATATAAGTTTCTCTTCTCTGGTTCATGAAAAAAGAAATAAAAAAAAATAGAATATAAAATCCATGGAATTAGGAAACTTGAAGCTTTTTACAATAATCTAACTGCTAGATTATATGAGAAGTAAATTTAATGTAAAATGTGGTTTTCAGCAATGTTAAATATATAAGAAAAATAAATATGAGGATATGTTTTTTTTTTTAATAACCTACCAATTCAAATTTAACCAAAACTGTCATTTTTCACAAGATTGTTCAGGACAAACATTATGCATTTAACATTTTAAAATGACTAGCTTCTGTTCAATATACCATGTGAATCTGAACCCAGAGCAAAAATATATATGCCCATTTTATTTTTATTTTTAATAAAACATTTTTAAAAATAAATTTTTAATAAAAACTATTTTTAATAATAGCTTCTTATTTTCAAAATTCACGCAAAGATAGTTTTCAATATTTACCCTTGCAAAATCTTCTGTACCAATTTTTTCTCCCTCTCATTTCCCCACTCCACTTTCCTAGACATTAAGCAATTCAATATAGGTAAAACATGTGCAATTTTTCTAAACATATTTTCACATTTACCATGCTGCACAAGAAAACTCAGATCAAAAAGGAAAAAAGTGAGGAAGAAAAATAAAATTAATGAAATTAATGAAAAAAATGAAAAAGACATTTATACACTCACAGATACAAAGCTGTATGTATGCATACATATTCACAGGAAAATCTAAAAAGAGAATTATATATTAAATTACGAAATTCTGTTATTTGTTGTTTGCTTTGTATGTGCTCACATGTGTGTGTATAAAACACACGTATAAATAATTTACCATCTTTCTTTCAAAGCTATCTTGTCTATCTCTGTTTTACTCTGAATGTTCTGTTCTCTCCTGTATTTCTAATCTCTTTTTCAGACCATTTCTTTTCTTAGCTGCTAAAACATAAAATTATCTTCCACTTTACAATTTAGTTTTTTAACATTTTTATTTATTTTATTTTTAATGTATGGAATGAAACGAGTATTTTATAACATAGTAAACATAGATTTTTTGTGTACAATCATCTTTTCATTATACTATTATGTACAACTTGCTATACCTTTCAAACATATATTAAAGATATCATCTAAATTTCTTTTTTCCTTTTTTTTTTGTCTTCCTTCCTTCTTTTCCTAGAGAGTTAGAGATGACTAATATTAAGCACAAATACGTGTATACATACACCCACATATACCCCCCCCCCCACATACATGCACACACACACACACACATATATCATTCCATACATACTTTTATTTTTTTTTTTTTCCGTATACAGACAGCATCTTCTTTTGTAAGTCCTCTGTACTTAATTTGGGTATTTATTGTAGTCAAAATGACATATTCACTCAAAGTTGTTTTAAAACAATATTGCTGCTACTATATACAAGTTCTCTTGGTTCTACTCATTTTCCTTTTCCTTATTTTGTGCATGTCTATCCATATTTTTCTATTTTTAAATATTTTTCTATCTATTTATTTATTTATTTCTGTACATCTTGTCAGCATTAAAAGATAATATCTCTGGAGCTGGACATAATGTTCCAAATTTGGTCTGTGCTGTTGTAGGATAAAAGGAAATTGCAATTTTACAAGAATACTGTGTTTCTGGGCTAACATTTCATTTACATTTTTAGTTGTTTCAGCATGTGATTCACTTTGTAGTCCACCAAAGTTCTTACATCACCTTTGCTATTTTCCTTCATATCTCTTAAAATATTTTTTCTTTATTCCTTAAAATGTTTTTCTCTTGAGCCCAGAAAGAAGTGTGATGCCTGGAATTTTAATATAATCTATAACACGATTCAGAAGAAATCAATGAAAAAATAATTTTAAAAGTATCTGCCAAAGGGCTATCAAACTGTGCTTACCCTTTGACCCAACAGTGTTTGTACTGGGCATATATCCCAAAGAGATCTTAAAGGAGGGAAAGGGACCCACATGTGCAAAAATGTTTGTGGCAGCCCTGTTTGTAGTGGCTAGAAACTGGAAATTGAGTGGATGCCCATCAGTTGGAGAATGGCTGAATATGTTATGGTATAGGAATGTTATAGAATATTATTTTTTTTAATAAGAAACGACCAGAGAATGATTTCAGAAAGGCCTGGAGAGATTTACATGAACTGATGCTAAGTGAAGTGAGCAAGAATCAAGAGAACATCGTACACAGCAACAAAAAGATTATACATTGATCAATTTTCATGGACAATGGCTCATTTTAACAATGAGATGATTCAGACCATTTCCAATGTTCTTGTGATGAAGAGAGCCATCTACACCCAGAGAGAGAACTGTGGGAACTGAGGCTGGATGATAACATAGCATTTCACTCTTTTTGTTGTGGTTTAATTGAATTTTATTCTCTTTTTAATTTTTTTCTGATTTTCATTGTGCAGTAAGATAATTGTATAAATATGCATGCCTATTTTGGATTTAACATATATTTTTTGCCATGTTTAACATATATTTGGTTACATGCCATCTGGGGAGGGGGTGGGGGAAAGGAGGAATTTGGAACACAAGATTTTTTTTTAAGGGTCAGTAGTAAAAAAATTATCCTTGCAATATGCTTTGAACATAAAAACTTCAATAAAAAAAATGTATTTGTTGGAGATAACTCCAACTAAATCTTGACCAAATTAAATCTGAGGCATTTCCCACTGAATTATAAAGGAAGCAAAATTTTTATTCTACCTTGTAAATGGTAATTTTCTCTGGGAGCAGATTTCTTGGGGGGGCTTCTGGAGGCAGCCTTCATTTCAGTCCAAAGTAATAATCACCTCAAATTCAGACAGGAGTTCAAGTCCAAATCCTTTATTGTTTCCTTTTAAGTCTTGTCTCCTTCCTTGGGCCCAGTTAACTTTCTTAGAGGCCTATCTCACTCCTTGGTTCCTGCTGCTAGTCCTTTGCCTCTGCCAGCTTCAGCCTCCAGCCAGCACAAAGGTGGAATATGGAATGAATCTGACTCTGCCTCCGAGAGTGGGCTTGTCTCTTAGTGGGCTTGTCCTTTAGTGGGCTTCTCCTTACATATGCTCTCTTAAAGGTGTGAATCTTGTGGAACTCTAATTAAAGTACTAAGTACATTAGTGAACTAGAGAACTGTTAAGAACCATGCTAAATTATTATTATTATTTTTTTATTATAGTAACTTTTTATTGACAGAATCCATGTGCCTGGGTAATTTTTTTTACAACATTATCCCTTGCACTCACTTCTGTTCCGATTTTTCCCTCCCACCCTCCACCCCCTCCCCTAGATGGCAAGCAGTCCTATATATGTTGAATATGTCCTAGTATATCCTAGATACAATGTATGTGTGCAGATCCAAACAGTTTTCTTGTTGCACAGGGAGAATTGGATTCAGAAGGTAGAAGTAACCCGGGAAGAAAAACAAAAATGCAAACAGTTTACATTCATTTCCCAGTGTTTTTTTTTTTCCTTTGGGTGTAGCTGCTTCTGTCCATCATTGATCAATTGAAACTGAATTAGGTCTCTTTGTCAAAGAAATCTGCTTCCATCAGATTACATCTTCATACAGTATCGTTGTTGACGTATATAATGATCTCTTGGTTCTGCTCATTTCACTTAGCATCAGTTCATGTAATTCTCTCCAAGCTTCTCTGTATTCATCTTGCTGGTCATTTCTTACAGAACAATAATATTCCATAACATTCATATACCACAATTTACCCAACCATTCTCCAATTGATGGGCAGCCACTCAGTTTCCAGCTTCTAGCCACTACAAACAGGGCTGCCACAAACATTTTGGCACATACAGATCCCTTTCCCTTCTTTAGTATCTCCTTGGGGTATAAGCCCAGTAGAAACACTGCTGGGTCAAAGGGTATGCACAGTTTGATAACTTTTGGGGCATAATTCCAGATTGCTCTCCAGAATGGTTGGATTCGTTCACAGCTCCACCAACAATGTATCAGTGTCCCAGTTTTCCCACATCCCCTCCAACACTCATCATTATTTTTTCCTGTCATCTTAGCCAATCTGACAGGTGTGTAGTGGTATCTCAGAGTTGTCTTAATTTGCATTTCTCTGATTAATAATGATTTGGAACGCTCTTTCATATGAGTGATAACAGTTTCAATTTCATCATCTGAAAATTGTCTATTCATATCCTTTGACCATTTATCAATTGGAGAATGGCTTGAACCAGGCTAAATTAGATAATTATTGTCTCTATCAATTCCACTGACTTAGCACCTTGTACAAATTCTAACACTACCTGATTAACACTTGCACCTAATTCATATCATTTGAACATATCCAACAGTATCAGCATGAGAAGTCATTTCTTAGTAGTATTGTTTTATTTCCTCAAATTTTAATATAAATATTAACTATTCTCTTTTTAAAAATTCTTATGAACAGTAAAGATAGATGACTATAATATATTTTATTATTCTTCAAATTAGTCTTAAAGAAAAGAAGGGGGTAAAAAAGGAAAGAAACCAAACATTTTTTATGCCTACTATGCATCACACATCATACTAAGTATTTTATCTGATTCTCATAATAATCCTGAGAGATAGATGATGCTATAATATTCCCATTTAATAGTTGAAGAACATGAGAGAGGCAGAAGGTAGTTGACTTGTCCAGGATCTCACAACTAGTAAATATCTGACAATGAATTTGAACTCAGTTCTTCTTGACTTCAGGCCCATTATTCTACCTACTGTACTATATAGCTGTCTTTAATGATACTGATGGTGATGATGACTATTTTTAAAAAATTTGAATTAAATCCTCTATATATTATGAAAATATATGTATGCAATCAATTTATACAGTCTAGAATCACAAAACATTTCCTACCTTTTTTTTTTCTTTTTGAACTTCCTGATAACTCACATGTTCTAATTACAATCTAAGTTTTAATGTCTGCATTGATGCTGACATCAATTATCTGACTGTAATTGTTCTGTAATGTTCATACTTAATCGATTCTTGTCAAAAGTCAAATTTCCCATTTGTTTTAATTATATTTTTATGTTTGATTTATTTTCACTCAATAAGAAAGATTGTTCAGCTCTTTCTGAAAATGAAAGTAGATTTCCTCTAATACTGTTTTTGAATGAGAAAATATTAGGGTATAAGCAATATAAAATAATAGTAATTACCTTCTTTGTTCTACTTGTTAATAACTTCTCAGAGAAATACTATTGATGTTGAGTATTTTTTTCCTTTCAAACTTTTAACTCAACTATAAATCTGGAGAAGAATTAAAATAATTGGTTATTAAAAACTTCAGTTTCTGTCTTGGAAAGTTTCCTTTAAAAGTCCACAGGGTATCATGGGATTGATATTCATTCTGTAAGCTCAGGAGATTTGTTATATGAAATTCTGCCTTAAGCAAAATATTTTCAAATGATAGTTGTTAAGAAAGAAGATAACTGAAAACTGATCATGGAAAATTTTTTTTCCTTTCTTTTTTTTTCTTTTTGATTTATCTTTTTTTCCCTGTAAAAGAAAAAGAAATAGCTTCTATTAAATTGTAGCACTTTAATAATTTTAGCAGTTACTATGGAATTATCATAGTGAGGTAATGATTAAAATGATCTCTTTAACCAAATCATTAGTATATTAATTCCAAAAAGTAGGAAATGAAATTCTTCCAGGGAAGAATTTCATTATATTTATGAAAATTATAAAATCAAAAGTAATCATTAGTTTAAAAGAGAAACCTATTAATTAAACAATAATTGTTGCTTATGTTGGATCAGTTATTCTTCTCTTTGTTTCATATAGAAAATACTGGTATTAGTCAATTCTAGCCTAGTCCTACCTTATTGCTGTAAATTGGATTAGTCACTTAAAACCATAATATATGTTGATCAGAGCATGCACACAACTTTGTCATTTTCTGAAATAGATGAGACAGAATTTGATCACATCATTAGATATCATGAAATATTAGAACAAAATAAAAAAAATTAAAAAAGTAAGATATCTAATTTAACAAGAATAAGCAGACCTGGAAAACATGTCAAGGAAAGGTGGCAGTAAAATATGACTTACCTCATTCAAAAAAAGAACCTGAATATATTTCAAAAAATAATGATTAAAAAAATTCTAGATCTACTGAAAGCAGAGGATAGAATTAAGAATAAACTTACCAATCACTTCCTGAAATGATAGAGAAAAATCTCATAACTTTATAGGAAAAATGCACAGCTCTCATATCTAAGAAAAAAATACTGGGAGAGTACAGAAGGAAGCAATCAAGGGACCACAGACAAAATCATATAAGACCCGACATCTTCTAATGTAAATGAAAGATTCTGAAATGTAACGATTTAAAAAACAAATTATATAGTTTATAAGAAAAATAACTTGTTCCCAAATACTGAATATAAACCAATAAGAAAAAGAAAATAACTTTAATATAATCAAATGATTTCAGGTATTTCTGATGAAAATAATGGAATAATAACTTTGAAATATAAACACAGCTGTTAAGAGAAAAGAAGAAAGGTAAATTCTTTTTTGAGCAGTTTGATATGAGTGTATGTCAATGTTAAGAGAAATAATATTGATAATGGGGTGGCAATTGGGACTCAGATGAAGTGGTCAGGCAATAAGAGAATCAGAAATAGTAAACAGGAGAAATAATAGAGGAATGTATACTGAAAAGGAAAATGTGGGCATCCAATTCAAATGTAGCAGAAAAATCAAGGATGAAAAAAGTAAAAGATTAAGGAATTTAAAAAAATTATTGATAAATATGAAGAGAGAATTTAAGTTGAATGACCATGTCAAAAGTTATATTGCACAAGTTTGAGAGAGAAACTAGAGATATTTAATGCATAAATGTTTCTTTTTTTTTTTCTAGGTGTTTGAGAAAGATTGCATATCAATAGGGTGACAGCATGATGGAACTGTATGGTTTAGTGATTTTATTAAATTTATTTTTAAGTTTTGGAGAGAGTTGTTAAGTATGAAGTTAATATAAAAGAAAGAAAGCTAGGTAGGACAAGGGCTAAAGATTAGGGGTAAGGGAAGGAGGACACAGGAATAGAACTTTTAGCCTCAAACCATATTAGAAAGTAGCAGTCAGCAGAGCCATTTGGTTTAAAAAGTACTGAAATACATCAAAAAGGAGAAAACATAGAAATATACCAGACAAAAGAAAAGGGGCTTTTCAGAAACAATGGGAATTAGTACCTTAGCATTTTATAAACAAGAAAAAATATATTACTTAGGAAAGTATTTCCTCTCTAATAAAACCTTCTAGGACAATGGGAAAGCACTCTGTCAAAATTAGATTTAGACCTACAACATATTCCACAATAAATTCCAAGTGTGGATATGTGACTTTAAACTCTATAAAATAAAACTTAGAAGAGAAGTCAAACTTATGCCTTTTATAGCTATGGGTATGAGATAGATTCCTAAAGGAATAAAAATAGAAACAATTACAAATATGAAACTTTGATAACATGAAAAAGAAAAGTTTCTGAACAAAGAAAATTAATGCACTGAGAATAATTAATGCACAAGAGACAAACTGGGAAAATACATCTGTATAAAATTTATCAGGTTACAGTGTGGCATGTAATATATATATAAACTAAAACCATCAGTAAGCATTATATGTAATGGTGATAAACTGGAACCATTCCCAATAAAATCAGAAATGAAACAAGATTGTCCACTATCACCATTACTATTCAAAATTGTTTTTAGAAATGCTAGCTTCAGCAATAAGAGATAAAAAGAGATTAAAGGAATTAGAGTACATAATGAAGAAAGCAAACTATCACTCTTTGCAGATGATATGATGGTACACTTAGAGGATCCAAAGATTATACTAAAATGCTATCAGAAATAATCCAAACTTTATCAAAGTTACAGGATACAAAATAAATCCACATAAATCCTCAGCATTTTTATACATTACTATGAAAATCCAACAGCAAGAGATAGAAAGAGAAATTCCATTTAAAATGACTGTTTACAGTATAAAATATTTGAGAATCTGTCTGCCAAGGGAAAGTCAGGAACTATATGAACAAAACTACAAGACACTTTCCACACAAATAAAGTCAGATTTAAACAATTGGAAAAATATTAAGTGCTCTTGGATAGGTCAAGAGGGTATAATAAAAATGACAATACTACCTAAACTAATCTATTTATTTAGTGCTATACCAATCAGACTTTCAAGAAACTATTTTAATGAATTTCAAGGGAATTATTGAAAAAAAATCAATGAAGGTGGCCTAGTTGTACCAAATGCCAAATGTAAAACTATATTATAAAGCAGAGGTCACCAAAACCATTTGGTATTGGCTAAGAAATAGACTATTTGATCAGTGGGATAGATTAGATTCACAGGACAAAATAGTCAATAACTATAGCAATCTAGTGTTTCACAAACCTAAAGACCCCAACTTTTGGGATAAGAATTAACTGTTTGACAAAAACTGCTGGGAAAATTGAAAATTAGTATGGCAGACACTAGGCATTGAGCCGCACTTAACACAATACACCAAGATAAGGTCAAAATGGGTTTATGATCTAGGCATAAAGAATGAGATTATAAATAAATTAGAGGAACATAGGATAGTTTACCTCTCAGACCTGTGGAGGAGAAAGAAGAACTAGAGATCATTATTGACACAAAATAGAAAATTTTGATTATATCAAGTTAAAAAGCTTTTGTATAAACAAAACTAATGCAGACAAGAGTAGAAAGAAAAGCAATAAACTGGGAAAACATTTTTTACAGTTAAAGATTTGATAAAGGCCTCATTTCCAAAATATATAGTGAATTGACTCTCTAAGAAATCAAACCATTCTCCAATTGATAAATGGTCAAAGGAATGGTCAATTTTCAGATGATGAAATTGAAACTATTTCTACTCATATGAAAGGATGTTTCAAATCACTATTGATCAGAGAAATCCAAATTAAGACAACTCTGAGATAGCACTGCACACCTATCAGATTGGCTAGGATGACAGGAAAAGATAATGACTAATGTTGGGATGGATGCGGGAAAACTGGCACATTAATACATTGTTGGTGGAATTGTGAATATATCCAGCCATTCTGGATACTCAAAAAGTTGTCAAACTGTGCATACCCTTTGACCCAGCAATGTTACTACTGGGTTTATATCCCAAAGAGGTCTTAAAGGAGGAAAAGGGATCCATATGTGCAAAATTGTTTGTGGCAGGTGTCTTTGTAGTGGCCAGAAACCGGAAAATAAATGGAAACCCATCAATTGGAGAATGGCTTAATAAATTGTGGTATATGAATGTTATGGAATATTATTGTTCTGTAAGAAATGACCAGCAGGATGAATACAGAGAGGCCTGGAAAGACATACATGAACTGATGCTGAGTAAAATGAGCAGGACCAGGAGATTATTATGCACTTCACCACCAATACTATATGAGGATCAATTCTGATGGAAGTGGCTATCTTTGGCAATGAGAGGATCCAATTCAGTTCCATTTGATGAACAGAACCAGCTACACTCGGCGAAAGAGCACTGAGAAATGAGTGTGGACCACAACATAGTATTTGCACTCTTTCTGTTGTTATTTGCTTGTATTTTTTTTTTCTTCCCAGGTTATTTTTACCTTATTTCTAAATCCGATTTTTCTTGTGTAACAAGATAACTGTATAAATATGTAAACATATATTGTATTTAACAAATACTTTAACATATTTAACATATATGGGGCTGCCTGCCATCTAGAGGAGGGGCTGGGGGGAAGGAGGGGAAATGTTGGAACAGAAGTTTTTGCAGGGGTCAATGTTGAAAAATTACCCATGCAAATGTTTTGTCAATAAAAAGCTATAATGAAAAAGATATATAAACAACTATATATACATGTTAATATTAATATATAATTGTGGTGTTCTCTTCTTTTTTATATAATGGTTCTCTGTGGGCAGAAGGTTTCTTGGGGAGGTTTTCTGGAGGCAGCCTTAGTTTCAGTTAAAAGTAATAATCACTTCAAATGCAGCCAGGTGTTAAAAGTTCAGATCTTTTATTACTTCCTCCAAAATAGCCCGGTTAGTTTTCTTGGTGGCCTGTCTCTCTGCTTGGTTCCAAGAGCTCCCTCCGAATGTCTCCAAATCTAAAGGTTTGTCCTTCAGCCTCCAGCCAGCACAAAGGCAGAAGATGGAATGAATCTGACTCCACCTCTGAGAGTGGGCTTGTGGGCTTCCTCCCAGAGTCCTCTGCCAGCTTCAGCTTCTCTTCTTCCAAATATCTCCAGCCAGCACCAAGGTGAAAGTTGGAATGAATCTGTCTTGCCTCAGAGAGAGAGCTTCTATCTCTCCCAGAATGCTCCCTTCTCTGTCAATCTTCTGAACTAACTGACTGAAGCTCCAAGAGCTTCTTTATATATGATCTCCCAAATGTTGACTCCTCCTCTGAGGGAGGGATTAAGGGATGTGTGAATTTGGATATCTCATATTAAACCCTGAAATCTCCCAAACGTGTGAACTCCAATGAGTACTTAAATACATTAGTGAGCTAGAGGATTTGCTAAGTACCATGCTAAATTAGCACTTTGTAAGGATTCCAACATATAATTAATATTTTAACTAAATATGTATATTAAAATGTTAATATATATATGCATATATCTATATACACATATAAATACCAAAAGGATATAACATAAAAATTCTTGGATTTTCCAATGTCAGTTCATGCATATATGCATTAGAGTCCTTCCTTAATTTGACAGTATTAGATAAAACATTTGCATTTTTCTTTTGAATGTTAAATATTGTATAATATTCATTGATTATATAATATTTATATATTATATGCAAATTACATAAATGTTTTATATAATACTGTATTATATGACTAAGTATAGTATATATTATATTTATTAATTATATTAGAGTAGTTATATATCACATTAACATGTGTATGGATATACAAAATATATGCTTGCATATACATTTATAAAACCAAAAGCTATCTCCTCATTAAACAAGCAAAGAATCTTAATCCCACAAGAAAGAATGCTGTAATTTTTTAATAATAAGAGAAATTAAAGTCAAAACAAACTTGAGGATTCACCTCACACTTAGCAAATTGGGACAGATGACAAAAAATAGTCATTGTTGGAAAGAATATAGGCCAAGTAATGAATGTTTTTGAAAGTGAAAATTGTAGCCATTTTAGAAAACACTGTAGATTCAGGTAAAGACTTATATGATCTGATGTTAAAAAGTGAAAAGGAGAGCTAAGAAAACAATATGTAAAATAACTACAAACAATAGAAATGCAAAGAACAAACACAAGAAATTCAAAAGTAAATGTTGTAAAATGACAAGGAATAAATATAAGCCCCAAAAGAAACATGAGAAGGAACCACCCCACTGCACACAGACACAAAGACACACATACACGTGCACACACACACACACACAAACAGACACACACACACAGATGCTTCTTGGAAGGGATGAGGTCTATTTGTGAAACATGATATATATGTTTAGAAATATATTGATCAGTCTTACTCTTTTTACTTTTGTTCCCACTTTGTTTCTATTTTTTCTTTAATATTTAATATAATTTATATTATATGATCCCTCTCTGGAGATGCAAGGATAAGGGAAGTAGGAGAGAAAGTGTTTTACATTGGTTAAGATGCAACATTAGACTCCAAAGTTGTTTTGTAGGCAATATTCTCATGAACTGAAATACACATTGTTAATAAAGAAAAAAATTCACTGATTAATGCTCAATTACTAACAAAAATAGAAGGCTTTATGACTAAAAGATAGTGAAATCTAATAGAAAACCAAAAATATATAATTACCAGATTTATAAATTTAAAGCCCCTGTAAAAGTTACAAATAATTAGATGACAAATTCCTGTTTTAAAAACCCAAATATCAAAACACCTTTGAAAATTCAAAAATTAAACTGAATTTAAACCATAACATGGATATTATTATTGCCAATAATTGCCTAAATATACATATATAGATATAGATATGCAAAAATTGGGAGCAATGTTTTAATGGATTTCCAGATACTAAATGCTAATAACTTCCAAATTATATGGAATCAAAAGTTGTGGCATATAAAGTCCCTAAGAAGAAATTAATGTTGGAAAAGGTACATGTTGCCCTTGCTGATCCAGATTTTAATGACGGTATTGCAAATACACATCAAGAGCAACAGTAGAACATTTTGACCCAATTTGCACATGTGACTGATATTGTATTAAGTGCTAGAATTAAAAGGAAAGGCCAAAAAAGAGGAACAGTCTCTATTCTCAAGAAGCTCATGGTCCAATTAATGAGATAACATGCAAGGAACTAATAACAGAGGATAAATAGGGAATAGGTGACTTAAGATTAAGGAGGACTGGGATAGACTTTTTGCAAAAAGTTGAATCTTTACTGAGACTTGAAGGAAACCAAGGAAACTAGCAAGCAGGGATGAACAGTGATCGTTCTGGGCATGAGAGACAGCCAATGACTTAGGAGATAAAAGGAATGGCAAGGAATAGAGGGTCTCTAGTGGTTGAGTATTTAGAAGCAAATAAGAAATAAAATGACTGGGAAGGCATAAAGAGGGGGCTTATGAAGGACACTGAAAGCCAAAAGATTTCATATTTGATCTTGGAGCTAATAAGGAACCCTATAATTGATAAGGATGTAATAAGACCTACATTCTAGGAAAATAAATCTGACAGCACAGAGGAGCACAACACAGAGACTTGAGGTTAGGAGACCAACTCGCTATTTCAAATCGAGTTATAGGGCAAATTTTTAACAAAAAACAATTAAATAACATGAAAAATATGAATAACAGTGACTTTGAATGACTGCAAGTTTCATATAACATTGTCATCAAATATTCATTACAATAATATGTCAAATGTGGTCAGAGACAGTTAAATGCCATATTATTTTTACCTACTATATATACATATATGTATACTTCAAGTGTAAAACCATACATATATTTGCCTCCAACAATAGGTCATGAAGGAAATAAAACATCATGTTGAAAACAGTCAGAGCTTGTTGTACACAAATGTACACAGATTTCACTCTTTAACCAGTACATGTTTAGAAATGTTACAGTTTCCTATATGTGAAACTTATATGAAGAGATAAGTTAATTGTCATAATTGATTTTTTCAAAAAAGGTAAACTGATTTTTTAATCTTGATTTTCATTTGACATTATGATGACCATATATTTATAATGAAATGAAAATAGATAAATATCCTCAAAACACCTTCTGCTGAGATCTTATCCCTTCTTAAAGTTAATGTGAAATTCACATTATATTAGGAATTAATAGATTGAAAATACTTATTCACCTTTACATAATCCTTTTAGATACATATATTACAAAAGTGCCATAGTATCACGAAAAGTGACACTATTATTTATATAAAAGTAATTCTAAAGCTTAATTTATCTTCTGAGTAGTAGATTAGTACTTAATCTGCAGAAAATAATAAGTAAACAAGATCATCATAATTTCTTCAAAATCACAAGTTTTATCTAAAGTATTCAATCTAATTTCAAGTGAATCAAGATCTTGAAAGTGCTTTTCACTCAAATCATCATGCCACTAATATCCCACCTTTTTTCCCAGTTAAACAGAGAAAAATTCTACAAATATTATATTGGAAATAAATCTGGAATGCTGTTTACTGAAACAACAAATTACTTAGTATCTTTGAGATGCAGGAATATACTAGTAAGTGTTTAACAATAGGCTCTCTGGAAAAAAATATTGTACAGGATGAACTTTTCAATTTACTGCATTACTAATAGCCTTTTCCTCCATTGCATTAACTTTAGACAATCAACAAAAGAATAAATCAAGCCCTAATTTGTAGCAGTTGTGATTCCTGGGGTTCAAATTCTGACTCCAAAAATTTTGCTGTAGGTTGGTGTCAGCACTCCACTTTTTAAATAAATAATTAAGCTATTTTGTATTTTTCCCCCTTTCCATTTGTAAGAGCATAAAAATCCCCTAGGAAGGTTTCCCTAACTTTCAAAGTGGTAGTTGTAATTGACAGAGGTATTCAATATTTCTTCAGGGTTAATGGATTAAAGATAGCTATTTGGCAGAGATGCTGTTTTTTAGTATTCTTCCTCTCACAAATTAACTAGTCAAATTCTATCCACATAACATTTAATTTGATTATCATGACCCATGAAAATGGATGTCTTTATAAAAGAAGCAGAATAAAGGAAAAGACTTTTAGCCAAAGAAATATGACTTGTTTCTTTGGTTGCTGTTTTCATCATTGTTATCTGCACATAGTGAAAGGGAAACCAAAATTAAAATGATTACAAATGTTATGTAATTATAATAAACATTGTCTGGAGAAAAGATGAGGAAATGAGAAGTGAGAGATTTGGGGTGAGGAATATTACGTACACTCTGAGACACAGTCACTGTGTTGGCTAGGCTTTATTTTGTCACCAGTGGGAAAGTTTATTAGGTTTGTTGGTAGGTGGGAATAGGGAGTAGATCTAGAAATGACTGCAATGTAAAAACAAAGGTCGTTAATAAAATATTGAAATAAAACAAATGTCAAAAATCATTTTTAAATAGTTAAAAACCCACAAGCAACAGAGGGATTATAATTGAAAATATTTGAAAATTATATTTTATTTGACATGGCTAATAATAAATGGCTAGTGTCCTTTATTAAAGTTGATAAATAGTATTTGAATGTACATATTATTTACAGTAGTATTTGAATGCAATTTGAATGATAGGCATCAGCCATTTCTCAATTGATGGGCATCTACTCACTTTCCAATTCTTTGCCGTCACAAAAAGAATTGTTACAAATATTTTTGCACATGTAGATTCTTTCTCTTCCTTTATGATTTCCTTGGAATAGACAGCCTGGATTAATGTTGAAAAATAGGACTACCTTTTTGCTTAGATGCAGAAAAATTATATTTTTGATGTTCTGTTGTATTAAAAATAACTTTCAAAATAAGAGTCCATATGCCATCATTCTAGTAAGAAAACTGACAATTATATTCACAGTCTTCCTCAATAATGGTTCTCCTTTCAATTCCATAAAAGCAATCTACCCTACTTATAATGTGTATTACAAAATCATTAATATTATCATTCATAATGCATTCATACCATTTATTATACATGACTAATTATTTATTTTATATATCTGGTAATTTAACTATGATGTACTACATTAGCATACAGGTACTATTTTATCCCTGTCTGTCTTTAAGAAAAATGAGATAATTGCTTTCAAATTTCTGTGCAATCATAATTTTTAACTCAAATTTATATGAAATATGAATTAAGGATAAATAGAGTTTTTAGATTATTTTAGATTTTATTTTCTTTTCCTTTTTAAAAATTGTGTTAGCACAAGCTCTAGACTTGACACAATGACATGATTTCAATGAGACAAATGATAATATTCTGTGTTTTATAATAGGCAGAATCTTTAAAAGTTATTCAACTTGGGTAGGGAGATTGCTGAGATAGTAACTTGATTGCTAAAGGAGAAATCTCAAACTTTAGTATTATTGAAAAAGAGACAAGATTTTTCTTAGCTTACAATATAAAAATTTTAACAATAACATAATATTAAAAAGATATTTGAAAGCTCTTATCATTAAATTCTAAAATGTGGAATTTCTGAATTTCAATATGGAAATGAATGATATTAGTAACTTGAAACTTCAAAATGATATTATTTATAAATTTTAAAAAATAGCCAAGCCACTTCAAGCAAATTCTAAACTATTACTTAATTTAATGAACACTTATTAAATATATTTTATATAATTAATTATGCTATAACAAAGATGGAATAAGGGATTGTAGTTATAAAGGAATTTATGCTTTAATATTAAGGCTAAGAAAAATACAAATCATCCTAATACAACTCTTGATATGGTGAATGCTTAGATAAGGTTCAAATTGAGGAGAAAAAAATATTACTTAAAGCTTGGGTTTGGGGTAAGGAGGTGGGACCCGAGGAGATTTAATTTCTCAGGAGGAAGTTTAAGCAATAAAGGGGGTGTGTGGTCATATTCTGGACCTGATTCTGCGCAGCAAAGAGGAACTGATTTCCAAAGTCGAAATGATTGACATTCTAAGAGGAAATGCAACAATGAGAATTAATGATGGATGGGGGGGGGGGGGGAAGCTTAGCAAAGAATTAAATATTTCATGTATTTCTGAAATGAAGAATTCAAATGGTTTAGGAGAATAAAATTCCATGGCATAAATTTCGCTAGGATATTTAGCTGGTTAAATGGAAGAACCCAAATTATGTTAATGGCTAATGTCAAGTTAGATGATATATTCACTAGATGTGAATGATGAAGGCTCTATATTTAGCAATGATCTATAAAAACCAATTTAGCAATGAATTAGATGAAGCCTTTTTTTCAGCTTGATATGGTTTTATTGTTGCCTTTACATACATATATTTATTTGGTGAATCTCCTGTATAAAGTTCAAACTCTTAGTTATAAGGAAAAGAACAAAGAAGATGGTAGAAAGGAATTAAGACTTGGCTGACACTGAGATAATACCTCACAGGGAAAATTCAGATAAAAATAGGTATGTGAGTATGGGTGGAGATAGCACAGTGGAGAAAAGAAAACAAACAACTTTAACATCCTAAGTCTGAAAGAATCTCATAGTTCTAGAAATAGGGTTTTTTTTTTTTATGAGGCAATTGGGGTTGTGACTTGAAGTGACTTGTTCAGGGTCACACAGCTAGGAAGTGTTGAGTGTTTGAGAACAGATTTAAACTCAGGTCCTCCTGACATCAGGGCTGATGCTCTACCCGCTGTGCCAACTAGCTGTCTCTGGAAATAGTTTTAAATTGAAAAACTGAATATATTCTTTTAAGGTAAATGGATACTAATAAAAAGAGAAGATTTTTTCAAGAATTCCCAGTGAAAAGACAAAAATGAATAGAAAATATAACAAGAATAAAGAAAAGTATATTCTTATATGCTGGGGTTAAAGGTAAATATGAAAAAGAAATTATAAAGGATTCAATAAGGTTAAATTATGTCCCATTTTAGATGGGAAAATGGAACATTTAACCTCTTAAAAACATCATAATTAGAGTATTTAGAAAGTTTCTAGAAAGAAGATGATATGGAATTTAGTTAATGACCTTGGGATGATGTATAAAAATGGGTAGATAAGGAAGTAGGATGCCCTGGCAGAAGGGGGAAGATAAAAGAAATATGGAAAAAAATATTCAGATAAAAGAGTCATGAAAGGAAGAGCTTCTAGGAGTGTAAAATACTCTTGTAGGAAAAAATGCTTGAACTTCCCTCATATTGGTTCAAAGAGAGAAAAATATGTATATATACACATATATGCACAATATACATACATGTATATAAAATATTTATACATATATATATATATATATATATGTATATATATATATATATATATATTTGTGTGTATGTATGTATACACACTTACATACACAAATGGCCAATTGGTCAGAACAGCTACTGAACTCATGGGATACAAAGAAATGCCAAAACAAAATGCTGATTAAGGAGTATCAGGAAAAACTTTTCTGGAAAAGTGCGGTTCTAGGTGAGACTTGATGGAAGGCAATGGATCCTAGAGGTAAAAGAGAGGAAACAGTAAATACATATATATGTGTGTGTGTGTGTGTGTGTAGGAATAAGAGAATTTGCTCCATTGGAGGAAATAACTGTAAGATTGAGATCACAGATCTATTAAAGCACTGAAGTATACATAGATATAAAACTCTTTATTTTCATTTGAAAATAATACATGCAAGTTCAATATGGGGGAGAAATAGGGAAGAGATGGAGAATAGTAAGTTAGTTCTTTTCAACTGTAATATTCTGAGATTTTGGGTCTTGAAGGCTGAGGGAAAAATTTAGCAATTTTGGTGGGAATCCATTCTAGGCTTGGACAATGGCATAGGAAAAGTCATGGGATAGGAATACTTCAGTATGACTGGAAATAAGAGTACTGAAAGGAAGTGGTATGCATTAAAGAAAGGCAGGTTAGAAATAAGTTTGTGGAGAAACTGAAATGGTTCATTGTTTATATTCTATTTAGTAAGCAGTAGGGAGACCCTTAAGCCTCTATAGCAAGGGACTGGCATGGGTTTATCAGTTCATTAGAAAGAAGAGTAATTTTCTAATGACAATCATGTATTGATGAATGTGATAAGCTATAACAAATACTATCCTTGTATTGAACTGCTTAAAATACTTGGCACAATGGTTAAAGAAGCTAAAATTCTTGAAATACAACTATTGCCATGCATTAAGTGAACAAGAGTTCAAGAAAACAAATTTTCTAATTAAAATGAAATTAGTCACATATATTTCACCAATCCGATTCTGCATTTAAAGCAAAATAAAAAGTAATAAATAGAATGTCATTGAATCTGAGATGTTCATATATATATTTCCTATTGTAAGAAAACACCAAAATTTCAATTCTTCCTTGCTATCATTTTTCCAGAAAAAGATATTTTTATTCCACATACTATTAAGTAAAAAGAAACTTATTTGAAACTAAAGTAACACATCACATAACACATAAAAGGTCAGACAAGAATTCAGTTCCAAGATGAAGGAATATTTGTAAAGATTCTATTTTCTAAGATCTTACCTGAAAAGAAAGGTATAGTGATATATACTTGAAAGGGAAGCAAAAGCAACAGTTGAAAGATCTTTCATGGCATCTGTCAATCATTAATGTAAATTCATCACTCTGAAGTTAAAAAAAAAAAATAAAGACTGTCCTTTTAATCCTGGTCATAGTTGATACTGTGCAAGGAATTGAAAAGAGAATTAGGTTGCTGGAGTTCTCCTCTATTAAAATTAAGCTTTTTTCATCTCCACTTAATGATCAATAGAATCCTCCCCTATTATTTAATATAAAACATTTATAAAGATAACTGGAACTAAAGTCCCTATTTATATAAGACATGAGTCAGTACTTAAAAATACTGACTGGTTTTTAAGGATCTTGAAACTCTTCTTACTTTCTTGTAATAAGAACTCTGGATTTTAAGATTATAGAGACTAATAAATAGTCAATATAAAATATAATTCCTCCTCTCTGGTCCAAATAAGTACTCATTTTAAATCTATAAAGGTTTTTTACCATCTTGAGTTAACTATATGAATATTCAAGGGTTTGAAAATAAATTTTGACAGAATAACAATGCTTTCCCCTCTTCCCTTCATTAATTGATGGGACTATTGTAAAAGGGACATAGATTTCAAGACTTTATACTACTTGAAAGTCTAGGTTCATAAGCCAAAGTTTTCCACTCTATGATTTTTATAAAGTAAGACCATTTATAGCAAACATTCCATGTGTTTATTATGACTATCTTGCAGTTCCAAAGGCTTTATCATTAAAGGTCATGGATATTTGTTTCAAGTAGATTTATCATGGACATATTTATTCACAGGGTGACCAAAAAAATCATATTACATAATATAACTCTATGCTTCTAGTTTCAATTAAAAAAAACATTGTTTTTGGATTGAGCTTAAGATACACATGTATATTTTCAATGTGAAAATAATTATTTTCTTAGATGATACATTTTCACCTTATATTTATTTGGTTATCCCTCTCCCAGGATCATGAAAATAGTTAAATGTACAGAGAAAGAAAGATATCCCTTTATTATTTTCCTAATTCATACCAGGAAAGTTAAAAACAAGGATAGCTACATGGAATAGACCAATAATTTCATTCATTATAAAGTATTCTGTAAGAAGGAAATACCTTCTACCAGGCAAGGCTGGCAACTTCACGACAGTATATAATTTTAGAGTATTACCTAAGGAACTGAGATGTTAAGTGACCAGACCTGGATCACACATTTTATATCAAATGTTAGACTTTAATCCAAGTCTTGCAGATTTTATGGTCAGCTCTCTATTCTCATTGTATTTTGGAAGTTGGGAGTAGGGAATCAACATATTAAAATGCAAAGTTTTGATTAGAATATTTTCTAATCAATTATTGTGACTTTTATTTTTGGTTTTATCACAAACTCATCATGTAACCCTTTGCAAGTCAATGAGTTTTAATATGCAGGGATGAGAAAATAAACATCTGAAGGCAAAGCCATGCCATGTTATTATAGCCCAAATGAAAAATCAAGGATACTTTCTGTAAAAATAAATCACTACATTGAAAACCTTATAGAGAGTATATTTTATAGAAAATGGAATCAGACACTTGATTTGATATGCCAGACTCATTCAGACAAATAATAAAGAAAAGTAAAATTCTACAATGATTAATCACCATATAATAACAATTACAATAAATTTTAGGTTTGATAAGTATATCTCATTTGAACCTCAATGTAACCCTGAGTCATAGGTTTTGTTATAGAATTTTACTCATTTACAAATAAGGAAACTGAGGTGGCTAGGGTCCTTTACCAGGGTTGGGTTTGAAGTCAAATATTCCTGACTCCAGGTTCAGTGCTTTATCCACTGTTTCACCTAGCTGCGTATGGATGGGAAGGAAAGATGCTGACCTTTGTCCTAGTGTTCCAAACATTTTTACAGACCTGGGGGTACAAATACAAAGAATAAAACTACATTTAATTAAGGAGATTACAGTTTAATAGAGGAGACAAACCCTGCAATAGTGTGTGTATATATTTCTATGTCTATTTGTATGTGTGTGTATTTTGTAGGTGGACAAGACAATAAGCAATTGTATAACACTTATTTTGTGTAAGGCACTATGCTGTGTACTTTATAGATATTATCTCTTGTGATCTTTTACAACCCCTATGAGGTAGATCTTCTTATCCTCATTGTATAGTGGAGAAACTGAGGCAAACAGATTAAATGATTATGTATATATGTATATATAATATATGTAGCATAAATACAAAGTGAACATATGCAAAGGTATATGAATAGTTAACTAGTTTGAGGTTCATCTAAATAACTAAGATCAAGAATATCAAGGGAATCACTGAGAAACATGTGATGACAGTAGTACCAGATCTTAAATTGAATTACAAAGCAATCATCAAAATAACCTATTATTGGAGATAGTAGTGGAATGGTAGAATAGTTAAGTACAAGTAGACACCATTATATGACTATGGTAGTCTATTATTTGACAAACCCTAAGATCCAAGAAGTATGACAGGAAATGAGTATTTGACAAAATATTACTAGGAAAATTACAAAACAGTTTGGCCAGGAACCAGCTATAGATGAAGAATCTTACAGCATTTACCAAGATAAAAGCAATTTATAGCAAGCTTCTCTAATAAATGCCTCATTTCTCAAATATGTAGAGAACAGAGTAAAATTTATAGAATATGAATGATTCCTCAGTTGTTAATGATCAAAACATATGAACAGTTTTGAGAAGTAATCAAAGATCTTTATAGTAATCTGAAAAATTCTCTAAACCATTATTGATTAGAAAATTATGATTTAAAATAACTCTTGAGTTTTCACCCCACACTTCTCTGTGGCTGTAATATGTCAGAAAAGAAAAATGACAAATGGTGGAGGGGATATTGGAGTTGGTGCACTGTTGGGGGAAGTATGAACTAGTCCATCCATTCTAGAGAACAATTTGAAATTATGCCAAAAGGCTTATAAAATTTGTGTATACCCTTTGATTCTACAATACCAGTTCTAGCACTGAATTCCAGAGCGATCAAAGAAAAAGGAAAATTACATATCTATATCCAAAAACATCTATAGTAGCTTTTTGTGTGTTTGCAAATTACTTGAAATTGAAGGGATGCTCATAATATGGGGATGTATGAACAAGTTATGATATATGATTGTGATAAAATACTATTGTGCTATAAGAAATTATAAGCAAAATGCTGTCAAAAAAAAAAAAAACTTGAGAAGACTTACATGAACTGATTCAAAGG
This sequence comes from Sarcophilus harrisii, assembly GCF_902635505.1. Classification (NCBI taxonomy): domain Eukaryota; kingdom Metazoa; phylum Chordata; class Mammalia; order Dasyuromorphia; family Dasyuridae; genus Sarcophilus; species Sarcophilus harrisii. The sequence continues at coordinate 82,013,360 of NC_045429.1, read as the reverse complement.
GAAATCTGTGGAATGTGAATCAATATAAAGTGAAATTAGTGGAAATAAGAGAATATTATACATACTAAAAGTAATATTGCATGATGACCAAATCTTAATGATTTAACTATTTTTAGCAATACAATGATCCAGAACAGTTCTAAGGGACTTATGATTAAAATGCTATCCACTCCAAGAAAAATCTGCATATGAATGCAAATTCAAACATTATTTTTATATTTTCTATATTATTTTTGCTTTTCTTTTGTCTTTTCTTTTGCAACATGAGTAAAATGGAAATTTTTTGCATTATTATACAAGTATAATCTATATCAAATTGCTTTTTCAGGGAAGCAGTAGGGAAAGAAGGGAAAGAATTTGAAAAGCAAAATTTAAAAATATTAAAACTTTTTGTTTAAATGTAATTAAGAAAAAATAAAATGAATAAGTGTTAAAAATAGTTTAAGGGAGGGTACTAGCAGTTGATAAGGTAAGAAAAGATTTGATGCGGAAAAGACTCTTCAACTGTATTGAATAGACAGGGATTCAATGAGGTAGAGATAATTTGAGAGTGCATTTAAGGCATGTGAAATGGCCAGTACAAAGCACTGAAATTGTTTTAGTGGCGTAATGTACAAGAGGAGTAATGTTCAACTCAATTGAAAAGGTAATTTCAGGGCAAATTATACAGAACTTTACAAACTAAATAGAAAAGTTTAAATCTTATTGTAGAGGCAACTGGAAGCCCCTGGAATAGACTGTGTCGGGGACTGATATAGTCAGGTCTCTGTTTAAGGAAGCAGTAATAGATTGGAATGGTGAGAAACTTTAGAAACAGATTATAAGGTTATTGCAGTAATTTAGGCGAGAAATTATTGGATTCTGAATTAAGTTAGTAGCTATATGAATGAAGAGAAGCAATTAGGTAAGGATGATGCTACAAAAGAAGGAACAAACTTTTGGCCACTAGTTGGTTATGTGAGATGAAGCAGAATGAAGAGTCTAGTATAAATATTGAGTTTATAATTCTAAGAGACTGGAAGGCTGGTAGCCCTTTCAACAAATACAAGGGAGTTTGAAAGAGAGACAAATTTGAGAGAATGAAGTTCAGTTTGGGACACTTGCGTTTTAGATATAATTAGGACTACAGTTTGAAATGTCTAATAAGCAATTATTCATTTGGGATTGAAGTTCAGGAGAGAGGCTGAAATTGAATATAGTTATATATCAACAAAGATATAGACATAGACATACATATATACACATATGTGTGTATATATGTTATATATATTTTAGGTAGATACATAGAAATAATTACATAGATAAGAGGAAGATATAAATACTGTTATTTTTGATTTAGTAATAGATGTAGATAAAAGTAGAGAAACAGATAATCAGAATAGGTAATACAATGGGTAGAAGTCTGAACCTGGAAATAAGAAAAATCGTCCACATGTGCAAAAATGTTTTTGGCAGTACTTTTTGTAGTGGCTAGAGACTGGAAATTGAATGGATGCCCATCAATTGGAGACTGGCTGAATAAATTATGGTATATGAATGTTATGGAATATTATTGTTCTGTAAGAAATGACTGGCAGGTTGAATACAGAGAGGCTCAGAGAGACTTAAATGAACTGATGCTGAGTGAAATGAACAGAACCAGGAGATTATTATACACTTCAACAACAATACTATATGAGGTTCAATTCTGATGGAAGTGGTCACCTTCAGTGATGAGAGGATCCAATTCAGTTCCAAATAATTAGTAATGAACAGATCTGACTACACCCAGCGAACGAACACTGGGAAATGAGTGTGGACCACAACATAGCGTTAACAATCTTTCTGTTATTGTTTGCTTACATTTTTGTTTTTCTTCCCAGGTTATTTTTACCTTCTTTCTAAATTTGATTTTTCTTGTGTAGCAAGATAACTGTATAAATATGTATACATATATTGTATTTAACATATACTTTAACATATTTAACATATATGGGGAGGAGGTGGAGAGAAGGAGGGAAACATGTGGAACAGAAGTTTTTGCAAGGGTCAGTGTTCAAAAATCACCCATGCATATGTGTTGTCAATAAAAAGCTCTAATAAAAAAAGTTACTTTTCAAATCTAAAGTGCAAAATAAATGCTACTATTTACTCTTAATATTATTACATGTAGATATCTATATCTAGATACATAGATATGATTAATAAAAATACTGATAGAAGAAAAATTCTGGGACAAAGTCTTATGGAACATCTATAGTAAGAGGATATATATACACACACATACATACACATATGTGTGTATGTATGTGTGTGTGTATATGTATGTATGTATGTGTGTGTGTATGTATGTATGTATGTATATGTATATATAGTGGTCCAGCAAAGCAAACTGAGAAAATAGTGGTCAGTCAGGTAAGAAGGAGCTGTGTTACAAAAACCAAGGGGGATGATTATGGACTCCATTGGATTTTTTGTTTTTTTGTTTTTCTTTGTATCCCTTACATTCATCACAATGCCAAAATATGCATGTAGTAAGTGTTTTACAAATATTAACTGCTTGAAATACAGCAGAATGTTCAAGGATGAAAACCCAGCAAAAAGCCTTCAAATTTATTCGTGAGAAGAGCACTGGCAACTTTTTAGAGAAGAGTTTCACTTTAATTCAGAAGTCAGATGGCAAAGGTTAAGAAACAAGTGAGCAGAGAGAAATTCAATTAGTAATGAATTTTCAAGGAGTTTGCTGAGGTTGGAAGAAATATAAATTTGAGGATTTAGAATAATCTTGGGATCTCTCTTTTTCTGTCTGTCTTCTTTCTCCTCTCTCTGTGTATGTGTGTCTGTCTGTGTGTCTCTCTCTCTCCTTGCTTGTTTACTTATTTACCTATCCATTTGTTTTTAGGATGGGATCGGGGATTGTTTGAAAGAATGAGGGAAATAATTTGTAAAGTATAGTAGTAGATTCTGAAAGAGGATGAAAAGTGTGCAATCTGCTGAAGAAAATTTCGAGGGTATGTATTCAAGTACACATGAGTAGGATTGACTTAGCATCAAAAAGGTCACATCTTGGTGGGAGGTGGGTAAAGCAAAGACATAGACATTCTGTGGCTAAGTAAGAGAAGAGGTAAGGATATCAAGGAGTTTTGGAGGTGAAGAAGATAGGAAAATAGGAAGCTCATGTTTAATATTCTAAATTTCCTCTTCAAAATAACAAGCAAGATTCTCAGCTAAGAAAAGAGATGCAGAACTGTGGGGGGTTTGAAAATGGAAGAAAAGGTCTGGAATAACTTTTGTTGGAAACAAGACAGTAAATCTAATAGGAAGAAATAAGAGTACTGCCTTTCTGTCAGTGCCCAACTGAGGTTGGATAACATGAAAATTTAATGTACTCAGTATAGTTTTGAGACTTCTTCCAGCTGAGGTTAGCCTTTCTTGAATAGGAGAGGTAGAGTCTGACAGTGGGAAAAGAGAGGAGAAACAGAAAAGAAGCATATTAAGGAAAGAAATATGGTGGTTACCTAAGAAGCAAAAAAGTAACAAAAAACCAGTAAAAGAAGGAAAAAAAAAAGTGGTCCAGGAGATATGAGACCAGAAAAAAAATTGTGGTAACACAGACACCAAAAGAGAGTAGGAGAAGGTTTTACATACATTATCAAATCATTTCTCTCTCTCTCTCTCTCTCTCTCTCTCTCTCTCTCTCTCTCTCTCTCTGACACACACACATAGAGCCATATATGTTTTATTTCAAAATGATTGGTCATATATAACAGATTCTGATTTTCTTCCTTTTCCTCTTGCTTCTTTCCCCTTCCATTTTTAAAATGGTTCCATTAACTTCTAGAAATCTCTCTCTGACATTTGGTACAAATATTTTTATGACTTTAAACGTTGCCTCCAATAATCTAGGCTCTTTCAATTTTAGGTTTCTATGGAATTAACAGAAGGTTGGTAGAATCCATCACCTAAATTAGAAAGAAAATTACTAAATAGCTGTATGATTCATTTGGGGAATGAATAGGAGTATGTGAAATGGGAAAAACATATTGCTCAAACTTTTTTTTTCAATTACATTTCAGTTTCATACACATATAACAATTTCACACATAGAATGCTTTTACCCTCAGGACAGGAGAAATCACAATGCTATATAGTTAACTCAGTTTATGAAAGATTCAATCACAAATGGGGAAATATTTAGCTTTTCTAAACCATAAAATATGTTTTCTATTTCTGGAAAAATAAGCTGACCAATGACACATTTCTAACATCTTCCTAAACATTAAACACTACTTAGCTGAAATATGGCAGTCTGTCAGAGGAATTGGGGCCATCACACTATGTGGGCTATTTTGTGTTATGCTTAACAGTCTTGTTCCAGTTACATAGGAAAGTCAGATGAAATGAGAAAAATGAATAAAAGAAATATATCAATTCTCAATAATTGTTTACAACATTAATGTAAGCAGGTAAAAGCAAGTAGATTTGTGCTATATATCATTCAGTGCCACATAAAGCAGAAAAGATTTTTGAGAATATGAGCTCACTGAAGAGAGATACTTATGTGTGGTCATCTATATACATATGTGTAAATATATATTTCACTAAATACATTTATTTAAAGGGATCCACCAAAGACAATCATTATTAAAGAATTTTCTAAGAAATACTCCTTAGACTAAGTGATGGTTTAATCCTGAAGATTTTTATAAATCGCTTTAATATTTTAAAAAAAAGGTTTTTAAAACCTTTTTGTTTGTTTTTTTGTTTGTTTTATAAACTTGATTGCCCCAATATCTCATAACATAGTTTTATGCCCTTTTACAGATAAGTAATTTTGGTACAGAAAGATTATGTGAATAATGGCCATACAGCCAGGAAGTGTCAAATCTTAGGTGTAAAACTATATCTGCCCTAATTTCAACCCAGAATTCTTTTATGTTTAATTTAATGAATGCAAGTGTTTCTGAGTTCGTTTCTGCATAAAGTGAAGGAGTAAGAGCATTTGGATTTGCAATGTATACTTTATGCATTTGGAAACTTATATTTTTAGTTTTCATCTTTAAGATTTCTTACAACAATAGGCAGTGACTAAAACTTATATGTGTACAGATGTAGACTTTCTTTGCAAAAGGTGTTAGAAAACCAGAAAAAAATAAAATCAGGTTTGTCTGCTAAAAAGAGAATTATCCAAATCCATGACAATGAATGTCATTAAGTATAGAAAATGTAGGAATTTGAAAAAAAAACACCCATATATAGTTACAAAACCGAGTCATTTTAGAGTAGCTTATATTTGTCCAATCAGGTCATTTACTGGGACACTTTCACTAGATCCATTGCTATATTATTTTATAAAATACATTTTAACCAAAAGGCAGCAGTTTGTCTTTAAATAAACTCTTTTCATAGATTAGAGTCCTTTTTTTTTTTCCTTTTTTCTTTATTGCTATAGAGAATTTGAAAGGTTGCAGTGACTTCGTGGATAGAAAGATGGCCTTAAATTCAAGAAGACCTTAAGTCAAATCCTCTGCCACATCCCCTCTGTGTAAAATGAAATGAGTTACTTATCCTCTCAAGGCCCAAGAAATTCTCTACAATTAGAAATTGTAGAACACCTTTCAACAAGTATTCGGGTGAGAGGGTGGGAGAGGAAAAAGAAGAAGAGAGGGATAAAATAGAGAAGGGAAGGATGAAATGGGGAAAATATGTATATTTGTTTTTGTGTATACAGTGTGTAGGGACAGAAAGAAACAGAGACACATACAAATGAATATCTTTCTGTGGAAATTCTGGAGAATGCTGTGGAAAAATTGGGTAAATAACTAATTGAGTTATAAGGTAGAATAGTGGATGGAATGCTGAACTTGAATAACATCTCAGATATTAACTATATGATCTTGGGCAATTTATTTAGCCTGAGTTTCAATTTCATCATCTATAACATAGGCAAAATAAATATTTGTTATAGAACATCATTGTGAAAATCAAAGATCATATATTTAAATTGAAGTATCATAAAATGGAATCTGTTTCTGTTTTAATTAGCTAACATGATCTAATTTTCAGAATTTACCAACTTAGAAGAGGATTTCAAACATATTTTCAAAAAAGTGTTCTCAAATTTGATTCATTAATCTCTTTGTTAGTTTTGTTATTGATAATGTGTTAATCACTTTTAGTTTTCTCATAGCCAAAAATTGAATATACAGTAGAGTCCAAGTTATTTGTCTTTACCACTAGTATTTGATGAATAATTTATTAAACTTATGTTACTACTGGGTTTATATCCCAAAGAGATCATAAAGAAGGGAAAGGGACCTGTATGTGCAAGAATGCTTGTGGCAGCCTTTTTTGTAGTGGCCAGAAACTGGAAATTAAATAGATGCCCATCAATTGGAGAATGGCTGAATAAATTGTGGTATATGAATATTATGGAATATTATTGTTTGGTAAGAAATGACCAACAGGATGATTTCAGAAAGGCCTGGAGAGACTTACATGAACTGATGCTGAGTGAAATGAGCAGGACCAGGAGATCATTATATACTTCAACAGCAGTACTATATGATAATCAATTCTGATGGCCTGGCCATCTTCAGCAATGATATCAACCAAATCAATTCTAATGAAGGAGTAATGAACCGAACCAGCCATGCCCAGTGAAAGAACTCTGGGAGATGACTAAGAACCATTACATTGAATTCTCAATCCATATATTTTTGCCTGCCTGCATTTTTGATTTCCTTCACAGGCTAATTGTACAATATTTCAGAGTCCAATTCTTTTTGTACAGTAAAATAATGGTTTGGACATGTGTACTTATTTTGTGTTTAATTTATACTTTAATATATTTAACATGTATTGGTCATCCTGCCATCTAGGGGAGGAGGTGTGGAGAAGGAGGGGAAAAATTGGAATAAAAGGTTTAGCAATTGTCAATGCTGTAAAATTACCCATGCATATAACTTGTAAATAAAAAGCTATTAAAATTAAAGAAAAAAGAAATTAACAGACTCATATATACCAGATTTGATAGGGTAGTTGATCTAAATGAATATTGTAATTAAATTTAGTCACAATTAAGATACTTTTAATAAATTACAACCAGAAAGACAAAATAAAGAAATAGGGAGAACACAAAGCTTGGAATCATATAATCAATTATGTGGTTTTAAACAAACTGAGAAGTCATTTATCCAGTCCAGTGCAGTAGAAGGAATACTGTTTTTGTTTGTTTGTTTTTGGTGAAAGATTCCAATTTTATCACTTACTTTCCGCATGTGTGATTTGTACATCTTATTTTACTTATCTAGGCTTTGGTTATATCATCTATAAAATGAAGATTTTTTAACTATATGATCAAAGTTCCAGATTCCAACACTAAATTTGTATACACACCTTATCAGGGAGCTTCTCTACATTATCTTTAACAAAAATTTGCCCAATTCCTACTTGAAGACCTCTTGTGAGAAAAATCCTTTACCTACTTCATTATCCTATTGCATTTATGAAAAGATCTAATTATTAGGAATTTATTTTTCCTTATCTATTTTTTATTATAGCTTTTTATTTATAAGATATATATGCATGGGTAATTTTTCAGCATTGACAATTGCAAAACCTTTTGTTCCAGCTTTTCCCCTCCTTCCCCCTAGATGGCAGGTTGACTAATACATGTTAAATATGTTAAAGTATAAGTCAAATACAATCTATGTATACATGTCATGAAGGCTTTCCAAGGTTCCTCAACAGACAAGAAGAAGTGGCAGTGAAGCAAAAAGTGGAAGCATCTGCTCTGGGTCAATGGTTGGATCATGAGGAGTCACTTTCAGTGTTGGGTGGGGTAGGGACAGGTCCCATGAGTTTCTGGTGCTTTGGGGTTCACTTTTTACCTTCAGTGTTTGTGTGGGATGTTTTCTAATGTCTCTGCTGACCTACTGGCTTGCTGCCAGGGCAGAGTAGTCAACACTGTGGTAGAGTCCTCCCTGAAGATTCTCCGCAGTGTGGAGACTACACTCCGGCCTGCTCAGCTCAGTGTGCACTGGCCTCCTTGCTCTGCCTCCATCTTCATGTGGCCTCCTCCCAGGCAGGCACCCAACCAAAATAGACCTTTTCTGGCGACCTTAGAGATTATCTTCTGTTGGTAACGTGCTGTACTCCCAATATTTGTGGATTCTGACTGTCCCAGCACTAATTCAGAGGTTGGATTTGATAATTAGTCTGAGGGTCATAGGAGAAGGTCAGAAAGAAACATGTGTCTTCTCCATCATTTTGGCTCTGCCCCTTCCTAATTATATTTGAATATGTTCCATTTTACAGGTTTTAGCCTGCTTTTGATACCTCCACTCAATAAAGACCTATCAGTATAACCAAAAAAAGAAAAGAAACAAAAGAAAAATTTTTTGAATGGAATTGAAATCTCTCCACATATCATGTTTTTTTTTTTTGTTTGTTTGTTTGTTTGCAATTACTTTATTTATTTATTTATTTTTTATTATAGTAACTTTTTATTGACAGAATCCATGCCAGGGTAATTTTTTTTACAACATTATCTCTTGCACTCACTTCTGTTCCGATTTTTCCCTCCCACCCTCCACCCCCTCCCCTAGATGGCAAGCAGTCCTGTATATGTTGAATATGTCCTAGTATATCCTAGATACAATGTATGTGTGCAGATCCAAACAGTTTTCTTGTTGCACAGGGAGAATTGGATTTAGAAGGTAGAAATAACCCGGGAAGAAAAACAAAAATGCAAACAGTTTACATTCATTTCCCCCCCCCCCCTTTTTTTTTCTTTGGGTGTAGCTGCTTCTGTCCATCATTGATCAATTGAAACTGAATTAGGTCTCTTTGTCAAAGAAATCCACTTCCATCAGATTACATCTTCATACAGTATCGTTGTTGACGTATATAATGATCTTTTGGTTCTGCTCATTTCACTTAGCATCAGTTCATGTAATTCTCTCCAAGCTTCTCTGTATTCATCTTGCTGGTCATTTCTTACAGAACAATAATATTCCATAACATTCATATACCACAATTTACCCAACCATTCTCCAATTGATGGGCATCCACTCAGTTTCCAGCTTCTAGCCACTACAAACAGGGCTGCTACAAACATTTTGGCACATACTGGTCCCTTTCCCTTCTTTAGTATCTCCTTAGGGTATAAGCCCAGTAGAAACACTGCTGGATCAAAGGGTATGCACAGTTTGATAACTTTTTGGGCATAATTCCCGATTGCTCTCCAGAATGGTTGGATTCGTTCACAGCTCCACCAACAATGTATCAGTGTCCCAGTTTTCCCACATCCCCTCCAACACTCATCATTATTTTTTCCTGTCATCTTAGCCAATCTGACAGGTGAGTAGTGGTATCTCAGAGTTGTCTTAATTTGCATTTCTCTGATTAATAATGATTTGGAACATTCTTTCATATGAGTGGTAATGATTTCAATTTCATCATCTGAAAATTGTCTGTTCATATCCTTTGACCATTTATCAATTGGAGAATGGCTTGGTTTCTTATAAATTAGAGTCAGCTCTCTATATATTCTGGAAATGAGGCCTTTATCAGAACCTTTAACTCCACATATCATGTTAAATTTTTACATGTAATTATTGAATAAGGAAAAAAAGTTTGTTTTTCTTTTGCTTTACGGTACTTTATGGCATTGAATACTTATTTTCTCATCATGATTAATATTTTTAATTCTGTAGTAGTACATACCAATGTTGGATTTTAATGTTGTTCTCCTGAGTGCACATGCCTGAATAAAACCATTGATGATTTAAAAATATAAACATCAATTAGGAAACACTTAGGCTTATTCACTACACTAATAATAGCAGCATAAAAAATATGCTATTATAATGTAACTCTGGAGAGAAAAATTCTGCAGTTCAACTGTGGTTAAACAAAATATGTGACATCAAATATATCAAGTCATGAATCACACAGTTGCAGTACCTTTCTGAGCATTTGTTTGACAGGCAATTTAATGCTCCCCCCAAAGAAAAATGACAAGGGCTGACAGCAACCAGTAAATTAAGGTGAAGAGGGGACTCAAGAGGTGGTGACTACTAATTATTCTTTAAAACCAAACTCCAATGCAGTCATACAATGTACTTTAGAAAGATGATATCCTAAATTCTCCTCTATAAAACAATTCATTTTTAATAGGATCAGGACCTTCCTCAAGCTGAAATTACTGCCTCTCATTTCTGTAATAAGGATTTTAAAAAATGTGAATAGCATTGTCCTTTGCCAATTTAGATCTTTACCATACCAGGAAAGCTGCACAATGTGAGGAATTCAACAGCCAGTTTGCCATTTGGGGTAATAAATATTCTTCCTTCATCCAGATAAATGCACAATTTTAGGAAGGTAAAATAATTGAAATGATCTTCTAAGCTAGCAATCAGTCAAAAACCCCTAGTTTTTCATCATGTGTATGAGCTTTCTCTGGTGAAAAAGATCTGTTCTCACACATATTTCAATACAATAGATCATTTTTTTTTATTAGAAGTTCTGACAATTCTCATAACCCTGTGGACTAAAACATGGAGAACTTAGGCATGGAAATAGGAATGATTTTTTCATAATTGTCATTATTTAATATATTTAATATAATTTAAGATTTGTATCTCATTGGGATAGATGTGCAAACTATATTAAGCACAAGAACACTGTTCTTGTATTCATTAAGCAGTGACTCAATTGAATTAAGTACTATGGGACATATATATATATATATATATATATCATATTAGATTATATATTCCTTAAGGGCTAGGGTTCTAACATTTTTTCTTTGTGGCTTCAATGCTGGGCAGATTGTAATCACTTAATATATAATTTTTCATTGATTGATAGTCCTTTCCTTATAGAGTTTTTCTTTCTACCAGGAGAGAATATGCAAGTACAGATAACTAGAATAGGTATTTTTTGGCAGCATTATGTATTATATTTCAATATTTCATTATAATTATATTTCAAGATGGCCAAGTAGAATATAGTTTGATTGATAAGTAGAACTAAAGCAAGTAGACTTAGTATAGACATTTGTACATATAGGTTGCTGCTAAGTCGAAAAGAGAGTGTAGTAATTTAAACAAGATATGTTTTTTCATGACTAATAATCTATATTTCAAATAATATTCTGAACTCTTTTATATTTAATATTGATTTGATAATTGGTTTTTGCTCCCGTTGAAAAACTATTAAAATTTAATGTTGCCATTTTTATACCAGATCTGTGCTGTCTAATGTCAAATCAGCCATCAAGCTAAACACTAGAAATACAAAGAAAATCAAAAATAGTCTCTACCCTGAATGAGTTCATAATTTAATTGGAAAGGTGACATAATTAACAAGAGATAATCTCATAGAGAAGGTCCTGAGAAAGGTGTTATGCAGAAAGGTATGTTTGCTGAAACCTGAAAGAAAATAGGGAAATTAGGAGGCTTGGACAAGAAGGCACAGGATTAGATCAGAAAAAATGCAGAGAATTGGGAGATGATGAAGAAGATGATGATGATAATAATTTTTAAACCCCACTTATTATGTGCCATGTATTCTGCTTAAGCATTTTCAAATTATCATCTCATATGCTCTTCATGACCCTGGGGTCACTTAACATATGAGGAAATTAAAAACAAATTTACCCAAGGTAACAGAACTACTGTTTTTTAAATTATAATATTTTTATTTATTTTTAATAATACATTGCTTTATGAATCATGTTGGAGGAGAAAAATCAGACAGAGTAAAAGGGAAAAATCATAGGAGAGAAAAAATAAACAGAAAGAAGTGAACATATCATGTGTCAGTTTACATTCAATCTCCTTATATATTTTTCTGGATGCAAATCGCATTTTCTGTCCAAAGTCTATCGGGATTGCTTTAGATCACTAAACCCTGAGAAGAACCAAGTCATTCATAGTTGATCATTGTACAATCTTGCCATTATTATATATAATGTATTCCTGGTTCTGCTTGTTTTGCTCAGCATCAGTTAATGTAAATCTTTGCAGGTCTTATTAAATCAGCTTGTTCATCATCTTTTAAAGAACAATAATATTCCATTTCCTTTGTGTACTACAACTTGTTCAGTCATTCCTCAATTGATAGGCATTTACTCATTTTCCAATTCTTTACTACCACAAAAGAGCTGCTACATACAACAAAATAATCAAGCAGTCTAGTATTTGATAAACCCCCAACTTCAGCTTCTGGAATAAGAACGCACTATTTGACAAACTGCTGGGAAAACTGGAAAATAATATGTCAGAAAATTGGCATAGACAGACATCTCACACCCCATCCCAAAATAAGTTCAAAATGGATACATGTTTTGGGCATAAAGTATAATAACATAAAAAATAGGAGAACAATGGATAATTTATCAGATCTTTGGGGAAAGGAAGAATTTATGACAAAAGAAGAACTATGGGTCCTTTTCTTTCCTTTATGATTTCCTTGGGATACAGATTCAGTAATGGCACTGCTAGGTCAAAGTATATGCACAGTTTTATAGTCCTTTGGCCAAAGTTCCAAATTGCTCTCCAGAATGGTTGGATCATTTCACAATTCTATCAACAATGCATTAGCATCCCAGTTTCCCCACATCCCCTCCATTTATCATTATCCTTTTCTGTCCTCTTAGCTAATCTGAGAGTTGTGAGGTGGTATCCCAGAGTTAATTTATTTTGCATTTCTCTAACAGTGATTTAGAACATCTTTTCATACAACTATAAATGCCTTTAATTTCTTCATCTGAAAACTGTCTGTTCATATGCTTTGACCATTTATCAGTGGAATGACTTGTATTCTTATAAATTTGACACAGTTCTTTATATATTTTAGAAATGAGACTTTTATCAGAAAGACTGGCTGTAAAGATTTTCTCCCCACTTTGAACTTCCCCTTTAATCATGTTTCTGTGGTTTTATTTGTACAAAAACTTTAATTTAATGTAATTAAAGTTGTCCATTTTGTCTTTTATAACGTTCTTTAGTTCTTCTTTTGTCATAAATTCTTCCTTTCCCCAAAGATCTGATAAATTATCCCTTGTTCTCCTATTTTTTATGTTATTATACTTTATACCCAACACATGTATCCATTTTGAACTTATTTTGGGAATGGGTGTGAGATGTCTGTCTATGCCAATTTTCTGACATATTATTTTCCAGTTTTCCCAGCAGTTTGTCAAATAGTGCGTTCTTATTCCAGAAGCTAAAGTTGGGGGTTTATCAAATACTAGACTGCTTGATTATTTTGTTGTATGTATCTATTCTATTCTACTGGTCCACCACTCTTAGCCAGTACTAAATGGTTTTGACGACTATTGCTTTATAATATAGTTTTAGGTTTGGTACTGCTAAGTCATCATGCTATGTATTTTTTTCTATTAATTTCTTTGATATTCTCAACCTTTTATTCTTCCAGATTAATTTTGTTACATATTTTCTAATTCTATAAAAATAATGTTTTTTGGCAGTTTAATTGGCATGGCACTGATCACATAGACCAATTTAGGCAGAATTGTCATTTTTATTATATCAGCTCAGCCTATCCATGAGCAAGTGATATTTTTCCATTTGTTTAGAACTGACTTTATTTGAGTGAGTAGTGCTTTGTAGTTGTGTTCATAAAGTTCTTGGGTTTGTCTTCACTGGTAGATTCTCAAGTATTTTATTTTGTCTACAATACTTTTAAATGTTATTTCTGTTTCTATCTCTTGCTGATGGACTTTGTCAGTAATATATAGAAATGCTGATGATTATGTAGGTTTATTTTATATCCTGCAACTTTTCTAAAGCTGTTAATGCTTTCACATAGTCTTTTGGATAATTTTCTAGTATTCTCTAAGTATATCATCATATGATCTGCAAAGAGTGATAGTTTTATCTCCTCATTTTCTATTCTAATTCATTAATTTTTATTTTCTTATTGCTAAAGCCAAAATTTCTAGTACAATGTTGAATAATACTAGTGATAATGGGCATCCTTGTTTCATCCCTGATCTTATTGTGAATAATTTTCTTAGTGTCTTTTTTATTAATTTCTCCTTTGAGTTTCAAAATTTCTAATTTGGTATTTAATTGAGGTTTTTAAATTTGTTCTTTTTCTAGCTTTTTTAGTTGAATACATAATTCATTGATTTCTTTCTCAATTTTATTTATGAAGCTATTTAGAGATATACAATTTCCCTTAGCATTGTTTTGGCTGCATCCCTTATGTTTGGTTATGTTGTCTCATTATTGTCATTTTCTTGGATGGAAGTGTACTGAATTGTTGTTTGACCCACTTATTCTTTAGAATTAGATTCTTTAATTTCCAATCGGTTTTTAGTATATCTTTTTCTGATACTTCATTGAATATAATTTTTATGCATTGTGGTCTGAAAAAGAAATATTGTTTATTTCTGCCTTTTTACATGTAATTGTGAGTTTTTTTGCTCTAATACATGGTCAATATTTGTGTAGGTGTCATATACTGCTGAAAAAAAGGCATATTTCTTTCTATCCCTATTCAATTTTCTCAAGAGGTTTGTCATATCTAGATTTTCTACAATCCTATTAAAACATCCCTAGTTTCTTTCTTGTTTATTTTGTAGTTAGATTTGTCTGATACTGAGAGGGGAAATTTGAACTCCCCCACCAGAATTATTTTGCTGTCTTTTTCTTCCTGAAATGGCATAAAATCTCTAGGGATTTGCCTGCTCTATCACTTGGTATATACACATTTAGTATCATTATTACATCATTATTTTACCTTACCCTTTATCAAGATGTATTTTCCTCATTTCTCTTAATAAGAGCTATTTTTACTTTTGCTTTATCTGAAATCAGAATTGCTACCCCTTCTTGTTTTACTTTAGCTGAAGCATAATAAATTCTGTTATAGACTTTTATCTTAATTCTGTATTTGTCTCTCTGTGTCAAATGTGTTTCTTGTGAACAACATATTGTAGGATTCTCTTTTTTAATTCACTCTGCTGTTTTATGGGAGAGTTCATCTCATTCACATTCAAAGTTATGATTACCAGCTCAGTATTTCCCTTCCATCATATTTTCTCCCCTTCATATACTTTTGTTCTTCCTTTCCTTTCTGTTCTCAGTCTTGTGTTTTTTAACCCACCCCACCCACTACTTTATTTTCTATCACCCCTTCCCACTTCTCTCAGCTTTTCTCCTAGTGTTTCTGTCCTCTTTTCTATCCTATCCCTCCCTTTTCTTTTCTTCTTTATCCTACTTTTTTACAGGATTAAATAAATTTTTATACCTAACTGAATGATTAAATTATTCCCTCTTAGAGCCAAAATTTATGAGATCAAACTTCAGACAAAGCTCATCTCCTCTCTGTTCTTTCCCTCTTCTTGTGAACTAGTTGTCTCATTATACCTCTCCTTTCCTCTTTTTTCCAGTACAGATCTTTTTCAACCCCTTATTGTCTTTCTTTGATCTGTTCCCATCAGATTCCATTCACAATCCATCCTCAGTCCATGTGATACCTCCCCTTTGTCTTTCCCAGTGACAGATACAGTTCTAAAAATTTACTGATATCATTTTCCCATTTAGGGATGTAGACGATTTAATCTTTAAATATATTTTCCCTTGTTTACCTTTATGTGCTTCTTTTGAGTCCTGTGCTTGTATATTACATTTTCTGTTTAGTTCTGTTTTTTTTTTAATAGAAATGATTGAAAGTCTCTTACTTCATTGAAGCTCCATCTTCTCCCCTGAAAGAAGATGCTAAATCTTGTTGAATAGTTAATTCTTGGTTGTAACTCCAAGTTATTTGCCTTCTGGAATATGTTATGCCTCTGATCTTTTATTTTACAAGCAGCCAGATCCTGGGTAATCCGGACTGTTGCTCCTTGAATATTTGAATTGTTTCTGTCTGTCAGCTTGCAGTATTTTTATCTTGAGATTATAGTTTTAGAATTTCATAGCCTTATTCCTTGGGGTTTTCCTTTTGCTATCTCTCTCTTTCCAAAGGTAATGGTTGGATTCTGTTATTGAGTATTTCCCCCTATGTTTCTAGAATATCAGGGCAGTTTTCCTCGATGAACTCTTGTGGAATGCTATCTAGGCTTTTTTTTTTCATCATGGCCTTCAGGTAGTCCAATAATTTTTAAAGTGTCTCTTCTGGAAGATTATGAGTGTATGTAATAGTATATAATATATTTGTGCTGTTTAAAAGGAGATTGCATTCAGTGTTCATGTTTATCTAGAGGAATATATAAGTGATGGTCACTTGACCAAGAGTGAACTTAAAAGAGTTATGGGAACTCTTCCCTGGGAAGTTTTGCCTAATTTAGTTCTTAAAAATTACATTACCACTACCACCAATAACACAAAACTGGTCTTAATTTTGGCCAAAAATAGTGGTTTCACTCAATCCAATAAGTACTGATTAAACACTTAACTCTATATAATGTCCCCAAAGTCACAGTGCAATTTAAAGCTTTAATAATTTGAACATTTAATCTTTCAGTGTCCTCATGAGTAGCCATTATAGATAAATTGCCTTATTCCCAGAGTTTCCACAATTAAAGTGCCAATGAGTGGAATTCATAGGTACCGATTCTTGTATATAAAATACATGTTCTGTTAGGAGTTAGATGAAATTTGAAATTTAGAAAAGGCATCGTTTTTGACATCATGGAACATGCTGGAACCATAATGATTGAAGACTTAAAATAGAAGAATTTAAAATAGAAGGACTACCTCCTATTGAAATAATTCACATGCACAGTAGATATTTAATAAGTTGTTTCAGTCATGTCCAATTTATTGTGACCCTATTTGGCATTTTCTTGGCAAAGATACTAGAGTAGCTTGCCATTTCTTTCTCCAGATCATTTTACAGAGAAAGAAACTGAGGTAAACTGTGAAATGATTTGCCCATGGTCAAAAAATATTGTTTCTAAGGCTAGATTTGAACTCAGTCCGATAAGTTTTTCTGACCCTAGACCCAGCATATCATCCACTCCTAGCTCCCCATGTGTTGATTTAAAGACTATTTCTAATTTCAGGTATTAAAATATTTAATATTTAAATTTTAATATTTATACTATTTTCATATTTTAAAGATTAAAAACTCTAAACAGAAACTATCAGTATTTCATATTACACAAATTGTCACTAATATGTCCCAAGATGAAATGAGAAGTCTTTTCTGCTTTATCAAATATTTAACAACTTAATATACTGAAAATAGTGTGCATATTTGAATGATAGAAACTTAAATTTGAATACTCTATGCTTGTTAATTTTATCCATCAGTTTATTTAACATCACGGTATTTGTTTTTAATGAGCTATGCAATGGTTCACTTCATATGTGAGTTTATCATTAGCCTATGTTAATGGCATTTTCATCAAAAGCTTGGCTATTAGGAAATCAAATTATAACTTAATTAATACATGTATAAAAGGTTTCAAGCAAATGTGATTAGATGTAATTATGTGGACCATTATATTTACAGAATAACATTGAAGGTAAGTTAACTTTCTTGAAAACACTTTTATTTTATATTTTGGTTTTTCAAGTGAGGCTTAAGAATTGAAGTTCTGTATATAAGATCAAAAGAGGTCAGAAAAGTAAGTTCAGATATTTAATCAGTTTTAGTTCACTGAGTTATATCTGACTTTGCCAAAATTACACCTCGCTCATGTAATTTTCTTTATTATTTTATAGACAGAAGAGAATATATGTGTATCGTGAAAATTAAGTCAAACATTCATGAAGAATGGCTAACATACTTATTTCCTTTGGAAAAAAAAATTGTGTTTTTCAGAGATATTTCATTTAAAACATTAATAATATTTTTTACCAATTACATATTAAGAAGATTTTCAGTATTCATTTTTTACAAGATTTTGAATTACACATTTTTCTCCCTTCTTCTCTCCCCTCATTTCTGAAGATAATAGGCAATTTAATATAGTTTGTACTTGTGCTATCATGTTAAGTACATTACTTTGCAATAACCTGACAGCTTTTCTTTATACTGATTCTTATACCTTCTGGAGCTTATCCTAGTAAGTGCCATAGAGGTAAAACAGATAAACTTAGAGCTTCTCTTTTTAAAATAGCATGGTTAAGGACTATAAGTCCTAAGAGGAAAAATAATACACACTAACAACCTAAAGTGCAATAATCCTTTATTTTTTCTAAATAAGGACATAAATACAATGTTAACTTCAATATAAACTGACACTTTTGCTTACTTAAAAGAAAGAGTAGTTTAAGCAAAATCCCTTTGAGTACAAGTTAACCAATGGAAATAGGGAAGTGTAAATGAACCTAACTTTCCCATTCTCAAGTACTAACAAAAATTAATGTAGAAAATACAATACTGACAAAATGTCTTTGCATTACATATCATAAATTTCAACTTTATTCCTAGTCTGTTCCAAAGTATGTTTCTTGTTATAAATTAAAGAGGAACATAAATACCTCAAAGTCACATTTATATTTTGGAAAAAGAGCACAATCACATCTAAAATAGTTTTTTTTTCATTTATCACCCATGGGCCATGTTTCAATTGTTCATTTATCCTTAGCAAATGGTAGAGGACCATAATATTCTATTGCTAAGAAGAGGCAAATATTCACAGGGAAGAGGGAAAAGGGTAAAGAAGATAGAATGCATTGCATAGCGGAAATATTACTAAATTACAAATTAGAAAATCTGTGTTCCAGTCTCAAACTAGCTGGGTTCTAGCCACTTACTACTTGTGTGGCTTTGAGCAAATGCCTTATGATTTGTGGATGTTACTCACTTTATGTTAATATTAAACAGAATGGACTAAATGATACCTGTTTTTTTCCTTGCAACTAAATTATATAACTCCTCTAGTATTTTTCAGTCAAAATAAGAGGATAAATAATTCATTTAGGAAAGAATGACCTCCATAGTCAGTTTTATTATTTGAAAGAGAGAGAGAAAGAGAGAGAGAGAGAGAGAGAGAGAGAGAGAGACAGAGACAGATTGCAAATGAATATCTATATATGTGACAAATTCTAGATTAGAAGTTGAAGTATTTTGAACAAACATCTTTGTTTTCAAGTTTTTTTTTTTTGTTGTTTTGTTTTTTAGGAAAGTTCTTGGCTTAGAATGGGGCATGGTTTTAATAATTATTTTTTTGTTGCTGTCATGTGTTTTATCTGCAAAGATGGCTTCAGGATTATCTGGAACCATTTTTCTTCACTACAATTAAATATTTAAATCCTATTACTTTTGGAAATTGTTATCTATAATTCGAGTCATAAAAACAAAATTCCCCAAAGTATCTGTGCTATAAAACATATTTCATAGTTTCATATCTTTGTCATTTGAATTTATCACCCTGACAAAATTTTCATTACACCAAATAAAATTCATAAATAATAATTTCATTAAACCAAGTATAATGTTCAATTGTGACTTACAAATAATAATAATTCAGGATTAATCACTATTTGGGTGAATGCATTTTTCTTTCTTAAAATAAAATTTTGAGACTAGTGTTTTTAAAGAAGTATTGTTATTATTGTGTATGTGCCCAACATACTTTATATATTTTATGTTTTTTAATATAAATTTTGTGTTTTGCATATCTTTTGATGCTTTCTCATAGTGTATTCTATCCTTTAAGTCTGCAAGTTAGTGATCCTGTTCAATTTTTGAGAACTCTGAGGGCATGTATAAAATCATTTAGAAGTTTTCAATATAAAATGAGCATCTGAAGAAACAATTATATCAAATGGAACACTGTGATTTTTCTGGTTTTTATCATGATGAGACTTAACATTATATTCTGAAAGGTCAGGTTCATCTTCTTCCTAGGTTCCAAATTTCTGATGGTGCTGAAACAGATATTTTCTCATTGTGTAAAAGAGACATAGCTAATTGTTATTAATCACTAGTAATAACCAAAGATTAATAACAAATCCATAGACACTGGCTTAAGTTAAGAATTCAGTAGGAAAAGAGAATTTCTTTAGGATATGTTGTATTTTATAGAGCTAGAAGAACTGCCCAGTGCGATGTATGTCTATGTGTATTTGTATATAAAAATCAACCCACTTTATCTGTCTATGTTTATTTGTTTAGTCTTTTAAGGATTTATACCTCACAATTACCAAATCATGTGAAATTTATTAGAAAAGTTATAGCCATTGCCAACTTCATAGGAGGAAAACAAAATATATGAGTATGGCTAAGAAAGCAACATAAGTTTTCTTTTGACCATTCTTTACACTGAGACAATTGGGGTTAAGTGACTTGTGCAGGGTCACACAGCTAGGAAGTGTAAGTATCTGAGAACAAATCTGAATTCAGGTCCTCCTGACTTTAGGGGTGGTGCTCTGTCCATTACACCAAGTAGCTGCCCCTCTTTTCACCATTCTTAAAAGCTCTATTCAATAGGAATTTCATAGGTGGTTATATTTGTAAGGTAGAAAAGAAGTTGGAATTTACATTTTAAAGTATAACATAGCAGAATAGGATTTATTTTTAGAAATTTTTTGCTTAATTAATTAGTAAATAACTTAATAGTCTTAGTATTTGAGTTTACCAAAAAACTGTTAAAGGTCCATACTTAAATTACTAATAGGAAGGCATAACTAAAATATGATTGAATTCCTTTGCCAATTCTTTAACTAAGCTTTCCAAGGCATTAAAACTTAACAGAATTCAATAATTTCTAAATCTCTCAATTTTATTAAGAAAATGACTTAATTTAAAAACCCTACTTTTAGGCCTGCAGCATATGAATAATATTTGCCCATGTGAAAGGCAGAATTGGAAGAAGAAGAAAGTTGTTTTTCTTCCTTCCTACATGTAAAGAGGATACCTGAAGTCCCTGACCCTTTTTAGAGAAAAAGTGGGAAAGAAAGAGAAAAAATATTAGAAGTTATATATGTAGAGGAAAAATAGTTATACAACATGTCCCAAATTTCCATCCACCTCCACTTGGGAATTTCTCCATGTGATATCAGGGACTTTCTTGGTTTAGCTAGTTAACTCATTCCTAGTCAGATAATTCATTCAACTCTATGTTTTAATTGACATATTCTATCTACAAAATGCTTGCAATTTATGTTCACATCTGCTTGAATAAAAGATTTACTATTTACTATTAGTGTAGTCACTTTTTGTATAACTAGAATTTATTGGAAAGATTCAGTTTCCAAATATAAGCTCAGTGTATACCTTCCTATATATCAGATATGATCTGGAAAGTAGTTAGAACTTAATTTTTATTTTATTTTTTATTAAAGCTTTTTATTTTCAAAATATATGCATAAATAATTTTCAACTCTTGCATTCTTATAAAACCTTGTATTCCAATTTTTTCTCCTTCCCTTCCTTCCCCAACTCCTCTCCTAGATGGCAAGTAATCCAATATATGTTAAATATGTATAATGCTTATATATATATATATATATATATATATATATACACATATATTCACAAATATCATGCTGCACAAAAAAAATCAGATCAAAAAAGGAAAAAAAATGAGAAAGAAAACAAAATGCAACAAACAACAAAAAAGTGAAAATGCTATGTTGTGATCCACATTTAGTTCCCACAGTCATCTCTTGCTGGGGGTAGATGGCTCTCTTCATCACAAGATCATTGGAACTGGCATCAGTTGTCTCATTGTTGAAGAGGGCCACGCCCATCAGAATTGATCATCATATAGTACTGTTGTTGAAGTATATAATAATCTTCTGGTCCTGCTCATTTCACTCAGCATCAGTTCATGTGAGTCTCTCCAGGCCTCTCTGAAATCATCCTTCTGATTGTTTCTTATAGAAAAATAATATCCCATAACATTCATATACCATTGTTAAGGGACAGGTCAATTCTCCGAGAGCCTCCACAACTGTGGATCATAGCATCTGAAGGAGTTGCAGGGCAGCCTTTACTGACACAGATGTTGTGGACTGGGAATGAGATAAATTGGAAGCAGAGGGAAGAGGAGAGAAGTCAGAGAACAGCAACTGCCCCTCAGTCAGAGAGGTTAGAAAACAACAACTGCCTCTCAGTTTCCTTGTATCATCCTCTCACAAGAGGAGATCCATTCTGGGTGGATCTCCAGCAGCCACTGTCAGGTGGCTCCCATGTATTCCATTAGCTCTCCCGTGTATTCCAACATACCATAACTTATTCAGCCATTCTCCAATTGATGGGCATCCACCCAGTTTCCAGTTAAACTTTTTTAAGTGGTAAGATAGATATATTTTTCCTCTTTGAGGAGAGCAGAGCATTTATTCTTATAACTCTTTTTCTGACTATATTCCAGATAGAAATAAATGTTTCCCTTGAATAAAGGTGGGCAAGTTGTCCAATATGTCTATAAAATTCTCCCAAGAGCTGCCTTTAGACAATATGTTGTGGATATAACCTACATGTGCCATATACACACCTTACAATTTAGAAACAAAGAGCCATTTTAGGTGGAATAAATGCCTTTTAAAATTATTTCACTAGAAGATTAGGATCCTCAAATTCAACTATGCAGTTTTGAGGCAAAAGTAAAACATTAATCAAAATGAATTTTATTTTTTATCAAATAAGTGCCTGAGATATTAGGCAACTTCTTAAACTAATATAGTTAAATAGTAATCATATAAGAAGAACCAATAGCGTGGAACGAGAACATGACAGTATAATACTAATTGATCATTATTCAATACAAGTAGGTACAGAACTTTCTGGGATAGAGTACGGAGAGATTCGGATAAGTATGCTTATAATTCAGTTGTAATACTATTTTTTCAATGTAAACAAAGAAGCAATCTTTAGCTTTTTATTATTTATTTTAATAGGAAAGTATGGAGGAGGCAAAGCAATAATTTTTAGTCTAATTCTCTGATTCATTCATCAGTTTGGGATTTAGCCATAGTGACTTTTGACATGCCTATTTTTTCCATCCTCTGTAGAGCACTAAAGGAAATTTATTTATTTCAAATGCTCATGTACACAGTAACTTAACTTCATTTGAGTTGTTTTTAATGTCTTGAGAGAATCAGTCCAACCTTTATGCCTAAGACAAAACTCATTGTGAAGACAATCAATATGTAGGAATTTCTTCAGGAATGACTTCTCTAATTTAAGTAATTTATGTTTTATTTTAAAGGTTTTCTATTTATATTATCCCTTATACTTTAAATTTATAACATATCCACTATCCCAATTTCATATATGTTGCTTGAAATTTAGTTGTCTTAATTAATTAGGAATTGCCACAGAACAAATGCCAAGTCACAGAAGTTAGGAATACATATGGTTGGCACTTTGATGAATATATGATTTATATTTCATAGAAATGGCTAAATCTTGTTCAACATTCTAAATTAAAAAGAAAAATGCATTCAAATTATTATGAAGGTTAATTTTAGTATATGAAAGGTTTTATTGCTGTTGATATAAAATAGAGTTGTTCAATTTAAAACAATGCTATCCACTATACTAATTATGAACGCAAAGGAAGTACTAATGTCAGACAAATGAGATACAGAGCAGCAAAGTTTCTTATCACAAGTCCCAGTGGACTTTTTATTTTCTAATAAATTAAAAGCTATTCCTTTCTATTTATGTCTTAGTTACAATATAAGTGTTAGTCAAGTACTCTGGAGGCAGAAACTTAAATTTGACTTGATAATTTGTTCCCTCCTGAGAGAAGAAAAAAATCCCCAGATTTCCAAGCAATCAATCTTTTCTTCTTTTATAGAACTTAAAAAGAATCTCTGTTGATTTTTGTGTTCTTTGCTTATACAGTGTAAAGCTTTAGAATTTTACAAACAAAAAGCAAAAAGAAAATCTGTTTCTCTACCGAAGCTTTACCTTTTTTGGCATTTTATTTAGCTTCTTCTTATCTTCAAATCAGTATTATGAAAAAAAAGCCTGAAAGTCATTTCTACTATTATTTTCATCTTTAATAATGAATATACATATTTACTGAAAGCTGTATTCTAATTTATTAGAAGGGAAAAAAGTTAGTACTTCTCTTGCCTCCTACTAGCTTTTTCCCTTTTCCTCATTCCCAATTAAACATTCTTCAAACCCATCTTATCTGGTTTCAAGGTTCCAACTTATGAATCAGGTTTTACAAACATGAGAATTCAAATCGTACCCTCTTAATGTTAGCTTTGGCACTATGTGCACACTATTTCACTTCCTGTACCTCAGTCATTTAATTAGTAAAATGAGGAAAATAATCCCTAAAATATAGGACCATTTTGAGATCTGAGTGAGATATCATTCACAAGTAGTTCTTGGAAAATTTTAAATCTCCACATAAAAGTTAGTTATTATTAGTACATTAAATCAGAAAATTGTCAAGGTGAAACCCATTTTAGACACCAGTTAGACCAAGGAGCTCATTTTACTAGTTCAAAAACTGAGGCTCAGCATGATTAAATGACTTCATCAGTAAGTTAGTGGCAGGGCCCAGACTAAGATACAGATTTCTTTACAATTCAGTTCCTTTACGGTTGCATCATTTTTATTTTTCCTTCTCCTGCCATCCTGGGAACCACTTTAACAAACTTTCACTTAGGCTTACACCAAGGGACTATTTCTTCTAAAGCTTCAGCTTTTCAAATTCTGGTTCCATAATTTGCTACTTGCATGATCTTAGACTAATCAGGGTTAGTTTCCTTTTCTGTAAAAACAGAACTTTGTGCTAGATTATCTTTAATTTTTCTTTCATCTCCAGATCTAGGTTATAGAAATCTAAAAACATATATTATGCCCTGATCAATGAGGCAAATAAGAGATCACCTTTTCCTTTGAGACTAATGTGAAGGACATAACAAAAATGGAGGTAAACCAGTGTGTAAAATTAAATAAAAAAGTAGAGATTCCCCACATATTGACTTTGAAAATCACAAATTAACATTATCTATATTGTATTGTATTTAAAAAATATTTTGTTAAATACTTACCAATTATTTCTTATTCTGGTTTGAAAGTTTCCCACTTCTTCAATAGAAGATGTTAACAATTTAATTGTTGAACCTTTAAATGTGAGTTAAATCTTTGTCTGAAAACCTACAAGTTGAAATTCATAAGAAGTGTGTAGCATAATAATATTCACAATATAAATTCCAAATATAAGCTAGTTGTAGCTAAATGAAGGTTTATATACTCAGCAATTGGGGTAGGAGATCACAAATATTACCCAGAAAAAAGGTAATCAAGAGGACATCAATAACTACTAAGCCACATATTTACTATTCTATCTTTATAAACACTTTCTTGGAATCACCTACATTTGTATTAAGGGAAATCTTAATGGATATATGAAATGGGTTCAGATAATCTTCCATGAACTATTTATTTTTATAACCAGTGATACTTTCATAGTCAAATATATGCTGAAAGGTACGGAGACTATAAATATATAAACATGAATTGTACAGAGAATATAAGAAAACATACTTTATTGTGTATAGATTGTCAAATTGATCCAGTTTATCTTAATATGAGAAAAAGATTCATAGAGTGGGGATTCAGCAATAATTTTAATACCTACTGGCAAGTGTTTTTTTTTTTTTTTTTTTTTTAAAGAAAAACTACTCTTTGTGGTAGGGGAGGATGAAAGACATAAGAGTCACCCCAACAATACAATGAAACCACTGAAGGGGAAGGGCTGTGTTCCCAGTTATATCTCCTTCATCAGGCCAATTAGTAACCCCCCCCCCCATTTAACCTAAATGAAACCCTAAGTCACTTGGCCTCTCAAAGCTCTAGGCTATTTTTAAGACTTCAAAAGGCAGAGGATGGCAATAAAGGTTAATGGAATGGGCTTCATCATTAGGAATTTTCCTCTATTTATGGAATCATGAATGTGGTCCCTAACAATCATCAACAATTAAAGGTTATGTCAGGGTTAAAAAGAAAAGAAAGAGGACTGCACAAGAAACTGAAAGAGAGAAGAGAGATAGAGACAGACAGAGAGAGACAGAGACAGAGAGACAGAAACACAGAAAAGAAAGAGACAGAGAGGAGAGAGAGAGAGAGAGAGAGAGAGAGAAGGGAGAGAGAGAGAGAGACACAGAGAGAGAGACAGAAAGGGGGAGAAAGACAGAAACACAGAGATTGAGAGAGAAGGGGAGAGAGGTAGAGAGAGTGACAGAAAAAGGGAGAGACAACGGAAGGAAAAGAGAGGGAGAGACAAAGGCAGAAGGAGGGAGGCTGTTATAGGTTTTGTATTTTTATTTTTTAAATGAAATATATGTGCAGCACATATTATTTAGCCACTCTCTCAATAACCTAATTAAACTGACATGCGATTTCTCTAGATCTCAGCTACTATATCTCCTCAAGATTTTAAGTGTGACCACTGAGGGTTGGGGGTCTTATTCTACCCTAAACATATGATTCACCCATAATTATGAGTTGATATCAATTAGTCACACAAACTTATTAATTTTGAAGAGGAGCATTTTCTAAGTTGGTATAGGAAAAACAATAACATCCCTTTAAACCTTTGTAACATAAAAACAGAAAAACGGGTAAATTTTAGTTCATATATATACATACATATTTATATATACACATACACATAACACATACATGTGTACTTATATATGTACATATTTGCATATAGTTTTATTGTTTCTGGAATATACAAGATTTTCCCCTAATGTAATATCTTTTCTGCCATGCTTATTGTAGAGCCTTGAATATGCCTGTTTTTAACATATCCATTCTCTCCTTGGCTACCAATCTAAACATTAATGACATCTATTTTTCTTCTGAGGAACCTGCTAGGATACTGGTTTGCAACAAAAGTGATAAAAAAAGTTACCAAATCATCTGTTTTTACGATGTTCTTTTTTGGCCAAAATGAGGAAGGAAATGGAAGAAAGAAAGAAAGCAAAGGAATTGAGGATAAAACTTAGATTCTAATGTATTGCCCAAGGAATTCTTTCTAAGATATTGGCTGCCATCTCATAGTCTTTAGAAGACTATCCTATAATTTTTCTAAAACTATGTATTTAATTTTTTTTACCACATTCCTTTTATTTCTTTTAGATTTGTAATTTTAAAAAAAGTAATTTTCTATATTATGGTTTGGTTTATATTTTCCTTTAGATATGCATTTCCTATGCTGTTTTGTGCATTTATATTTGGTACAGAGAGTATTTCATTCTCCATGATGCCTTTCAGCATCTTTCATTTTCTTTATCTTTTAACAATGTCTATTTTTACAATTAACTTAATGAAATTATAATTGCCATTCCTCTTTTAAATTCACCTGGGGCATAATTGGTTCTATATTTCCCCCTCTTCCTGTGTTCAAACTTTTTATATACAAGAATATGATCTATTAAGAAACTTATTGTTGTGTTCTGCTTTCTAGTACATTCTCCATGTTGCTTTCCTTCTGCATTTTAGGGTACATTTATACCATTTGCATTTATGGTTATGGTTATTTTGTGCTTTTACTTCTATCCTTCACATTCTAAGTCTTCTGTAATTCTAACTGTAATTCCATGTTATTTTTCTTTCTTTCTATTTATAATATTTGTTTTTTGACCTGAAAGCATGAATTTATAAAATTTATAGGTATATGCAATTGATGATTTATTTCATGAGCAAATTGGCTTATTCTTCTGATAGTACATTTACCTCTACTTTATTAATTCTAGAGCAAGAGTTCTTAAACAGGGATCTATGTAATGTTGACAATGTAAACTTGAGTGGGAAAATAGATCTTTATTTCAAAATATTTTTTTTTCCTTGAGGCATTTGGGGTTAAGTGACTTACCCAGGATCACACAGGAGTCTGAATGTCTGGTTGTCTGAATATCTGAAACCAGATCTGAACTCAGGTCCTCCTGACTTCAGAGTTAGTACTCTATCTACTGTGCCATCTAGCTGCCCCAAAATAATTTTTATAATCCTATTTATATTCTTAAAATATTAGTGGAGATCCCCAGGGAATATCAGGCTACTAGAGGAGCCATATTTCTCTCTCTCTGTCTCTCTGTCTCTGTCTCTGTCTGCCTTTCTCTGTTTCTCTGTCTCTGTCTCTCTCTCTCTCTCTATCTCTCTCTCTCTTTCTCTCTCTCTCTCTTTCACACACACATGAACAAGAACAGCTGGGAAGTCTTCATATGTAATTGAAATATGAGGAGAGACAGACAGAGACAGAGAGAGAAGGAGAGACAGAGAGAGAAGGAGAGACAGAGAAAAGGGGAGAAAGAGAGAGACAGAGACATATAAAATTATTATTTTTTGTTTCATTTTGGGTTTTAGTTTGGTCATGATTTTTAAAGGGTCTTAAATTATCTCTCTCCCTGTTGTCCCAGTTAGTTAATATGGTAGATAAGGAATATATCTATCTTAGGAATCACTTGGTCTAAATCTTGATGTTAGAGATATGGAAACAAATAGGGAAACTTTCACTAAGCTCACAGAAGGCTCATTCATGTCTTACTAAAATGAAGACCAAGTTTCATAAATTGATGTGGGCTGTTACATTGGAAGGGAATTTAAATTCCAATTTCCCCCAAACCCCAATTTTGTTGTAAAGCAATAGGAAACCCAGAAATAGCATTAGAGATACAATAATGATAATAACAACAACAGTAACAACATCTATATAGCACTTTAAGATTTGCAAATCTTTGGAAATATCTCATTTTATTCTTATGACACTGAGAGGTAAAAATTATTGATATCCCCATTCTAGAATGCTGTTATTGTCAATGTTCTACTAGTTTTATTCATTTCACTTTGCATCAGTTTGTGTAAGTCTTTCTAGGATCTTTCTTAGAGTTTTGTGCTTGTCATTTCTTTATAGCACAATAGTTTTCCATCATCAAAAATTTGTGCAACCATTCCCCAATTGATGGTCATCTCCTTAATTTACAATTTTTTCTCAACTTAAAAGAGCTGCTACACATATTTTTTTTAATACATATAGGTCCTTTATCCTCCCTACTTTTAATGAAAATTTCTTTGGGATACATACCTAGAATGAAATTTCTGGGTCAAAGTTATGCATAGTTTTATAGTTATTTGGGCAAACTTTAAAATTGCTCTCAAGAATGGTTAAAATAGTTTACAAATCCATCAAGAATGAATTAGTGTTTCATATTTTTTTCATATTCCCTCCAAACACTTATTTTCCTTTTCAGTCATATTAGCTAATCTGATGTGTGATATTTCAGAACTGTTATGATTTGCATTTCTCCAATTAATAATGATTTGGAGTATTTTTTTTTCATATTGCAATAGATATATTGTCTAAAAACTGCCTGCTCATATACTTTTACAAATTATCAGCTAGAGAATGACTTGTAATTTTTAAATTTGACTAAATTCTCTATATATTTGAGAAATGAGACCTTTATCAGAGAAACTGGCTGTAAATTTTTTTTCATATCTATAATTACTGTGTATCTCTTTCTATTCTATTTCTTTTCATATTTATCCTACTCTCTTTCTTTTCATCTCAAAAGTGTTTTGTTTCAGACTACCACCTCCCTAACCCAAACTCGCTTCTGTCAGTCTTACCCACCTCTTTCCTTATGTCCTTTTTTCCTCCTGCTTTTCTGTTGAGAAAAGATAAATTTCTATAGCCAACTGAATGTGTATATGATCCTGTCTTTTAACCAATTCCTATGAGAGTAAGGTTCAAGCATTCTCTTTTTCCTCTTTCATCTTCCCCTTTCCTGTAAAACCTTTTACAACTTTTTTATTTGAGGTTATTTACATGATTCTACCTCCCTCTCCTTTTTCTACCACTTTTTCATTCCTTAATTTAATTACTTTTAATTATCTTTCCATTATATTTAATTTACATTCATGCCCTTTATGTATAAGGCTTCTAACTACCTAATAATGATATAGTCTTAGGAGTTACAAATATCATCTTTCCATGCAGAAATGCAGAATTTAACCTTATTGAATTCATTATAATTTTTCTTTCCTGCTTACCTTTTTATATTTCTCTTGAGTCATATTTGAAAGTCAGATTTTTTTCTATTCTGGTCTTTGCATCAGGAATGCTTTAAAATCCTCAATTTCATTAAATATCCATTTTCTTCCATAAATTTCCATTCCTATGAATGATTGTATTCAGTTTTGATGAATACATGGTGTTTGAGTCAGGATTTAAAATCATCCTTTTTGCTCTATCCATTGGGTCACTTATATGTCTTTAATGTTGTCAGTTGATGTTAGTAAAATTGATGGATTAGGAGTCAAAGCTTATGGAGTATCTTATTTTAGATATGTACAAACACACTGTAAACTACTGCGATCTCATAGTGCTTATAAAAAATAAAAAAAATTGGGCTTGGGGATCTCCAGGATTTCTTTCAGCTCTAAAATTCTGTGATTTTATAAAAGTCACATTATAAACAAATTAGATAAACTTGGAAAATATCTATGAGACCTATAGAGAGGAAAAATCACGACCAACTCAACAATAGAGAGGTTCACAGAATAAATAATTGATCAACTAAAAAAATTTAGTTTTTGTGCATTCAAATCTAAGAAAATTATGATTAAAAGGAAAGGAAAAAGGAAAATTATTTGCAGTCATTTTCTCAGATAAAGGTTTTATTTCCAAGATGTAAAAGAAATTTAATCAAATTTGAAAAAATGAGTCATTTTCTAATTGTTAGATAGTTTAAGGAGATGAACAGAGAATTCTTAAAGAAGGAATCTGAGACTACTTATATAGTCATATAAATATTTCTTCAAATCACATTAATTAGAAAAATGAAAATTAAAGCAATTTTGGGATTCCATTCCACATCAATTAAGAGTGTTAAGAGTGACAAAAATAATGGTTATGTCACTAATACCAAACGCTCTAGAAGTTCCTTGAAAAGCGAGGCAGGTATGAATTGAATTTGTCAAGATGACATGTTGTTAGGTTTTTTTCATCATGTTGAAGTTCTGTTTTTACTTTAATAGCATTTATGTATTATTCTGATGTCATGAAAGATCTCTTATAACAAAGTAAAACAATTAATTAAAAGTAACGATTCAGGGATTTTGTATAAAAGTTCATACATTTCAAATCTATTGTACTCATTCTGACTTTCTATTTTTCAATTAACAGAAAATTCTTTTCCTTCTATATTATATTGTGATGTATAAAAAAGGAATAACACATATATTTTATTTTATTTTTTTTATTATAGTAACTTTTTATTGACAGAATCCATGCCAGGGTAACTTTTTTTTACAACATTATCCCCTGCACTCACTTCTGTTCCGATTTTTCCCTCCCACCCTCCACCCCCTCCCCTAGATGGCAAGCAGTCCTATATATGTTGAATATGTCCTAGTATATCCTAGATACAATGTATGTGTGCAGATCCAAACAGTTTTCTTGTTGCACAGGGAGAATTGGATTCAGAAGGTAAAAATAACCCGGGAAGAAAAACAAAAATGCAAACAGTTTACATTCATTTCCCAGTAACACATATATTTTAACAAATATGCAAAGCCCAGGAAAACAAATCTCTTAAATGATCACCTTAAAATATGTCTTATTTTAGGCTCTAAGTCCTTCATCTATCTGTCATGAGATCATGAATACTCATTGGGTCATGAGAGAAAAGAGTCAAGGATGATAATTAAGTTGTGAGGCAGGGCAACTTTGAGGATGATCATATCATGCCAGTAATATAAAACTTAGAAAGAGAGGGAGTTTAAAGGAAAAGAAAGCAATTGCTGATTTAGAGGTGTTGAGTTTAACACATCTATGTGTTATCCAATAAGTGAATAGAGATGTGAGAGTGGGAATTAGGAATGAAGTTAGGGTTTAAATCTTAGAATTTTCTACCTTGAGATGCTAAGTGAAGCTGTGGGAATTATTGAGATCACCAAATCAAAAAGGCTTAGAGAACAGAAAAGCAAGCTACGAAATAGGAAGACAAATAAGAAATGAGAAATGGACAGAGGAAAACTCGAATTTTTCAGGGAAAAGACTCAATGTTTTTCAGAGGTTGATGGGAGAGTAAACTGTTAGAGATTTAAAAAAGGAAAGAAAATTTTAGGAAAAAACTCTGAAGTGGGTGTAATAAAAGTATTGCTGCTGATGCTAAGTGAAATGAGCAGAACCAGGAGATCATTATATACCTCAACAACGATACTGTATGAGGATGTATATTGATGGAAGTGGATTTCTTCCACAAAGAGAAGATCTAACTCAGTTTCAATAGATCAAGGATGGACAGAAGCAGCTACACGCAAAGAAAGAACACTAGGAAATGAATGTAAACTGTTTGCATTTTCTTTTCTTCCCGGGTTATTTTTACCTTCTGAATCCAATTCTCCCTGTGCAACAAGAGAACTGTTCGGTTCTGCACACATATATTGCATCTAGGATACACTGTGACCTATTTAACTTGTATAGGACTGCTTGCCATCTGGGGGAAGGGGTGGAGGGAGGGAGGGGAAAAATCAGAACAGAAGTGAGCACTAGGGATAATGTAAAAAATTACCCTGGCATGGGTTTTGTCAATAAAAAGTTATTAAAAAATAAAATAAAAGTATTGCTGTGCCACAATGAAAGCCTGATTGAGATTATGTCACATAAGTTTATAGGGGGGACTCAGTCACCACAATTTCATGATATTTTCTGCCTTCATTTGTAAGTGGGAGAAACAATAGCATATGGTTGGTGTAAACCAAGACACAAGCTTTTTAGAGGATATAGAGCTGATGGCCTGGCAAAGAACTGAAGGGTAGTAGAACTGGAGGCCATGGTGAGTATGAAGGGTAAGGTTAGAAGGTAAAAGGTTTAGGGGGAGGTATAATTACAACAGAATAGAAATAAAAGCATATAACCCACTTAAGTTCATTTCTCTGGATTAAGTTAGTGTTTCTAGAATACCTCTCTTAAAATACTACATTTGGGAATCAACAAATTAAGCCTATTACCATTTATGATAAATCATCATTTATTATCATGCCAAACAGATAACCCTTACAGAATAAAACCCATTAATAATCAAATAAAATCTTATAATCTTTGGTATATGTTGAGATCTTAATAAAAACTTGCCAATACTTTAAATTTAGAAAAATAAAAATTTTCTTCCGTCACATTTTTTGTAAGGATCTCATAATATTAGTGACTGTGAAAAAACAAGAATACCAATATGTTGTTTGTGAAGTCATGAAAGTGAGTCAACTGTTCTAAAAAACAAATTTAAAATTATATTATAAACATCACTAAATAATATATCTCCTTTCATCTAAAGGTATTACAAAGCTATATTACTCAAGAAAGTAAAAGCTGAAGAAAAGTTATTATATATACATATACAGTGTTATTGCAAAGAAATATAAGGAAACTAGTTATCCATCAACTTGGATATAATCAAAATTGTGGTATGTGAACAAATTGTGTCATATGAATGCAGTGAATTATTTAATCACTGGAAATGACAAAATGAATATTTCAGAGACACTGGGCTTAGACAGAATTGTCTGAACTGATACAATATGAAGTAGGCAGAACTAACAATTCATATACTCACTGATATAATATAAAAGATAATAGCAGTAAAAAAACTTTAAAACTCTGATTGAAACTGTGAATAATACTACTAATTTGATAAAAATTGATAATGAAACATACCTGCTGTCTCTTTGCAAAGAGGTGTGGTGGAATATGGTAAAGAATGAAGCAAATGTTTTAAGATTTAGTCTAAGTGTTAATTCATTTTGCTTGATAGTACTTATTTGATTAAAAAAAGAATAAAGGGGAGGCAATTTTTTGGAAAAATGGAGTGATATAAAAAAGACGAGAGGATTAATAACTGAAAAGGAAAAAAAGTATATCTATCTTTCGATAAAATAAAGCACTCTGATAAATTTTAAGAATGCTCTGATTTGAACCATTTCTTCTATTTGTCAACCAATTATTCTCAGACTACTATTAGATGTACTTTATATAAACAGAAATACTATTAGATGTACTTTATTTTTAAAAAGCAATATTTAAATGAAATAATAAGAGAGATTAGGAACAAATGAATAAAAATGAATAATGTTTCTTTTCCTTTTTCACATTAGAAAAGATATTTATCTGATATGAGTTGCTTTCAAAAATTTACATATATAATGCAACTCAATGATAATACACATTTTCTAGAGTTTGATTTTTAGAATCTTTGATTACTAGCTCAGCACACGATATTTTGGTAAAAAATAGGCAGTATAAGGATAATAGCAGTAGCTGTGATTTACTTGGTATACGAATGTGGAAACTCATTCTAATACCATGGGTCAGCACTTTCTTTGCAACTTTTAATCTTAGAAAATTGTCTAGGGTCTTGAGAATTTAAATCAGTTGCTCAAGTTCAAGTCAAAGGTCAGACTTGAACTCACATGTTCCTGGCTTCAAGCCCAGGTTTCTATGCACTAAGATAGACCATCTTTGATAGTTATGAATTAATTATCTATTGGATTAAAAAATTAATTTAACAAATGTAAAAAATCAAATAACTGAATTTCAATAGTGTCAACAATATCATAGTCTATAATCTATTTATATTTATAATATATTATTATAATTGTATAAAATTGAAGAAGTAATCTTTTCAACAACTACTTACATGCTCAAAATGTCCATTTTATCCTCTTTTAGGACAAGTGGTCATCTAACTTCCATATCAAAGTCTCTGGTTATAATCAACCAACTACCACCCATAGATATGCAATTCTTTTTTTAGATTTAATTATAAAGTTTTCCTTACATGGAGCTGAAATATGTACAGTTTCTCCCCATTGTCCTTTTTTAGTGTCTTATGGGATCAAGAAAAACAAATTTGATCACCTTTCCAC
Organism: Sarcophilus harrisii; assembly: GCF_902635505.1. Lineage (NCBI taxonomy): Eukaryota > Metazoa > Chordata > Mammalia > Dasyuromorphia > Dasyuridae > Sarcophilus > Sarcophilus harrisii. Next base: position 81,978,542 of record NC_045429.1, on the reverse strand, counting down.
ATGAAGGTCCTTTGGATTACTTGAAGACAAGTATCATGTCTCCTCCAAGTCTTGTTTAGAGATTAAAACTTTCCTCACTATCCCTCTTCCTCCTCCCTCCCTCCCTCCTTCTCTTTCTCGCTCTCTCTCTCTCTTCCCTCTTTCTCCCTCCTTCCCCCTTCCCTCCCTCTGTCCCCCCCCCACACATACACACAAATCTCCCACATCATTTCCTTCAGATGTCCTTCTCATTCCCAGTAATGTGCATTAATTTCTTTTTCACAGCATTGGCAATATAAATTATGATTTAAAAACCACAAAGCAAAACCACAAATAATCCATTCATACTGTACTTTGAGTGTGTTCGAAAAATGTTCTTGTTCTTTGGAAGCTTTAAGAAAATTTTTAAACAGAAGAAGCAACCGAAGAATTCTTTTAAGAGAAAAATAAATCATGACAAAACTCCGTGTTTTGAGATTATTTCAGTTTATATTATTCCCTAACATTTCAAATCCTGCCATTGCTATTTCCAAGTAATTCATTTCAACAAGCTCATCAGTTTGATTGTGCTTCAAAAAATGGCAAGTGCTAAACAAATATAAATACTTAAATATATCATATAAAATCCATATTTCTTGTTTTTCAGTTATCTTATTGTGGCTAAATCAACATAGCTAAAACAATTAGGGAGAAAAGTATGACTTCAATGAAGAGTTCCTGACTAAATATATTGTTTTCCCTACACCAGAAAAATAAGGTTGGTTAAATTAAACTTCTTCTTGTTTGTTTTTGTCATTCAAAACAGCCAATTAGAATTCTTTTTTGAGGAAAGATCCTAAATAAAGACTTTATAGAGAATCATAATCAAATTCTAACCCTGTGAATTTTCCAATTTTTGAAAAAACTCACTTAATCAACCAACTGTGTAACTCCTTTCAGGATATCCTCTACTCTTTGAAATAACTTACAAAGGCAAACCTTTTAGAATACAATGGAAATAGACCAATACACATTGTCATTGGATTAAAGTATCCAGTTTCTCAAAAGAAAACAGTTTGTTGTGGTTGTATTAATTTAAAAAAAATTCAAATTTGGTAAGCCCAAGAAAAACACATTTTATGAATATACTATTTTGCATTAAATTTAACATTCTAAATCCCATACTTGTTTGGTGAAAGAGGAATAGAGGTTGATGGGATAATGGTTGTTTACCAAATGCAAATACTTCTTCCTAATAAATTATCAGCATCTCTTAAAATGTAGCACTTTTTATATCACACTACAATGATACAAACTTCAAGTTTCTGATTGTACTGATGAAGGGAGTCTCTTCATGAATATAGAGCATACATTTTTGAGACTGTGGATAGACAGCTCTTCAGAGAGGCTGTGATCAAGAAAATGTCACTTTTTGACCAATCTCTGTTGAAATTATCTATGTATTCTTAGTTATGAATTTTTTTCTTTCTTTCTTTTTTTTTTTTTTTTTTTTTTTTTTTTGCTGAGGCAGTTGCAGGTAAGTGACTTGCCCAGGGTGACACAGCTAGGAAGTGTTAAGTCTCTGAGACCAGATTTGAACTCTGGTCCTCCTGACTTGAGGGCTGGTGCCCTATCCACTGTGCCACCTAGCTGCCCCTTTAGCTATGTATTGTTATAGGATATGCAAAGTTCATATAGTGTGGGATATTAGTCTCACAATAGACTGTATCCTATTGTTTTTAAACTTTCTTAGCAGTTTTTTTTTGTCAAATAATGAGTCCTTATCCCCCAAACAAGGTCTTTGTACTTATCAAACACATTTACTTTTTTGTTTAACCATAGTGTCTCGTGGAGCAAATCTATTCCACTGGTCTACCACTCTATACCTTAGCCAGTACAAGATAGTTTTGATGATTACTGCTTTACAATATAGTTTGAGATCTGGCATTGCTAGGCCACCTTACTTTGTATTTTTTTTTCATTAATCCCCTTAATATTCTTAATCTTTCATTTTTACATATGAATTTTGTTATTTTCTCCAACTCTATCAGATAGTTGTAGGTAGTTTGATTGCTATGGGACTGAAAATGTAAATTAGTTTCTGCATACGTGTCATTTTTGCTATGTTGGTTCAGCCTACTCATGAGCAATTGATATTTGTCTAGTTGTTTAGATCTGACTTTATTTGTGTGAAAATATTTTGTAATTTTATTCATACAGCTCTTGGGTTTGTCTTGACAGACAGCATTTTATATGTTTACAGTGATTTCTAAATGGAATTTCTCATGCTGATGATTTATGTGGGAATGTTTTATATACTAGAACTTTGCTAAAATGAATTATTTCAAGTAAAATTTGAGTTGCTACTTTAAGGTTCTCTATACCACAATATCATCTACAAAGAGGGATATTTTTATTTCCTCATTGCCTATTTGTATTCATTTGATTACTTTTTCTTCTCATTGCTATAGCTAACATTTCTAGTACTATATTGAATAATGGGCACACTTACTTCACTCCTGATTTTGTAGGGAAGACTTCTACCTTTTCTCCATTACATATAATGCTTGCTGATAGTTTTAGCTAAGTATTAACTTATCATTTGAAAGAATGCTCAGAGTATCACTTTCTCTCTATTGTTTTCAAATAGGAATGGATGCTATATTTTGTCAAAAGCCTTGTCAGTATCTATTAAGATAACCATGTGATTGTCTTATGATATGCTCAGTTATGTTGCTGGTTTTCCTAATAGTGAAATAACCTTGCATTCCTGGTATAAATCCCACTGTGTCATAGTATATACTCATTGTGATATATTGCTATAAATCTTCCTATAACTCACTTAATTTCTCCAAGAATTTGGATGCCATACATATTGGTGTATTTATTTTTTGTTTTGATATTAATTTCATTACCTACAGCATCTTTTAGTAAGATGTAGTTTCATTCTATTTGTTTTAAATTGGGTCTGTTTTTGTGTTTACTTCATTTGAGATCTGGATTGCTACTCCTATTTGTTTTTTTAGCTTAAACTGAAGCAAAATAGATTCTGTTCCAGTGTCTTACATTTACTTTGTGTGTCTCTGCTTCAGCTGTTTCTTGTAAACATTATATTCTAGGAATCTGATTTCTGATTCACTCTGCTAATCACTTCCATTTTAAGGCAGAGTTCATCCCATTCACATTCACAACTATGATTACTACTTGTGTATTTTTCTCCATAATATTCTTTCTTTTGTTTGTTATCCTCTTTTCTCTGTTTCCCTCCTCATCTGTGTTTTGCTTCATTCTATCACTTCTCCTGAGTTGTCCTCCTTTCTGTCAGTTTTCCCTTTTTCTAAATCTCCTCCTCTCCTCTTTCTCTGTTGGGTAAGGTAGATTTCTATATTCAGTTGATTGTGTATATTATTCCTACTCTTTGATCCAATACTGAAGATAGTAAGATTCAAGGGATGCTACGTCTTTCCTGTGAAATTTCATGTGAAATAATTTATACCATTACACACCTCTTTCTTCCTTCTGTAACTAGAGTACTCCTTTTGCTCATCCCTTAATTTTTATGTCATTTTCTCAAATTTACCTTATGTCTATACATTATGTCTATATTCCTTCTAATTGTGCTATAAATGATATAATTTTTAGGGATTAAAAGCAATATCTTCCTGTATAGAAGTATAAACAAGTTTAGTTCTGTCTTCTTTTCCCTTTATATGTATTCATGCTTCTCTTGGGTCTTGATATTGCATGTCAGATTTTTACTTTTATTCTGATCTTATGAAAGCTTCAAATACTTCTCTTTCACTAAATGACCATTCTCCACCTTGATGTATTATGCTTAATTTTGCTGAGTAAGTGATTTTTGGTTTTAGTCCTACTTCCTTTGCTATCCAGAATATTATGCTACATGACCATTATTCCTTTATGTCGTAGCTGGCAAGTCATGTATAAACCTGATTATGACTCCCTGATAGTTCTAAAATTTGGTTATAATGTTCCTTGGAGTTTTTATTTTGGAATCTCTTTCCTAAGATAATCGGTAAACCCTTTCAATGCCTCTTTTGGCCCTCTGTTTTCAGGATATCAGACCAGTTTTTCTTGATAATTTCTTGAAAGATGCTTTCCATCTTTTTGGATGGAAAATCCAAAATCAAAATTCTTTTTGATTAAGGCTTTCAGGTAGTCCAATAATTCTGATATTGTCTTTCCTGATCTATTTTCCAGGCCAGTGTTTTTTTCATCAGGTTTATATTTCCTTTCATTATTTTTATTTTTGAAAGTATTGAGTCTTCATGTTTTATAGAGTCATTAGCTTCTATGTGCCCAATTTTAATTTTTAAGGCATTATTTTTCTCAATTACTTTTTGTACTGGCTTTGTACTACCCTTTGTACTACCCTTCTCTTTAAGGAGCTATTTTTTCTCGTGGATTTTTGTATTTCCTTTTCCATTTGATCAACTCTACTTTTTAAGCAGTTTTCCAAACTGTATGACTCTTTTTTCATAATTCTCTTTTGTCACTCTCATTTTTTATTTTTCTTTTACCTCTCTTAAATGATTTTAAACTCCTTTCTGAGTTCTTACATGAAATCCTCTCTGGTTTTGAAGCCATATATTGTTTTTGTTTGGAACTTTGCCCATAGTTTTCAAGACTCTTTTGAGTTTGTGTCTTGATATTCCCTCTCACTACGATACTATTCTATAGTCAGATATTGTTTTTTCTTCATTTGTTTTAGTTTTTTTCCTTTTTAAAAAAAACTTGACCTACACTCAGAAGGCAGAAGGAGTACTTTGTTAGGCTTTATGGGTCAATGGCAGCAGGAACTAGCTATTTACATGGTGCTGCATGTGTCTGGTTCTATGCTGAGTGGTTGTAGTTGTGGGTGGCTAGTGCTACCTGAGATTGTAGGCAGCAGCCAGATTATCTGGTGGTCTGGGTGCTGGTATATGTTGAGACCCAGTGGAAGTGTTTACTGACTCATGTAGTAGTCTGGCAAGTGGAGAATACCTGCCTGCTCAGAGCTATGTCAAACCATGTGTAGGCTGTGCTGGCTGGGACCATGCTATAGTCAGTGTTTACTCTACTAACTTGGCTCTCAGTGCTGAAATTATTTTAAATCACATCTTCCAACTCTAAATTCAGTGTTCTTTCTATTACACCATTGGGGTCTGATTATAGGATTAATTTTTTGCTTTGTAAAACTGCAACAACAAAATAATACCATATTTTTTATGGGATTTGGGGAAATACTAATTTATACAATGGGTTAATTTTCAAATTTGTGACAATTAAAATGATAGGGTTTTATAGAAACATTTGAATAGAAATAAAAGAATAAAAGCAACAAAATCTACCTTGCGTGTGATTATGGATCATATTCCCAATTGCTGAATGACTTTAACAAAAAAGCAACATCAATGCTTGTTCAGATACTATAATGTTGGGTTTTGTAAGTAGAGCTGTAACATTAAAAATATATCAATATGAAATTGATTTGCTACAAACTTACGGCAGAGAGATGGAAAAATCATTGTAGAATAAGATCAATAAGAAAAAAGCTCTTGAAATAAAAATATGGGAACTATGGAATATGAGAAAGAGATAATATTGTTAATACTAAGCCCCAAGTTATATAAGTAGAAACAGCATCTAATTATAAAATTAGTCTGGAATATAGATTCAGCAGTAAAGTCTCTGAAATTGTAGTAAAATTCTTCTCTGAAGAATCATGAATAGGAAAATTCTGTCCTTTCGTTTAGACAAATTTAACTTCTTTCATGACAGTACTCTAGAAAAGTTAAGGATATCATCACCATTTTAGAAACATTATTTTTTGTTTGTTTTGTTTTGCAAGGCAATTGAGGTTAAGTGACTTGCCCAGAATCACATAGCTAGAAAGTATTAAGTGTCTGAAGCCAGAACTGAATTCATTTCCACATAACTCCAAGGCTAGTGCTCTATCCTCTGTACCATCTTGCTACCTCCATTCTTAATATAGTAAGCTTTACTAAAATAAGATCAGAGAATAGTGATAAATTAAAGTTATACAAGTTATGGATCAAAAAATTTCACAAAATGAGAATCTATCAAAATATACCCAACATTAAACTAAGAGGCAGCACGATAAAGTATGAAATTTGGTGCACAGAAGTCAAAAAAAAATCTGGACTCAAGTTTTGCATCGAAAGTTAGCTTTGTGTATTTTAACAGATCTTAACTTTTCTGTGCTTCAGACATCAAAGACTTATCTACTAAAAGCTAGACTGGTTGAGATTTGTGATATGTGAAAAATGTCCCTTATTGTGATCACCATACTAAAAATATCACAACACCTTCCATATTTTTGTCATTAGAAGCTGATGATGACTCTATAAGATATGAAGACTCAATACTTTCAAAAATAAAAATAATGAAAGGAAATATAAACATAAACTTCAACTTAGATGTTGAAGGATGGTAAAATAGAAAGAATAGCAAGTCAAATGATTTGGTTCAAATCTGGACTATGCTTCCTATTATGTGAATGTGCAAAAATTATTTCCCAAGTGAAGTTCATATACTTGTCTACTAAATGAAAGGGTTGGACAAGAACAGTCTTTTATTAATTGTAAATCCTATAAATGTCTAAACATTACCTGATGATTCAAAAGATATCTGATATCTTCTACTAGGACTATTGCCATAAAGTTCTCCATAGAACATTTACTGTCCTTTTAATTTTATAAGTATCATATTAGAGAGGACATTAGAATTGGATTCAAAAGACTTTCAAAGCTTTCTCAAGAAGACTTCTTCTAAAGAAGATTTTAACTTTCCTATCTAGGTCTCTCTCTTGTCCCTAACAATCCTTTTTTGTTGCCTCTAGTGAAGATTATATTGTATTTAGAATATTGTGACAGTCAAACTAGCATATAGGATACTTAATAAGTGTACATTGTTTTCTCTTTTCTTCTATTTCCTTTCCCTCAGATACTCTTATTATATGGTCAAGTTTTCAATGCCTTGTTATTTTAAATCATGAATTTAGAAGTAGATGTGATTTTACAAAGAAAGTAGTTTAGCATTTCTCAATTTACAGATCAAAAATTCAAGAAGGCAGTAGGTAAAATAACTTTACAGGGGTAATAAAGGTAGGAACTAGTGGGGCTAGAATTCCAACTGAGGCCTTCTGAATCCAAATCAAACTCTTTTCATTGTCACACATTACCTTAACAAGCTGCTTTTATGTTATTTGGTCAAAGTGTTCTTTTCTTTTGAAAACTTTAAAACTTGAAAATGTTTCTTTTTGAAGAAGACTTTTTGGCTTGAGTACTATTTCTGAGACATTCTTTGACTTTGGGGAAATCACTGAGCATCTTAATGCATGAGGTTTCCTCATTGAAAACATCCAACATCTTTTATAAATTATTACAAAAACAAAGAAAAAGGAAACAAAACAAAACAAATAAAATTCACACAATGTGGTAAACTATATGATCAGAAGTTTTGAATTGATAGGTATTACTAGAAACTAGTATTACAACCCGTTTTGTGCATAATAAATGAAAATCATTTAAAATATTTACTTAACATATGATAGGCACTCTGGCTGCTAAATGCTAAGAATGAAAATACAAACAATAAAGGTAACCTCTGTCCTTAAGGAGCTTATATTCTTGTCAGAGAAAGCAATTTCAGGGAATCAGAAAATGAAAAACTAAAAGTAAATTTGGGAGAAAACCTAACCAAACACAGTCCCTTAATTGGCAACTCTCCTACCAGGTATACTAGTCTAAGTTATCTTAGTCCAGAGTCCCAAGGGTAGAAGACTGATTAAAATTCTTTGCTAAAACTTGTGTCAGGATGTGAAACTTTTAGTTTTTATCCTCAAAGGCAGTCCATTCTAATTTTCAAAGGAACAGGTATATTTTAGTATCTACATGCTTAGAGACTTGTTCGGCCGGAACCCTTGGGTCAGAATAGTGATGTGAAGAACACATAGGAAAGCATATTGTAGTTCAATATTAGGAAAACAATAAAATAATATTTATTATTAAATCTATACAGCAAGTTTCTCCAAAGAAGTGACTCTGAGATGTGATAAAACATATTTACTAAGCAAACACATATGATTAAGAAAAGCTTGGGAAAGAAAAGGGATATCAGGCTGAGGGTACATATTGGACCATAGTGATTTGACCATACAGAAAAACAAAACAAATAAGGCTAATATATGTGGTCCCATCTTTCTCCAACCCTTAGTTAGGAGTTTGGTCATGGTTAAGGACTGATTGTGAATCAACTGGAAAATGGGAATACCATTGTTTGATGTTAAGAGGTCGAGTCTCTAGGGCTAAAATAATATCTAGGTTATTCTAAAGTAATGTTTGTAGAGGAGAATCTTTTTAGAGAACCATTTGAGCCTTATTATTACATAATATGGTCCAGGGTACATATGTCAAAGGTCATTTTGTGCGGTTATGTTTCAATTCTTCGTTAAACATTATTGCACCATCCCTGAATAAAAAATAATTATCCTTAGTAGTGAAAGACAAAGTAAAATTGTTGGTAGTTCTTAGTCTACTTATATATTATAACTTTCCTATCTAGATCTTTCTCTTGTCCCTCCCAATCCTTTTTTGTTGCCTCTAGTGAAGATTATATTGTAGTTAGACTATTGTGACACTGTAACTAGCATATAGTAGGTACTTAAAAAATGTGAATTGTTTTCCCTTCTTTTCTCTTCTATTTCCTTTTCCTCTTATTATATGGTCAAGGTTTCAATAACTTGTTGTTTTAAATCATAAATTTAGAAGTAGATGTGACTTTGCAAAGAAAGTAGTTTAGCATTCTTCAACTTACAGATCAAAAAATCCAAGAAGGCAGGAGGTAAAATAACTTGACAGGAGTAATACAGGTAGGAACGAGTGGGGCTAGAATTTCAACCCAGGTCTTCTGAATCCAAATGAAACTCTTCATTGTCAAACAATACCTTAACAAACTGCTTTTATGTTATTTGGTCAAATGTTCTTTTCTCCATTTCCTCTTTTACTATATGGCAGAATATCTTATCTGGGAAATTATTCTTAGCAATATGATATCAGAATATTCTTACCTCAAAAACCCTGGCCTCGAAGAAGTAAATAATAACATAGGGTTTTACATAAACCTGTGAAAAAGATTAATAGGGGTGAGATAACTGAACTCCATAAGAAAATCTCATGGGACCAAGCCAAAATGATTATAAGAATAGGATGAAAAAAGCCTTTGATTTTAGATGCAAATAAAAGTCTTTTGGTATGGTAAGCACTAGAATAAAAGTGAGGGGAATGTGACTGGATAAGAATTATTACTACAGTATAAAGATACAAATTAATATTCTTAAATCTTACTGATGGGGAAATCAACAGCTACACACAAAAGTGAACAATCAATTCTCTACCACAATTATGCAATAATTAAAGTTAACTGGACAACATAGAATCACAGTCTATTATGTCACTACTTCTCTATGATATTGTTTGTTATAAATCCTTATTTATTCTAGAAGAAATAATTATTTTTCTAAATTTGACCACTAACCCAGAGGTATTAATTAAAACCAGGCTGGGCAACATTTCAAAGAACAATTGTTTGCATGTTCTTCAAAAGCAATTGAACCTTTTAGAGAGAAAATTTGAAATACATGAGTATAAAATATTCTAAGAAAAAAGAAATTAAACAGTCATTATAAATGTCATTTGAATTGTAATGTAGTTCCATCAATTTAAATAAATGGACAATTTCTAAGGTTAAAGAGAGGTATTCAAAATGATAATTAGGAGATTAGCAACAGAAATTTGAAGAAAACATCAGAAAATAAAACAGAATAAATCAATTTAATTTATATATATTTGAAATGAGTTCCTGTGATTCTTTTCTTTTTTTTTTAACCTTTTTTTAGATAGTTATTTTAGTATTCTAATTTCACTTCTGTTAATATGGGAAACATAGTTTTGAAAAATTTATCCGTTTTTATATTTATTGGAATATATTTGAGCAAAAGTTTCTTTTTTCTTTTTTCAGGTTTCTTTTTTATTAAAACGTTTTATTCTCTTAAGCTTTTTATTTTCAAAACATATTCACAGATAATTTTTCAACATGACCCTTGCATAACCTTGTCTTTCATATTTTCTCCTTCTTCCCCCCTACCCCTTCCCCAAGATGGCTAGCAATTTAATATATATTTAAATCTGATATGTGTAAACATATTTATACAATTCTCTTGCTGCACAAGAAAAATCAGATCAAAAAGGAAAGAAAATCGATAAGAAAGCAAAATACAAGCAAACAACATCAAAAAGAGAGAATGTTATGTTGTGATCCACACTCAGTTCCCACAGTCCTCTCTCTGGGTGGGGTTGGCTCTCTTCATCACAAGATCATTGGAACTATGTCAATCATCTCATTGTAGGAAAGAGTCACATTCACCAGAATTGATCATCATATTATCTTGTTGCTGTGTATGATGATCTCCTGGTCCTGCTCATTTCACTCATCATCAGTTCATGTAAGTCTCTCCAGGGCTCTCTCTTTTCATCCTGCTGGTTGTTTCTTACAGAACAATAATTCTATAACATTCATATACCATAATTTATTCAGCTATTCTCCAACTAATGGGCATCCATTCAGTTTCTAGTTTCTTGCCCTACAAAAAGGCTGCCACAAACATTTTTGCACATACAGGTCCCTTTCCCTTCTTTAAGATCTCTGGGATATAAGCCCAATAAAAACACTGCTGAATCAGCAGTTTAATAATAAAGTTTTTTTTTCAAAACATATGAATGGATAATTTTTCAACATTAATCCTTGCAAAATCTTGTGTTCCCCCTTCCCTGGGTGACTAGTAACCCTATATATGTTAAACATGGTAAAGTATATGTTAAATCCAAAATATACATACATAGTTCCACAATTCTTTTGCTGCACAAGATAAATGAAATCAAAAAGGAAAAAAAAAATAAGAAAATAAAATGCAAGCAAACAACCATAAAAAGAGTGAAAATGCTGTGTTGTGATCCACTCTCAGTTCCCACAGTTCTCTCTCTGGGTGTAGATGTCTGTCTTCATCACAACATCATTGGAACTAGTTTGAATCATCTTATTGTTGAAGAAAGTCATGTCCATTATAATTTATCATCCTATACTCTTGTGATCACTGTGTACAATGTTCTCTTGGTTCTGCTCATTTTACATAGCATTGGTTCCTATAAGTCTCTCCAGGCCTCTCTGAAATCATCCTGTTGAAGACTTCTTACATAATATTGCACAATATTCATAAACCGTGACTTATTTAGCGATTCTCCAACTGATGGACATCCATTCAGTCTCTAGTTTCTCACCACTACAAAAAGGGCTGCCACAAACATCCCTGCAAATCTGGGTCCCCTTCCCTCCTTTAAGATGTTTTTAAGATATCAGACCAGTAGATACACTGCTGGACCAAAGGGAATAGTCCCTTGGGCTCAGTTCCAAACTGCTCTCCAGAATGGTTGTATCAGTTTACAACTCCACCAACAATGCAGTAATGTTCCAGTTTTCCCACATTCCATCCAACATTAGTCATTATCTTTTCCAAAACAGTTTCAAACAGTGCTTTAATTTCATCATTACTAGTTATGAAATCACCCTTTTCATTTTTGATAATTGTAATTTTGTTTTCTGTTTTTTGTAAACAGATTTATCTTTGGTTTATTCATTTTATTGTTCCCCTCCATAAAAACAAGGTGAATTTTTATTTATTAGTTCAAAGATTTTCTTACTTTTATTAATCTTTCCATTTATTTTCAGGATTTTCAATTGGAATTTATTTGGGGATTTTAATTTTTTCTCGCTATCTTATTTGCATGGCCAACTTATTTGTGTGCTCTTTCTCTGTTTTATTGATATATACACATAGAGATACACATTTCCCCCTAAATATTCCTTTGACTGCATCCCATAATTTTTTTTAATGTTTTATATCCCTTGGAGTTTTCATTTTGAGATCTCTTTCCCCTCTAGTTCTAGTATATCAGATGTAGTATTTCTTGATATATTGAAAGATATTGTCCAGTCTCTTTCTTTTTTTGACCATGGCTTCCAGATGATCTAATAATTCTTAAATTATCTTTCCTTTGTTTAACATTTTTCAGTTATGTTTTTTTCTCTCATGAGATATTTCACTTTTTCTATTTTTTTCATTTTTTTGACTTTGTGCTGTTGTTTCTGGATTTGTCACAGAGTCATCAATCCATTTATCTAATGTGGATTTTTAAAGAATTATTTTCTTCAGTGAATGTTTATACCTCCTTTTTCATTTGGCTAATTCTGCTTTTAAAGTTTGAAAGAGTTCTTTTCTTTAGTGAATTTTTGTGCTTCTTTTACTATTTGGCCAATTATGGAAATGTGATGAGGGCTCCTATTTCTCTGTAGCTATAATTTAATTTTTTTTTTAACTCCTTATGACCATGGAATTTTGAGTTAGGCTTATACTCTCCTGAGGTTCAAATGTCAATGCTCCTTTCTGCCTCTGGTCTGCACCTCAAACTCCTGCTCTCTGATAAGTGACCATAAGCACTTTTTCTGCTCTGGAACTGTGACAAGCATCCTTGCTCCACTAATGTGTGAGTGCTTTTCCTTGTCCTGGGACTTTGACTTTCTACTGGGTGAGGGCAAGACAACAGTCTTATATCAAGTGGCAACAATGAGTGTTCTGAAATCTCCTTATAGTCAGCAGCCTTACCCTCTTACCATCTATTCCCTGAGAGCTCTTCAATCTATTTCTGTCGCTGCTGATGCAACTATCCCTAAAGCCCAAACACCATTTTGGTGAGACAGACAGATCTTTTCTGTCAACTTTCTATGTTAATTTGAACTCAAAAAACTGTTTCATCCTAATCTTTTATTCATTCTGCTGTTCTAAAAGTCAATTTGAGGTAGGATTTCAAAGTTGTTTGGAAGGGAATTTATACTTGCTCAGATGAATCCCTGCCTTCATTCTGCCATCTTGGCTCCATATTCCAAATGTAATATTTAAAGTTAGTATTGAAATGGATCTATGATCTCAGGAATTTTGAATTTCACTCATCTTATACCTATGCATATTTTGAGACTCTTGTCCATGTTTTCTCTCTAATTTGCCAGTAACCATTCTGAAGCATATCTTCTACTTTACAGTATATTAGTGTAATTCTTGGGCCATTTGCTTATCTATTGCTTCCATTCCATTGCAACCAATCTATTTTCTCTTCCTATAATAAGTATTTGATTATTTCCTTTACTTTCCCACTTCTTTGACTTTCCTTGTTCCTTGTTTGATGCAGCTTGCTTATAAACCTAATATGCCTTTCCATGGCTCCCAATATGTTGTTCATCTTTAGTTTTTTTTCTGAAATCTTGGTGTTACAAAGTTCTTTGCTAAAATGTGACATTAATGAAATGTTTGTGTTGGGGAAAAAATCTTTTTTGTGGAAAGTTTGAAGTGAGTAAAGGAATTTTGCAATTTCCCTAAAGCCATCCAGTCTGTTTTTCTACTACTTTTCAACTATGGGCACAGCTTATTTTAGTGTCCATTCCAAGTATACATACTGTTGGGGGTACTCTATAGGATGAAAAGGACTTTAAAATGTGAACTAGCACTTTTAACTTTAACTAAACAGTTTGAAAGAAAGTGAGAGGCAAAGGTTACTAATTGACATGGGTTTGCAAATACACATTCTAGTCAGTGTCAACTCTTGGGAAGAACAAATGAAAAAAAATATAAAGTGATTAGCAAACGTTTTAGTGCTGTAAAAATGTTAGCTCTTATGTGAATATCAGTTTCTTCCATATGGAGGAAAAAATTTTACATCTATAATTCTTTGTTTACTACCTCTGGAATGGACAATTTTCTTTAACAAAATAGTCATGAAAGGTGGGGGGGGCAGGGATAAGGAGATTGGGTGAATCTCCAACATACCAAACAAAATTCCAATTCATTTCAATAAATTCAGTCAATTCATTGAAAAGAATTTGAGCTTTTTTTGTTCAACAATTAAAGGTATCAAAATAAAGCAGGAGACATTATTGATGTCAAAGAACAGGAGACTAAGAGATAAGATGATAAATAACACTGAAAAAGGAATCTGATTGTCTGTTTTCTAGCTGATTAATTTTGTATGATGAGCCCACATTATTTCTTTGTGTCTTATTTTCTTTATATGCACATTGAAATTTGCTAACTTTTTAAAGGCACTATATTTTATGAAATCTCAAGCTCTTGAGTAACAAGACAAATAAAAACTAAGTTCTACTTTTTTATGGCAAACATTTACTGAAAACTGAAACAAAAAGAATGCTTTTTATTTAATCAAATAATCAAAGATTTAAATTACAAGTAAGTTTTACAATAAATACAAAAACTTTGCAAAATTTCATTTAAAAAAATCAAATCTTTTTCATCTTACAATATAGAACAACTTTACCAGCTTACCATTTTGGCTAAAAATTATCTCTCTAACTGGATCCTATTCTTCTATCCCTATATGTTGTCATGAAAGGCTAGTGGTGAAATTAAATACTAATGACTAGAGGCCAAAGTTTATAAATTTAAACTTTTCCTCTTTTCCCTGCCATGCCAACTAGAACTGCATTAATTCTATATAGTCTAGCCAAAGGAAAAAAAAAGAGTCAAAAGAATCAAAAGGGGGAAAATAATGATAAGATATCCTTATGCAAATGGTCTCAGAGGGTGAGAAGTTGGGGTAAATCTGTACCTATCAGGAGTTGGACCTTTAACTGGAATAGAAAAGGTAGACACAGAGAGATTGGAGAAGAAGGTACTAGAGGGTCTCCAGTCTGTAGGAAAATAAAATAACTAAAATTATGTCTATTTTCCTCAGGAGAGTTTGGAGAAACAAAGAAAGAAAGTTGTATGGAAAGATAAAACTAAAATAAATTGAGATTATACCATATATCCTCAGATATGGGGTAGATCATCCCTTCTCTCAGGGATACAAGACTCCAGGCAGCCTTAAAGTTTCCAGAAGGCTTTTGGAACATCAATATATGTGAGGTACATCTGGCATGACATCTATGCCTACTTATGATTCTAAATTCAGTTTTGCCCTTGATTTATCTCATACTCATTGGATTATTATTCAGTCAGTCATGTGAGCTTCAGTTTGCTTATTTTAAAATTCTTGTGTTGTAAAAATGACCATCAGGGTCGCTTTCAAATGGAAATTTTTTGTCTCCTTAACAATTTAATAGGTACATGAAATTTATTATCTTGAGGATCTCAGTAGATTTAGGTATAATTGAATGTGCCTAAATAGAATCATGAGTTTGGTTACACACGATAGAACTTCTTTGTAGTAAAAGAATGCATAACAGTAAAAATTGTCCATAAGCTTCAGTGAAAAGCCTGGACTTTCAACTATAAGACAACTAATCTGACCAGATTTCTTTTCACTTTACTCCTGAGAGTACTAAGTGAGTTCTGAGTCACAAATTCTCTTTCATAAACTTTTCCTTATCTCTCCTTTCTGGACTACTTTTGATTTCATTGGGGCTGCATTTCAGGTTAATAGCTTTTTTGCTTAAAAGCTTATCTCTTTTATAATACTGGCTGATCAGCTCCTTAAACCCTTTTTAGAAGCACTCATATGAAACTGTAAAAGAAGAAGGGTTATTCCTTGTGTAATCTTACCTCTTTGAGTGTTTCTCTTTGGTGAATGGCTAACCTCTATCTGCATAAATAGCGACAGACTTGACAGAGGGAAATTGAAAAGCTAGCTAGGAAGTTTGCACTGGACTTCATCTCTGAAAGTCATGTTTTCAAAGTCCTTGTGCATAACAGTGACTTAGGAAGAAACAAGGGCTTGTGGGGGGCTGTCTCTTTTTCCAAGAGAAGAATAGCTCCTGACTAGTTAATTTTCAAATAAATTCCTTCAAAATAAAAGAACATTGAGACATTTAAAAGGAATACACACAAATAAATATATATAGACATACGCATGTGTGTATTTTCATATATATATACTTACTATTAATGCTTTAACCCATAAGCGTATATATGGACACATTTTTACTTATAGACAGATATACAGAAATACATATATCTGCTAATGTTCTCTCTCTCATATAAACAACCATTTATGCATAGATCTAAACACACACACACACACACACACATATATATGTATGAAAAATCACTCTTCTGGCTATATAAAAGATGGAGTGGGGTATGGAGAGACCTGAGGAAGGGAGAACAATGAGGAAATGACAGATTAAAGGTGATCAGGATTGGAATGAAGATGATTGCATAATAGTAAAGAGCAGCAATAAGAGATGTTGTAGAGGTAGAAATATCCATATCTGGCATTTGTTTGCATAAATAATGTGAATGAGAGTGATGGGTTTGGGACAACACTAAGGTTCTGAAACTGGGACATTAGAAGAATGATGTCTTCAAGGAAAATAGTTTAATTTGGTATAGAAAGCTAAAGTTGGGACATGTTCAATTTAGAATCACCAATTAATAGTTGATGTAGGATGCGAGTTGATGAGAGATACTGGTGCTGGATATACAACTCTGTGAATCATCTGCAACAAATTTACTATTAACATCCTGAGAGCTGAAGAGATAACTGAGAGATCATATACAGGAATGAAAAGAGGAACTCTTTATTATTTAAATGTATAGTACTTGTAAGGCTCTGCAAACTGAAAGGAGATTATTTTTGCTCTTACAAATAAAAAGTAAATCTTGTCATTTTAAATGTGAAATCACTACTTTTTTACACAATAATGATAATAACTTGTATGGAATAGTTGATATTTCTCTGTTTTCCCTTCTTAACTTCAGCAATTTGCCATAAATTGTGAATAAATGTCTTATTTTAAAAACTCACATTTTTTGAAATGGAAATTATTTCCCATGAAATCTATACTCCTTTATTGAAGAACTGTCTACAGTTTTAGAAATTCATTAACTTAGAAATGATTTCCATTCACCTAAAGGGGACTCCAGTTAATCTTGCTAACCTCATTTATTTATATTTATTTTTTTTAAAGAAATAGCTGACTTATTGCCATTTGACTTTAAGATGAAAGATGAAAGCTTATTGTTGTCCAGTCATGCCCAATTCTTTGTGATCACATTTTGTGTTTTTTTTGGCAAAGATACTAGAGTGGTTTGGAATTTTCTTATCTATTTCTCTCATTCTATATATGAAGAAGCTGAGGAAAACAAGGTTAAGTGACTTTCCCAGTCACATACCTAGGAAGTATCTGAGGCCAGATTTAAACTTGGAAACTGAATCTTCCTGACTCCAGGTCCTACACCTTATTGCATTTGGTTATAGAATTAACTATTAAAAGGCAGGGATATATACAGGGCAAAAGAGAGTATATAGAAATCAAAGAACAAAAAGGCACATATACTTAGAGTTGGAAGGGTAAGAGGAAGGGAACAAACTACTATGTGCCAGACCCTATGTGAAGTGAATTACAAATATTTTTTTTTATGACCCAAATCGAGTTTTTGATATACTATAGCTGCCTAAACTTGCTCAAATCATTTAACTTGACAGTTTTAAAATAACAGGAAACAAATTCCAAAGTAACTGAAAATACAAGATGAGCTCATTATGGCAAAAGATCACACGGTCCTTCTCATCCCGTTTCCCTCCACAATGAGACCAAACCCAAACCCTCTTATGCCACAATTCCTCAGATATTTGTATACCCCATACAGGAACTGGTTGAAGTCTATACATATCATTTGATTTTGGGATTAAATTGTCAAATTATGATTCAATTATTTTGAAACTGCTCTCTGTCAAAAATTTTAACTTACTCTTTTCATGCATATCAAAACATATCAAAACTTTCCCAATTCCACCCTGTAAATACTTCACAAACTATCTCTCATAATGGATATATGTTTGATTGTATATCTATATCTGTATCTAGATATATACAGAGGTAAATGCATGCATATTTGCACACATATCTACATTTGTGTACATAAAGGTACACATTCAGGGTATATGTGTATATGCATGTGTAGTGCATTTGAGTATTAATGCCTATGTGATGTGTGTATATAAACACACAAAATATTGGGACATATTTATTTTAATTACATCTAATATTTCTACAGTAGCTTAAAATGTCAATAAATACAAAATATGAGAGATAATAAGAAAAAATCAAAGACAAGAAAATAAATTTAAAGTAAGAAAGCTCTACAGAGAAATGTCAAAAAAGTAGAAGTAGAAAAGTAAGTGCAAGTTAGGGGGAAAAAGAAATATTAAAAGGAAAATATTTTCTCTCCATTTATATCATTATAAAGGGGAAAAAGCAGTGTATTATGTACTGCAGTAAATTATGTCCTGAGGCATTTCATATTTCTTAACTCATTTTGTAAGTTTATGCTATAGGTTATGCTTATCCTTTTTAATTATATTTATTTATTTTTTCCTAATCTTTCAAGTAAATCCTCGTTTTCCTAGTTGGAGGTCATATATCTCATTAGACATATGTTAGCAAAGAAAGACAATTAATCTTAACTAATTGTGAGAAAGTATGAAAGAGATAAAAATGATGAAATTAAAGGAAAATTTTCAAATAGATTAGAAAGCCTGGTTTGGGCTAATAAGTAGATTTATACTGACAAATTCCAGCTCTCCTACACTTGCACCTAAAGAGCAATTTACTTTCAGCTCTGGTATGAAGAAAGATTAAAGTGATGGATCATAATTAATCAGAAGGAACATTATAACATCATGTTCTTTACTCAAGAGGAGGAGCACAATGATGAATAATTTTACTTGGGTAGATAAGCAAGCAGGGTAGATTGGGAATGCTAATTAACTCCTGACCAATGGGTCATAACTGATGGTATTAACAGTTTCACATTTCAGATAGTTTTTGGTAATCAAGTCAGTCAGGATTTTGCTAAAATATTGGGATTAATGAAATATTTTATCTTATTTTCATTTCATTTGAAAGTTTAAAAATAGCTATATTCACAATAATTATGATTTCGTAACAATGAATTTCTAGTATGATAAAGTAAGACTTGTGAATAAACAAATCTCATCTGGATCAATCCCCTATTTTAGAAATAAGAAAACTGAGGTAGAGAAAGGGGAAAATGATTTTCTATAGTAATGAAGGTTTCCCGAGTCCAAATCTTATCTTCTTCTCAATGTACTAAATTATGTTCTACACTCTACATTCTAAATACAGTAGAAAATGAGGAAAATTCAAAAGCACTATTGGTAGAGAGGAATCAAACATTCATGTATTAACAAACGCTATGTGATGAGTACTGTGCAAGATGATGAAGAACAAAAAAAACTAACAATTTCCTTCCCTACAAAAGCTTAAAATTTGTTGTGAAAGACAATGTATATATATGAATACATATATGTGTTTTAACACACATGTGCATTTATTTATTCACATGAATGAATGTATATATGTACATATACATATGTGTTTCATAAATGTGGGCCATTGAGGGGGTGTCACTAATAGCAGCCATATGCATCAAGAAAAGCTTTTAAAATTTTTTAAAAAGAATTTTCATCTTTATTAAAGTCATAGGTGAGAAACAGCTAGATGGCACAGTAGATAGAGGACTGGTCCTGGAATCAGAAGGACCTGAAGTCAAATCCAGTCTCAAATACTGAATAGTTGTGTGACTTTGAGCAAGACATTTAACTTCAATTGCCTAGGCAACAAAAAAAAATTAAATCTCACAAGTAAAAGTACAAATATTCTAGGAATGGGGGATGATGACAAGTATAAAAACTCCAGAAACAGTAGATGATGAGTGGTTTATAAGAAAAAATAAAAAGTTAAATTTGTGACAATTATAGACTGTATCAAGAAGGTAAAATACAATAAGGTAGATTGGAATTAAGTTGTAAAGAGTTTTAAATGTCTACCATTGGAATTTATAGGGATTTTAGAAATAACAAGGATTTTTAAAATACTGAATAAAATAACACTTTAAAAATTGGAATTGTCCAAATAGAAAAAGAGGGACAAAAATACACAGATAGAAATAACTCCTTAAGAAACAAAATTGGCCAAATTTAAAAAAACTTACTAAAGAAAGTTATTCCTTAACATTTAGAATTGGGCAAGAAAATGGAAGGGATAAGAAAAGAAGAAAATATAAAATCTCATTGATTTTATACTGATCAGAAATATATATATTAAGAAGAGATAATTTAAAAATTGTTGTATATATATTAATTATATATATATATATATATATATATTAAGAAGAGATAATTTAAGAATTATTGTATCACTTGAAAGCCATCATCAAAGAAAGATGCTATCTTGTCATATTTCAAGAAATTATCAAGGAAAACTGCTCTGATATCCTAGAATAAGAGGGTAATACAGAAATTGCAAGAATCTACTAAGCACTACCTGAAAGAAATCACAAAATGAAAACTCCCTGGAATATTATAACCAGATTCCTGGCCATCAAGATAAAGGAGAAAATACTTTAAGCTGCAAGAAAAAAAAAAACATTAAAAGAACATGGAACTATAGCAAGAATAATGAACAGTATGAAACTGGAAGATAAAAAAGAGCTTAGGGTTTGGGATATAATATTCCTGGAAGCACAAGATCTAGAAATATATTCAAACAAATGTAACCTTTGGAATAAGACATATCCAGAAAAACAATATAAATCTTCAAAGGAAATAAATAGAGACAATGAAATAGACAACAAGTATTTCTGATGAAAAGATTAGCAATGATAAGGAAATTTTGACTTTCAAATACAAGAAAAATATAAAAAAGATAAACATGAAAAAGAAAAGAGACTCAAGGATAATTATTTGCCTTTCTTTTTGGGAAGATGATAAATGTTTCATCTAAGAACTTTATCATTATTAAAATAGTTAGAAAGATGCTTCAGGGAAAGAATGGGGGGTGTACAAATAAGTCAATTATTTGGGATGTATTAAAAATACACCAGTAATAAAGAGGGTTGTCCTGGGAGAAGTTAAGTGAATCACAGGAGGAAATAGTAAAGTTATATAAATGAGGGAGCTAAACTATAAAATAAAAAGTCAAAAAAAATGAGTAGATTCTTAGAAAAGTTAGATATATGAGATCTCTTGAGAAAAACTAAATGCAAATAGAAAGGATATGTTTTTCTCAATGGCTCATGGCACCTACACTAAAATGGCCATGTATTGTGGTGTAACATACACACATCCAAAAGTAGAAAAGAAGAAATATTAATTGCATATTAAATAAAGGGCTGTAGAAGAATGAGTCAAAGAACACATTATAGAAATAACCCATAATTTAATTAAAATGATGACACAATATTCTACAATTTATGGGATGCATTCAAGAACTTGGGAGAAATTTGAGATCCTTAAATGCTTAAATCAATAAAAAAGATTGAAAAAATCAATTGAGCATGCAACAACCACACACTTCTAGAAAAAGAAAAATAAAAAGTTTCTGAAAATCAATGAACAGATTAATAAAATTGAGAGTAAGAAAATCATTTATCTATTAAATAAAACTAGGAACTGGTTTTATGAAAAAGCCAATAAAATATTTCAAATTTGATCAAAATAAAGATAGAAGAAAAGCAAATTACTAGTTACGGAAATAAAATAATGTACTGGCAAAAGATAAAATTAAAGCTATTATTTAGTGTTATTTTGCCAAAATATATGCCAATATAACTGACAATCTTAAGTGAAATTTATGGATATTTACAAAAATATAAATTGCTCAGATTAATAGAAGAGAATAGAATACCTAAATAACCCTATCATAGAATGAACAAGCCATTGTTGAGCTAGACAACTAAGAAAAATATCCCCAGGACAAGATGGAGTCACAAGTGAATCCTACCAAACACTTTGAGAACTATTATGCCAATATCATATAAGTTATTTGAAAAGCTAAGTAATGAAGAATCCCTACAAATTCCTTTGGTGACACATATATGTTTTTGATGCCTAAATTAGGGAGAGAAAAATGGTGAAAGAAAACTATAGACCAATTTCTTTAATGATTATCAATGCAAAATTTTTAAATAAAATACTCCCAAAGCAATTAAAGAAATTATCACAAAGATAATACCATAAGACCAGGTAAAATTTGTAACAGGAATGCAAATTCTGTTCAATATTAACATTATCAGCATAATTCATAATCACATCTGTAACAAATACAATAAAAATTTATCTGATTATTTCAATGGATGCAGAAAAGTTGAATATAACCTATTAAAAGCACTAGAAAATATAGAAACAAATGGAAACCTTATGAAAATGATAAATAGTATATATCTACAACAAAGAGAAAATATCTTTAATAGAGATTAAATTGTAACTTTTTAAATAAGATCAGAAGTGAAGCTATGTCACCACTACTATTCAAAATTGTAGTAGATATGCTAAGGATAGTGATAATACAAGAAAAAGTAATTGAAAAAATAAAAATAGTCAATGAGGAAACAAAACTATCACTTTGATGATGTATATGACGATATGCTTAGAATTTTAGAGAATCAACTAGAAACTAATTGAAAAAATTAATGTTTAGCAAAATTTCAATATATGAAATAAACCCACATAAATTGTTAGGATTTCTTATGCTACCACCATAAACCAGCAGCATGAGGTAGAAAGATAAATCTCACATAAAATAATTGCAGGTAATATAAAGCATTTGGAGATTTGTCAAAATAAACCTAGGGATTATATGAACACAATTAAAAACCACTTTTCAAACACATAAAGATATCTAAATAATTACAGACATATTAATTGCTCAAGGATAGGTAAATAAAATATAAAACATTTGACAGTTCTTCTGGTTAGTTTATTATTTACCATATCTGCAAAACTATTAAATACTTATTTTATAAAGTTAGGAAAAAGGTTTAGCATATTCATCTGGAAAAAAAAAGGTCAAGAATATTAAAGGGATCAATTATATATGGGTATATATGGATATATATATATATATATATATATATATATATATATATATGTCTATGTCTCTCTTTCTTATTCTCCCTCTACATCTCTCTGTCTCTACCTCTCCATTTCTGACTGCCTCTGTCTCTGTTTGTATCTATCTATCTATCTCAAAGAAACTTAGCAATTCCAGAGCTCAAACTATGTTACGAAGCCTCAAAAGAAGTGATAATCCAAATAGTCTAGTAATGGCTAAAAACAGAGTGGTATCTGAGTAGAAAAAAAATTGCTTAATACAGAGTAGTCAATGAATAGAGTCATCCAATGTTTTATAAGCCCAAAGTTGTTTAGGAGAAAAGACTAAACGTTTGACAAAACTTTCTGAGCAAACTGAAAAGTTGTTTGATTACAAATTAGATATACATCAAAATCTCACATTGTGTACCAAAATAAGATCAAAATGGGTACATGATTTTTACATAAAATGTAATAGCATAAGCAAATTATGAGAGTATATAAAATGTACCTAGATAGTTGGAGGAGCTTATAATCAAGCAGGAGATTAAGAGGATTATGAGAAATAAAATGTATAATATTGACTTTAATTTTAAAAATATTAAAATTAATGCTTACTAAATTAGAAGGGAATTAGGGGAAGGATAGCAAATTTCTTGATAAAGGCTTCATTTCTCAAAGACATAGGGAAATGAGTCAAATTTATAAAATAAAAACCATTCTCCAGTGGATGATGGTCATAAAATATGAAATGATAGTTTTCAGATAAAATAAATCAAAGATATTTATTGTTAACAGAAAAATGTTCTAAATTACTGTTGATTAGAGGGTTGTAAAATAAATCAACTGTAAGATTCCACTTTATACTTATCAGATTGGCCAATGTGACAGAAAAGTAAAATGACAAATTCTGGAAGAGATCTGGAATGATTGCTACATTTATCTATGATTTCTGAAATTACAAATTATTCCAAAATTAAGAACTAGGGACAAAGGACTACAAAATTGTGCATACATTTTGACCCAGTAATATCATTACTATGTCTATATTGCAAGGAGATAAAGAAGAGTTAAAAGGATCTATATATTAAAAATGTTTATAGCAGTTTTGTTTGTTTGTTTTTTGTGGTGGCAAAGAACTGGAAATTGTAGGGATGCCCATCAATTGGAGAATGATTAAATAAGTTAGCTTATGTGATTATGATGGAATTCAATTTGCTGTAAGATAGTTTCAGAAACAGAAGAGGACATATGTATTCATGCAAAGGTTAAATGAGCACAATCAATAGAACACTATACATAGTAACAACAGTATTGTAAAGGTGAGCAATTGTGTTTTATAAGAATACAAGCTATTCTCCAATTGATAACAATTATCAGATGAAGAAATTAAATTTCTAGTCATATAAAAATGTTGTAAATCACTATTGATTAAAGAAATGCAAATTAAGATAACCCTGAGATATACTTCACACCTTTCAGATTGGCTAAGATGACAGGAAAAGATAATGATAAATGTTGGAGATGATGTGGGAAAACTAGGACACTAATATACAGTTAGTGGAGTTGTGAACTGATCCAACCATTCTGGAGAACATGGAACTAGGCCCAAAGGGCTATCAAACTGTGCATTCCTTTTGATCCAGCAGTGTCTCTACTTGGTCTGTATCCCAAAGAGATCATAAAGGAGGGAAAGGGACCCACATGTGGAAAAATGTTTGTGGCAGCCTTTTTGTAGTGGCAAGAAACAGGAAACTGAATGAATGGCCATCAGTTGGAGAATGGCTGAATGATTATGGTTTATAAGTAATGATCAGCAGGATGATTTTAGAAAGGCCCAAAGAGACGTAAATGTAGTGATGCTAAATGAAATGAGCAGAGGCAGGAGATCATTGTACACGGCAACAAGAAGATTATATGATGATCAATTCTGATACATATGAACTCTCTTTAGTGAGACAATTCAGGCCATTTCCAATGGTTTAGTGATGAAGAGAGCCATTTACACCCAGAGAGAGGATGATAGAGCCTGAGAGTGAATCACAAAATAGAATTTTCACTCTTTTTGCTGCTGTTTGCTTGCATTTTGTTTTCTTTCTCATTATTTTCCCTTTTGATCTGATTTTTCTTGTGGAGCAAGATAAATGTGGAATTAAATTTAGAATTGCACACATTTACCCTATATTAAATTACATGCTGTTCAGGAGAACAGGGAGAAGTAGGAGAGAGAAAACTTTGAATTACAAGTTTTTTCAAGGATGAATGCTAAAAACTAGATTTACATGTATTTTGAAAAATATAAAGCTATTATGAAAAATAAAGTAAAAAAAGATGGAAAAGATGAGCAATTATGAAAGACTTAACTATTCTGATCAAAGTAATTAATGATCAAAGAACACTATCAAAGGACCCATGATGAAACATGCTATCCATCCTCAGAGAGAGAATTGGTGAATCCTGAATACAGAGTGAAGCATGCTTTTTTGAATTTCTTTTTTTTTAATTTGTATTTTCCTAAGATTGTTAAAAAGGAAATATGTTTTGCATAGTTTCACAGTATCAAATTTTCATCACAAAGAGGGCAGTAGGATAAGAAGGAAGAAGAGAACTTGTAAATTTGGGATTCAAAAATGTTAAGAAATAATGAGTATTATTTTTTTACTTATTATTGGAAACATTTAATTAAATAAATAAAAATAATTTTAAATACACATGATAAATAGGATGCTTTCTTAAAAACACAGGAAAATTTATATGAGATCTGCAACATGAAGTAAGCTGAAGAAGAATACTGTATACAGTAAAAGTATTATTGTTAATGATGATGTGTGAAAGGCAGCAACTCTGATCAAGATAACGATCCAATATAATTTCAAAGGACCTGTGATGAAAAATAGTATCTACTTCCAAAGAAATACCTAAGGAACTATAAATCTAGATCAGAGCACTTTTCTTAGATTTATTTTATTTTGTGTTTTATTTTTCCACATGGTTAATATGGAAATGTTTTGCATGACATCACATGTATACATGAAATCAAATTGCTTCTCTTCTCAAGAAAGAAGAGTATTGAGAGGGTTTAGCTATGAGATGTTGGTAAATAATAAAACTTTCTGATTGTTTTTACATGTAAGGTAGGAGGAAACATAATGCTGTGGGTAAAACTAAAGTTGTAAACTTAAGTGACAGAAAGGATAATGATGACATAAATACAAGTAAAGAAAGTGAGAATTTCTCATAAATGTAAACATATTTTTATTCATGTTTACATTAGCCTATGGATACATTAAGGTTGAGTTCATAGGTAAGTCAGATAATGATTTAATTTTATATAGAAGTAAACAATATATGTTAATGTAGTGTACAACTTCTAAATTCTATATGAAACTTTATAAAATAATGAAAAGTCATGGGTAAAGGAGTTAGTTTAAAAACATTAAAACAGGCAGTTTGTTACATTAGAAGGAATGCTAGATTACAGTAAAGGAAAGTGGGACAGAAGTCTTAAGTCTACCACTTATAAATTTTTTGACTTTGGATAATTCATGTGACCATTCTGAGATTTAATATATATTTTTTCTCTTTTGGAAATAGAAATTCCCAAGGGTCTTTCCAGAATGGACTTTCTGTTGTTCTATTAATGTCCATTTCTGCATCAATCAATTCAATAATTTTGAGATTTTTGTGTAGTAGGTTTACAATAGATATAAAAAGGAACAGAAGAATAAATGTATAGTCACTTTTCTCTAGAAATTTGTAATTTCATTGATTTCAAAATGAAACTTATTATATTAGTGCAGTTAATAACAGAAAGAAGGATATAATTTAGTTTTAAAATTATGTAGTTCAGAGGAATTAAGAGGAAATGCAAATCAAGAAATTCTGAAGTAATGAAGAAAAGTTTCATATGAATATAAAATTGATATAGTATCCAAAGCTTGTGTCTCTTCTGTACCAATATGATAAAAATGAGATCACTAATGTTACACACAGAATTAATAATATGCAAAACTACCAAGGAATACATTATAAATCTTTATAAAATAATAAAGTTCACTTGGATAGATTAAAGTTTTAAAATATCACAGGAAGTGATGGGGAAAAAGATAGGAATGAAAGGTAAATAATATATCTAGAGATAAAACTGAATTATAAAGCAGAACTCTTTAGAAGCAATTCATAATTATAAAGAAATGTAAAATAGAGCAATGAAAGTATAGAGAAAGAATGTTAAAAATAATGAAACTTAAGAACAAAATTCTTGATAGGTGAATTTTAAAAATTGATAAATTATCCTTAATAGAGCTTGCTTTAAAAACCTATTGGAAAATTACAAAGTATTTTAAAGAAATTGAGTTAGAAAAACTTTCATAATAAAATAAAAATATATATGTGATCTGAGTATAATAGGGAAGTGGGATAGCCAGAGACCAACTAATGATTTCACTGGTATAAGAAAATCCCAGATAAGGAAACTGCTTCCAACAATTCAAGTCCCCATCTGCAATTTATAGTCTTGAGTATTTCATAGAGCACTGAAAAACTAAATGGCGAGCCCAAAATTAGAAAACTAATATGTCATAGTCCTGTATCTTGGGATACAGCTCTTTATGGCACATATGTGGTTTTCAGGGAAGAGTAGCAACTCTGGTATAAGAGTTAGATCCTTTTCAAAAATGAAGGACAAACAACAGCAGCTCTCCACAAAATTATGCTGCCTAGGTAAGACTAAGGATCAGAAGAAGGAGGAGGAAAAGAGGAAAGAGATAAAGGAAAAAGAAAGAGGAGAAAAAAAAGAGGAAGAAGGGACAAAAGAAAATTCAAGGAATTTTGGCTTTACTAAAATACCTGGTATTAGGAATATGAACCTGTGCATTTTTTTAGACTCCTTACTTTCATCTAAGTTTAATCAGTCATTGAATCCTGTTGATTCCAATTTGTGCCTTCACCATGGTGTAGTCAGTTACTTCTTGATGCTTGAATGATTGCAGTAGCTTTACATTTCTTCCTACTGGGATTCATAAATGTCTTGCTTCAGATTTCAATTAAATTTCAATCTTCAAAAAATAAATCTTTCCTAGTTTTATGTAATTCTAGTGCCTTCCCTCTAAGATTGTTACCAATTTATCATATGTGTACATATATATATATATATTGATATAGAGATAAATATATTCCTGTTTGTTTATATTTTTTCATGTTTTCTCTCTCACTAGAAATGGGAACTCTTTGAGTGTAAATATGTGTGTGCATTTGGGTGTTTAATATTTCTTTGTATCTTTAGAACTTATCACAGACTTTGCGCACATAGCAATCCCTTTATTCATGATTTTTAGTTGATATTTCACACTAGAGTAACTGTTCTCTCTTTTTAACTAGCATTATACAAATTTTAGATAAGAGACAAGTTGGAATAAACCAAAAGCCTTCAGAGCAAAGTACTGATATCTTGGCACTTCTAATCCTATTTGGTCATCTCACTAGATATATTTTCAGCATATTTCTTTTCTCCCAAAAATCTTTTCCCAAACTTTCCCCCTCTCCTTTTCCCAATCTATTCTTTTTAAATTTTCTATGGGAAAAATATAAAAAAATATAAAAGTCTAAAAAAAGAGAATACATTTACCAAGGAAACATCTCATCTTAATGCATTATATGTATTAAGAGGAGCGTTAAGGATAGAAAGTGTTTCCAACTAAACAATTCGTGAATGAAAGGAAAAATGAAAAGAATGGGGAAGCACAAATCTGTGGATCTAATAATCTGAGTCTGTTTTGAATGTTTTCGATTTCTCCAGTTGTTATCAACGAATATAGAAAGTAAACTATAATCTAGAACAAATTATAATAGTAAAGAAAATGCTGTAATATCTCTCCTTCTTTAAGAT
The DNA here is from genome assembly GCF_902635505.1 of Sarcophilus harrisii. Classification (NCBI taxonomy): domain Eukaryota; kingdom Metazoa; phylum Chordata; class Mammalia; order Dasyuromorphia; family Dasyuridae; genus Sarcophilus; species Sarcophilus harrisii. The sequence continues at coordinate 81,949,718 of NC_045429.1, read as the reverse complement.
TTTTTTCTCTCAGAACCACAAAGGTAATTTAAATATAAAAAGAGAACATAAAAGATGGTTGAATGTATCATTAAAAAATATGTTTCAAAAGTTCTATTTATGGATGATATCAGTAAATACCCAGAGGTATCAAGTAGCAGAAATACTAATAATAGATCCCTAGAGACTATACTGAGATATAGTGTTTGTTAGCTTAGATTCTAGAAACAAAATAATTTAGTTTTTATTTTATAAATCAAAAAACATATAACTCATCCTATAAAAGATAAGGCTGAAAAAATATAATGGAATTCTTTGAAGTACAATAGTACATATGATGAATTGCTTACTAGAATATAGTAATTGGCAGAGGGTATTCAATTGATTATGAAAATAAGAAAATAAATATATTTTATAATTGCTCAAAATGGTGAATAAATAAGGAAGTCTTTGAGTTTTATGAAGATATAAAATAATTGGAATAATCACATATTATATTATCCAATATATCTATTTTTGTGGTGTTATGACTTTTGATAATTTATAAGCATGTCTATTAATGCAATAAAAAGAGAAAGATTGATATGTCTTCAGATTAAAAGAGGCGATTTACAGGAATCACTTTGTAGATTTCAAAGTGATATATAAAGTGAATTTCATTATTAATATTATTATTACTATCTTGTTATCATCATCTTTTATGGAGTTCATATAGAAAAGGTCTAAGGACAAATCACTATAATATTCTTTTATATTTAATGTTCTATGAACTATTACACAGATGAATAAAGTGATTGCTTTTTTATTATTGAATAAGATCTTTGGTAGGGAAGTTAATTTTCTGTGGATGCAATGAAACTATCTCTGAGAAAACCCTTGTTAGCTGATGAAATACTAACATATGACATATAGCTTAACCCTTTAAATCAGTGGTCCTCAAACTTTTGTTCTCAATATCTTTATCCTATTAAAACTGATTGAGGATCTGTCCAAAGAGTTTTTGTTTATGTGGCTTATAGTTATGGATATTGATCACATTAAAAATAAAAACTAATTATGAATTTGTAGACTCTCTGAAAGGATTTCAGAGATTCCCAGGATGCTCTGGACCAGACTTTGAGAACCACTGCTTTAAATGATTTGTTTTTATTTTTCAAAAAGCTTTTCATTCCATTTATTTTAGAAATTATAAATATTTGGCATGTCTGAATAATAATAATAATAATAATAATAATAATGAATTCCATTCCTGTGCATCTAGAATGTTATGGGCAGAAAATTTCTTTTGGTGTGATGACAACTATATTTCAATGGATTGTGTTTATTATTGAATTATATGTTAAAATGGGTATTTCAAGGATGTTAATTGTTTTAAAGAAGTTTTCATTTTCATAAATTAAATTCAAATAAAAATACTTTCAATTATTTTCCATAGATTTATTGGTACATTATGCCTATTATCTTCATTTTGTAAATATTTATAGGTTATGACTGGTATTGTAAGGATATTAATTGTTTTCCAGAAGTTTTCATTTTCATAGACTATGTTCAAATAAAAATACTTTTATTTTCCACAGATCTATTGGTAAATTGTGACTTTCAGCCTCACTTTTGTAAAGCATTTTTTTGTTAAAAAAAATTATGAAAAATTTGGAGGTATCATTTGGAGAAAGAATACTTATTAATACTTTTATTCCTTGCTAATAAAAAGAGCTAGTATTTCTGTATCTACTTTTGCAACATGAGTTCTAAATTTCATTGAAATTGAAAGTTTTTCTGTCTGTGAAAATTTTTATTTGAGCTCCTTGATTTTTTTTTGTTGGTATTCCAAGTAAATATACATGTGTGAGTACATACACTCACATACAAATATTTTATATATAAATATACTTATATGTGCATACTGAAACATATACACATATGCTGAATGCTGATTAATCTTAATGAGCTTTAGTCACTTAGTTTTCACTTAAGGATCTCACTGATAGGGGCAAAGCCAAGATGGCAGAATAAAGACAGGATCTCACCCAACCACTCCCCAAGTTACTACTTCTTTTAAATATGACTTTAAACAAAATTTAGAGCATTCAAAAACTCAAAAAGATAGAATAGAACATTTTCCAGCCAAAGGCAACTGAGATCATCAGAAAAGTTCTGTGACACCAGAGTGGTGCAGTCTTGGTGCAAGGCACACTAGTAGCCCTAGCCCTGCCCAGGCCCAACCTCTGAATCTGTGGCAGTGCTGATTGCTTCCAGATCTCTCAGCCTAGAGACACCAAAGAGGAGCTGGAAGGTCAGCAGAAAAGGTCTGTGGAACCAGGCTGGGAGTCCTGTGTGAAATCCCAGCACAGCCTGACCCATGTAACCCTGGCCCTAGCTTGAGCCCAGATCAGCACTGGTGAGCGCAGGATCTCTGAATTAGCAGCAATGCTGGAGGCTTCTGGACCTCTCAGTCTGGGGGACACCAGGCAGGACTCAGAAGGTCAGTGAAGAAGGTCTATGGCAAAGGGGTAAGTATCTGGTGTGCAGTCCCAACTCAGACCGGTCAGTAGAGCTCCAGCCCTGGCCAGATCTTACAGCTCCAGTGGGGCCAGAGACACTCTTAACAACTCCAGGGCAGAAAAAAAAGTGCTTGTGGTCAGATTCCTAGAAGGATTTCTGAAAACAATTGCACAAAATCCTTGAAGTTTGGGACAGTGTACCTTCTACCCTGAAAACAGAGCCCTACTTTAACAAAGAGATAAAAGCAGAGTAATAGTCTAGGAAAATGAGTAAAGAAACAAAAATGTTTCTGACCATTGAAAGTTATTATGGTGACAAGGAAGATCAAAACACACTCTCAGAAGATGATAAAGTCAAAACTACTATATTCAAAGCCTCCAAGAAAAAAAAAGCCATAGAAGAACCCAAAAAGTTCTTTGAAAGTCAATCAAGAGAAAGAAAAAATTAGGGAAAGAATTGAGTTAAGTACAAAAGGAAATACAAAAGCTAATGAGAAAAAGAATGCCTTTAAGAAGCAAAATTGGCCAATTGGGAAAGGAGGTATAAAAGCTCACTGAGTAAAATAATTCCTTAAAAATAGAATTGAGCAAATGGAAGCTAATGACTTTATGAGAAATCAAGATATAATAAAGTAAAACTGAAAAAGTGAGAAAATAGAAAAAGAACAGCATCTCACTGATAGAAAATTATTAAAGACTTTACCATTCTCTTTACATTACGTTTTAATCTTGGTTAGAGAAGACCAAGTTATTTCTTAGTACTGATTTCATAAATTCATTTAATTTTAGTCTTTATTTTTCCTTGGAATACATTAAGAATTTTCCACTCATACAATCCAAATGACATTTCAATATTATTAGAAAAAGTTTCCACAGGGAGTTCTGGGAAAGATAGCAACATAAAATGATCTAGCCAACTCTTTGTTTCCTGAGAAAATACACTGGGAAAAATGGAAAAGGAAATTAGGTAAAGCAATGGTTCAGGAAAACAAAGAAAAAGCATCATTAAATTTTGTCAAGTAACCCAGGATATCACAAGAATAAAACAGGAAATAATGACATTTTGTTTGTGGAAGAGAGAGTGATAGAGTCAATTGGGCTTGAAGCCAGTGTTATCTCTAGAAAAGATGGGAGTAAAGTTAGCAGAGGCAGCTCCATGATGCAATGTATAAAACACTGGGTGAAGTCAGGAAGAATTCAATTTGAACATGACCTCAGATACAGACTAGCTCTCTTATCTTGATCAAGTCATTTAGTACTTTTTTTCTCTGTTTTCCTCATTATAAAATGAGCCAAAGATGGAAATGACAAATACCTGGAGTATCTTTGTCATGAAAAATCCAAATAGTATCATGAAGATTCATACATGACTGAATAACAACATCAGCAGTAAAGTTGCTAGGATCTTGGATCTTGACTTGTTGGAGTCTTAGCAGGCAACAGAACCATCTCCCAATAGATCACTGTGGAAACAATGAGAGATTGAGACACTTTAAGCAGCCTTTTGCTTCAATTTTTGCTTCCTGGGTTCAAGTGTCAGCTACAATTCTTCCTCATGCAAGATTTCTTTGGTACTCAATATAATTGTCTCTCCTCTGAGACTATCTTTAATTTACACTTTATATTCCTTGTTTCCACACTTACAGTTATAAAACAAGCTTTACCATGGTGCTTTGCTAAGCACTTTATAAGTATTACCATATTTGATACTCACAATCACCTCGGGTGGGGTAGGTGCTATTCCATTTTCCATTTGGAAAATAGAGGCAAACATTGATTTGCTTAGGTTTATACAGAGTTAAGTGTCTGAAGCTGGATTGAACTCAATCTTTCTGATGTCAGGTCTGATGCTCTTTTCACTTCACATCTTCCTCCCCCTTAGAACACCATTTTATCTCATCTCTAGAAAGCTTCTATAAGGCAGAGATAATATTTTTGCCATTCTTTGTGTTCTCAGCACTCGGTACAGTGCCTGGCAACTATCTAGTGCAGCTCTCTAGTAGACAGACACATAATGAATTCTTTATGATTTGACCTGACTTGATAAACTAAATCCCTGAGACATTTATGAATTACTTCTAATTCTGTCCTAAATCTAAAAAGAATAAGTCTCTGTTCACTTGAGGAATCTTCCAAACTTGCAGCTAAATATTTCTCCCTAAATTTTCTTCCCCGGTCTAACCTTCATTTTCTTCAACTGATGATCATGCAGCACCCTACTTTTCCTCCACTTGTCAATACATTTTAACAATATACATTGTAATACTCATACCTGAACAAAATACTCTAGATATGATCCAAACAGGAAAAAGTACAAAGAAATTCCCATTTTGTTTATTATAAATGTTAAAACGAACTCTTTTAGTACTACGATCTTTGGTAGTTTCCTTGCACTGGCAACTTAGATTACACATACAGTATGCTAACATTCTCAGATGTTGTGTCATAAATGATCCATTTCCATTCTGTATTATGTAGCTGATTTTAATTATTGTGCAAATATTAAAGATTAGATTTATGTTTATTAAACATAAACCATTTTACTAATCAGCTGAGATGCTTTTGACTCCTGATGCCCTCAGCTGAGGTCCTAGCTATGTCTCTGAGCTTTTGGTCACATAAAAAACATATTTATAAAATGCTTAATAGAATATCTGGAACATTGCTATTGTTTAATCATTCTTCAATTGTGCCACATGGGATGTGCTTAATAACTGCTTCATCATTTCCTCCTCTTACTCTTTGGATTCAATTTTTAAACTGAGTCCATTTATATACATTTAATTCACATGCCTTTATCCACATATTGATATGGAAATTCATAGGACCAAGAAAAGTCATTGTAGAATCTTAGAAACATACACAAACTTTACCTTGGAATTGCTACTTTAGTAACTTCGTATCAGCATTGATACATTAACTACTACAGTGGATACCACTGAACTTGGTATCAAGAAAACCTGAGTTAAAATATGACCTCAGACATTTACTAGCTGTATGAATATGGGCAATTCATTAAATATTTATCTGCTTCAGTTTTCTCAACTATTAAGTGGGGGATCATAATAGTAGTTATCTCATGATGGTGAAAACTGCAAATGAAAAATATTTATAAAATGCTTATTAGAATATCTGGAACATTGTCATTGTTTAGTTATTCTTCAATTGTGCCATATGGGATGTGCTTAATAAATGTTTGATCCTTTTCCTCCTACTCTTTGGGTCCAACTTTTAAACTGAGTTCCTTTAAATGCATTTAGTTCACATCTGTTTTATATACACTAGGAGCTTAATAAATGTCTATCAGATTGTATAGATTAGAATGCCATAAGAGGCTTTCAGATGCTTTGCTCAACATCATATATATAGGATCCTTAGTAGTCCCATGCTACATCAATTTAATCACTGTCAAAAGAATAAATCCAGTTAGTTGAGCATAGATCATTCTTCATTGCCATACTGCTAGCCTTTAAAGATCATTGTACTCCTTTCTAAATAGTCATAATCCATTCCTTTTATAGTGAATTCCCAGATATAAAACTAGGACTCATTGGTCTTAACTTTGATAACCCTGTCCTCTTACTTTTTTGAAAACTGAAATTTTTGTCCATCTGTAGCACTGTACAACTCTATGTTTTTTCTTCAAGTTTTCTAAAATTCTCTATAAGAAATCTAAATCTGACAATGCTTTTATTACCTTAGGACAAATGTGGATTTTTCTGGTCTTATTTGAACTTATTGAGATTCCCCTATTTATCTTGTGTTTCAAATGGCTCTGAATCATTTTTATTTTATTCTTTGGCTTTAAAAAACATATTGCTTGGTTGAAGAAAATAGAAGGAAAATAAAAATTAGATTTTTTTTCACATTCTTCCTGATTTTCTCATATCATAATCCAATCAGTAATTTTCTCTCTTCATAAAATTTTCTCTTTTGCTCAACATAAAATACTCATAAAACAAAAAAACCACTACTACCATTACTATCAACAACTAGGAAAAAATAAACAAAACAACAACCAAACTCTTTGCATGAGCTAGCTCAGAACATCTTCCAAATACAGACCACGTATGTATTCTTGTAGTTAATGTATCAGTCAATACTTCCTCTGTATCTTAGCTTTCCTCTTATTTGCCACCATATTGCCCTAAAGTTCTACTTAGAATGCTTTCTAATTTTTAATTAATTGTTCTATATTGTTTGCCCCTTTTGTCCCTGTAGTCTTACCCATCCTTTTTGTCATCAAAATTTTATGTTGGTAATGATATTACCTTAAATAATAATTTGATTCAGAAATTTCATTAATTCAGAATAGTCATTTTATCGTGTCATAAATATTGTTATCCTTTAATAAATATTTGTTGGATTAATGAGTAAAAAGAAGTTTCAATTATTTACATTCCAATGTAAATCTTTAATAAAATTATATTTCAAATAAGCACTGAAAAATTAGAATTTAAACAGGAAGCTTGATAAAGAAGGTCGTTATCACATTTTGTGTATTATGTTTTCCTTAATGCTTAATGCCATGAATCTTTCCTAAAATCCTAAGGTAAATTGGGTATCAACAAAATAATTAAGGCATTTCGTACAGTTTTTGAAAGCAAATCTTGGAAAAGATTCAGTAATAGGAAAAAAAAAAAAACTTGTCAAAATCATCTCCTGAAAAAATAAGTTGCAGCTTGCTGAAGCACTATTTATTATATTCTTGGGGAGAATCACCGAAAAAATCTGAAACAATATGTTGGCATATATAAGACAGACAAGAAAGACATCTTCATCTCACTGACTTGAAATCTTAGACTACGTGTTTAACACCTCTCCTTTCCCCACTTTTTTGTCTATATGAGATGGGTGTTTGGGAGAGTTAGTGCAATTGACATGTCTTGCAGCTTCATAAGTCCTTTTATCGTATTTGTACAGCTTAGCTTTTGCTTTGACTGAATAAACACATAACAAATTTGAAAAGCAGCCCAGAACAATGACAGCTCTATACCCAACTCTAAAAACACCATCATTATCAGTAAAATGTCAGTGACTCATTTACAAGATCAATGTCATGTATGAATAACATGGAAAAAGAACATGATTATCGAGGAATAGTCAATTTTCCTCTGGCAAAAGACAAGTGAAAAGAAAATAAACCATAATTTAAACGAATATTTTGAATCTGTATCAAAAATGAACCCATGGTACATTGCTCATTTATATTACTTACTTGACAATCACAGAATATGATATGTATTGCAATTCAGTACAAGTTGTACTAAATAATTTATTTCAGGGAAAATAATTCTTAGTGTGGTTTATTAGGTAAAGAATTTGATATGATTCGAAAGATATGGGTTCAAATAATGCCTTTAATTCTTACTAGCTATATGGCAGTTGACAATCTTCCTATGGCTAAAGTAACATTTTAACTGCTTATTTCCTAAACCATGAGCATCCACTTATCTGCATAGATGAAGAGAGTTTTTGCATCATTAGTTCCTATAGGCTAAGGAATTCATAGAATTCAGTGTTTGCTGTATTTTTCTAAAAAATAATAATAATAAAAAAGGTAGGGCAAAACTACTGCAAATAATGAATCCTGTGAAGTTGTTTAGTGTTCAAATTTGTACTATTTGAAGATATCAACACATAAAATATGGAAACAAGTACTATTCAAATGGAAATTTACAATGCAAATTTAAATAACTGAATTGATCATCTTGGGATTGATTGATTACATGTGCTAATCTAAATTTAGCTGTTAATCTTTTCTAAATATTAATCTATTCTCTGCAGATTATAGAATTTTTTCCTAAAATAAAATGGTTTTATTTGATAAATAGATAATTATAAAAATTAAATATGAATTTTGTGAGTATGTAGGGGCTTTCTAGAACCCCCCAAGTTGGGGTGCCATTCTGGAGATCCTCAAGACCAGCCTCAGTCCTTGGTCTTAGTGGAAGAATGATGAGACAGGGATCCATGTGGATGGTCAAGGATGGAGTCTGGAGTCTTGCATCTCTTCTGTGTGTGTGGCTTAGACTCCCATTTCCTAGTCCTCTCAATCCTTAAATACTTCAGTACGATTACATCACTACAGCAACTGAGCATGTGCCAACTGTAGAACATTATATTACCATATCACATTAAGTATATGCCAACTAGAGTGATTACATCATTATATTATATTAAGAATATGTTTAACTAGAGAACCATTTCCTCATCAATCACACTGAGTAGTAGGTGCTTAACTATAAGCACCCTGCTGTCCTTGATTCAAGTATACCTTTCTAGAGTTCCCATCCGAAATGTAAATGGAAGACTGATACTATTGAAAGAATGTGGCTTATAAATCCCAGTATAAAATTCAAAAGAATTTTTTTGTGTTTGAGGCAAATGGGGTTGTTTGCCCAGCTAATAAGTTTAGGTTTCTGAGACTAGATTTGAACTTTTGTTTACCTTTTCATGCTTCTCGGGAAAATATTTTTACAGTCAAAGGTTCTGATAAAGGCCTCATTTCCAAAATATATAGAGAATTAACTCTAATTTATAAAAAATCAATGCATTCTCCAATTGAAAAATGGTCAAAGGATATGAACAGACAATTCTCAGATGAAGAGATTTAAACTATTTCTAGTCATATGGAAAGATGCTCCAAGTCATTATTAATCAGAGAAATGCAAATTAAGACAACTCTAAGATACCACTACACACCTGTCAGATTGGCTAAGATGACAGGAAAAAATAATGATGATTGTTGGAGGGGATGCGGGAAAACTGGGACATTGATGCATTGTTGGTGGAGTTGTGAACGAATCCAACCATTTTGGAGAGTAGTTTGGAACTATGCTCAAAAAGTTATCAAACTGTGCATACCCTTTGATCCAGCAGTGTTACTACTGGGATTATATCCCAAAGAGATTATGAAGAAGGGAAAGGGACCTGTATGTGCACGAATGTTTGTGGCAGCCCTTTTTGTAGTGGCTAAAAACTGGAAACTGAATGGATGTCCATCAGTTGGAGAATGGTTGAATAAATTGTGGTATATGAAAATTATGGAATATTACTGTTCTGTAAGAAATGACCAACAGGATGATTTCAGAAAGGCCTGGAGAGACTTACACGAACTGATGCTGAGTGAAATGAGCAGGACCAGGAGATCATTATATACTTCAACAACAATACTATATGATGACCAGTTCTGATGGACCAGGCCATCCTCAGCAACGAGATCAACCAAATTTTCCAAAGGAGCAGTAATGAACTGAACCAGCTATGCCCAGAAAAAGAACTCTGGGAGAAGACTAAAAACCATTACATTGAATTCCCAATCCCTATATTTATGCACACCTGCATTTTTGATTTCCTTCACAAGCTAATTGTACAATATTTCAGAGTCTGATTCTTTTTCTACAGCAAAATAATGTTTTGGTCAGGTATACTTATTGTGTATCTAATTTATATTTTAATATATTTAACATCTACTGGTCATCCTGCCATCTAGGGGAGGGGGTGGGGGGGTAAGAGGTGAAAAATTGGAACAAGAGGTTTGGCAATTGTTAATGCTGTAAAGTTACCCATGTATATATCCTGTAAATAAAAGGCTATTAAATAAAATTAAAAAAACAAAAAACAAAAAACCTTTTTATGCTTCTCTTGAGTCCTGTATTTGAAGATCAAATTTTCTGTTCAGCTCTTGTGTTTTCATCAGACAAGACTGAAACTCTCTTTTTTCATTAAATGTCCATCATTTCCTCAAAAGATAATGCTTAAGATAACTGTATAGCTATGTATACATATATTGTATTACATATATTTTAACATATTTAACATGTATTGGTCCACCTGCATCTGGGGAAGGGGGTGGGAGGAAGGAGGGGGAAAAACTGGAACAAAAGATTTTTGCAATTGTCAATGTTGAAAAATTACCCATGCATATATCTTGTAAATAAAAGTTATAAAAAAAGAGAAAGCTTAATTTTGCTGGATAGTTGATTCTTAGTTGTAGTCCAAACTCCTTTGCCCTCCAAAATGTCATATTCCAGACTCTGAATTCCTTTAATGTAGAAGCTGCTAGGTCCTGGATAATATTTATTGTAGTTCTTGATGTTTGAATTGTTTCTTTCTGGCTACTTACAGTATTTTCTTCTTAATCTGATAATTCTGGAATTTAGCTACAATATTCCCTGGAGTTTTCGTTTTAGGGTTTCTTTTAGCAGGTGATCAGTGAATGCTTTCAATAGTTATTTCAACCCTCTGATTCTAGAATATCAGGGCAGTTTTCCTCCATGATTTTTAAGATGTTGTCTAGGCTCTTTTTTCATCTTGGCTTTCAGGTAGTCCTATAATTTTTAGATTATGTTTCCTGGATCTGTTTTCCAGGTCAGTTCCTTTTCTAATGATGTATTTTACATTTTCTTCTATTTTTTCTTTTTTTTTTTTAAATTTTGTTTGACTGATTATTTATCTCATTGAATCATTCACTTCCATTTGTCCAATTCTAATTTTTAGTGAATTATTTTCTCCAGTTAGCTTTTTTATTTCTTTTTCATTTGTCCGTTTTTTTTTTTTTTAAAGAAAGTTGTTCTGTTCAATGCATTTTTTCCCATTTTGGCAAGTCTATTTTTAAAGTTGTTTTTATCAATATGAATGTGTGTATGAATACATATATATATATTTTTCTATTTAATCAAATTTATTTATTTTTTCTGTCTCTCTTTTAAGCTCCTTTTTGAACTCTTCCAAGAGAACCTTGGTAACTGCAGTCAAGTTTGTATCCCTCCTTGAACCTTCATCTGTAGGCATTTTGCACTTACTATCTTCTTCTGGGTTTGTGTTCTGATCTTCTCTGTCTCCACAATAACTCTTTATTATCAGAACTCTTTCTGCTTTTTTACTCACTTTTAAATGTTGTGGCCTGTTCTTAGAGCACAGGAAAAATTGTCCTGAGCTTCCTGGCTAGGGTGGTAGGAACTTTTCACTGACTGCATTGGGTCCAGTGCTGCAGGCTTCCCTACTGCATCAAGTGGCCTGGCCAAGTCCCACCTATTCTACTGGAGTTCAGGGGCTCAGATTTTGATTTCTGTGATAGCATTGGAAGTCTTACAGTTGGTCTGCTGAACCAGAACAGAATAACCAATACTGCTGTATTTTGGCTAAGAGATTCTTAGTAGATTCCCTATAAGGTCTCCCTGTGCAAAACCTCCCTATGCCATACCTGGGCTGGGCCATGTTCTCCCCTGCCCAGTTGAGACAGACCTTTCTTGAAGTCCAGATATCTTAAGCTGGAAAATTATTATACTCTGAATATTTTTTTGCTCTGCAACTAAAAAATTCATTCAGAGGCCTGATCTAGTGTTGATTTTGAAGGAAGCCAGGAAGAGCTCAGGTAATGTACTATCTATTCCCCATCATCTTGGATCTACTACCTCCTTCCCACCCCCACCCAAGATTATTCTCTTTTTTTATTTTTCTTAAATATTTTTTTAAATAAGCAACCAGTCTTTTAAAGGCACAAAAGGATTAATACAGGGAGAAATTTAGGCAATGTGTAAAGAAAAGATATCAATAAAAATGAATTTAAGCAGAAAATAAACAATTTTAGCAGACCACATAGTCAGCATATTTTAGATAAGAGAATGATAAAAAGTGATGCAACTTAAGATTACATTAAAAAAGGCAGAGATTCCAATAATAAAACAGTGACAGTTTCTCTCTTTGTCCTTGTCAGACATCATTTGCAATATTATGTCCAGTTCTGGGCAATCACTTTAAGCAAGACATTGATAAGTCAGAAAGAGTCCAGAGGAGAGTAAGTAGAGTGTTGTCCCTATCCTATGAAGATCACTTACAGGAATTAACTAGGTTTGGCTATCTAGTTAGATAGAAATTTTCAGTTATTTGAAGGATTTCCTTTGAAAGAAGAATAGATGTGGTCTGAAAATGTAAAATTAGGAGCCACTGGATGAAAGATGCAAAAGCAAAACCGTACATATCATATCAATACAAGGCAAAACAAAAATACCTAATAAGTAGAGTTATTTAGAAGTAGAATGGGCTATCTTGATATAGACTGAATCCTAGATCTTGGAAGTCGTCCAAAAGAGCCTGGAGAACTATCCTATGTAGGAATCCTACATTTTTTTCATTTATATTATAGTAAATGTCAGCTAAGGTTCTACATCCTCAAAATTCTATGTTTATGTGAAACATTTCAAAAATCCATTCATTTATTCATTAATTTCTTAGAGATTGAAAGAACCTTAGAGAATATTCACTTAGCAAAGAATTTCTGACCATTATAGCAGCTTAGACAATAAGCATACTACTTAACTGCTACAAATTTATTCTAGCCAAACTTGGCATTTCTTACCAGATTGAATCATTATCAAAATATTCAATAAGAAACTATTACAAGTGACTTCTTTTACCCATAAATGCACAAAAAATCATCCTGAAGTACATAAGGACTAGAAAAGTGATTCCTCTAATAATGTAGCATCAGTGCAAAGTAAGTGCTATTTGTAGTCAGAAACGGGCTTAAAGAAACAAATAGCCTACAAGTCCCTGTATTAGGAGGCAGAAAGAGTAAAGAGAACTATCAGTTCTAACCTAAATGATTCATGAACATAGGTTATATAACATATAACTTATCCTGGAGGATAATTCTAGAACCGAAGGGCCCCAAAATGATATCAAGCAAGAGCTGCTACTCCACACAAAATTCCAGCAGGGGATTACATTTGAAGTTAACACAAAGCCCTATTCAAGAATAAAACCTGAGAGATGAATAAATAAAGATAACACTAACAAACCTTCATCACCAAGAAACACAGTATTGCAAACCTAGACATCTTAAAAAGGAATAACTTCATATCAACTGAAAGCAGAGTCAAAGGACAAAAAAAGTAGAAAAATAAATTTCCCATAAGAATTATATTAATACCGAGGAAAATAAAGCAAGAAAGTAAAAATGAAATAAAATCTTTTTAGGGAATAACAAAGGAGAATAAGTAACTTATTAGAGAAAACGATAGACCTTATTTAAAAAATAGAATTCCTGATAACTCTAAAAGCCAAAACAAAAATCAGTAACTTGATGAAATAGCAAGACATAATACAACAAAATCAAAAGCTGGAAAAATAAATGAATATATAAGATAGATAATATAAAAATAAACTGAACAAGGAAAGGTCAAGGAGAAAAAAGTAAGACTCTTTGGATTTCTTGAAAACCACAATTTAAAAAATAAAGCCCAGACACTACTTTTCAAAAATCATAAGTGAATTAACCTACCTCTATGATAAGCAGGCCTTTAGTAAAGAATGAACATAAAAGTCATCAAATACTAAAAGGAATAATAATAATAAAGTACCAGTCACATTGTAGCAAAAATCAAAGATATAATACTACTTCTAAGAAATAAATAATATTGGAAGCATCCAAAAAGAAATTGAACTACTTAAGGAAATATCCTGAATATCACAAAGAATATGATATCTTTTAGTATAAATTTGAAGTCATCTTGGAATATATTATTTAAAAATTATTTATTTTTGGAATTCATTTTTTAAAATCAAGTTCTAAATTCTCCACCTCTTTTGCACTTTCCTTTACCCACTGTAACTGCACAAATGTGATATCAATTATACTTGTCAATTATGCAAATATATTTCCATGTTAGCCATTTTGCAAAAAAAGGAAAAAATGAAAAAAAAATTCTTTAATCTACATTATAGATCAAAAACTCAAAAATAACTAAAATACAGGGAAAGACCCAGCTAAAATCTCCTTATATTTCCTTCCGAACAACTTTAAAATTATATCACAAATCAAATTTTTTAGTGGCAGAGCCAGTAACAGATCAGAAGAAAACATTTTCCCAACTCAAGACAAGTTAGGAGGTCCCCAGGAGAGATCTGTAACAATGGGGTGGGTCTAGATCTGAAGTGTAGCAGGATTACCAGCAGTGATTTCTGTATTTATTGGTTTTGATGATTTATTTTCCTCTTCCTAGTTTTCTTTAAAAACAATCTCCATTATTAAGGATGATTCAATTAGAGTGGCTTCAATATCTCTTACTTTTTAAAATATTTTACTCTTATAAATCTATGATTTATCTAATCCACTGCATTTTAGCTGCTCCCAATATCTGACACATGTATCTGTGAATTTCTCTAAATGGCCCTTCCTCACCATTCTTCCCCAAATCTGGAATTCCTTTCTCTCTTTATTTCCACCTGTTATAATTTTTGCCTTCCTTGATGTCTAAAATCAGCTTTTTCTTTTCTGTGCATAATTTGTATTCTCTCTAGGAGGCTGTGAGACTGCTAAATTTAGATATAGTTTAGTTGTCTTTTTACCTCCCTCCAGTCCAAGCATATTCTGCATGTGGTAGATACCTAATTGCATTTATTCAACTGAAATGAATGACTAACTTAAATTGTAAATTGTTAATATTCCCTATCCTCAAAAAAAAAAAAAAAAAGCAGTAAAGAGCACTCCTCCTTCATATCCTTCTATCTCATATTTAAGAAAATGCATTATCTCATTCTGGATTTTTCAGTTTCAGTTCTTTCCATTGAGTTCCTATTTCAAATTAAGGGGAAAATTCAGAACAAACTATCAATAAGATAATTTAAGCAAATATTTCTTGAAGCTTTTCATGATCACTTCAAGAAATTAGCAAAGCATTTTGCACATACTCAACTCTGACCTTATATTTTTCAATGAAAAAGCAATTTTTCTCTCATTTTATAATACCTCATGAATGAATAAAGTATCATTGAAAAGCAATTCATATATACCTTTTGTCTGGGGGAATGAGATTTTAACTTAGAATGGCTTTACGAGTGATATAAGGTCAAACTTATATCAAATCCAGCTGATGAGGCCCAGATCCATTATCTGAAGGAAGTGCTTGATTTCTACTCTGTGTGATGCAATTGCTTTTCCTTGCCAGCACTCTGTTCTAGCATGTTAATACTGCTAATTCAGTGATTTTATTTTGGAGATGTGATTGAGATGAAATCTACTTAATGGGTTCTAAATGACTGAAGATATCAATAGTATATGTGCCTAATACTAAATACTGAAAAGAAACTGTCTGTTTCAAATAGATATACTGAGTTTGATTGTAGATTATAAGATAACATTTTAGTATATTTGTTTAAAAATTAGCTAGTATTATTGGATGCACTGGAGCCAAAGAGACCTAGATTTATATTTCTACTTTGAAATGTCTTATCCTTGTGACTCCAGATACTTATACTTTTAAGGTTTAAATTTCAGAAAGCATCATGTTTATAAGGAAGTCATAGTTTTTGAAGCATTATTTTATTTTTTAGAAGATTTATTATTTTTATAATCATATTATATCTCTAGAACAGAAAACATGGTAACTGAATTTGGGGAAAAGAGTTTTTCCTTGAGAAACATGAATTTGTTTACTAAATTATCTGAATTATTTTAAGGAAGTTCCTCAACTTACTGTAGTTGTACTAGTCAAGCTATAGCCAATAGTGCACAAGGTTGAAGCCAAATGTGGGTGATGGATCTGTGTGTGTGTATGTATGTGTGAATGTGTGTACATATGCATGTAAGTATTTGTATCTATGTATTGTGGGTTTGCACATGTGTATTTGTATGTCTTTATGTATGTGTGTGTGTGTCTGGGTATGTATATGTGTTTATATATGTGAGTATGTGTGTGTATCCATGTATGTGTGTATGCTTGTGGGTGGGTGTGAGATAGAGACAGAGACAGAGATAGAGACAGGCATAGTACATTTATTCAAAGAATACTAGTAAAT
This sequence comes from Sarcophilus harrisii, assembly GCF_902635505.1. Taxonomy (NCBI): domain Eukaryota; kingdom Metazoa; phylum Chordata; class Mammalia; order Dasyuromorphia; family Dasyuridae; genus Sarcophilus; species Sarcophilus harrisii. Next base: position 81,933,435 of record NC_045429.1, on the reverse strand, counting down.
CGTCCCATCTGAACTTGGGCTGGCTTCTTTCTAGTGCAGTGCCCCAGACACCTGTGCTGATGAAGTTGGCCCAGTGATGTTTATCAAGTACAAAGCCTTACACAAAACATCACATTTGCAAAAGAAACAAAACTATAAAGGAAAAGTAAAGTATAGGATAAGAGAATCAAGATCCAGAAATTTCTTGAATGACTACAAAGTTGTACTGTCCAATAAAATTAAATTTACTGCAATTAAATGTTTTCCATTCAACTTCAAGGAACTAATCTAACAAATTTGTGATGTGGGACACAAGATTAGTTTTTTCAGAAAAAGGGAAAAAAAGATCTGGAAGTGAATTTCAAGCTCAATATGGATCAAAAGTACATGTGGTAATTAGTGGTGCAATGCATAGAAAAGTGGGCTTAGCACTAGGAAAAGCTGAGTTTGAATGATTCATCAAACTTTTATTGTGACTTACTGGGCAAGGCTTGATGATATGCAAACAACTTTGTACAAACTAAATAGATAAAGAGGAAATTGTGATTTTTCTCAGAGGGAAAAAAACTGAAAGTTAAGAAGACTGGACAGTTTTCATGTGTGTGTTTGTGTGTGTGTGTGTGTGTGTGTGTGTGTGTAAAAGGATTCAATGGAAGCAGAGAAGACAATAAAGTTTGTGAATCCACCTTCCAAACCCCAAAAGGTTGAATAAATATTGTATATCAGAATCATCACTTCAAACATCATCATCAGCAGTGGCATGATGCGATACTTAAGATAATGTGCTCTTGAGTTCCATGAAGAAAAAGTATAGATAATTTCTAGAAATAAAGGCACATGTAGTAATCCATATGTCTCCTTTAGCTAGACCATATCTAAATATCAGGTACTGCTCAGGGCACTGCATCTTACAGATGACATGGATAAGCTAGAGACCATTGAGAGCAGGGCTAACAAGATCCTTGCATTCATACCATGACAATCACTTGAAAAGATTAGAATAGCTCAGAAACTCTAGACCGCCATCTTCAAGTATCGGTAAGACTGTCATGAGAGGGATTTATTAGACTTGTTCTTTTTGGTTCCAAAAGACAGAAATTCCTCCCATTGTTCTTGGTTCTAAGAGATGATTTTGAGGTTAATATAAGTAAAATTTTTGTAACAAAACTTTTGAAAGTTTGGATGGGCTGTCTGGGGAATATCCTTAGAACAAAATATACCTTATAACCCCCTGATTCCTAGAAGATAAGAAAAGCTTTATAATTAGAATGAGAATAACTGAATCTATAATTGAAATGATAAAAAAGAACTGCTAGGTGAGAGATCTTCTACCATTGCAGCACTCTGCACCCAGCTGTGTAAATTTGGGTAGGTATCTCTTTGCTTTGGTTAAAGAACGCCCCTCACCAAGAGCCTCCTGTACTGATGAAATTGCATGTTTCACCCTGTGACCACAGACAAATCACTTATCTATGAAACTGTCATGAGACTCCTAAGAGCTAATATATGTTTAGTTTCTATAAACCTTAAATGTAATATAAACCTATTATTAACAAGTTAACATATGGGGTTTTATTGTCAAAAAAGATTAGCTGAATTCAATATGCACAGTGTGGTCTGCAAGAAATGTATCTTTTTAAAAAATAATTAAACTCTTGACTTCAAAAGAAGCAGTTGTGGCAAATGTTTCATTTCTTTTCCTGGAGAATGCAACATGTCTAACCATTATGTTTTAAACTCTGGAAAGACAGCCACGGGAATGGGCAGAAGTGTTTAACAGTGATTTCTGAGATAATCAAACATAACAGTGCTGTCAAAAACAGCACTTCTCCCCCTTCACCAAGATGATGATAGTAATTATACTATTCATATTTAATGAACTGAGGGAACACATTAGGACAAAAAGTTTACTATGGATTTGTATATTATTGATCATAATCACATCTATAGGAATACAATCACATGAGACATACAATTTCTTCAATCCAGAGAACATATTTTTTTTTTTTTTTTGGTTTGTTTTATGGCTATAATTAAGACTTCTCCATTCTTTTAGAAAAAAAAAAAAGTCTTTTTTCTGTCCTATTAGAGGAGACCTCTCCCTGAAAAGAGAATGCCAGGAAATGCAGACCTGCTCACTTATTCATTGCCTGAAGTTCTTGCACATAAGTATTAAATGAAGACTTTAAAACATTGCACTGAATTAGAAAGGTGCATGTCTAGCTCAACAATTGAGAACACCTTTGAGGGGGTACCTTTAACAAAGAAGGTGGGGAATGCATAGGGAAGGTTCACAGACAAGCAGGAATTAGTCACACTATTGAGGACTTCCCAGATCCACAGGAGGTGAGGATAGGAGGGTAGGGATAAAATGGGAGCCTGGAGGGTGTTATGACCTTTGGGATAGGTTTATATATATTAACTGAACTGGCTGAGTGATAACCTTTAAAATTCCCTCTGGTTAAAATCAAGGCACTCTCACTGATGCATGACAAGCAGGGATGTTACATTCTACACCCTAGAGAGAGAAAGCAGCTGTTATGTTTGGGGAAATTCACAAGGAAGGAGAGAGCTATAATTAATTTTTCCTTGGATGATATCGTCTGTTCTCTAGAGAGCAACATAGAAATAGGTTAGAGGATTCCCTGGGTTAAATAATTAATCCACAGAGATTTAAAAGTCCTTCTATACACTCATATTGTTCTGGAAGATGATACTTGGAAGACTACTTCTTCTTTTTTAATATGTGTGCATGTGTACTGACTGAGAGCAAGCCACATTGTTATACATACTATATACATATAATTAGTCAGTAGGTGTTAATATTTGAGTTATAGTCTACGATAAAACTAAAACATGAATTAATCCTAAATTGAACAGCATGTTCTCCAAAGTCTAGCTACACACACACACACACACACACACACACACACAACTCACCATATAATGCAGTGGTAATAATTTATATTTATGTGGGTAATTTGAGATATGCAAAGCATTTTACATACATTATCTCAATTAATCTTATCAACTATCCTCTTAGATAACTACTACATAATTGTCACCATTTGATGATGAAGAAACATTCTGAAAAATTACAGATGATTTACCCAGGTTTGTAAGAGTTAGGAAATATCTAAGGCAGAATTTGAACCCAGATCTTTTCTTTTTTGAAAAATTAAAAAAAAAATCTAGATATTTTCAGCAACTGATTAACCTATTACTCTGAGTTTGAAAAATATATAGAATTGTGATTAAAAAGAATACATGCTGAAGAGGGAAAGAAAAATATATTTACCAAAAAAGACACCACAAGTAACAGTAAAAAGTAGAAGTATAGCAAAGAATTGGAATAAAAGGCTGCTCATAAACTGAGGAATGGCTTAAAAATTAAGGTAGATGCATATAAAGAAATAGCATTGTGCTATAATAAAGGGATAGTTATAAAGATATCTGAGAAAACTTACATTGAACTGATGCTCAATGAAGTAAGTTGAATCCAATGAACAATTTATATGTAGCATCATTGCAAAGAAAAATGACTTTAAGAGATTTTTTAAACTTAGAAATATAGCATAACAACTTTCTTGATTTAAAAGGATTAATGATAAAGCATCAACCTATGGAGAGATGATTGACTTAAGTTTCCAAGTAACACATATCTTCAGAATCAGCCAAGAAAGTAATTTGTTTTCCTTTAACTTTAATAATTATCTCTTTATTTTGCACTTAACTGGACTATTTTGTAGTTTTGCTTTATGCCTCCAGAAAATTCACTATTCTACATGCAAGCAATAGCCCTGAGAGTCACATCTCATCAATGTCCTTACTAGTTTGATTAGAAGGCAACAGCTTTAAGATTTTCCCAAGTATTCCCTTTCTTCATTGAAGGACCAATTATATTTTAATTTCTAACCACAATGTACTCCTTTGTAGTTCTCCATCATGCTTTCATTTTATATACTTCTCTTCTTCCCCATTTAAGCTTCCTTTATTGTCTTTTTTCTATAAGATTGTGATCTCTTTCAACATAGACTATTATTCTTGAGTATTTATATCCACGGTGCTTAGCAGAGTGCCTGGAACATAAGAGGCCCTTAAAATGTTTATTAACTATAGGTTATAAGCATTTTGTTTTTCTTTTCTTTTTATATGAAGTAGGAGAATTGTGGAAGGTATGTTCTCAAAAAAGGAAGAAAAATAAACTATCTTCTCTTATAATAAAAACAAGTAATGTTTTCAAAAAAAGAAAAGAGAGTATTTGAAACATTTTTAAATGCACATAAGAAAACAGAAGACCAAAAGGAACATATCCAAGTTAGGTGTCTTTAAAGTTATACCTTGAATTTATTAACTACTTAAACCTAAAATCATGCTATATATGAGTATTTTAATGCAAAATCATTTTCTTCTCATGTTATATGTGGAAATTCTCATTTTATTTTGAGAATAAAAACAAAATAAAACCACATATAAGATACATTATAATTTTTTTTTTTTGCTGCTTCAGCCTAACAATCCTTGTGTCCTTAAAATAATTCAGTGCCAAAAGATAAATCTTTGGAGGTAACTTGAGAGTGGAAGAATATACATTCCATTCTAAAGATCTCGCACATGACTATGTTGAGTACATTTAAAATTTTCTAAAACTCTGGACCAAGTACATAAGAAAATAGCTGTGTGTGAAAATTTTTCAGGTTCTGGAGAACTTAAATTTCACATTTAAATTTGAAGTGACTAAAAGTTTAAACTCTTATTATTAATGGATAACTTTAAAATGTTTTTAAGCTTTTCTTTAATATTTATTTTTTTTTCCAGTCAAATTTAAAATAATTTCAACATTCTTTTTTTAAAATTTGTTATTGAAATTCTCTTTCTTCCTTCTCTTCCTCTTCCTTTGCTCCTCATTGAGGAGGGAAGCAATTTGACATTATTTTTTGTAGTGATCAAAACACATTTCCATGTTATGCTGTGAAAGAAAACAGATGAAAGAAAAAAAAGAAAGAAAAAAAAAAGAAACTTCAATCTGTATTCAGGCTCTGCCAGTTTTTTTCTCTGGGTATGGACTGTACCTTTTATTACAAATACTTTAGAATTTTCTTGGATATTGTATTGCTAAGAATTATGCAACAGAGCATCATGCAATATTGCTGTTACTGTGTGCAACATCCTCCTGAGTATGCTCATTTTACTTTGTATTAGTTCATTAAGTATCTTGAAATTTTTCTAAGAGCATCCTGTTCATTTCTTATAGCACAATAGTATTCCATTGGAATCATGTACATGTTGTGCAGCCATTCCCAGATTGATAAACACCCCCTCCAATTTCTAATTCTTTGTCATCACTAAAAGAGCTACTATAAATATTTCTGAACATATAGGTCATTTTTCCTATTTTTTAAATCTCTTTAGGGTACAGACCTAGTAATTGTATTTCTTGGTCATTGGTCAAAGGGTATACATGGTTTTACAGCCTTTTGGTCATATTTCCAAATTGGTTTCCAGGATAAGCAGCATACAACTTTTCCAAAAGTAAATTCGTATTTCCATTTTCCCACAGCCCATCTAGCATTTGTCACTTTCTTATCACTTTCTTTATTCTGTCATATTAGCTAATCTGATAGATGTGGAGTGGTAGTTCACAGTTGTTTTTAACTTGTATGTCTCTAATCAATAGTGATTTACACCAATTTTCCATATGACTAAATTTTGTTTGAAACTTTGTCTGAAAATTGCCTGTTCATATCTTTTGACCATTTATCAATTGAGGAATAGCTCATTTAAATGAACTGATTCAGTTGTCTATATATTTGAGAAATGGGGTTTTTACTAGAGAAACTTTTTCACAGGAATGATTACTGTCTATTTCACTCTATCTTATTCCTCCTTATTTATCCTACTTTCTTTCTCTCCTTTCACCCAATCAATGCTCAAAAGTGATTTGCTTCTGATTTTCACTTCCTTAAAGTGTTCCTCCTTCTATCAACTTCCCCATCTGTTCTTTCCCTCCTCTCCCACTGTCCTGCATGCTAAGAAAGATTACTTCCCCCAACTGAGTGTGTATGCTATTCTCTTTTTAGCCAATTTCAATGAGAGTAAAGTTCATATGTTCCCTCTCCTCTTCCTTACATATTTTCTTATCAAATTTCTTTGGGATCTATCTTATATCAAATAATTTACTCTATTCTATCTCTCCCTTTTCCCTTTTCTTCGTGCATTCTTTCTTCTCATTGCTTAATTTTATTTATTTAATCTTTTATATTCAACTCATACCTATTCCTTCTATGTCTAAATGCTTTAATAATCAGAAAGTTTTTAGAAATTACAAATATTATTTTCCCTTTAAGATATTTAAGTATTTTATTTAATTCCTGATGATTATATTTTTAGTTTCTCTTTTTATGCTTCTCTTAAGTCTTGTACTTGAAGGTCAAGCTTTCTGTTGACTTCTGGTCTTTTTATCAGGGATGCTTGCAAGTCATCTATTTCATTGAATGTGTATTTTTCCCCAGAAGGAATATTCATTTTTGATGAATAGGCGATTCTTTCTTGCAGTCTTAGCTTTTTTGTCCTCTGGATTATAATATTTCACGTCCCTAATCTTTTAATGTAGAAGTTGCTCAGTCTTGTATCATCCTAATTGTGGCTCCACAATATTTGAGTTGTTTCTTTTTCAATGTGCAATATTTTCTCATTGATTTAGAAGCTCTGGAATTTGGCCATAATATTTTTGAGAGTTTTAAGTATAGGATCTCTTTAAGGAATAAATCAGTAGATTCTTTCCTTTTCTATTTTACCCTCTAGTTCTGGATTATCAGGACAGATTTTCTTGATAAATTCTTGAAAGATTATGTCTAGTCTCTTTTTTTGATGAAGGTGTTCTGGTAATTCAATAATTCTTAAATTATTTCTCCTGTGTCTATTTTCCAAGTCAATTGTTTTTACAATGAGATATTTCACATTTCTTACTATTTTTCCAGTCTTTCTTTTTTGTTTCTTTTTTATTAATGTTTCATAAGGAAATTATTTTCTTCAGTGAGCTTTTGTACTTCATTTTCCATTTAGCTCACTGTTCATTTTAAGGAGTTCTTTTCTTCATTAGATTATTCTCCTTTGTTTTCAATTTAACTAATTCTGCTTTTTAAGGTGTTCTTCTTTTCTTTGGCTATTGCTACCTCTTTTACCATTTGATTTTTTTTTTTTTTTTTTTTTTTTTTTTTTTTTTTTTTTTTTTTTTTTTTTTTTTTTTTTTTTTTTTTTTTTTACAATTTTCTTGTAGCACTCTTATTTCTCTCCAAATTTGTTCTGTAACTCTCTTACTTGATTTTAAAAATCCTTTTTGAACTTTTCCATAATCTGGGGCCAGTTCACATTTTTCTTTGAGACTTTGGAAGTAGGAGTTTTGAGTTATCTTCTTCTGGGCTTGCATTTTGATCTTCCTGGTCACCATAGTAGCTTTTTATAATCAGGATCTTTTCTCTGATTGCTCGTTTTCCAGCATATTTATGACTTAATTCTACTCTAAAGTGGACTCTGGTGCCTAGAGTGGAGGGGCCACTGTCCCAAGCTTTAGATTTTTTGTTCAACTACTTTCTGAGGAAATCTGGGAATCTTTAAATTTTGAATCTTTCCAATGTGGTATGATCTAGGGAGAGCTGTGCCCTTTACTGTGCACTGGTCTGTGAGTGACCATAATCACTCATGTCTCTCCTGGTTCTGTAAGTACAGTCCCTACTCCCATTAAGTTCCAAGCTCTGGTGTGCCAGTGCTTCTCCTTGCCCTAGGACTGAAACCCAGGATTGTGAACCAGATTCAAGTATGGGTAATACAGCAGTATCCTTCCCCTGATGTTCTTCTATCTGTAATCTCCTTCTAACTGTTTGAAGTCCTTATTGTCCATGGTCTGGGAGGTCTAAAAATTGTTGTATCCTTCACTGATTCAAGCACTCTTCAAGGTCTACTCCTGCTTTGCTGGGGTAGAATTTGGGCTGGCTCAGATCTCCATTCTCACTCTGGTTCAACAGACCTTTCCTGCAAAGTTATTCAGTTTTCTTGGGTTGGAAATTCTTTTGTTCTGTCCTTTTTAGATTATTCTGCTATAGAATTTGTTTTGACATATCATTTAAAAGTATTTAGAGGGGTTTGGGAGAGAGTTCAGAAAAGTACCTGCTTTTTCTCTGCCATCTTGTCCCAACAACTTTAAAATGTTAACAATTTATTTATGTAAAATGAATCTTTCCCAAGAAAGTTAACTAAATCCATCATACTTCAAAGTATTCAAAATACTTTTATTTATTTTATCTAATGTTCACCATACACAGCTATATGGTGTAATTACTGTTAAATATCCTCATTTTACAAATGAGATTAATAGAGGTTAATCAACTTGCCTAGTGTCACACAGCTAGGAAATGCATGAGCAAAGACTTGAACTCAGGCCTTCCTGACTTGTCAAACATTGTATCTGTGGCATAATTTAGCTTGCTACTATAATTAGAATATTAAAAAATGAATACTTCTTTAAAAGACTGAGGAAATGAGAATTTGAGAGACCTTGTTCCATTCTTGACTGTTATTATATAGGACTTTTTATTGGGCATGGTATTTAGGATCCATATACCTGTAAAAATCTTTACTTTTGATATAAAGAGTTTGTAACAATTGATATCTAATTTCTTTTGCATCTGTTAAAATTTCATGATTCCATGCAACTTATTCCAACTAAAGGGTTTGTAACAATTAATATCTAATTTGTTCTGCATCTGTTAAAATTGCATGATTTTATACAACTTATTCCAACTAAGATTGCATTTCAAAAACACTGAAATCAATGTGGCTTGGGAAAAGTTACATGGTGAAGATTGGATTTGCAATGGACTTTATATGTGATTGGGTAGGGGAAGTTAGGATAAGAAAAGGAGGGAGAAGAAATTATATTTATGGAGAATATATTTTCTTAAAAAAAGAAAAAAAAGCAGAAGAAAGTAAATCATCCAATAATTATGATAAGTTCTTCAGAAACAAAGTTTTATATTAAAAGTAGCCACAGTAAAAAAAATCTTTATTACTTTTTCAAGAATCCTAAAGTATTCTATATTCTTGGAGTGGGGAGAAAATTATCTGACTTGTTACAGTATATCTTGTAATTATAGTTTGAATGTATTTTGTGCTATTAAAAACTAATTTGCAAAAGAAATTTAAAACTGATCCACAAAAATAAAGGATTTATGAAATCATATTGCTTTGTTTTCTTCTAATGGGATACTGGGTACCATGGTTAGAAAATATTGAGAGGAGTGATTCCAAACACTCATGGAGATATTAAACAAACAAACAAAAATGTTTGTTTACCAGAATACATTTCGAATGAAATAACTTTTTTCTCAACTTAAAATCTCTCAAATTATACAGCTCTTTAATTTATAGAAAATGATAGAAGAGTCTATCTTTTCTATGATAGCAGACTCTTGAAATCAAAAAGCATCTAAAAAGGGACCTAATCTAATGCACTTAACAAGATTCACTACTGCAACTTTTGAAATAAGTTGTCACTACATTTGAAAATTTTAGTGGGATAGAAACTCACTATACCTCTCTTCTTTCATTATCCTATCAGAAAGACAAATTAAGTCAGATTGTCAAATTTTTTCCAATACTTAGCACAATGCTTGGGATGAAGTAGGTACTTCATGTTTACTATATAGTTATCACAAAGAGCATACTTGAAACATCTTTTGCCTCTCTAAGATATGAGAACATAGAAATACTTTCTTTATGTTATTTTGTAGTCTCCAATTTGGCAGTTTTCTCCAGTAATAGAGAGGACAATCCGTTTATAACTGACCATTCTAGAGAATCCAATTAAGTATATAATTATTTCTTATTTAATTAATAGTAGAGGGAAAAGAAGGCTGGCTTTGGAATTAGTCTATTTGATTTTCACCTCTCTTCTTTTTTTTTTGGTGAGATGATTTTGACTTGCCCAGGGTCACATATCTGAGATCAGATTTGACTTCAGATTCTCCTGACTCCATAGTTCTATTCCCTGCACCATCTAGTTGCCCTTGATATTTTCTTTGGCAAGTCATTTAACTTTATTGTGCCTTAGTTTCTCTAGCAGTAAAATGAGAGCATTGGAGTAGAGGGCTTCTAAGATTTCTTACAATTCTACATCTATGATCCTATAACTCATGTTCTTTTCCATCAATAAAGTCAACTCAGAGGTTCTCTCAACCTAGAGGTCTTCCTTGATTTTCCTTGACATGGCAAAGTAACTACATGGAATGATCTGGCTGCTACATATGATCCCAAGCATTTAATATGTGACTTAATATGTGATTTTCTCTTCTTAACACATAAATCCTTCATGGCACTTTTTATGCCTGTTCTTTGGAGTTCTTCATGGTTTACACATTACATTATGTTCGCATCCAATATTCAACATTAACTTAATCTCTATGAGATAATCATTTTTAATTTTTCAGATACTTGTTTATTCTATGGATAATAGATGTAGATAAACACTCAGAGAATACTGATACTACTTTCACTGGAAGTGTTTGGGTTGTTAAAGAAGATTTTTTTAAAGTTTATTTTTTAATATACATTGCTTTATGAATCATATTAGGAGAGAAAAATCAAAGCAAAGTTATAGGAGATTTTCAATTTCTGAAACACAGCTTGGACTATTCTCATTCTATTCAAAATTTGTCTGAGCTTACTATTTGTACTTGTCTTTTTGTCTCTACCAAATACATACTTATATGCACACATATATTAGAGTGTGTATGTATACATGTTAATAAATAAATGTTATATGTTAATCAATATGTTATATGTTAATATATGATAATAAATATATATGCAGATACAGGATATATGTGTAAATACAGGTGTATAAAAATTAGAATATCTGAGTTGTATGTGTATATATATATATATATATACACATACAACTCAGATATTCTAATTCTATCTTATCTATATCTATATATATATATATATATGTAGGTAGATAAGATAGAATATCTGATAGAATAGTAGGAAGAAATAAAAACCAGCTTATCTGCCACATTTCCTCCCTAAGTATCTAGAAATTGCATAAGACTGAATTCTGATTTCTAGGTGGTTCAGTAAATAGAGGATTAGTTTTGGAATCAGGAAGACAACCCAGATTCAAAACTTGTCTCAGACAATTACCAGCTATATGACCCTGAGCATGTCACTTTACTCTTGCTTGCTTCAGTTTGCTTATTGGTAGAAGAAGCTGGAGAAGAAAATGGCAAAATATTCCATTATTTTTGCCAAGAAAACTCCAAATAAGTTCGTGGAGAATTGGAAAGGAATGAAACACATAAAATACAACAAAACAACTGAATTTTGATTAGAAAATCCTATATAAACTCATAGTGAGGCATTTTGCCAGCCTGGTTAGAGAAATAGATAAATTGATTTGTGATACTATGTATAGGGACTGATGAAGAACACAAGGTTGAGATAGCTTTCCAGCCTCTAGACACTAAAAGTAGCCTGAGTCTGGGCATAGACTCAGAAAGCAAAAGGAAAGGAAGAGGACCATGGTGATTCTTGAAGTAGCATGAGGGAATTAAGGAGGACAAGATACTTGCCTCTAAATTGAACTGTATCTAAGATCTTAGAATAACAAGAGAAAGCACCATGTGAATGCAGGAAGACAGATGCTAAACCAAAATATCTCTCCCAGAAGTATGCAGAGTTCAGTCCTAATAGAAAGTCCAAAGTTAAGTACACAATCTAGAAGAAAGAGCAAACAAAAGAAAATATTATGGTAACAGGGTTTTCAAAACATAAATAAGAGGTATAACATCTCACCCAAGAAAAGAACTCCCTGAAAATTATAGTGAACAAAAATGTAAAGTATATCAATAGCAAAAATAAAAAATAAAAATAGCAAAAACAACTGATTTAAAAAACATATTGACAAAAAAAACCAATGTAAGTAGTATTGGACTATTTGAAAGTCACACTCAATAAGTAGTATAGACATAATATTTCAAGAAATCATAAAACTTCCCAGACCTAGAACCAATGGGCAAGGTGAAAATTGAGAGTCTATTGTTTATTTTCTAGAAGAAATACCTAAATAAATGGAATGTTCCAAGAATATTAGAGTTAAAATTTAACTTTTATGTTAAAGGTGAAAACAGAAGAAAAACAATAATAAAATGCAAGCTGCCAGGAAGAAAAAATTTAAGAACCAAATAGCTATAGTCAGTATCACCTAATATTTAATATTTGTCATAAATATTGCTTTTTTTTTTTTTACAAAATTGTCAAAGAAGCAAATTTTGATTTGTTACAATCACAGCTTGTTATTTCTTGCAGGTATATGAGGATTTTCTTAGGCTATTATATAATTCCATGAACTCTGAGAATAAAAAAATCAAACTGCTTTCATACTTTGTCAAAATAAATCTAGGTGATTATTTCCTGTTAAACCACTCTCAAGAATTTAGGGATTAGAATAATAGGTCCAAATTCTAAGACCTTGTATAATGTTACCAGAACTTAATAAAGATTCAAGATCCTAATATGAAGATAAGAAATTTTAACAATTTACAACCTCTAAATCACCAATTTCAGTTTTTATTACAACTTTCAGAACAAATAGCTTTGTACCAAGTTAATCTGAGGGTGTGTTTCATGCTACTTACCTCAGGTGCCAAAATGATTTATGGTTTTGCTGATCAAGAAGTCAGGAAGAATGTTCTAAGCAGACTTTGCCACTTTCTCTTCCAGAAATGGCACCTATAAAATGAATTAAAGCACTGATCATTCAAACAATCATTTTTTCCTACCTACTAGACAAAAAAATAGATTGAATTATATATATATATATATATATATATATATATATACATATATATATATATATATGCACATATATATGACTAAATGGATACTCTCTTTGTGTATTACATCAATAATCAATCTCTGGTTCTTTCTTTGCTTCTGCCTGTAACATGGCATTATTCTAAAGATCTGAATTTCATAAGTCTGGTGAAACTTCCTCTCATTTATTACTTAGTAGATAAGAATTGAGGAATTGTTTAATAGCAGAAATATAATTGTTTAAGGCACATAAAGTTTAAATGACTTGTCTAGAGTCAGACATCTAAGAAGGTATTTGAACCATGATCTAGAACCAAAAATAGCATCCTATCTGCAACATCAAGCTATTTTTGAAACAATATGGCTTCATTTCAAAATAATGCCTTTATATTACATATTATTTCTAAAAATAAGTCTAATTAGATTGTGTCTGGATGACTGTGTGACTAAGATAATGAGCAATATAGATCACTGGGGAGAAGGTGGCAAAATTGAACTGATTTTCAGGGAGATAAAGGATCCAAGAAGCAGAGGTAAGAAGAGATAGGATTTTAGTACCCAGTAATGGCACTGCTGATTATAATCCTTTAGGCACAATTCCAGATTGCTCTCCTGATTGGTGGATCATTTCACAGTTCTACCAACAATGCATTAATGTCCCAGTTTTCCCACATTCCTTCCAACATTTGTCATTATGTTTTCCTGTCATCTTAGCCAAGCTGAGAAGAATGAGGTGGTACATCAGAACTGTTTTAATTTGCATTTCTCTCATCATTAATGATTTAGAAATTTTTTTTCATATAAATGACTTTAACTTTGTCATCTGAAAATTGCCTGTTCATATCTGTTGACCATTTATGAAATGGGGAATAACTTTAATTCTTATAAATTTAACACAGTTCTTTTTAAATAGTTTAGAAATGAGACCTTTATCAGAAACACTGGATGTAGCATTTTTTTTTTTCAGCTTTGTACTTCCTTTTAATCTTGTATCTGTTGGTTTTGTTTGTGCAAAACCTTTTTAATTTAATGTAATAAAAGTTGTCCATTTTATCTTTCATAATGTCCTAGTTTTTCTTTGATCATAAATTCCTCTCTTCTCCAAAGATCTGTTAGGTAATTTATCCCTTGTTCTCCTAATCTGTTTATGGGATCATCTTCTATGCCCAACTCATGTATCCATTTTGACCTTATTTTGGCATGTGATGGGAGACGTAGATCTATCCCGGGTTTCTGACATTACTTTCTGGTTTTCCTGGCAATGTTTATCAGATAGTGAGTTCTTATAAGCTGGAGTTTGGGGATGTTGTTTCTAGCAGGAAAAAAAAAAAGAAAAGAAAAGAAAGAAAACTTTCTATTTGACCATTTAAAGATGTTTCCAAAGTGGTCACAGTTTATTTTTCTAAGTTGGTTTCATATTATTCTAAACTGTTCACCAAACTGACTGTACTTGATGTTTCCCAACTGTTTCTTTATACAAGTTATGCGAAAGTACTAAAATCCTATCTCTTCTTACCTCTGCTTCTTGGATCCTTTATCTCCCTGAAAATCAGTTCAATTTTGCCACCTTCTCCCCAGTGATCTATATTGCTCATTATCTTAGTCACACAGTCATCCAGACACAATCTAATTAGACTTATTTTTAGAAATAATATGTAATATAAAGGCATTATTTTGAAATGAAGCCATATTGTTTCAAAAATAGCTTGATGTTGCAGATAGGATGCTATTTTTGGTTCTAGATCATGGTTCAAATACCTTCTTAGATGTCTGACTCTAGACAAGTCATTTAAACTTTATGTGCCTTAAACAATTATATTTCTGCTATTAAACAATTCCTCAATTCTTATCTACTAAGTAATAAATGAGAGGAAGTTTCACCAGACTTATGAAATTCAGATCTTTAGAATAATGCCATGTTACAGGCAGAAGCAAAGAAAGAACCAGAGATTGATTATTGATGTAATACACAAAGAGAGTATCCATTTAGTCATATATATGTGCATATATATATATGTATATATATATATATATATATATATATAATTCAATCTATTTTTTTTGTCTAGTAGGTAGGAAAAAATGATTGTTTGAATGATCAGTGCTTTAATTCATTTTATAGGTGCCATTTCTGGAAGAGAAAGTTGAAAGTGGGTAACTGGATAAAAGAAAATAGACAATAGGAAAATAATTGTCAAAAAATACCTTTTGCAAGAAAGTTGGCTAATTACTCCCTTACAATCTTCAGGATAGCTAATATAAATGGTGATGGTAGTTATATTTATATATTTAAATGGGAATATGGGCATCATATTAAAATGATTATGTAATATCAAATGATTAAATAGTAAAGCTAATATATTTAACCTTTATGTAAATCTGAAAGAAATTTATATAGGTCTTTTTTGTCAGCCATTTCGAGTGTAATGGCACTACTAAGCACTATTAAATTTGTGAGCAATGAACCATCCAAATATATAAAAATTATACCTTTTGCCATTCAGAAAACTTTTTATTTCTTTAGACATATTTACTTTGTTACATGCCATAGAAAAGCAACTAGAATCCTTATTGAAATTTTGAAGTATTTCTTTAAATTAGAAATTTCTAAATGTTAGAACTGTCAATAGTTTAAAGATATCTTTAAAAGGTCAGAGCAATGCATTTATATGATGATATTACAGATATTTTTTCTTTATATTAAGGGATGAAGACGACGACCTTAGAAATTCTTGGAGCCCTCTATGACTTTACTTCTAGGATAGTCTTTCTTAGGCTCATAAAATGACAGATTTAAACCTAGAATGAAACTTAGAGGCCCTCAAATTCAACTCTATCACTATACATATTATATGACTGAGACCTAAAATATAATTTAGTGACATAGTATATATATATGTGTGTGTGTATAAGCACACACATGCATATACATAAATACTTATATTCAAATACATATATACACATGCATGCATGTATGTGTGTGTGTGTGTGTGTGTACAGAGAAAAGCATCACTGTCAAGATATGAAACCAAGTTCATTTTCCATTCCTAACCTGTCTCCCTGATTAATCTAAATGTCTCTTCCTTTTCCTCTCCTTCTCCTTCTCCCTCTCTGTCTCTCTCTGTCTCTTTTTGTCTTTCTTTATCTCTGTCTTTGTCTATGTCTGTCTCTCTTTTACACATACATCCAGACATGAGACTTCTAAAAGTTCAGCAGGAAAATAGGTAAAGCTATTCTTGTAGGGCTTTAAAATTTCAACATGAATAAAGCAGCTATTTTTTTTTCCTTAGGTAAACCAAAGCTCATAATAAATCATTCATAATAATGAATCAATTCCACATGATCCACATGAATAGAATTATAGGATTTTGGATCCAGAAGGAATCTTGGTTCATAGATGAGAAAACTGAAGCCTCAGGAGGAATCACTTTTAAAATTCTTGTCTACTCATTTTTTCTACTTCTTAATTATTATCCTAAAGAATCCCCAACCTATGCATATCTACTCCCATCAGATTCTGCCACTGTGCTTATTTCATTCTTCCTCTCTACCTTCACCTTCCCTCTCTTTGCACAATATAGATCTGGTTTAATCTCCTGGGTTAAACATTTTGTCTTTTTTGTATACTTTTACTTGTTATTTCCCTTACTTGACTCTAAGCTTCTTGAAAGCAGGGACTGATTATTTTACATCTTTAAATTTCTAATGCATAGAATACTATTTAGATCATATTAAATATTTAATTATTCATAGTTGTGTTTAATTATTCATAGTTGCGTTTAATTCAGCTATTTTAGCCTGCAAATAAATTTCTAAATAGGGAAGAGGGGCCTCTGATTAGAAGTTCCAGTTCTCAATGATGTTTTATTTAAATTTTGATATGTATCCTGGCCAAGCTTCTTGAGTAAGTGGCCTCTCTTTGTTACTTGGCACTAGTTAAGAGGTAGTTAGGTGGTACAGTGGATGGAATGCCAGACCCTGACTCAGGAAGCCTAGAATTCAAATCCAGCCTTAGCCACTTACAAGTTTATGACTATGACCATATCACTTGTGTTTATCTCATTTTTCTCATCTATGTAATGGATATAGTAATAATAGTTAATTCCCAGGATTTTTGTGATGATCAAATTAGATAATAACCATAAAGCATAGTACAAAGGCACTTTGGAAATGCTATATAAATGTTAGTTTTTATTAGTCTCTCCTAGGACCTTGCAGTATCTGAATTTTCTAGCCTTGCCAAGTAATAAAAACCCCTTCTCTTTAAGTATAGAGACAATTAAGATTAATGAACATTTATTTTTGGAAATTAATCAAAGAAGGGCAAAACAAAAGTTAATTAATTATAACATTACAATGATTAGAATTACCAAGACTTAAAAATACATTACCCATTAATCTTATAATAATCTGCCTTTACTGGAGATAATAAAAGGGGGAAGGAAACCCATCCCCTCTTGTCTCTGCCTCCATATATATAGATATGGATATAGATATATAGATATAGATATGTGTTATGTGTATATGTGTGGAAAACTCCATTTTCCCCTACAATTTTAGAGTTATTAAAAGAAATACATAACATATCTTTTTAAAAGATTTAATTTTATTTGGGAGAGAGGGTCATGTCAAACCATGAAATAAAGAACATAGAACAGCTCTTAAAAATTCCTTTTTCCATTCCACTTCTCTTGTAACAGAGGCAGAATAGTAGATGCAGAGCCTATTTAAATCTTGTCTTAGTAATTGGTGTGAGATGGTGATTTATAACTAGTTTCTACCAGACTGCTTTCCAGTGTTCGCAACAAACAGTCATATAATGAGTTATTGCCCAAGTTTTTTAGTTTATTACATAAATGAGCTTTGCCTTTGCATTTATATCGTGTGTGCCTAATTTGTTCCCAGCTTTTGTGACTCCAAAGCCTAGAATTCTATCTAACAATACATCTAGCTTCCTCTTTTTTTTCTTACATAATACCAAATTATTTGGATGCTTATGCCTTTGTAATATGCTTTAAGCTTTTATACTGCTTTCTTCCTTCCTTCTCACTTTTTTTCCTTTAAAAAAAATTCCTGAGAGTCTTTTTTCCCTCCTCTAGATAATTTTTAAAATTATTTTCTTCCAGTTTCATAAAATAATTCTTTGGTAATTTGTCATAGCATTGCATAATTCAATTAATTTAAGCAGAATTTGGCAGCTATATAGGTTATAGAATGCCAAAAAATAAACACGAACTTGACCCCCTCCCAGGGTACCCATCTCATGTTCTGTAGATGTAGTGGAAAGAACACTCTGGGGAGAATGGCCTTGTAAAATAACTTTCTCTCCAACTTTTTGCATAGTGCCGAGACTTTATCATCCCCTTAGAGGTACAATAGATGGTACTCAGGATCTTGACTTCCATTTGGCAGACATAAGAACTAAGAGGTTAAGTTAATTGCCCAAAGCCACAAGAGAGTTAAATTACTGTCACTTTTCTGGAATAAACCACATTTTGGCTGAGACAAGGAAAATTGTCTAGGAGAATGGCTAAGAGCTTTGCCCTGGGCACTGGCTACTAGACCTAGTGCTTTCAGCAGCTGCTTATTTGCAAAGCAGGAAGCTCTGGCATTAGTCTGGCCTTAGCACTGAGTCCTAATTTATTGGCTAAAAGTGGCAGCTGTGGGATCTATCAATAAAGGGAAGTATATAGCATTTACTAAAAATTGCCTTTGGGTTAAAAACTGTAGAGATAAGAAGTCTAAACTGCTTTGATATTGAGGAAGAGTGCAAAGGAGGCCCAGAACAGCTGAGATGGTGGCCAATACTTTGGAACTGGATTTGGGAGAGACGGGTTCAAATTTTACTTACAAGTCTCTCTGAGTGTGAACTTGACCACTAGCTAGGCCACAATGAGTAGAATACTAGACTTAAAGTCTGGAAGAAGAGAATTCATGTTTAGATACTTACTAGTTATTTTATTCTGGACAAGTCTTAAAATTTTTTCTTCTTATCTGTAAAGTGGGAGTAATAATAACTCCTACCTCTCAGGGTTTTTGTGTTCATAAATGAGATAACTTTAAAATAAAACAAAGTAAATAAATGCTATAAAATTCTATTATTGTTGCATTCCCTAGATTATTTTATTAAGATTAATGTAAACCCCTTGGAGAGCAGGGATTGTCTACTTTTTGTTTTATATAGTTGGCTCTTAATAAGTGCATGTTAATTGACTAAAGGTAACTAGTTGAATGGTAAATGGAGCATCAATCCTGAGTTCAAATCCACCAACAGATATTAGCTGGATGACTCTGGGCAGCTCAATTTGCTTCAATTTCCTCCTCTGTAAAATGATCTGAGGACGAAAATGGTAAACCACTCTGGTATCTTTGCAGAGAAAACCCCAGAAGAGTACAGAAAGAGTTGGACATGACTGAGCAACAATTGATTGGAATGTCCATTGTATCTGAAACCAGAAGATCTGACATCCCCTGCTTTTGCTCAGGATGGAGAGCTTCTTACCTGAAAATTTGTCTCTCATTCACCTTCATCTCTTGGATTTCCAGTTTTCCTTTAAAACTCAGGTCATGCAAAAATTGCTGGGAAAATTGGAAACTAATATGGCAGAAACTGGGCATTGATCCACACTTAACACCATACACCAAGATAAGGTCAAATTGGGTTCATGATCTAGGCATAAAGAATGAAATTATTAATAAATTAAAGGAACACAGGATAGTTTACCTCTCAGACCTGTGGAAGGGGAAGGAATTTATGACCAAAGCAGAACTAGAGATCATTACTGATCACAAAATAGAAAATTTCGACTATACCAAACTGAAAAGTTTTTGTACAAACAAAACTAATGCAGACAAGATTAGAAGGGAAGCAATAAACTGGGAAAATATTTTTACAAAGTTCTGATAAAGGCCTCATTTCCAAAATATATAGAGAATTAACTCTAATTTATAAAAAATCAAGCCATTCTCCAATTGAAAAATGGTCAAAGGATATGAACAGACAATTCTCAGATGAAGAAATTGAAACTATTTCTAGTCATATGAAAAGATGCTCCAAGTCATTATTAATCAGAGAAATGCAAATTAAGACAACTCTAAGATACCACTACACACCTGTCAGATTGGCTAAGATGACAGGAAAAAATAATGATGAATGTTGGAGGGGATGCAGGAAAACTGGGACATTGATGCATTGTTGGTGGAGTTGTGAATGAATCCAACCATTCTGGAGAGTAGTTTGGAACTATGCTCAAAAAGTTATCAAACAGTGCATACCCTTTGATCCAGCAGTGTTACTACTGGGCTTATATCCCAAAGAGATCATAAAGAAGGGAAAGGGACCTGTATGTGCAAGAATGTTTGTGGCAGCCCTCTTTGTAGTGGCCAGAAACTGGAAACTGAATGGATGCCCATCAATTGGAGAATTGCTGAATAAATTGTGGTATATGAATATTATGGAATATTATTGTTCTGTAAGAAATGACCAACAGGATGGTTTCAGAAAGGTCTGGAGAGATTTACATGAACTGATGCTGAGTGAAATGAGCAGGACCAGGAGATCATTATATACTTCAACAACAATACTATATGATGACCAGTTCTGATGGACCTGGCCGTCCTCAGCAATGAGATCAACCAAATCATTTCCAATGGAGCAGTAATGAACTGAACCAGCTACGCCCAGAGAAAGAACTCTGGGAGATGACTAAAACCATTACATTGAATTCTAATCCCTATATTTATGCCCACCTGCATTTTGGATTTCCTTCACAAGCTAATTGTACAATGTTTCAGAGTCTGATTCTTTTTGTACAGCAAAATAACGGTTTGGTCATGTATACTTATTGTGTATCTAATTTATATTTTAATATATTTAACATCTACTGATTATCCTGCCATCTGGGGGAGGGGGTGGGGGGTTAAGAGGTGAAAAATTAGAACAAGAGGTTTGGCAATTGTTAATGCTGTAAAGTTACCCATACATATAACCTGTAAATAAAAGGCTATTAAATTAAAAAAAAACTCAGGTCATGATACCTTTTACATGAGTCTTTTCCTGAGCCCTCAGGTACAAGAGCCTCTGTTGCCAAAACTACTTTGTATTCATTTGGTATATATTTTGTGCAGATTATTACACACACATGTTCTCTTATCTTCCCTCCCTTCCCTGCCTTGAAATATAAACTCCTTGAAGTCAGGAACTGGCCTAATTTTGTCTTATATCCCCAACACCAAGTATAGTTACTAGTACAGGTAAGAGTTTAATAAATATTGTTTTGGATGAAGACTAGATTTGGAGTCTAAGGACCTGGCTTTATATTCCAGCTTTCTAATTTTTTTGGTAATTAATACATTAATTTAACTTTCCTGGGCTTCTGTTTCCCTATCTATAAAATGAAAATGTTGGACTAAATTACAAGAAAGAAAAGAATGAATGAAGAAAGAGAAAGAAAATATTTGAAGCCTCCCAGATAATAAAAAGAAGAAAAAGAAAAGCAATTAAATCATGGAAATATGTTCCTCAACTGAAAAAAAAACCCTGATTATTTGGCAAGGAACTACTCTGAAATCACTAAAGAGATCCTTTGGGGGATATATGACAGACATCCTTAAGATGTCATTGATTGCCCTTTTAGAATTCTATACTAGTTAAAATCAGTAAGGAAAAGAAAACAAAACAAAACATGTTATCATTAGAGTTGAAAAGAGCCTTAAAAGCCTCATTGCCCAGTGTTCCTTCATTTTGTAGTTGAGAAAAGTTGGACCCTTCGAGATTGTTCAGTCATATAGGCGGAGGCGTCGTTACAGAACAAATTTGGAGAGAAATAAGAGTGCTACAAGAAAATTGTAAAAAAAAAAAAAAGGCAATAACTTGATAGAAGAGGAGCAAAAAAAAAATACTGAATAAATTAACATCTTAAAAATGGAATAGGCCAAATGGTAAAAGAGGTAGCAATAGCCAAAGAAAAGAAGAACACCTTAAAAAGCAGAATTAGTTAAATTGAAAACAAAGGAGAATAATCTAATGAAGAAAAGAACTCCTTAAAATGAACAGTGAGCTAAATGGAAAATGAAGTACAAAAGCTCACTGAAGAAAATAATTTCCTTATGAAACATTAATAAAAAAGAAACAAAAAAGAAAGACTGGAAAAATAGTAAGAAATGTGAAATATCTCATTGTAAAAACAATTGACTTGGAAAATAGACACAGGAGAAATAATTTAAGAATTATTGAATTACTGTTTTATTGAATTACCAGAACACCTTCATCAAAAAAAGAGACTAGACATAATCTTTCAAGAATTTATCAAGAAAATCTGTCCTGATAATCCAGAACTAGAGGGTAAAATAGAAAAGGAAAGAATCTACTGATTTATTCCTTAAAGAGATCCTATACTTAAAACTCTCAAAAATATTATGGCCAAATTCCAGAGCTTCTAAATCAATGAGAAAATATTGCACATTGAAAAAGAAACAACTCAAATATTGTGGAGCCACATTTAGGATGATACAAGACTGAGCAACTTCTACATTAAAAGATTAGGGACGTGAAATATTATAATCCAGAGGACAAAAAAGCTAAGACTGCAAGAAAGAATCGCCTATTCATCAAAAATGAATATTCCTTCTGGGGAAAAATACACATTCAATGAAATAGATGACTTGCAAGCATCCCTGATAAAAAGACCAGAAGTCAACAGAAAGCTTGACCTTCAAGTACAAGACTTAAGAGAAGCATAAAAAGAGAAACTAAACTTTCTATTTGACCAGTTAAAGATGTTTCCAAAGAGAAACTAAAAATATAATCATCAGGAATTAAATAAAATACTTAAATATCTTAAAGGGAAAATAATATTTGTAATTTCTAAAAACTTTCTGATTATTAAAGCATTTAGACATAGAAGGAACAGGTATGAGTTGAATATAAAAGATTAAATAAATAAAATTAAGCAATGAGAAGAAAGAATGCACGAAGAAAAGGGAAAAGGGAGAGATAGAATAGAGTAAATTATTTGATATAAGATAGATCCCAAAGAAATTTGATAAGAAAATATGTAAGGAAGAGGAGAGGGAACATATGAACTTTACTCTCATTGAAATTGGCTAAAACTTAGTTTTTAGTACTTTCGCATAACTTGTATAAAGAAACAGTTGGGAAACATCAAGTACAGTCAGTTTGGTGAACAGTTTAGAATAATATGAAACCAACTTAGAAAAATAAACTGTGACCACTTTGGGTATGTATCTCAAGAAAATCATAAAGGAGGGAAAAGGACCCAAATGTGCAAAAATGTTTGTAGCAACCCTTTTTGTGGGAGCAAGGAATTGGAAAATGAGTAGATACCCATCAATTGAGGAATGGCCAAATAAGTTGTGGTATATGAAAGTAATGGAATATTATTGTTCTATAAAAAAATGAACAAGCTGATTATAGAAAAGCCAAGAACGATTTACATGAACTGATGTTGAGTGAAACAAGCAGAATCAAGAATACATTATACAGAATAACAGCAAGAATGTGAGATGATCAACTATGAAAGATTTGCTTCTTCTCAGAGATTCAGTAATCCAAAGCAATCACAATAGATTTTGGATAGAAAATGCCATCTCCAGAGACAGAACTATGGAGATTGAATATAAATCGACATATGCTATGTTCATTTCTTTTGTTTGCTTGTTTGTTTTTACTTGTCCCATCATTTTTCCAGTTTGATTTGATTTTTCTCTCCCAACATAATTCATAAAACAATGTGTAGTAAAAATAAACAAATCTAACAGAAAACAGTAAATAATAAAGAAAAAAAAGAAATAAACAATTAAGGTAAAGTTCCTTGTACCTATGAATATTGTGTATATACTATTGAACTGTGTTAATTTGTTAACTTTTGTTAAACTATTTTTTCTCATCCTTTTTCCTTTCTTTTTTTTTTAAATAAAGGATTGTAGGAAGAGCATGTGATATAAAGATAATGTAAAAATAAAATCTATAAAGTTTCTTTAAAAATAAATACATAGGGGCATCTAGGTGGCCCAGTGCTTAGATCACCAGCCCTGAAGTCAGGAGGACCTGAGTTCAAAGCTGACCTCTTAATACTTAATGACACTTAATACTTCCTAGCTCCATGACTCTGGGCAATTGCCTCAGAAAAAAAATAATAAAAAATAAAAATAAAAACACATACATACATATTAGTTGATTTGAGTTGAATAATGGAAACTGCTAAAGAATGTTTCAATAATTTCAATGTCAAACTGTATCTCAAATGACAACAGTGTCCTCTTTTTAGTTAAAATATGTTTACCAAAATAGAAATCTTTCAAAAGAAATGAATTAAGAAGAAAATAGCTTGTAATTGAAAATGAATTTTAGGATATGTAAATGATCTTCTAAAATGCCTATTCAACTCAATCAGTAAAACTTAGTTTTAGGACCTGCTTAATATGTAATTTCAATAAAATAATGTAAAGAACTTTAAAATCACTCACAAAAATATAATATTAGGAGAAATAGGAGACTATGTGGTATATGTCCTTATTCTATTCTATATTCATCCTTTAAGATACCCTTTTAACAGTGAAATCCTTTATAGATAAAATAAACTGAATCAAGAGAATATCCCCCCCCCCCCGGCCTTCAAGGTGGCATAAGGATGGGAAAAATAACAAAGAAAAAAGATGGCATGGGAGACAAAAGTTTTAAGGAATTCAGAAGGTGAACAATAATGAGTCCCTGAAAAATAAGGATTTATCTCTGTTTATTTGTCATAGTGTGTATTCTGAAGATAAAAGCTCATGTTAGTCTGATCTATTAAGGAAAATGCTTTGGAAGTTAAATGCTTGGAAATTAGACATCTATGAATATGATATTTATGGTGTCTATATCAGATGTCTTTTCTCTACTTTCAGATGAACCCTTGATTTCTTTCAACCCAGTGAATCCTTTTAAGCTTTAACTATTTCAGTTCTTCACAGGATGATTCATTTTTGTGCAGAATATTCTCAATATATTTAAGAGGAATTAAAAAATACTCTTACCATAATGCATTAGGAAAAGTCTAAATTATTTACTTGTTATACTCTAGATATTAAATACTTGCCTCTTCTCTGATTTCAATAAAACGAATAAAATAATTTTTACTTCAATACAAGCAGATCTCTAATATAAGAGGGTTGACCTTGATGATGTAAAACATCTCCTAGCTCTATGGGTTTATTGATCTATTCTACTCTCTTGAGATCTTCTCTAAAGAAATCTTTCCATTTAAATTTTTCTATAAAAAGACAAAAATAGTTGAAGTTCAGAACTCTCAAAGATTAGGAATTATTTTGGGAAAATAACCTCTCAGGTCTCATTTTCTTTACTGGTATAATGAACAAATTAATTAAATGCTCAATAAGATCTCCTATTTCTGACAGCCAATGATTCTAACAGTAAAATTCTAATAAAATGCTTAAGGAATTGAGGACTTTGAAAATAAAGATAGTTCACTGATTATCTTTTCATGGACATTCCATCTATACTACCTTTCTTTCCCTTAGTAGGCAATCTTCATGGTCACAAACTAGTCACAAATTCCACAACTTTAACAGTTAATTATTTCAAAATAAACTACTCTAAACTTAGCTAGTCTGGTCCCCCAGGAAAAAACATAAAATACTTTGATGAGTCTCTAGTTAGAAGCTCTTTCATTATGGTGTCTTTCACAATTCACTTTTGAATGAACTATTCTTTCAGAACTAAGGGTCTTATATAATCCCTCCAATCATCCCTCCAAGAAGAAGAGAATATACGAGACCTTATTTAACCAGTCAGGTTCCTAGAACTAACGTTTATATCAACAGTTCCCAAATGAGGCTTAAGAACTCTTAGAAAACCATAGTTATTTGAAGGATATATACTTTCATATAAACCAAAAACATTGTTTTTACTTTAATTTAATTATGTAAAAAAACCAAAGAACTATGAATATTCAATATAATAAATAAGCCAACATATCATTGCTAGAAAGACAGTGCATTGAAGTTCAGGCACCTGGTATAAAAATAATGTAAGTCCTACCTCTTACATACACTAACTTTGTGATGTTGGGCAATATTCTACCTATTCCTGTCTCATACAACTCCCTGTTGTATGATTAATAATGTCAATTTATACTAGTTGAGAAAGTTCCTATACTGTGAGTTTTTTCCACATAAAAATAAAAATCATATTTAAATTAGAAGTAGAAAAATATTAAACTTTCTATAGTATAAATCAATAATATTTCTCATCCTTTTGTGTAAATATAGGTACCATTGAGTCAAGCATGTAAGTAAGGGAAAGGGATAAATTGTCACATTCTCAAGTAAGAACACTTTCAATTCTATGGTTTCTTTCTGTGTGACTTAGTTTATCTTTTTAAATGCTGTAAATATTTGTCTTTCCTTTGTCTGATAGTATGATTATAACTCCAGCTTTTTGGACTCACTTAGTCCATGGTAAAATGATTTTTCTGCCCCTTATTTTTGTACTGTATATGTCTTTATTTTAAGTTGTATTACTTGTATGTTTTAAAAAATGTTTTTCTTGCAGTTGTTTTTTCTTCTTGCCCAATCTGTCACTTTTTTGTTGTACTATTTATCCAATTAATATTTAAAGTTATGAAAGCTGGTTTTATCTTTTTCTTCATTTATCTCAAATATTATTTTTCTTCTAAATTAGGCTTATTTCCCTCTTCCTCTCTAAACATGGTTCTTTGTTCTTTCAAATATTTTTAGTTTAACCTAATTGAAATAACCTTATTATCAACAACTTTGTCTCCTACCTTTTCTGGTATCCCCAGACAAAATGCCTCATGGGGAATAGATGATAGGGTACTAGAATTTAGAAAAAATACTTGGATTGGCTATTTATATCTTGGGATCATCTTCATTGTGATCATCTTTTAGTCTTACCTTTATATTATTATGTTCATTGTTCTTTTTTCTTCCCTTTATTTTTTGCATATCATATCATAAAGTTGCTCTTTTTTCTCAGCATTTTTATATATTCATTGTTCCTTAAAATATAATATCTCATTATGCTCACAAAACAGTTTGTTCATCTCCCAATCACAAGATAGATGCTTTTCTTATATATCTTTGTTAGCAATAACCTTCTTGAGAATATTTTTGCACATAAAGGCTTTTTCTTGTTCTCATTAACCTTCCTGTGGTATAAGCCTAGTAGTATGACATTTTTAACAGGGTAAAAGGGTATGAACTATTAAACATGGCAAAATTTCTTGATAGATATTTTGTATTTCTTTGTCCTAAGAAATATTTGTTCATATGTTGTGATCATTTATTTACTGAGAAATATCTCAATTTTACATGTATATGCTGGTTTTCTCTAGATATTAGGTTATAAAATATATTGCATATAATTATATCCTTAATACACTTTTCCTCTATTACTAATTGCTTATTTATGCCCATTACTTAGGCATCCTAGTTATTTTGGGATGTGACTTATCTCCTACAACCCCAAATTCAAACTAAGCTCACTTCCTTTAGAAAATAAAAATAATTACATAAGTAAACAAAACAAAAAAAAGGATTTCAGGGATTGTCTAACAATCTATGTAACATTCTATCAACCCTTTATCAAAATGTTGGAGGTGTGATTCTTCATCTGTTCTACAGGACAAACTGATTCTTGCACATATAGAGAGCTTGCTTTATTTTTAAGGTGTTTAGGATTTATATTAATACTTTTTTTTTTTTTTTTTTTTTTTTTTTTTGCTGAGGCAAGTGGGATTAAGTGACTTGCCCAGGGTCACACAGCCAGGAAGTGTTAAGTGTCTGAGATCACATTTGAACTCAGGTCCTCCTGACTTCAGGGCTGGTGTCTATCCACTGCACCACCTAGCTACCCCTACAATCATTCTTTATATGGCTCTTCCAGTTCTCCTAATATAGTCTTTGTAATTTCATGCAAATATTCCTTTATTTCTATGAATTACTCATTTCTTATTGCAAATTAATATTCCACTACATTCACATGATAGTTTGCTCACCATTTACAAATCAAGGGTCTTATCCTTTGTTTCCATTTCTTTAGTAATCCGAAAAATGCGCTGTGAATATTTTGAAATATAATTTATCTTTTTATGTCTTTGTCATCTTTTTGCTGTATATGTCCTGTAGTGAGATAGACAGGGGTAATATATACATGCATACACACACACACACATATATATATATATTCATATCTATATATAATCATGTGTGTTAATGCAGATATGTGTGTATGTCATTTTTCTCATATATTTCAAGGTTATATTTCATCATGATTGATCCAAATTTCAATTACACCAATGTTGTATTAATGTATCCATTTTTTAATAGCCCTTCTTATATTGAGTGTCCTTTCTTTGGTGATGGGATATAGGTTCCATTTTATAGAATGTGAGTTGAAATTTCTGAGCTTATTTAGTTTTCAATCTATGACAATTAAAATGTTTAAAACACTAATAAGTGGAAGGTAAATATCATATAAATATTCCACCATTATGCTCATATTCATAATTTCTTTTTCTTTATATTTCTCATATTTATGAAGTTCTAAAAGGTATATTGAAGTTACCTACAATTGTATGACCTAGATTTTTTTTCATGTTAGCACTGTTTTTTCAGTTAATTGCCATGATATTTAAAAACTACAGTAAGACTTTGGATATTATATACATACAAGTACATATGTGTCAAATGTGGTTGTATATATAAAATATATGCATATTTTTATTGTAAATTTCCTTTAAATGTAATATGAATTCCCATTTGTCTCTATTTCTTTATTGAGTCAAATTAATCTATATTTAGATGAATGATGAGAAATTTATATTTTTGGCTTAATTAATATAGAAATTATTTTTAAATCCACTATAATTTCCAACGTGCAATAAGCTTATGTTATTGAAATATTTTTCTTGAACTTGAATTGAATATACAAAAGTATCCAGTTAAACAAATTCTATAGCATAGTAACTAGAGCAATAGTGTCAAGAATACCTATTTCAAATACTGGCTATAGGTTTTTAATTATATGAACATAGGTAAGCCAATTCACCATTCTGATTTAACTTATCCATAATCTGTGGAAAGTTTGAACACAAGAGTATTTTAGCTCTAAAGTCTTTCAACTCTAAACACAAGAACCAATGGAACTATATTAAAAAAATTATTAGCTGAAAAGCATTATTCTAGAATGTGAATATATAATATTCATTATTATTATTATATTAGAATGAATTTGTATTATTTCTATGTTTGAAATATACACCTAAACATATCAAAATTTTATTTTAATATATCATTATGATACAGAATATTCTCTTATTTATGAAAGGCTTTCCACCAAATACAAGCCTTCTTCAAAGGCTTTTCACATGTTCCACGTGAAAGACATGTCTATTTCTTGATCACTAGGCTAAGTTTGAAAATGATTGTTCTCAAAATGTTGGCTACCAAGGGATATGTTATTTTTGAAATAGCAACTTAACAAATTAATTTCCTATAGTTTAAAGGTATAATGATGTCCAGAAAAAGGAGAAGGCTCATCTGGCTAAAATAATGGATCTTTGAATTACTGAAGCATATGATTGTTCCCCCCCCCATTTCTCTCTTTCTCTATGTGTGTGTAATATATATATATATATATATATGTATATATACATATTTGTATACATACATGTATATGTAAACGCTACACACATAAATATGCATTTTGAAATTTCTTTGATGTCTCTATTAATTAAAATTATTCCTTGCTGTGTTTGACATTTGACTATTTTTTACTCTATAAACATTATCCTGAGTACAAACTAATTAATCTTTTCACCAGACCATCAAGAGAGCTATAAATAGATAATCTTTATTTTAAAAAAGAAAAGGTAGATATATAGAAGGTAGAATGAGCCCCAAACCATCCAATTAAGTCATATTACTTGGATTAGAACTTCAAGTGTCTTTCAACAATTGAGTTGTATTGATATACCTCTACCCAACTCAACTATTTTTTTTTTAGAATTTTAATAGACACAGGTGACTCCATCCCAGGTTTTTCACACCATAATTTCCCTCTTATTCCCACTCCTCTTTTAGCAGGAAGGGGGATACTTTTAAAATTCTTTTGATGTAAAACTAAATCATCTTTACATTAGAAATATATTTTAAGAATACTGTAGACTCTAATGATTTCTTTAAACAAAAGCAGACAAAAGTAATATTAAATATCCAGCAATTTAGAGATTATAAAACAGCATGGAAATACTTCACAAATGTTCCAATAATACTAACATGCCTGATTTATTATACTAGAAGTCATGTGAAGATACATTGACAATCACAAAACCATTGACTAATAGTACTTTAGAACTGGAATGGATCTTTGTGCTATTTGTTTAATTGCTTATTTTAATCATAACTCACTCATTTTTCAAATTAAAAAAAATTAAGACATACACCAAATTGACTTGCCTAATGTTACAAATCAAGCTATCAATCTAGCCATGGTTGGTACCTTCCTGATTCCATAGGTAACCAACTAACTAAAATAATAACAATGATAACTTGAAATCTTTCTTAACTTGAACACTTACAGGATAAAATTGGAATTGTAGGGACTTTTATGCGCATTGCATTCTTTTTGTATTAGTTGTCTATGCTTTAAACAAACAACACAATGATGGCAACAACAAAATACTGTTATAGCTCATCCCCTCAGTCATTATCAATATAAAGATCCAGAAAAAATTTTAATAAAATTATTTTAATTTATTGATTTTTTTCTAAGAACATTCAAGAAAGAAATCAGAAGACAACAGCCAAAAATAGCAATGATTCATCATGATTAGTTAACAAACTGTTTTCCCCATCAGTGATAATGGACCTATCACATTTGAATTCTAAATCCTGAGTATCAGTGGCCTAGAAAAGGAAACAGAAATGTCACCAAAGAAAAAAAAGAAAGAAAAATTAGATCATATCAAGAATATGGAAAGGAATTCATATTATAAGAAATATAATTTTAAGAATATTGAGTGAATGATTCTCAACATATGTTAAAGAGGAAAAAATATTAAAATGTTGAAGAAAAAACAAATCTATGGACCCTATTACTTTTTTTTTCAATTCAACAAGCATTCATTAATTACCTACTGTATGCCAGGAACAATACTAAGCGTTGGGACTAAGCAAAAGTTAAAAAGGCAAAAAACAAAGTCCTTGGCTTTATAAGGGGCTCACAGTATAATGGGAAAAGACAACTTGCAAACACCTCTGTACAAACAAGATAGATACAATAAATTGAAGATAATCAACAGCGGGAAAAGTCTGACAGCATAAGGAATCTTGGAGACCCACTGGTCCATTTTTTGCTGTACAGATAAGGAAACAGGCACAGAAGAGTTATCCATTAAATAGAAGGTAAGCTTCATAAACCAGAAATTATTGTAGAAATTAGTAGATGACCATGTAGAAATTTTATCTAACAGTAGCATGTAATAGTAAACTGTTTTCCCTCTGGTGTCAAACTTGAATGGTCCTTATTACTTTTTAAAAAAAGTTATTGAGAAAAATATTAACAACTAACTATACACTCATTGTCCTATCTCCCTAAAAAGATTGGGAGAAATATCTATATAAATATCAAAAGTTCTTGTTGATAAAGGTATGAGAAGGTATAACAAGTTTTAATAAGTACTATACCTAAGTCTATCTGGCTAATTGATATTAAGTGGATAATTAATGGAAAGCATTATTGAGAATTGACTTATAAGTTAGAATAATAGAAAACATTCAGTCTCCGGAGCTCTAAGCTCCTAAGGATAGAAATAAGAGTACAATATCTTAGTCCAGATAAGGGTTAGAAGAGTAATTGCAGAGAGAGTACTAGACTTATATGCAGAATCAATTTTTCCATTATTTCTTTAGTCTCCTCTCTTTAGCTTCCTCCCAAGCCTTTCAATATCCCATATACTTCAATTTTCTTTTATTGTTTTATATCTTCTTATTATGTCTCTAAAGATCTAACAATATCACTTTTGCAGTTTAATCCTGGAATCACTCACCTTTCCATTAATGAAAATTTTTAGTTTCTTTTTTATTCCCTATTTCTTGAGTTAATTGTTTATTGTTATCTTGGGAATATAGTTTAATAATAAAATAATCTTTTTTTAATCTACCAGTCCTTCATTTCCTGATTCTTTTCAAGCTCTGTATTTTGTGACAATTTACCATCACAAAGAGACATTTCCTCTTCTCACATCCTTACAAATCCATATAATTTCACTATATAAACATATGACTTGTTTTACTATTCCATTTTTTTTCATCTCTTCAACCTTTACTTTATGTTTCTAGTAATATTTTATCTTTCCCTGACACTGCTTTATCATGGAAAGTATGTATTTTCTTTTTGAAAGATATAATTTACTCAAAAAATATCAATCACTTTTTTCTGATCTCCATTTGGCTTACACTAACATACCCAAAGTATTTTGAAAGATAAGCTTATCATGTCAAGATTCTCACAACTAGGGGTCACTACATTCCAACTAGTTCAAATCTAATCATGAATATAGTCTTCACCATAGCCAATCATTTCTTGAGGCTTGCCAATGAAAATAAATTTAATTCCTTTTGTGGCAGTCCATTTCACTTTTGGAGAGCTCTCATTTTCAGGAAGTTGTGCCTTAATTAAGCTTCAGTCAGTTTCTTTCCAACTTCAACTCACTGCTTTTAGTTATTACCTCTGGGAGTAAATATATTACTGATTATTCTTCAAAAAATAGCCTTTGAATACTTGAAAATGACCCTACACAATTTATTAATTTTTTCATGTGATCTGATAAATCCCTACTTTCTATTAATTTGGTTTTCTCATGTTTTCTTTTTCTACTTGTGAGTTTTGTATTTTCAACCTATCTTGTGGTCTAATAGTCAATTTAGTTTGAGTGCTCCCAGTATCAATTTATCTATTCCTTTATCCAGGGACTTTTCAGCATATAAATGAGGGAATTGGGCTTCATGCTTTCTCAGGTCTCTTCCAGTTTTTAGTCTAAAATCCTTGGATTCTATAATTCTATTTGCATAGTTAATTTAAACACCACATTCACTTCTACCAGCACACTCACGATCTTCTTTCTTAGCCTTTTGGTACTTCCTACAAGATAATGTATTAAATATTTCATTTCCATTAACATCTATTGTACACTTCTTCCCTATTTTATTTCCTCTCCCATACTTATTGCCCAAAACCACAAATCTCAACTGGCAAAGGCATCAATATATTGTTTAAACAAATTGTAATTGTTTTTCACTGCCTTTAGTATTAATAATCCTGCTTACTATGTTGTTATGAACATATTTCCTGGACCTACTCTTCCCCTGATCTTCTAACCTGATGTCTCATAGTAACAAGGAAATAACTTTGAATTTTTGAAGAAAAATTGATCATGTGCTAGACTAGGACTTACCAAAATGTTAAGACTTTTATTTCAGAAGAAATAATGGACAAAAATTTATCATACAAAGCCCAAATTAGCTGTTTATGAAGACTCTCCCAAGCAGAGGGCTGGCCCTCAGGTGAAAACTATTTTTAGCTACTATTCTTCATGGCATAGAGAGTGATGTGATAATTATTACTATAATCCAAAGAACTTTTTAGTGATAAAAATCATGTATTCTTCAAGTATTGAACTATTAAATATTCATTTAAATCAAGTACTTACCAAGCTTTCATGATACATTTCAACAACTTTTTACTTTTCCATTACATATATAAATTTTTTCTTCTTAAGTCCTACCTACTCATGGAATCATTTTTTAAAATACTGTAAATTGATTTTCAAAAAGTACTAATAAGCATTTCATGGGTAAGCCCAAGAGTAAATCTCTTATATGGAACATGATGCATAAATTCAGTGTTTGCTAAATCAATTATATCATCAAACTTTTTCTAGCAGAATTTATACTTTTCCCCATGCCTATTCATTTGAGATTTTTGTGAACATAGCATTTCTTTATATGACCTTTGCTATAAACTAGAAATAGTGCCTTTATCATTATATGTAACAAAATATATTTCATAGAGGTGACTTTTTGACACATAACTGATATTGAGGCTCCAACCTTTTATTGTGGCTCTATAAAATTTGTTCATTTATATAGTTTACTTTGTCATTATTTGTTAGGATAAAAAGTATGGGTCCATTGAATAAAACTGGTCAAAAACTGGAAGAGGATTTAGAGATTATATAGACAAACACCATCATAGTATAGATGATAAAACAGGACCAGAATAGTGGAGCAATTGATTTACCCAATATCATACAGGTTTGCTATTAATAAAGTCAAAGAGTTGAAAAGCATGCTGAGAAACTAGTTAATCCAACCTGAACTTGATCAGAAATTTCCTTTATAGTATCACTTATACAGAGTCATGAAGTCCTTACTTTCAAAATGCCCAATTGTAATTCAACTTTTGTGTGTGTGTTTTTTTTTTTGGCAATACATGTACATTCAATTTTTTTTACATATTTCCTTATGAATTATGTTGGAAAACAAAGAAAAAAATAAATCATGTTGGGATCGCTGAGAAGAACAAGGTTGTCATAGTTGATCATCACACAATTTTGCTGTTGTTATGTGCAATGTTTCCCTGTTTTTCCACACTTTTTTAAACAGTTTATTGAAAAATCAGCCTGCTGAAAATTTTTATAGAATATAAATATTCCATTACCTTCATATTTCATAACTTATTTACCCATTCGCAAATTTGTGAGCATCTACTCATTTTCCAGTTATTTGCTGTCACAAAAATAATTGTTACAAACATTTTTGCATATGTAGATCCTTTTCCCTCCTTTGGGGTACAGACCCAGTAATAGTACTGCTGGGTCAAAAGGTATGCAGTTTTATATCCCTTTGGCATAGTTTCAAATGGCTCTCCAGAATGACTGGGTCATTTCACAACTCCCCCTACAATGAACCAGTGTCCTAGTTACCCCAAGCCCCCTTCAACCTTTATCCTTACCCTTTTCTGTTATCTAAGCCAATCTGAGAGGTGTGAATTGGTACCTCAGAGTTGTTTTAATTTTCATTTCTCTATCAATAGTGGTTTAGAGCATTTGTTTTCATATGACTATAGATGGTTTTAATTTCTTTGTCTGAAAATTGTCTGTTCATATCCTTTGACCATTTATCAATTGAGAATTGACTTAGATCCTTATAAATTTGACAGTGTTCTTTATATCTTTTAGATATGAGGCCTTTATCAGAAACACTGGCTATAAAAATTTTCCCCCACCTTTGTGAATCCCTTCTAATGTTATTTTTGTTGGTTTTGTTTGTACAAAGCCTTTTCAATCTAATATTATCAAATTTGTCCGTTTTGCATTTCATAATGTTCTTTAGTTCTTCTTTGGTCACAAATTCCCTCTTTTCCAAAGATCTGAGAGGTAAACTATCTCGTTTTCCTAATTTGCTTATGACATCAGCTTTCATGCCAAAATTAGGTACCCATTTTGATTTTATTTTGATATGAGATGTGAGATGTAGCTCTGTGCTGTATTTCTGATGATTCATTTTCAAGTTTTCCCAGCAATCCTGTGAAATATTGAATTCTTATTCCAGAAGCTGGAGTTGTGTGAGATCTATTAAGCCCTAAATTACCATAGTCACTGATTATTTTGTCATGTGTATCTAACCTATTCTATTTGATCTATACTCTTAGTCAATACCATGGTTTTAAAGATGTCTGTTTTATAATACAGTCTTACGTTTGATACTGCTAAGCTACCATCCTTTACATTGTTTTCATTAACTCCCTTGATATCCCTGACTTTTTTCTTCTTCCACATAAATTTTATTTTTTTTTCTAGCTCTATAAAATGAATTTTTGGCAATTTGATTGATATGGCTCTGAACAAGTAGACTAATTTAGGTATAATGTCATTTCTATTATATTAGCTCAGCCAACCCAGGAGCAATTGATATTTTTTCAATTGTTTAACTTTGATTTTATTTTTTGCATTAAAGGTTTTTATTTGCAAAATATATGCATGGGTAATTTTTCTAACATTGACCCTTGCAAAACCTTTTGTTCCAAAATTTCCCCCTCTTTCCCCTTACCCCATCCCCTAGCTGGTAGGTAGTCCGATACATGTTAAATATGTTATAATCCATGTTAAATCCAATATATGCATACATATTTATACAGCTATCTGCTGCACAAGAAAAATCAGATCAAGAGGGAACAAAAAGAAAGACTGAGAAAGAAAACAAAATGCAAGCAAATAACAACAGAGAGAGAATGCTATGTTGTGTTCCATACTCTGTTCCCATGGTTCTCTCTCTGGGTATAGATGGCTCTCAGTCACTGAACAAGCAGAACTGATTTGAACTATCTCATTGTTGAAGAGAGCCACGTCCATCAGGATTGATCATCATATAGTATTGTTGTTGAAGTATATAATGATCTTCTGGTCCTGCTCATTTCACTCAGCATCAGTTCATGTAAATCTCTCCAAACCTCTCTGTATTCATCCTGCTGGTTGTTTCATCTAAAGGATCTGATGTAAAAATGTTTTCCCAGTTATTGCTTCCCTTCTAATATTGTCTACATTAATTTTGTTTTACAAAAACTTTTTAACTTAATATAATCAAAATTATCTATTTTGTGATCAATAATGATCTCTAGTTCTTCTTTGGTCACAAATTACCTCTCAGATTTGTGGAGGAGAAAGGAAACTATTCTATGTTCTTCTAATTTGTTTATAATATCATTCTTTGTGTTTGACTTTATTTTCGTGAAAAGTGTTTTGTAATTGTTGTTGGAATCTTTACAAATTAAGCCATTAGAATTGATAGAGACAATAATTATCTAATTTAGCATGGTTCAGTATGATTGATCTGATCCTACGAGATGTTATGGGCCAGAAGAAACAAGGTACTAAGTATAACCGATAGAAACAATGCCTGTGTTCACATCTTTAGAGAGCTCATATAAGCAAGAAGTATTTAAGTACTCATTGGAGTTCACACGTTTGGGAGATTTCAGGGTTTAGTATGAGATATCCGAATTCACACCTCCCTTGAAGCTCTTAGGGCCAGAAAGCACTCTGGGAGGAAACGCATAATCCCACTCTCTCAGAGGAGATCATATATATAAGAAGCAGACAGAGGCCCAGTCAAGTGAGTTCATTTGAAAAGATTCAGAGTGGAGGAGCGTCAGTCAGTTCAGCAGAACCCTACTCTCAGAGGTGCAACTAGATTCACTTCATCTCACACCACCATGGTGGCTGGGCTCCTGCACTTCCCCCACTGAGACCAACGCTGGTCTGAAAGACTCTCCAGAAGGCTGCCCAGCCCCAGGCAAGGAGATGCTGGCTGGAGGCTGAAAAAAGCAGAGGCAGAAGCAAGGGACAATCTGCAAGAGGTCTTGGAACCAAGCGGAGAGATAGGCTTCTAAGAAAACTAACCGGGCTATTTTGGAGGAAGCAATAAAATATTTGAACTTTTAGCATTTGGGTGATTATTACTTTTAACTGAAACGAAGGTTACCTCCAGAAAACCTCCCTAAGAAACCTGCTCCCAGAGAGAACCATTATTATATTTTAAAGAAAAAGAACACCACAAATTGTTTTCATACAGTTCTTGCATTTGTCTTGGCAGGTAGACACCAAATTATTTTAAGTGGACTTTCTCTGTCTCACTTTGTTAGAAAGTTGTTTTTTTCTTTGCATCAAGTAAATTTGTGCCTCTGCAGTTTTATCCATTTACTTATAAGTTTGCCTTTTGGAAGTAAAGTAAAAAAAAACCCCAACAACAATTTGTCTTTTACATGGGAACATTTGAAATCCTCAGTGATGTCTATCAATTTTTTTTCCCAAATCATCTCTTTTTCATTTTCACAAGCTATATATATATATATATATGTGTGTGTGTGTGTGTGTGTGTGTGTGTGTGTGTGTGTGTGTATATATATATATACCCTTTCTTCAATAAATCCTTGGATAGTGTAACATTCAATCCCATCACTGCCCTAGTTGTTCTATAATATATGATCCTTATCTTTAATGTCCTTCATAAAGTCCATTAAAATGCACATTAATCTAGGAATCACATGACCCAGATGGAATTTAACACAACTGACACAGTCCTCTTTCTAGATACTATTGCTTTGTCTAAAGATTGACTACAGTTTTCCAAAGTTTAAAGGTAAATAATCTTTTTGATCTTTAGAACATCCACCTCTGTTCTTTTGCTATATGATTCCAAAGAAAAGATTTTGCAAGTTATTTATAAACTTCTGTCTCTTTCAGTATTTCTTTTTTCTTTCTCTTTATATTATTATATTATCTCTTCTCTTTGCTTTCTTTTCTTTTCCTTTTTATTTTTCTATTTTACATTCCTTTACCCCTTCCTCTTCTCGTCTGTCTGACTGTCTTTGTCTGTCTGTCTCTCTCTTTTTCTTCAACTCCCTATCTTTCTTTGTCTCTATTATCTCTATCTCTCTGTCTCACTTTATCTCTCCTATACCAGGATGACCTGGTATAGACATTATATATGTTATACTTTTTGAATAGAAAATGAAGCCAATAATGTTAGTTCCTTTTTTAAATTGAATTTCTAAAGAGAACTTGTGAATAGGTCTTCCATTTAGGTGAAATTTAATTATTTTTTCCTTCAGATCTCCAACCTGATTTTCCATTTCATTTATGCTAAGAATCTAAAATTGTCACATCTAACTATGGCCTTCCCATATTCCATTGATGCCTGATTTTATTTAAGATAAAAAGAAAACTCCTTATCTTGGCATTTGAAGTCCTATATACAGTCTAACTTCATAATCCTATTCTATGATAATTTTAAATTGCTTCCAATTGCATCCAAGTTTTCAGCCAATCTAAACTATTTAGTGTTTTCTGAGATCAATATTCATCTGCTAGCTCTGTATATATGTACAAGTTTTATTAATTGTATTTAATATATTCTTCACCTTGGAATTTGAGAATTTTATGCTTCCTTCAAAGTTCATTTTAAGTGTCATCTCTTACAGTAAATCTTTCCTGAGTCTGAAATTATTAGAGGTATCTCCTTTGTCAAATTAAATTACATGAATTTATTTGACAATATGATTTCCCTCCCTGCCTTGAGGGCAGGACCTTTTCATTTTTTGATTGCCAGTACCTAGCATAATGTCTTATGCCAGTGCCATCAAACTCAAATAAAAATAGGTATATTTAAGCTCTACATAATGATCCCTCAAGCTTCAACCTTAGAAAGAAAACCACATATTAGGATTATCTATGAATGGCATTTTGTATTTTATTTATTTTATAAGGTATTATCTAATTACATTTTAACCTAATTCAGGCCACACTCAGAAGTATTATGCATTATAGAAAGCCTAAAGTAGTGACTTTAATCCAACCATTCAGGAGAGCAATTTGGAATTATGTATAATACTTCAGAGTGTGGCCTGAATATGGAAATGGCTTTTTTAAACAATGAGGTGATTCAAGCCAATCCCAATAGAAATTCTACAGTTATTTTGAGAAGATTAATTAAACCAAGTCAATATGTATTTTAATGTTAGTTTATTTCAATTTGAAGATAAATATTGGGGATAAAGGCAAAAAAAATGTAATGTAGTATTGCTTGAATTTATGTGAATGTCACCTATGGAGGTAAGAAAATTTTGACAAATTTAATCATATTTAATTATTATCCACTATTAGTTTAGCTAAATGAAGTAAAGTCACCCAATTCAGAAAACTTAAGAAAGTTTTAGACTTGTTTTTATTTTTGTATCCTCAAAGAACATCTATCAATTTTCTCTTTACTTTATAGAGACATAATTATTAATATTTAAGTTGTTGTTTAGAGTGATGAGTCCTATGTTTTATCAGTATTGCACATGAGCTTTGTTAGGACACTTTCTAGATCTACTGTGGTCTACCACATAGTTGCTGAAGTTGAGTGTTAATTATATTACATTTACTCTACCTAGTTGCTGTAATTTTAGGATGCTAGTCTAAGTATCTTTGTTTATATAGTCACAGCTTTTACTTTGAATGTTTAATACTTAGAGAATAGTACTAGTGAGTACAAACTTCATAAATTATTTCATTATTGTCCCTGATCCCTCAGTATTTGTTTTTCCTTGGTATAAGGATTTTTTCACTTAGTCTATAAATTATTCTAATATTATTGAAGAATGATTCTCTGAGATGGGAAGCAGTTTAACACATTTTTCATTTTTTTTATTATTGTCATGCACTAATTGAAATACAGTTGAGGAAATTTGAGAAAAAAGCAGAATGGAAGTCTTGTCCATCTCTATTGAGATTTATTTTAAATTTTATTATGATGTAGTAGTGATGTGTAACAAAAGTATTGATAGATTTAATCAGTTTTTCTACACACATTCTTTGCCTTTTTAATTATAAGTATTATGTATACCAAAATATTATTCACAGATGGGTATATTGTTATTTCTTATGGTTAAAATTATCTGAAATAAAAAGAAAATTGAGGACAAAGTTACTGAGCCATATATGATTGAATATGCAAAGCTTTCATTTGCATATCAAACCAAATCACCTGACTTCTCAGATGCCAAAGACCCCGAATAATTTACAGAGTTCATTTTTGTAACAGAAAAGAGAAATTTCTAAAATGACAGAAATTTATTTTTAACATAATTCAACTAGACAAGACTAGTCACTAGCTTCTCCTAGGCTTTCTTAATCTTATCCAGAAGTCATTTCCTTGGAGGTGCTACCCTTTGTTAAAATAGTTGTTTATTTTTCCAGATACATGTAAAGATAGTTTTCAACATTCATCCCAAATTTTTCTCTCTACCTACCTTATTTCCTCCCTCCTACAGATAAGAATCAGTCTGATATAGATTAAATATGTGCAATCCTTTTAAATATATTTCCCTACCTGTCATGCTGTGCAAGAAAAATCAGAACAAAAGAAGGAAAAAAAAAATAGTGGGTGCCTTTTGTAACCACAAAGTGTAGTGGGAAAGAGTAATGTGTGGTTAGTAGTTAGTAGCCACTCATTTTCCTTAGAAGATCCCAATATTCAATTTATACTCTGGTTCAAGGCAGGGAGGGAAACAAAACGATCTTAACCACTAAGACTGGAAAAAAAAAATTGGTTTACTTTTTTCTAACTGCCAAAAAGAGGAACTTATCCTTTAGGCAATCTACGTTTATGCTAGAAAAGGAAAGTCAGCCTTAAAAAAAAGATCTTATGATTATTTTACTCTTTTTTTCTGCTACTAAATAATAAAATCTTATCAATCTATTTATTCACTAAATCTATAGATAACTTAGACATAAGCTACTATCTATGTTACTCTGCCTTAGCTTTTAGTGCTAGCTTTTCCTAAAGAAGGGAATTTATTCACACAATTAAAATAAAAATAGAGTAATCAATATTAATTGATTTCATTTTCATGACTTACAATGTATTTTGCTTTTTTCTGGTAGTATAACTTAAAGAAGCATCCCTTGTTTTGATCTGTGTTGTAGCCTTCAAAAGATAGCTCAGATTCAGCCTGTAATCCTTTCCCACCCACTCATTTTCAAATTTTCAGGAGCAGTTCTATCACTTTTGATGGGGCTGCTAACCCAGTCAGTATAATTACCAGATCACAAATAGCCACAATTTTAAAGTTTCTTTTAGGACTTCAGAGCTGTCATAGCATTTTCAGATAATACAATGTCCTTACTGTAAATCACTGTGACTGAGATTTCCTCATTTTCTATTGCCCTGACTCACAACATAGGATGACAAATTGGCACAATATTATCCTTCACAGGTTTCCTTAATTTCTTATTCATATTTGTTACTTCAGGCCAAAAGAAGTCAAAGAATCCACTTAAGATACCTATACTTATTGTGTTAAATGTAAATATTGATTAAAATTTAAAATATAATTAGCCAGTTGTGATAGCCATTATTAATCATGCATTATTTCATCTTTGTATCACCAGAACTTGGCATAATGTCTTGTTTATAGATTTTTATTCATTAAAAATCATTTTGCATTGAATTACTGATAACTTCTGCCTAGAGTTTATGCAACAACTTCCTTGTTGCTTAACATTGAATGGATATGGCTAAAAACAATGTGAATTAACACCATTAATACTAATTTTTTCACTCTTCTGGATATTTTGCAGCTTACCAAGGCAATATATTTTTAATCATATTATTCTTTACTCTAAGCCATCCAACCATATTTTGCACTGAATGAAACAATCTGCATAAGCATTGTTTTGTCAGGTTTTATTTTTGAAATGATAAATGTAGATATCTATTGTAGATGTTTTTCTTTTTCTGGTGATAATCCTCATGAACATGACAAATATTTAGAGAAACAACACATTTTAGGAATATGCCATTAATCATAATTCCATATTTTTCGGTAAAAAAGTATTAAAAAAAAGGCTTCCAAAGTAGCCTTGACTTATTTTGGAAAAACTGCATTCTTCTACCTGAATGTATTTATTAGAGGTAGATTTCAATGCATTGCAAAAATGACTTGATAATAATGCTGTCTTGTGTTTCTCATCATGATTTCAATAAATACTGGATTTACTCCACATGAGGAAATATGATGAACGCTGAAGTTGTTTTTAGAATATTTAACATAAATTTTGGCGTCCCAAAGATGCACACAATATTATCCACCAAGATTTCCAGTGTAATATTTAGATTTTTACATAGGATAAGTAATCTGCAATTTAACAGTCTACCAAATGTAGCATTTAAACTGAAATTTCAGTATTTTTATGATGTAATAATAAATTGGTTTCATTATACTTACAAAGTATATTCTGGAACATAAAAGATAATGTTATATTAACATAGATTCATTAATATACTTTATAGTAATTTATGTTTCTTTAGAAAATTAAGCTTTTAATAATTTATATTAAAATACATGGTGACTCTATTAACCAGAATATTCAATCAACTATAATATTCAATTTTCCAACAATGGAGAATAATTTTATTCATAAGAGCAAGCATAAGTCTTTGAGATAAATGTAGTTTGGAGTATAAGGTTTTATATATATCATTATCATAAAGCACTTTAGAAAACAGAAACTAAACAAAATGAATGCTAATTATTAAAACTGTTTTCTTTGTCAACAAGGATAGAGCAGCTTCAATTTCTCCTTCATTTTGACCTATAACAAACCTCTTAAGTATTTCTATGAATTCATGAAATATGTGACTTAGTTTATAGAAAATGTTTTTCATTAACATTTTAAGAAAGCATATATTTTGATTGGATGTATACTCATTTGCACAGAATCAGTTTTATATTTGATCAGCAAATAAATGAAAAAAAAATTCAATTTTTCAAAATAAAAATAAGTATTTTCATATTAAGTGATATTTATACTCTAATAGAAATGATAGCAGATGTCCTCTGAAGATAAGCTTCAGATCTTCCTAAGCTACAAAAAATGTATTAAAATTTGTTCTGGGCAAGGAGTTCTTTGAAGCAATGTCACTCTGTTAACAGTTTTTTAAATGACAAATATTCATGAAGATAGGAGAGAGTTTATATTAAGGAAAAATTGGCTATATATCTTTTGCTAATGCCATCATGACAAATGTAGGAGACTTCTTTTAAATTATTTAGCAAAAAAAGCAGCAACTCCTAACTTTTAAGTAGTTTAGCATTCAAGATGTAGCATATGTTAAATTTTCTGAGTTGTTTTACAAAGAAACAAGGAAAAGTAATGACATATTATAGGAAATAAAATCTCTAGCACCATATTAGAATTACTCATGTCTACTATGTGTCAGCAGTCAATGTAAAATGTTTAGAAAATAATTGATTATAGAATAATACCCTCCAAACATTCGCCAAGCATGATTGGTACCTGCTTTTCCTTCCAGTGAAGAGTTATACAAGGATAATACATTTTGATTTCTCAAATAAAATGTTAATAGATTTAAAATGAGCTGTTTACACTTAAAGAATCATATAATTTTAGGTTCATGAAGCTTTTCTATTTAAAGATAAGAAAGGTGAAACTTGTAGAGGTTAAATATCTTGATCAAAGTTATACTAGCATATAGTAGCAGTATCAGGATTAGAATTTATATCTCCACACATCTAATATGTTCTTTATTTTTTGGACCCAAAATATATTATACTGGGAATATCAAAATACAAATCATTATTAGTGAATAAAAACATGGAAAGTGCCTCTGTGTGCCTCCTATTATGCTAAGCTCAAGTAATACAAACAAAAATGAAACACTATTCTGGCCCTCTAAGAGCTTACAATTTAATGAGGGAAGAAATATACAAATGGGATCTGAATGGGAGAGAAGGCAAATGATAGATAATTGGCACAGAACCATGTTGAACAGAATCTAAGCACAAAAATGGATGGAAAATGATGATTTAGAAATTCTGAGTCCTTTAGTTTAATTTTTTTCATGATTGCCTCCATAACAATTTAAAATTTTAAATAGTAGCTTTTTATTTTCAAAATATATATACAAAGATAATTTTCAATATCCCTCCATCAAAATTTTTTCTCCCACCTTTTCCTCCATCCTCTCCCCTATATGGCAAATAATCCAATATATGTTAAACATGTGCACTTCTTCTCTACATATATCCACAATTATCTGCACAAGAAAAATCAGATCAAAAAGGGAAAAAATGAGAAAGAAAATAAAATGCAAGCAAACAACAAAAAGAGTGAAAACTTTTTGAGCACAGTTCTAAATTGCTCTCCAGAATGGTTGGATCAGTTCACAATTCTACAACAATGTACTAGTATACCA
Source organism: Sarcophilus harrisii (assembly GCF_902635505.1). Taxonomy (NCBI): domain Eukaryota; kingdom Metazoa; phylum Chordata; class Mammalia; order Dasyuromorphia; family Dasyuridae; genus Sarcophilus; species Sarcophilus harrisii. The sequence goes on along the minus strand of NC_045429.1, from coordinate 81,888,723 downwards.
GATTTCCCACATCCTCTCTAATAATTATCATTATCTTTTCCTGTCATCTTTGCCAATCTGAGAAGTGTGTAGTGATACCTCAGAGTTGTTTTAATTTGCATTTCTCTGGTCAATAGAGATTTAGAGCATTTTTTCATATGACTAAAATGATTTTAATTTCTTCATCTGAAAATTGTCTGTTTATTCTTTGACCATTAACAGAATTTAAAATGGCTTTTATTGTTATAAGTTTGAGGAAAATTTTTATATATTCTAGAAATGAGGCTTTTATCAGAACTTTTGGATGTAAACATTTTTTCCCAGTTTTCAGCTTCTCTTCTAATTTTGTCTGCATTGGTTTTGTTTGTACAAAAATTTTTAACATAATCAAAATTATCCATATTGAATTTCATAATGTACTCTAGTTTTTCTTTAGCCACAAATTCTTTCATTCTCTACATATCTGAGAGTTAGATTATTCTTGTTCTTCTATTTTGCTTATAATGTCACTCTTTGTGCAATTCATGACATGTTTCAACCTTATCTTGGTATAAGGTGTTAGGCACAGGGCCCTTTTTCTGCCTTACTATTTTCTAATTTTCCCAGCACTTTTTATCAAATAGTAAGGTTTAGACTAGAAGCTATGCTCTTTGTTTTTATCAAATACCAGACTACTATCATCATTGACTCTTGTGTCTTATGAATCTAAACTATTTCACTGATCGACTATTCTATTTCTTAGCCAATACCAAGTGGTTTTGATGAACACTGTTTTATAAAATAGTTTTAGGTCTGGCACAGCTAGGTCACCTTCATTTGAATTTTTCATTAATTCCCTTAAAATTCTTGACTTTTTCTTCTTCCAGATGAACTTCATTATTATTTTTTTCTAGTTTTGTAATTTCTTAGCAGTTCTGTTGGTATGGTACTAAATATATAGATTAATTTAGGCAGAATTTTCATTTTTATTATATTCATTGGACCTACCTATGAACACTTGATATTTTTCTATTGTTTAGATATGACTTTATTTGAGTGTAAAGTGTTTTGTAATTTTGTTCATACTTTGTCTTGGCAAGTAGACTTTCAAAAGTTTTATATTATCTATAGTTATTTTAAATAGAATTTCTCTTTTCATTTTCAATTGTTTGTTGATGATTTTAAATAGATTGATCATTTTAAGGAAAACTATTTCTTCCTATATTCTCTATGGAGATGGGGTTTTGTTAAATGCTTTGCCTATATCTATCGAAATAAATGATTTCTTTTAGTTTGGGTATTGGTTTAGTCAATTATGTTAAGAGTTTTTCTAATAACGAACCAGCTCTGCATTCCTGGTATAAATCCTAGTTGGCCATGGTGTATTTTTGCATAAATATTACCTAGGGAAACTGGTCTATAATTTTCTTTCTCTGTTTTGACCATATCTGGTTTAGACATCAGCACCATATTTGTGTCATAAAAGGAATTTGGTGTAGGACTTCTTCTTTCCCCATTTTCCCAAATAGTTTGAATAATCTTGGAATTAATAATTCTTTAAATGTTTGGTGAATTCACATATAAATCCATCTAACCCTAAAGATTTTTTCTTAGGGAGTTGATTAATAGCTTGTTCAATGCATTTTTTCTAAAATGGGACTATTTAAGATATTTATTTCCTCTGTTAATCTGGGCAATCTATATTTCTGTACATTTCACATAGATTATTAGATTTATAGGCATGCAGTTGGACAAAATAGCTCCTTATTAATGCTCTAATTTCCTCTTCATTGGTGAAATATTCACCCTTTTATTTTTTTAAAACTAGCAATTTGATTTTCTTCTTTTTTTCTAATCAAATTAAAGATTTATCTGATAAAATTAAAAGTTTATCTATTTTGTTTTTTTTTCATAAAATCTACTCAGTTTTATTTATTAGTTCAATAGTTTTCTTACTTTCAATTTTATTAATTTCCTTTTTTATTTTCAAAATTTCAAAGTATTTAATTGGGTTTTTAACTTTTTTTTTCTAGTTTTTTAGTTTCATGTCTGATTTATTGATTGAATCTTTCTCTATTTTAGTCAAGTAATCATCTAGAGATATAAAAATTTCCCTAAGAATTCCTTTGGTTGCATTGCATCAATTTTGGTATGTTGTTTCATCATTGTCATTCTTTCTGATGAAATTGTCATTTGTGTCTATGATTCATTGTTTCATCCATTTCATTTTTTAGGATAGATTATTTAGTTTCCTATTAATTTTTGGTTCCCCTGGCTCTTTATTACATGTACTTTTTTATTACATCATGATCTGAAAGAAATGCATTTACTATTTCTACCTTTCTGTATTTCATTTTGAGGCATAAATGCCCTAATACATGGTCATTTTTTCAGTAGGTTCCATGCAGTACACCAAGAAAAAAAAGTAAATTCCTTTCTGTCCCCATTCAATTTTCTCCACAGGGTTATCCACACCTAATTTGTCTAAATTATATTTACCTCCTTAACTTCTTTTTTATTTATAATAGCTTGGTGTCTTTTTCTTCTTGAAGCTCTCTTAACTTCTCTTCTAGGAATTTGGGTGCTTGAGTGTGAAGACTGTGTATTTTTAAATCAGCAGGAGTCAGGAATTCAGGTTAGGGGAAAATCGTCAGTCTTTATTCTCAGTGAAGAAGGATCGGAGGTCGAAGAGAATCGGTGATAGCAATGTGTGCAGCTGAGTCAAGAAGCTAGCTAGACCCTTATCCACACGACCAGCAGCTAGGAGAAAAGAACCCAGGCCCAATCTCTCCCAGCTTCTCTTCCTGTTCTTCTCTCTGCCTCCACCCACCAAAATCATCATTTCCTATACAACACATCAGGACTTGCACGGAGAGTGTAGGGACCATTCTTTATCCAATCATGTATATTAATAGAGTATAGTCCAATTACTATTTAGCCTCATGTACTTGGAACCTCAGTGCATCAACTCAAACCTCAGCCCATTACACTTGAGCACTTGGTACATATATGTTTAGATTAGTATTGATATTAATTCATTATCTATGGTACCCTTTAGCAAAATGTAGTTTCCTTCCTTATTTTTTTAATGAGTCCTTTGAAAGGGATGGTTTGGGAAAAGTTTTGTTTGCATGTGCTTTAGCTTGTCACCCTGCAATTAAAGGGAAGAGTTAATTTAGGGAACTGAGTGCTGAGTTATGTTATTCCTTTGTGTCATTGTTGAGGAATTGGAAAGTATTAAAAAATGGAAAATTATACAAATAATCCTAAGCTTAGCTGAAGACACATTATTTAGCAAATCCTGCCACTTAAGGGTTACTATATGCATACTAAGCTAAGATCAAATAATGTTGAAATAATGATATTTAAGTGGTTTTCAATCCATTTCTACTACTATTCTTGCTGTTATGTTTTATAGCCACTCAATATACAGTACTATATATTCCAGAAATATTCTTGAAAAATGTGTTCCAACAATGCCACTGACAATTTTCCTAATTATTGTACTTAATAAGAATTGTGCAGTGAACCTGTAAAATAATTATCTAGGTGGAAATCTGAGGTCATGCACAATTTTTTAATAATATATGCATGTTCATACATGAATATACACAGATACTTATATATACATCTTCTTTCCCTTTTCTACCATAATTACCTATCATTGTATGTTTTCAAAAAATGACTTATATTTCTAATATACTTTTATATTCTACTTTTAAAATCATATAATGAAAGTCTACCAACAATAAGGAAGAGAATACAGTTTGTGCTTCTGGTATTTTTATATCATTACTGTAAAAGTTGTTTTCAACTGCATTCTCTATTTCTGAAGGGTGTTAAATTCAATTCTATGGGACTCTATGTGGCATAAATTGGAAAGCAATGGCATTTGAATGTAAATTTTTTTTCACTGCGCTTTCCCATAGGACCAAATTTACTTGCCCTTCAAAATACAGAACGGAGCTTACACACAGTGATGTCCTAATTTAGTTATAAATAAAGCTTTCATTACATTGGCTGAGACAGGTAGACTCTTGCCTTCAACAATAAAAAGTAAACATTGTGTATACCTTATACTTATGAATTGTAGTTCAGACTTTAATAGCCTTTAAAAAGTTTGTAATATAGAGTATAAATTCAACTTTCTCTAGGGAAGAATTTTTGAGAAAACAGATTGCACATGGAGTATATAGAATTTGTGCACAACAAATCATTACATTTGCATATATACCATATTTCTGAACTGTACATAGAAAATAAACATTACTAGTTATAATGTGTTGTATAGTATTAAAATAATATTGTTAAAAGTCGGGAGATATGGTTTTCAGGACTAGAACTGCAAACAATTACTCTGCTTTCTCTGAGATTTGGACATTCTTCAAAACAAGATGTCTTAAAAAGGGAAAAAAAAGTATATTTTTATTCATTAATAACAACAGACAACAAAAAAGTAAAAATCCTAAGAGGTAATGTGGTATAGTGTAAAAACAATATGGGCCTACATTAGGAAACCTGAGTTCTAGGCCTGTTTCTTTTAATAACTAAACATTTGATTACAAACTTCTTGATGGTGAAGTCTTTTACTCCCTTTTATATCTTAAGTACTTAGAATAGTACTTGGCATATAGTAGACACACTAAATTTTTATTGATTAATCTCCTTGAAAAATTATTTCTACTGTTTCAATCTCAAGTTTGAGCTAATATAAAATATGATTAGTTTAATTTGTGGCCTTAGACTTAAATTTTATATTCATTCAAAAAGTTTATAGCAGTACTTAGAGAAATGGCACTTAAAGGACAAATTCATGTGGATGATAACAAATACTTGATTGTTTGTGATAAAATACTCAGTGTTTAATATCTGATTCTATGCCTTACTTGTTATGTGACTTTGGGAAGTCAAATTTGCATTCCAGTTTGTTCTACTGAAAAATAAGAGTTACAATTATTAAATATACCTTACAGGGTTAATCTGAGTAATAATGCAAGAAATAATGAAGTAAGAAATAATGCAGGAAAGTGAAAAAATCCACACCACAAAGCACTATGCAAAATTAGTATGATATATTAATAGCTATTTTCAGTTTGTATAGCTTATCCTATTGATTAAATTAGGCTCAATATAGTAATATAAAATTTTTCTATACTCAGCTTAGATAATTTAGTGTATAAGAAGTTACTGATCCTATATTTAAACTAATTAAAGCACATTTATTAATCATTTCCTATGTACAAAGCCTTCCCCATAAATTTATCTTTTCCTCAAAACTTCATCAAGCCATTCCAGTAACAACGGAGCAGGGTTAGCTCTCTACTTTCCCTCCTCTACAGAGTTCATCTAACTTTCACAAAGTCTTTTCTTTGAAACCCCATAAGCTAAACACGTGAATGAGGAAAAATCCTATTGTCAGGAGAAAGGTATATAAAGTTAGTTTCTCGACAATAAACAGGAAGGGACTAAATAATCAATCCCGCATATGGGCACTTAGGGTATCACTTGGACAATAGGCAAGTTATGACTCTAGATAGAAGTTCTGCTAAAAATTTTACATTGTTCAAATCATCTGAAATATGGAAAAGGCATGTCCAATCTTACTCTAAGACCAATTATAGCACTTAAATTAGTTCAATTTGTTTGGATGATTCTTTTTTGTCTGTGTATATGTACTTTGCTACATACATACATTATATAGGATTTCCACTAAAACAAAACAACATTTGGAGCATTTAGGAGGAATAATAAATATATGCTTAATAAAAGGAATCTCAGATATGAGTACTCACTTTTATAGTCTTACATTAATTCACAAAAGCTTCATTTTCTTCCTTTTATATTGATCTTTCCTCAAAATTTGAATAGGGTTGTTTTCTCTGCCAAACCAAGGTTATAAATTCACTTTGACAATTGCATTTTTTGGTCTCAGACAAGATCCTGGTAAGGTCAGCTCACATATCTAATCTTGAACTGATACCAAAAATACACAATCATTCATTTACATTTTGGATACTTTTAACAGTGAACAGTCAGAATCTCTGAATCAGGCAATTTGCTAATCTGGGGCTCTCTCCTGTCTGAATGTGCATTTTGTGGTAAAAAACCCATTGAGTCATGGTGAGCTGCATGCTGATTAGCAGCAGCCAGGCTTCATGTCAAGGCACCCACTTGAGCCTTTCAGCAAAAAAAATCAGTGTGCATATTTATTAAATAATAATTATTTTATGCATTTCCAAATCAATTGCATATCTGTTTATAAATGCATGAAATATGGAAGATAATTTAATAATTATTTTATAATAAATTAAATTATTGCTACCACCAATAAAGAGATTTATATTTTAATTTATGACCATAGAAAAACAATTTGGAGACATAATTGTTTTCATACCATCATAGATTCATAGCTATAGAGCTGGAATGGAAAGTCCATTTCATTTCATAGGATCAAGGAGTGTCCCCTAAAGTTATAGATCTTAGAGATAATACAGTCTAATGCCCTAATTTTAAAGATGGCAGAACTAGTGATCAAATAAGCAGAGATTTCACATAAAATATCTGACTATAAAGCAATGAGACATATTTCAAATGTGCCATTGGTAGTGTCTTTAAGATATTATGATCATAAGGGCCAGGCAACTGTTGAAAGGAGATTGCATCAAACACTTTCCTGGTCCTGGGTTCATGATGTTTTTGCATTTCCTATACATAGTTCTGGGTCACAATTTCAGGATCAAAAGAAGCAATAGTGCTTGCAGTTGCAGGAGTGAAAGGCCTGATTGTGTTTCCAGGAAGAGGGATGAATGCTTATGGTCATTTATGGGAAGTAAAAATTCCGGTCTCAATTTCAAGATAGATGGGAGCACCTTCAATTTTGGCTGCAGGAGAAAAGGGGACCTGGTTTCAGTTTCAGGGCCAGAAATAATTATAGAATTTTTGGCTAGAGGGTAATAAATTCCCTTATCCCCAGAATGTCTTCTGAAAGTGGTGGCAAAAAATTCCTGAAGTTTGGGATAATTCCCATGCACACTGAAAGCATATCTTGACTTGAGCATAAACTTAAAAATCAAAAAAATAGATGGGATAAATGAACAAACAATAATAATATCAAAAGAACCTGATCACAGAAAATTACTATGGTTTTAGGGAAGACCAATATATGAACTCAGGAAGACAACAAAGTCAAAATGGCTACATCTCAATTTCCAAAGGAAAATGTGAATAGGTCACATAACACAAAAAAATTCCTTGTTGTACCCCCCAAAAAAATTTTAAAGATTAACCAAGAAAGGTAGAAGAAACATTAGGAAAACAAATAAGTTCAATGCAAGAAATTATAAAAAGAGGGTCAACATTTTGATAAAGGAAGCACAAAAATACTAAAGAAAATAGCTTAAAAGAATGTTATATTTTCTACATGTGGTAAATATGCATGTATATTTATATAAACAAATATGATAATATATATAAAATATATAGGAGTACTTCAATAAATATATGATTGATATATGATTAGCAAAGATGTAAGAGATTATAATAACTATTGAAGAGACTGGTGGAGAGAAAGCATATTAATGCATTGATGATAGAGAAAGGAATTGGTCAAAAGCTTCTGGAAAGCAATTTGAAATAATATCTAAAAAATCCAATTGTTCATTCCTTTAACTAAGGCATAAAGCCTTAGAAAGCAAATATAAAGGAAAAGTAACAATATTTACCAATATATTGTGTCAAAGATTTTGAAGCAAAATGAATACAAATCAATTAGGGAGATGGTTTAAGAAATCGTAACATGAAAATAATGGATTATTTTTTATATCATAAAGAAGAATAAGAATAATAAATTTTGAAAAAATGGAAAGACTTTTAAGAATATATGAGGTGTGAATAACTAAAATAATAACTTACAAAATAACCACAATAATAGAAAGGAAATCAACTCTGAAATACTTTAAAATTCTGATAAATGTAAAGACCAATTCTGAATTCAAAAGTCTAATGATGAAGTATTTTCCTCACCTTTGGCAAAGAGGTGATAGAATCATATTAATAATGGGTGGACATTTTTAGACATAAACAATGTGTTTATTTTATTTGACTATACTTTTTTTTTTAAAAAAGTAAAAGTTTCTGCTGGAGCTTCAAGAACTAGATTAATTAAAGTGAAGGAAATGCCAAGAGAGGCTAGGGAGAACATCAAATTCAAGGTATACTTTGTGAGTAGTAATACAGATTAAAAGGGAAAAAAAGAGATCTCTAACATATTTTCCTTTTTTTTTTTTTCCTGAAGCATTTGGGGTTAAGTGACTTGCCCAGGGTCACATAGCCAAGAAGTATTAGGTGTTTGAGGCCAGATTTGAACTCAGGTCCCCTGACTTCAGTATACTCTATCCATTGCACCATCCAGCTGCCCCACATATTTTCAAAGTACAAAGAATAGCAAAAAGAAGTTCAGAAGAGGAAACAAGCAAGTGCAGGAACTTTGTTACTACCATATTATTTTCAATGCTGTTGCTATAATAACAAGCTAAGATACCAGTTTCATGTAAAATACTCATTTTTATTCTTTGTATACTAAAATTGCCATGTTTATGAATTTGAAAAATAAAAAAGGAAAACAAAGAACATTAAAAGGAAAAAAGGAAAGAATGTTTTAAACAAAAAACAAACCAAAAAATGCAAACAGGCTGTAATCTGTCCCTTACTAACAAATAACTACCAATTTTCTGAATGTCTGCCTACTCTTTAATAATTTGTGTTAATCAGACAATTTTCAGATGATGAAATTGAAAACTATTTCTATCCATATGAAAGAGTGTTCCAAATCACTATTGATCAGAGAAATGCAAATTAAGACAACTCTGAGATACCACTACATACCTATCAGATTGGCTAACATGACAGGAAAAGAAAATGACAAATGTTGGAGAGGATGTGGGAAAACTGGGACACTGATGCATTGTTGGTGGAGTTGTGAACGGGTCTAACAATTCTGGAGAGCAATTTGAAACTATGCTCAAAAAGTTATCAAATTGTGCATACCCTTTGATCCAGCAGTGCTATTATTGGGTTTATCTCCCAGAGAGATTTTAAAGAAGGGAAAGGGACCTGTATGTGCACGAATGTTTGTGGCAGCCCTCTTTGTAGTGGCCAGAACCTGGAAACTGAGTGGATGCCCATCAATTGGAAAATGGCTGAATAAATTGTGGTATATGAATATTATGGAATATTATTTTTCTGTAAGAAATGACCAGCAGGATGATTTCAGAAAGGCCTGGAGAGACTCACATGAACTGATGCTGAGTGAAATGAGCAAGGCCAGGAGATCATTATATACTTCAACAACAATACTATATGAGGATCAATTCTGATAGAAGTGGCCATCTTCAGCAATGAGATGAACCACATCAGTTCCAGTTGACCAATAATGAACATAGCCAGCTACACCCAGCAAAAGAACACTGGGAATTGAGTGTGGACCACGGCATAACATTTACACTGTTTCTATTACTGTTGCATTTTTGTTTTTCTTCCCAACTTATTTTTACCTGCTTTCTAAATACCATTTTTCTTGTGCAACAAGATAACTGTATAAATATATATACATGTATTGTATTTAACATATATTTTAACAAATTGAGAGAGCTTTTCTAAATCCCTCTTTAATTAGATTATAAGTAGAATTTTTAGGGCCAAAAGATTCTTAATGAAGCATTTATCAGAGGATCACCTTTTTAAAGACCAAGTCAGTCATCTTATCTGGGGAAGTAGAGAAACTTAACAAGGGTAGTTATAGAGTTGGTATTAGGGGGACAGAACAGAATAGGGTAGAGAGAAGCTGGGGAAAGACTTTAATTACTGGTGAAAAGAAAAATAAGAACATGTTTAACTGACTGCCATTTAGGGGAGGAGGTGCTGGAAGGAAGGAGGGAAAATTTGGAACAGAAGTGTTTGCAAAGATCGATGTTGAAAAATTACCCATGCATATGTTTTGTCAATAAAATGATATAACAAAAAAAATAATTTGCGTTAATGTTTCTAACAAACTGAATATCATGATTTTTCTTCCCAATCACTTTAATCATTTTAACTTCCTGCTGAGAATCTTGAAACAATTATATTCAAGTAATTCATTTTGCCCTGCTTATTATTTAAAAAAACATATACACATAAATTGAGAGAGCTTTTCTAAATCCCTCTTTAATCAGATTATAAGTAGAATTTTTAGGGCCAAAAGACTCTTAATGAAGCATTTCTCAGAGGATCACCACAAAGTATGTTCTCACATCACCTTTTTAAAGACCAAGTCAGTATCCCATCTGGGGAAGTAGAGAAGCTTAACAAGGGTAGTTAGAGTTGGTATTAAGAGGACAGAAAAGAATAGGGTAGAGTGAAGCTGAGGAAAGACTTTAATTACTGATGAAAAGAAAATAATAATAGCTAGTATTTATGTTGTACTTTGTGGTCTGAAAACAATCATGAATATATGTACTAAGATTATTTCTACTTTATAGATGAGGAACCCAAGGCAGGCAGTGGTTAAAAACAAAACTTATCCAGGGTAATACAGGGTAATCATGTTTAAAGTTGGATTTTAACTTAGGTCTTTCTGTTTCCAGGTGCAATATCACTATTGTACCACCTTGCTGACTCCTAAAGCAGGCTTCCTGTTTTAAGCAATTTTTTTTTTTTTTTTGCAAAGTTGAGTCTATGATCAGGTACCTGCATTTATGTTTTGAAGGAAGATAAAAGTGCCTAGATTTTCTAAATGTTGGTATACTGGACCAACAACGTTTTCCTTCTCCTCACTAATATCTCTGCTCCAAACTAATGAGCAGATGAGAATACTGAAGTTCATAGAAGGGAAACAACTTGATCAGGAATCTATAGGCATTAATTAGCTGGGCCAATTTGGATTGTTTTATACCCTATCAATGTTTCCATTATATCATATTACCTCACCTGAGATATTTAACTTTTGAAAGGGGTATGTAATTTCAATTAATAGAAAATAAGTATTGAAATCTACTTTTTTCAGACAATAAACTTCTCCAAAGATCCTGAAATGATAACATATGAATGGCCATTCATTCCATCAAAATATATTTCCTAAATTAAAATCCAGGCACTGTGTTGGGTGTTTTACAAATATTACCTCATTTGATCCTTACAAGTCAGGAGATTTTGTGCCCAATTTATAGGTAAGGAAACAGAATTTAAATAATGACAAAAGTTACATATTAAGTGTCTGAGGCTGGAATTACAGTGGGGACTTGTTCTCCACTCAAAACTTACCTGGACCACCTTACCTTCCTTCATTCCTTCTACTACTTTCCTTCCTCTATGAAGAGTATAATGAGAGCAGGAGCTTTATCTTATCTTTTACATTTCACAAAGTACATATCATAATATCTGGCAATAACCAAGGGAGATAGGTACAATTATTATTTTCATTTTGTAGATGAGGAAACTGAGGGTAGGTAAGTAGTTTAGTGATTTGACCAAGTTTGGATAGGAGGTGTCTGAGCAGCATTTAAATTTAGTTCTTGATTCTTATTAATTAAATAAGTGCGAATTAAAATAACTGATATTTTGCTTTAGATACTTCAGTCAACTCTGAGAAAAATGGAACTTTTAACTATTGAGAAACCAAGACTGTCATATTAATACAATGGTGGAATTTTGAATTAGTCCAGTTATTATGGAAATCAAGTTAGAATCAAGTTCAAAAATCCCCTAAACTATTTAGGGATCTTTATTTGGTCAACCAATTACTGAGCAAAATGCTTTAACAAAGTCAAAATAGAAAAAGAGATCAATCTCTTGTGGATGATTTGTCATTTATATCAAACTACTCACAACAGCATTTTATGTGTTTGTGGGAGAGAAGGGAGAAAGGTACAGGAAGATAGGACATAATAGAATAAGTTAATGAAAAGACAATGTCATGTAATATCATTGGATTATAAAAAAATAATGAATATAAGTGATATAAAGAAACATAGAAAAATGTATGAACTGATACAGAATAAACAGAATCAAGAGAAGTATATAAATGATAACTATAATTTAAATGAAAATAATGCTGAAAGGCAATCCTTGCAATAAATAAATGATCAGAGTCCAGTTAAATGGTTGATGGAAACACATTTCTTATCTCTTGGAAGTACTAAATGGGGGATTGGAATGTGGTTTTCACATGTTATCATAATGTCAAATGCATTTTGTTTTGCTATGGTGATGGGAGACAAGATATTGGCAAATGGCTGTAGAATAAAATTCCAAAAGTTCCAACAAACCTAAGAATAAATAAATGAATGAATATTTTTTGAATGTATGGCTGCCATAGATAATAGTCTTACTTTTACTCAATCTTAGTTAATATTGCATTTTTAGCTCTAATATGTTTGTGGATCAGAAAGACAAACTTGAAGTTATTCCATTGTTTTTTCTTAATGGTTTGCAATAAGCCTCTTTCAGTTAATTCCATTAAACCATCCATACAGTTAGACAGATGTTTACATAAACCTTTCCAACCAAGATTTGTTATAACTTAAAAAAATGATATCCCCTAATTTTGAAGTACAACCCAGGCAACATTAGGTGATTAAACTTTAAATTTCATTATCCAATATATGTCACATTATATGGGGTAAATAAAAAGACCACCTTTCTCAGAATGGATAAATCAAATAATTATTTCCCTACTGCTGTATGTGCAGATGCTTAAAAATTAGTTGTACCTGCAGATGTCAGGCACTATTGATTACTAAAACTATATAATGTTTATACTTTATTGTCTTCAGAAATATACCCAGTAATAAGAAACAGTTACATGACCATGATGAGAATATGTTTACATAAATCAATCAAATGATTAAAACATGTTTCTATGGCACTGAATGATGAAACATCCTTATCATCAACCAGAGATAGTTTAATTCATTGAAATAGGTACTCCCTCCAATAGGGTACAACACATCTTATCCATAATTTCATTTCTTGTGTGACTTTTTTACATTTCTTTTGCACAAATTCTCCAAAGACGTCTCATCCAACATTCTGGCATTAAGGAAGAAGGACTTTCCTATGCATTTGCTGAGATTGTGTAAATGCAAATAGAAAGCATCAGCTTCCTATTGGTTTTATCTCACTATTATACATTACATACAGAATTTAAAAATCTGACATTGACCACGATGATACATTCAGAACTAACTATTGATATAGTTAATAAATAAGAAAAGAAGTTTTTTTTTTTTTTTTAAAGAAAACTAATAGGGAGATGTCCAAATAATTAATTTGATTTTTAAAAAAAGAAAATAAAATTTTATCAGTATAAAAGGTTAAAATGGGAAGTCATAACAAATGAAAAGTAAATAAACTACCAGAAACTATAATTTTACCCTATTACCCAAAAGAAGTCATAAATCAAATAAATTCACAAATACATACACACACATACACATATATATGTATAAACAAGTTATATCTATTTGTGCAAATATTCTCTATCTGGGCATTATTTGTGAAGATGTACATGTGTGATTATGCATATATATACATAGATATAAATGTATGAATGTATATATACACAGAATACATTGATTAGAGAAAAATATAGAATTTAAATAACTTCAAACTCAATAAAAGTAAATCAAACAAGTAATAATAAACTTCAGGAGAATAATCCTATAGGAGCACATAGATTTACAAATGAATTATTTTAAACCTGCAAAGAACAAGTAATCACAATGTTAAATAAACTGCTTATCAAAATACAAAAAGAAGAGCTTCTGCGAGTGTTTTCCCCTCATGTTACATGCAAAGTCTTTATAACTAAACCAGAGAAAAACATAGAGTAAGAAAGTTAATCTTTTAGCAAATAAACATAATGAATTACAACACAAAATATTGAATAAAATATTAACAAAGAAAGAAGTCCACAGTATAAATGGTCTAGTGCTGAATAAAGTAAAACAACAACAACAATAATAATGAATATGGCAATTAATTGGTGCAGTAGATAAAGCACTGGCCTAGAGTCAGGACGATTCCAATTCCAGGCTGGCTTTAGACACTTACCAACCAGTGTTTAAGAGGCTCTGAAGGAAAGTGTGGGAAAGGAAAAGTATTAGACTAATTGCCAAACTGAAGATTTCTAGAGCTGTTTTGTCAGCCTCATTGCTATATGCTTGAGAAACTTTGTGTACTGATTCCATGCCAGGGAACTGAATTGCTTCTAAATTTGAATTGTCTCATGAGGATCTGAAGATCACTGGTAGGATAAAATATCAGAGGTCCTTCTTCACAATAAACAACCAAGAATTCAAATAAATCCTCCAGCTGAGATTTGTGATGAAATGCATTTTCTAAGATCAATGCATACTTGCCCCCCAAAAAAGACTTTTTTAATGGAGAACTCATACAGGACAAGTGCTCACATCATAGTCAGAAAAAGATATCCAAGAACATTCTCAAGGTCAGACTTTGGAATTGATTATGCAATGCTGTGTTCTATGAACAAAGCAAAACTGAAGTAGTTCAAAAGAAATGTGAGAAGCTCAACTTTGGGGAATGCACTCCAAATGTTCATAAGGATGATTTCTGCTCTACCTATGGTAGAGGATTCTAAGTTCATGTTGGTCTGTCTGATCAGCTAGAGTTGGGGTATGCTGTAAGTTAACCATAATAGAGTGATATCATTTTTATCCTCTTTGAGAACAGAAATCAATCAATCAATTTACTATGTGTGTGTGTGTGTATGATACTAATCATAATATGTAAAAAAGACATATTTCCCCATAGCTAAATCAAAGAACATGGATATGTTGATGTTTTTTTCTTCATTAAGTATATATTGCCTCACTTATTTTTAAGGGTTTTTATTTTCAGAATATGTGCATAGATGGTTTTCAACATTCATTTTTGCAAAAGTCTATGTTGTCAATTTTTCCCTTCCTTTCCCACCTCTCCCAGATGTCAAGTATCCATTTTATGTGAAACACGTGCAATTCATCTACGCATATCTCCACAATTATCATGCTGCATGAGGAAAATCAGATCAAATAATGAGAAAGAAAACAATATGCAAGCAAAAAGTACTAAAAAGAGAGAAAATATTATATTGTGGTCTGCTCAGTCCCCACAGACATCTGTCTGGGTGCAGATGGCAACAAGATTATGCAATGATCAATTCTAAAGAAGGTGCGTCTTTCCAACAATGAGATGATTCAGATCAATTTCAATAATCTTGTGAGGAAGAAAGCCATCTATACCCAGAGAGAGTAAGGTGGGAACTGAGTGTGGACCACAACATAGCAGTTTCACACTTTTTTGTTGTTGTTTGTGTTTTGTTTTCTTTCTCATTTTCTCATAGCACAACAGAGCAATGGGCTAGCCTACAGTCCCAGCATAGAAGGCAAATTGCCAGCTCCAGAAAGCAGACCACCACAGCACTGTGAACAAGGCACCAAACTACTGAGGTCCAAGTGCTCAAAGCCAAAGTTCCAAGTTCCACAAGAAGCTTGGAGCAGTACCCCCAGGTCAGCTTTAAAAGTCATGAAATAGGCAAAGAAAGAAAAAAAAAAAAAGAAAGGAGGAAGGGAGGAGGGGAGAAAAGGAGGAGGAGAGAAAAAAAAGGGAGAGAGAGGGAGGGAAGGAAAAAATGACCAAAACCCAACAAAATAGAACTTTGATCATAAAAAGCAACTATGGTGACAGGAAAGATCAAAACAACTGAGAAGAGGATGAAATAGCAACATGCAAAACCTCAAAGGTGAATATGAATTGGTCTCATATCAACACAACCTTTTCTGAGGAGATCAAAAAAAGAAAATAAGAGAAGTAGAAGAAAAAGTGGCGAAAGAAATGAGAGGTATGAAAGTCAAGGAAAAAATAAAATTATTATTTATTCCAATAATAAAAGGAAAATTATTGTTAAAAGATTAACAATAATTAACTTAACAAAAACCATTAAAAGTAGAATTAGCCAAATGGAAAAAGAGGTACAGGAATTAACTGAAGAAAATCACACATTAAACTAAGAATTGGGAAAGTAGAAACTAAGGACTCTATGAGACGTGATGAATTAGTTAAACTAAATAAAAAGAATTTAAGAAATAGAAGAAAAAGTAAAATATCTCATTGTAATAGATCTTGGAGAGAAAATATAAGGACTATTGGACTTCCTGAAAGCCATGGTCAAAAATAGACCCTGGACAGCATGTTTCAAGAAATCATCAAAGAAAACTGCTGTGATATCCTAGAATCAGAGGGCAAAATAGTCATTAAAAATGTGTAAGAGATTCTACAAGGAAAACTCCAAAAAAAATTGTAGTTAAATTCCAGAACTATAAGGTCAAGGACAAAATATTGCAAGCAGTCAGAAGGAAAGATTGCAAGTATGGAGTAGCCCATGACAGGATTACCTAGGATTTGGCAACTTTTATAGTAAAAAAGAATGGAGGGTCTATAATACCATATTCCAAAGGACAAAGGAGGTAGGATTACAACAAAGATTCAACAACTCAGCAAAATTGAGCATAATCTTTCAAAGCAAGATATAGGCTTTTAATGGAGCAGGGAACATTCAATCATTTCTGATGACAAGTTCTGAACTAAACAGAAAATTTGATCTTCAAATAAAAAACTTAAGAGGAACTTAAAAAAAGAAATATAAAGAGGGAAGAAAAATATTATTTAAAAGTTAAATTGTTTATATCTCTACCTGGGAAGATGCTTGTAACTCTTGATAATTGTATTTTTATTAGGGCAATTAGAAGGGGTATTCATAAACAGAAGGAGTGGGTATAAGTTGACTTCAATATGGAAGATATTAAAAAAAAGAAACTGGCGTGAAAAAGGACTGTATTGGAAGATGAAAGGGGATGTAAAATATGGAAAAATAGATTACATGAAGAGCACAGAAAATCTATCAGATTCGATGGAAAGAAGGCAGAGAAATGAACATTGTTTGAAGTTTAATCTCATCAGACTTGGCTCCAAGAGGAATAATATACACACTCAGTGGAGTACAGAAATTTATTTTACTCTATAGGCAAGTAGTTGGACAAAGGGGAGAGAAAAGGAAGGGTCTGGATAGAAGGGAGGGCAGAATCAGTTGTGGGGGTTAAAGAAAAGAGGAGAGAAGTAATAGAAGGGAAAACACACTGAGGGAGGGGGGGCAGCAGCAAAACAGAATGCAAAGAGCTGCTACCAACATTTTTGCACATGTGGATCCTTTTCCCTCCTTTATGATTTCCTTGGGATACAGACCCAGAAATGGCACTGCTGGATCAAAGGGTATTAACAGTTTAGTTTTATAGTTGTTAGGGCAGAGTTCCAAATTGCTCCTCAGAATTGTTGGATCATTTCACAACTCAACAGCAATGCATTAGTGCCCCAGTTTTCCCACATCTACTCCAACATTTATTATCTTTTCCTCTCATGTTAACCAATCTGAGAGAAGTGAGGCGGTACTTCAGAATTGTTTTAATTTGCATTTCTTTAATCAATAATGATTTAGAGCATTTTTTCATAAGACTATAGATGCCTTTAGTTACTTCATCTGAAAATTGGCTGTTCATATCTTTTGGCCATTTATCAATTGAGGAATGACTTGGAATGACTTGTATTGTTGTAAACTTGATTCAGTTCTTTATATATTTTAGAAATGAAACCTTTATCAGAAACAATAGCTATAAAAATTTTTCCCCAGCCTTGTGCTTCCCTTTTCATCTTGGCTACATTGATTTTGTTCATGCAAAACCTTTACAATTTAATGTAATCAAAGTTGTCCATTTTGCATTTCATAATGTTCTCTATTTCTTCTTTGGCCATAAATTCCTCTCATTTCCAAAGATCTGATAGGTAACTTATTCCTTGCTCTCCTAATGTGCTTATTATGTCACCCTTTACATGTAAATCATATATCCTTTTTGATTTTATTTTGGTATGGGGAGTAAGATATGTCTATGCCAAGTTTCTGATATATTATTGTCCAATCTTTCTAGAAAATTTTGTGAAATAGTGAGTTCTTGTCCCCAAAGCTAGAGTTTGGGTGTTTATAAAATAGTAGATTATTACAGTCATTGATTATTCTATCATGTGTAGCTTACCTATTCTATTGATCCACTAATCTGTTTCTTAGTCAGTACCATATATTTTTATGACTGCTGCTGTATATTTTAGTTTTAGGTCTAGTATTGCAAGACCACTGTCTTTTCTATTCTTTTTTTTCAGTAATTCCCTTGATAATCTTGAGCTTTTGTTCTTCGAGATGAATTGGGTTATTATTTTCTCTAGCTCTATAATATAATATTTGGCATTTTGATTGATATGGCAGTGAAAAAGTAGACCAATTTAGGCAGATAATTTTTTTAATGTAAAAAAGAGTATACAAGAAAGTTTAGTATTACTGGTTAAATTTAGGACATCACTTATTGAAAGCTATATGTTCACACTTGTAACTTTTAAAATCTTTATTATTTTGGTGGCAGCTAGAACTAATAAATATGGACAAAGGAGGTGTTTGTGAGTTTAATAGTCAAGATGATAACTAAAAATACAGTATAATTAAGGAGTGAGAAAGTAGGATGCACTGGAAGAAATGGAAAGAAAGAAGATAAATTATCTCACAGAAAAAAGTCAGAAAAGAGCTTTTATAATGGAAGGGGAAGATAGAGTTGGGCACATAATCTGAATTTACCCCCATTGGAATTTGCTCAAAGAAGGAAGGAAAAACACACTCAGTTATAGAAATCTGTATGACCCTACATAAAAGTAGGAGAGGAAATCTATAAGTAAAAGAAGGAGATTATAGAAGGGAGGGAATATTAGATGAGATAAAAGTTGGAAGGGAGGGAGACAAGGGGGAGAGAGAAACACATGGGAAGGAAGGGAGAGAGGGAGAGAATACAGGAAGCATGGTATGCAGCAATCAGGTCATGGTTATGTTTTACTACTTTGTTAGCATATTTAGAAGTGGTGTTAGGGGAAGCAATTCAATTATCTTTTGTACCCCAAAGTGCTTACTTATTTCAGTCATGGGTTTTAATCAATATGACTTTTACAAGTTTCATCTTAATTGATTCCACACTAATGTAATTCATTTCTTTCTGTAATTAATAAATGTTAAGTAAGTTGTTTTTCACTATTTTCTCTCAAGCCTCTTACACTTCTTTCAACTTATATAAGATGCTTAGAGTGCCTATTTTTAATACAATACTTTACTATTGCTAGCCTGGCTATTTCCAGGTAACTGAGAAATCAATTTTTGTTTGCTGTTCTCTGTTTCTTTATGACTTTCACTATAAAAGGTATTGAGCCTATTATCTTCTAATATGTTGACACAACTCCGAGGAAAGTTAAATGTATGAATTAAAGAACAAACAAGATTTGGCTAACATTTCATTTGACCTTATATTTGTTACATTAAATTATTAAAACATATTGTAATCAACATAAAATATCTGAAAGTCAAAATAAAATTCATTCATAAATCCTTGATGAATTATTAGATAAATCTGTGTTTTACACCCTTCACTATATCCTTTTAATCAAAGTGACTCATTTCTTTCTTTAAAGGCTTTAATTTTCAAAACATATGCATAATTTTCAACATTTACCTTTACAAAACCCTGCGTTCCAAATTTTTTTCCCCTCTTTTCCCCCATTTCCCTTCCTCTAGACAGCAAGTAATCTGATATATATTAAACATATGTAATTTTTCTATATGAATTTCCACATTTACCATGCTGCACAAGAAAAATCAGATCAAACAGGAAAATAAATGAGAAACAAAAAAAGAAGCAAACAACCAAAATGTTGTGATCCATACTTAGCTCCATCAGTCCTCTCTCTGGGTGTAGATAGCTATCTTCATCACTGAACAATTGGAATTGATTTGAATCATCTCATTGTTGAAGAGAGCCATGTCCATCAGAATTGATCCTCGTATAGTCTTGTTGTTACCCTGTACAATGATCTCCTGGTTCTTCTTATTTCACTTAATCAGTTTATGCAACTCTCTCCAGGCCTTTCTGAAATCATCCTGTTGGTCATTTCTTATAGAACAATAATATTCCATAACATTTATATACCATAACTTATTCAGCCATTCTGATGGGCATCCATTCAATTACCAGCTTCTTAAAGTGGTTTGTTCCTTACCAGCCAATGACACTTCAGATAGGAAATACAGAAAACTTAAATGTAGAAAGGCATGCTTTCAGGGAAACTAGGAATTCCAACATGTCTTGAGTGCAAAATGGAGTTTATTCTAGACACAGGGAAAAACTATTACAAAGTTATACAGGACATTTTATCATTCAGTCTTTGTTTAGTTTTGTCTAATTTTCTGGTGTCTCATTTGGGATTTTTCTGTCAAAGCTACTGAAGTTGTTTGCTATTTCTTTATCCAGTTCATTTTAGAGATGTGAAAAGAGGCAAATAGGACTAAATGACTTGCCCATAATCACACAGATCATGTGTCTGAGGACAGATTTGAACTCAACTCCTCCTTACTCTAGGTCTGCTGCTCTAACCACTCTACTATCTAAGAGCAGAATCTATTTCTTTATCACAAACTTTACTAAGCCAGGCTTCTATTCTCCTTGATTCTACCTATGTAACTAATATATACTATAAAAAAACAATTTTTGGTAGACAATAGGCCAAAAAGTGTAATGTATTTGTTTTAGTGTATCACTATATTGGACTTGGCAGCACAAAAAGTGCAAGCAATTAATAATGACTGAAGTAAAACATAGATTATATATGCTGTAGAAACCAAAGAACTATTCTCAATTTATGTCCCTCTAAAGTGGATAGATGCCTGCTGTCGTGCTTTAGCTATTTGAGATAATAAAGTTACAAAATTGAACAGCTTTTCCACAGAAGTACTTGATAACTTCATCGTGTAGTTTATCACTGGAAAAATAAAACTGTCTTCTTAAGGTACGATTGCTTTATGGTAGCTATAATTTGATACAAACTATTAGCTACAACACCAATTTGTGGTTCATTTAAATTAAGCCATGTTCTACTAATAGAATCCCTAATCACAGATATTAACTAATTTCACAATTTTTTAAAGGAAAGTTAAAATCTATTGGAAATACTTTTAAGCTTTGTTTGAATTCCTTTTACATGTTTTCACACAGGAGAAGAAAACATATTTTAATATTTTATTTGCACCGATTACATGTTAAAACAATTTTTAACATTTAAACAAGTTTTAAGTTCCAAATTACATTCATCTATCTCTCTCTTCCCTCCCCTTTCCTCTTGAAATGGTAAGCTATTTGAAATAGGTTGAAATATTTGAAAAATACATTCTCCTGGTCTGTTCACCTCACTCAGCATTGGTTCATATAAGTCTTTCTAAGTTTCTCTAAAATCATACTGCTTATCATGTCTTATAGTTCAATAATATACCATTAAAATCACATGACATAGCTTATTCATCCATTCCCCAATTGATGGGCTTCCCCTCACTTACCAATTTTTTGCCACCACTAAAAAAGCTGCTATACATATTATTTATTTATAAAAAGGTCCTCTCCACCTGCCCTGCTTTAAAAAAAAGAAATCTATGGAATACAGAATATGCTGCATTTCACTGTCCACATTATAACCTCATCAATTGCCATATGTTACAATCACCATTTCTATGCAGATTGCTTCTAGATCTATTTTGTCTCCTAAACTCACTCCCTATTTCATTAACAACATACTGAGCATTTCAAATAAGATGTACTGTAAGCATTTCAAACTCAGTATGCCCAAAATAAAATAAATTATCTTTTCCCACCCAACCAAGCCTTTTCTGTAATTTCCTATTACTTCCTAGATCACTACCATCTTTCTAATTACCTAGATTTCTAACCTTCATGTCTTTCTACTCATTTTCTTATCTCTATATCAACTGGCAATTTTTAATACAGTAATTTCAAGTTCTATAATATTCCCTCATGCATTTACTCTCTAGTCATATTGCCACCACCAATCTAATTCAGGTTACATGAAATAAATAGCCTTTCTAATAAGTCTTCATGCTTCAAGTTTTTCTCTACTTCAATCCCAAGCCCACAAAGTTACCAAAGTGAATTTCCTTCAGCAAAGCCCTGATCATGGGAATCTTCTATTTAATAAGCAATTAAAGCTGTTTACAACATACTTAAATTAATTTATTTGACAGATGATTGCCATTCATGAATTCTTAATCTAATCATAACTCATGGTTTTTCCCACACTACTATTCTCTTATAACCTAAATAAATGGCTTTTCAAAGCTTATGCTCTATGCTGGATTACATATCTTTGGCGTTGCACTATTGGAATCCCTGATTTAGTCCAAACACTATCGTGATATCTTTCCTGATATCATATGCCACAAACACTTTTTTCCAATACTAAATAGTATTTATTATATAGATAGTTTGGATATATTAATATATACATGTCTTTCATTATAGAATATAAAACTCTTGAAGAAAAAATAAAACTAATCCACATTTGATTGTATCTTTAACCCTTAGAAGAGTATTAATATCTTGACATGTTAATTTCATTCAATATTTCCCAATTACACATAAAAAATTAACAATTATTTTTAAAATTTCAGTTTCACTTTCTCTCTTTTCCTCATTTTCCTAGAAGATGCAATCAATTTGATATCAAATACATATATATATGCAAAAATTCAAAACTTATTTCCATATTAGTCATTTTGCAGAAGAAATCACAGACTAAATATTTAGTTTTGTTTTTATTAAATTCAAAAAATGTTTTGTTATTATCATTATACAATTCTGGAATTTGTCTTGGCAGATAGAATACCTAGTATTTTATCTCAGATGCCATTATTTTAAATGTGTCACATCTTGGAGTTTGTTAGTAGTATATAGAAATGTAAATGTTTATATGGGTTTATTTTATTTATTTTATAGTTTACGACTTTGTTGATATTTTTAATTGTGTTAAATAGTTTTGTTACTCGATTGTCTAGGATTCTCTTTATATTTATATATTATATATATTATATACTTATTCTATTATATCATCTGCAAAGAATGATAATTTTGGTTCCTCTTTGCATATTTTTATCCTTCTAATTTCTTTTTCCTGGCATTGTTTTACTATCTTGTTGAACAATGTGGTGATAATGGACATCCTTCATTCTCAATGTTATTGTAAAGATTTCAAGTTTATTTTCATTACAAATAATGCTTGCTCTTGGTTTTAGATAGATAGTACTTATTCTAAAACAGCTTCCATTGATTTCTATGCTATCTAGTATTTTTAATTGGAATGGGTGCTGTATTATGTCAAAGGTATTTTCTGTCTGTTGATGTAGTATTTTGACTTTTTTTGTTATTTTGTTAATGATATAGTCAATTATGCTGATAGCTTTCCTATTATTTAACTATTCCTGAATTCATAGTATAAATTCAGCCAGTGATAGTGTGTGGTCTTTGTGATATATTGCTAGAATGTACTTGCTAGTATCCTATTTTTAAAATTTTCCTGAATATTCACTATGGAAACCGGTCTATACTTTTCTTTCTCTGTTTTAACTATTCCTGGTTTAGCTATCAATCAATATCATATGTGTGTTATAAGAATTTGGCATGACTCCTTTACCTATTTTTTTCAAATAGTCTATAAAGCATATATTTCATAGTTGTTAACACAGTATGATTGAGAATCATGGAATATTATGGTTTTAGAAATATTTTAAATTATCTAAATGCCATTAAAAAGATAAATGTTGGTTGTAATCATTCTGAATAATTTTACCAACTATGACATATGCATGAGTCCCAGAATAAAAGACATTTCAATAACCTATATTAACAGAGGGAAAAAAGAATTCAATCATTTATTAAGAGGTGGAAACTAAAGTATAGTTCTAATATCCATAAAATATTAAGATAACTAGAAAAATATTGGTGATTCACATGCTAAAATGAAAAAGTTATAGATATAGGAAAGTTTATAATTAGACTCATTTTAAGTTCAATATGATCTCATTGAAAACACTATACTAGACCTCAAATATCTGTGAAAAAAGAGAAAGGAAATGCAGAGGATCCCAAAATGTGAATAATGCAATTTGGTTTTGGCTTTTATTTCTTATTTTTACTTATATTTGAATATGAGGGATATCTAAAATTCAAGGAAGCATTTCGTTCAATAAAAAAAATGAGCAGATGAGGGTAGACTTGAATTCTACTCGTAGTTTCCCTCTCCCCCCCCCCCCCCCCACTAAATAGCTGTAGATATATGGCTAGTAATTTAATCTATCACTTTTCTTATCAATAAAATAAGGGATTGGGATAAGATAATCTTATAAGATGTATCCAGCTATAACATTGTAAATGAAAGGAGAAATTCAGTTTAATTAATAAAAAGACTTAAAAATAGCACCATAAAAAGTTAAACGCCTTTTCCACATCTTTTTTTCCTTTGAAAGTAAAATGAAATTGTCTTTCTATCAAAAAGATCCTTAAAACATCTAAGAAAACTTCTAAGTTTAATTCTCTGATAATTATGATATTTTGTCATATAACAAATGAAATAAGGCAGAGAAGAAAGAGTAGAAAACAAATTTTGATGGTTGTTTTGTTTTTCTCTCTAATGTCTCTAAAGTAAAATGCTTTTTAATCCAGGTGTCCAATATTTACTATAAAGATTTTTTTTCTTATTTATAGGTATCCAGTCAAAGAGTTACTATCTTCTTTTCTTCTTCTTCTTATTCTCTATTTTAAGTGATTGTTGACATTGTTGTATTCTAGGATTTCTGTGTCAGTTGCTACAAGAAATCCTACACAGTTAAGATCAAAGTACTTAATAGCCATTGGAATGTTTCCTTTCCTTTTCTTCCTATCTTCTTTTTTTCCCTCCTGCCCTCTTTTACTTTATTTTTCCTTTCATTTTAACTTTTTTCCTTCATTCCTTGAAACCAAATTTTCACTTGTGTACATACCTTTAAAAAATGCATGATATCAGAGATTTTTGGCAAAATGAAAAGTCATCAAACTTAAATGTATGATTTCATATTTCAAAGAACTAAAGAATTTTATTTAAAATGTCAAAGCAGTTTGTTGTTTAATCAAGTTGAAGAACAGTTATAGCTAATGTAATATTTTATTTATTTATTTATTTTATTTAATAGCCTTTTATTTACAGGTTATATGTATGGGTAACTTTACAGCATTAACAATTGCCAAACCTCTTGTTCCAATTTTTCACCTCTTACCCCCCCACCCCCTCCCCTAGATGGCAGGATGACCAGTAGATGTCAAATATATTAAAATATAAATTAGATACACAATAAGTATACCCGACCAAAACGTTATTTTGCTGTAGAAAAAGAATCAGACTCTGTAATATTGTACAATTAGCTTGTGAAGGAAATAAAAAATGCAGGTGTGCATAAATATAGGGATTGGGAATTCAATGTAATGGTTTTTAGTCATCTCCCAGAGTTTCTTTTTCTGGGCATAGCTAGTTCAGTTCATTACTGCTCCATTAGAAATGATTTGGTTGATCTCGTTGCTGAGGATGGCCTGATCCATCAGAACTGGTCATCATATAGTATTGTTGTTGAAGTATATAATGATCTCCTGGTCCTGCTCATTTCACTCAGCATCAGTTCATGTAAGTCTCTCCAGGCCTTTCTGAAATTATCCTGTTGGTCATTTCTTACAGAACGATAATATTCCATAATATTCATATACCACAATTTATTCAGCCATTCTCCAACTGATGGGCATCCACTCAGTTTCCAGTTTCTAGCCACTACAAAGAGGGCTGCCTAATGTAATATTTCTATTTGTGTCTATAATATCTAGCTAATATTCAGCTTAATATTAATGTTCTTAATCACTTAGAACCTTTCATCTTTAATAATATTTAAACTACTTTTACATTATTTTGGAAAATCTTATAAACATATGATTTTAATGTTTTTATGTGTTACTGATCCTCCAACATGAATATTAATAACAAAAATAAAATACATTTATATTACATATGTATATTTTTTTCTTAATTTCCTGTTATTATACTTTGGATTGCCTTGTTTTGGAAGGAATTGTGTTATACTAAATTTATGATGCACATTTAAGCAGAGATGCAAGGTAGTATGATGGGTCCTATTTGAAGAATGGAATCAAGAAGTGATATATTGCAATTTAGCCTCTAAAATTTCTTGTTGCATGACGATAGGCAAGTCAATTAGCTTCCCTACGAATTAGACAACTTTCTTAGACTTTATCTATTAAATTATAAAAAAGTTACTAACCTGCATTAGTGGAAGGAATTCTCACAGCAATGGGAAAAAAAAAGTCCTTGATAGATTGATGTATACCTTGGTCATAAACATTTTTTTGAACTTACAACAATAATCAAGTGAAAGTCAAGTGCAAAACTGAACTCATGTTTCTTTCTACACTGAGGAAAATGTGTTCAAAAGGTAGAATTTATTTATATAGTGAGTATATTTATTCACTAATTACCAATTAGATCTTATGAAGATACAGATTTCCTGCATCAATCTTTATCACAATATAACCATATCTTATTCTGATTCTTCACATTCTTTATCTATATTTCCCCATATATTCTCCTCATATAGATAGTTTTTATATATGCTGGCCATTACCATAGCACTTATGCTGTGCACCATGCTTATTGTTACAATCCTACTCTCCTTTCTTGAGGACATTCCTTGTATTACTTCTTATACACAGACTACAGTGGAAAATGTACAAAGGCATATTTAAAATTATCATAGGTTTTTTACATTATTCTTTGCATCACCAACAATTGTGATTCAAATTGGGAAGGTATTTGTCTTAAAAATAAGAAGGAAAAATGAAATTTTGTTCTAAGCAACAGCTAATATCATATTTAATAGCATCATACCTTTCTAAATGATATTCAGCTCATTCCTTTTCTTTTTTTTAATTTCTAGGATTAAATAATCCAGTGGTGTCCCAAGTTACCATGTCACTAATTTAATTAATTAATGCACCAGTTTTAGATTGAATTTTGGGAAAAAAATGTTTTATCCATTTATTGTTCTTATATTGTTTACATATATAATTAATATTATACTTTCTTGAGCAATTATAAGTCACTTTGAGAAGGGCTACATAGGTCCCAAGATTTATGAATCAGCACAATATCACTGTAGAATAATTGCTTCTTGAAATCTTAATCATCTATTGGGATTTCCAATCCATTTACAACAACTCACTGCCTATGTGATATTGGCAAGTCATTTAATGTTTCTCATCTACATTTGCTCAGGTGTAAAGAAGGAAAGAGAAATAAACAAACTTGAAGACAGCTTTGTCTAGGTGGTTCTATGCATAGATTCCTGTATCTGGAGATAAGATCTGTATTAAATCTGGCTTTTGACACTTACTAGCTGTGTGATTCCAGACAAGTCATTTAACCTCTGATGGTCTTGTGCTCCTCATTTGTAAAATATGGATTATAATAACACTTAACTTCCAACATAGTTGTGGAAATCATGTGTATAGCCATTTGAAGATCTTAAAACATTATATAAGAGTTTAGTGATATTTATTGGTACTATGGTTGAAAGATGATCTTCCAAGAAATTATGAATATCTTTATAAAATACATTTCCTACTTTTGCATTATTACCATTAATAATCAAGGAATAATTGAAGAGAATTACATTTTTGCCTGCATTAATTAAAGAATCATAGGCTGACAATGAAAATCCTTGTTAGAGGATAACACTGGACATTCATCTACTGTGTTTTTTTTTTGGTGATAACATTAAAACATATTGGGATAATATACTTTCATTAATTTTCCATTCCTCAAATGATGATAGAGAAGTGTTCTGCTACAAAATAATACAAGAAGACACTTGCTATCCTTTCTATTTTCATTAAGAATGCATCGCTTAATTCTCATAAACATTTCAGAAATATGAAATAGAAATATTCATAAGAAATATCTGATGTTTAGTCATCTTGCATAAGTAAGAACCTCAAGGAATTTTTACCATTATCTTGACATCTTCCCAGTTTTAAGATATCTTATATAATAACTTCAGAACTGTAAGATTTTGTTCAAACACACATTTCTATGGTTTTTACTTTGGCTTCTAATAATGGCTTCTAACTTTATTTTCTTTAATGTCATTTTACATACTAAATAAAAGAAGACTAGAAATATTTTGGGGACATGTATCTTTTGGAATACAATTCAGGACAAAGAAAAAGAATTAGTTACAAAAGACCACCTACCACTCCAAAATTGAAAGTCTGAATTAAAAAAATAATACCAAGCATCAAATTTTGTAAACATTCAAAAAAAAAGACCTTTCGATATGAAGGAAAATAAATTAAAATAGCCAATGACTGTTCATATTTGTTAGAAACTGACAGAGAGAATGGAATAATATGTTTCAAAAAAGGATTGGGGATCCAATTATAACCTAAAATGACATGTTCAGTAAATGTGGGCCTAGTTGTGATTTAAGGCATTTTAATGCATGTGTACACACAGAGAGACAAATTTAAAAGAATAGGGGGAAACATACTTTTTGACCTAAAAACTCTTCAAAAAATCATAAGAAAGGTAAATAAATACTATAATTAATAAAGGGAAGTAATGGAATAAATTATCTTAAAGTTTATAGGCTATTTTAAGAGAGCAATATTAATATAGAAGGAATGCAAAGGATCCATGTTCCTAAAGGGCAAATAATAACAGTAAAAAGGAAATTTTGTGTAAGTCCCTAAGATTTAGTAAGAACTTTATGTAAATATATATATGTATATATAATTTAATCAGTTTCATTGTTTTCTGTAACAGAGAATATTAGAATGGAAGGTGACACAAATCAGGAGGAGATAGAGAATTTTGTGGAAGCAAGAGAGGTTAAAAAGTGAGAATGATTTTGAACTAAGTCATTTCATAAGTTGTAAAGAGAGGCAGATCCCTAAAGTTTCTTAGCAATAAATATGACATTGGAAAAATGTACAAGATATGGATTGGAATGGGGAAGAAAACGTACAGTCATTTTTGTTACAATTCTGGTTTGAAAATGCTAACTTCTTTCATATCATTAAAATAGTAGGGAACAATTTTAGCATAATGTGAATTTTGCCATTACTTATGTATGATTTGCCTTTTATTTGTTTTTTTTTCCTTGTTAAATAGTTGTTTATTGGAAAAAGTGGGCTGAGGAGGGGTCACTAGATTCACCAGAGAGCAGTAGCACCACACAAGTTAGGAGTGATGGGAGAGGTCAGCACAAAGCACTGGGATCTCAGCCTCTTCCTGGGCTGTGAGGAATGGCCTGGAGTGTTAGGGCATACCCAGATAGAAGGCCTTGACTTAGAGCAAAAGACAAAACCAGTATTCATCACCATACATCTGCTGAACTATGTTATCATCATCATATGACTTGCCTTTTAAAAACAGACCATTTGCTATGGTCTAGAAAAATTATAAAGAAATGCAAAGTTTCAAGAATTCTAAGTACAGCTTTTATAGATAAAATTACAATAAAAATAAAGATTAACTAAGAAAACACAAGAATAGATATTAGTGGAAATTTCATGGATAATATTCTGTAAAACTAATGTCTCTAAGAACAAATTATAGTAAAAACTGGAAACTTTATACAGGAAAATGGTAATGAGATAGCATTTTAAAATTTCTGAGACATAGTTAAGGAAGCATCAAATTAAAAACTATATATCTATTTAAATTAATAAAATAAAAATAAAGATTTAAAGAATTAAGTATTCAATTGAATTTATTGAGAAAGTCATTCATAAACAAATCCCAAATTAAAAAAAATCTTAAATAGGGAAAAAAAAACTGATGAATTTAGAAAAATAGAATTTCTAAGAAAAATGAAAGTAGGTTTTTAAGGACCTAAAAAAATCTTACTTTAATTAAGCTAATCAAAATTATCAAAGAGGAAAATTTTCAGTATTTTAAAAATAAGGATATGATAAAATACATAGAAGAAACCAAATTATCAAAATATAATATAGTAACAATATGATGTATAACATTATGGAAATTGTTTTACCATATTAATCAATAATTTTGTTCCAAAAGATTTGCAAACACTAGAGACATATAGCATTATTCAAAAAATATACAAAAATTCTTAGAAAAATAATTCATTTTTAAAGGCACTTAAAATACTGCCTTTTGGGACTATCAATACAATAAAATTGATGTTGTTACATAAATTATATTACACATAGTGTTTTAACAATTGAAATATCATTAAGATATTTCATAGAGCCAAATTAAAATAAATTTAAAATAAAAAGTTCAAGGTCAATAAAAATAATGAAAAATATGGAATAAAAGAAGTACTAGTCTTCTAGGCCTCAAGTTATCCTAAAAAGCATTAGTCATCAAAACTGTTTGATGTGATTTTTAAAAAATTGAAAATAGATTATTAGAACATGTCAGAGGACATTTTTTAATTGAACTAATTAAACCAATGTTTTGTAAAACTGACAACAAAAGGGGCAGCTAGGTGGCACAGTGGATAGAGCATCAGCCTTGAAGTCAGGAGGACCCAAGTTCACATCTGGCCTTAGACACTTAACAGTTCCTAACTGTGTGACTCTAGGCAAGTCACTTAACCCCCATTGCCTCAGCAAAACAAAACAAAACAAAAAACAACAAAAAAAAACTGTCAACAAAAATTAATTTGGCAAGGAATTCCCTACATGAAAATAACTTCTGGAAAACAGGAAATAACTTTGCCTGAAATTGAGTTTAAACCAGCAAAGAATACCGTATTCTATATAAGTGAAAAATGGGAACACAGTTTTAAAGGACATGTGTTGGAAAATTTGAAAAAAAAAAACCTGTTTTACATGTACATCATGGAAATTACTATTATGTGAATTCTTAATGGAAATTTAGAGAGAAATATGTAAGATAAAATATATAATTTCAATTACATGAAATTGAACAGCTTTTGTATTCACAAAAATCAATAAAACTAAAACAAAAAGGCCATGCCCTAGATTGAAGGAAAAAGATTATTTTCATGAAACATTTCTCATAAGAGACTGATGACCAAGGTTAATAAGGACCTAAAATAAAGATATTAGACCAAGTTATTCAGCCTAATGATAAATCAATATGAAAAAAATGTTACCTTCAAAAGAATCATGACCTAGCCACAACCATAAGACTGCTTCAAGTTAATCATCAAAAGACAAATACAGATTAAGGAAGATATGGCAATCCTATTTGGGAATGGATGAATAAATGTAGTACATGGTTGTCATAGAGAATTCAGAGCTCAAAAAATTTTAATGTTAAAAATCACATATTTTTTTAAAAGTGAAAAAGACATAAGAATTATACAGAATAAAAAAATTCAAGGAAGATTAGGTTATGAAGCAAAGTCTGTAGATTATCAGTTATACAGCTTCTAGAGTTGCAACCTTCTTAGTTTACTTAATAAATGTTTTACTAATGAGTTAATCAATATTAATAAGTCTCTATACATACAAAGGTGACATTTAAAGTGTAGAACTGTCTTTGGGAGGGGATGTGTGAATGAGGAAGGAAAAAATTGGAACACAAGGTTTTGTAAGGTTCGATATTAAAAAAAAGAACTATCTTTGCATGGATTTTGAAAACAAAGTTATTATTTAAATCCTAGAACAGACATAAGACAGTATAAATATAAATATACAATGCAGCTATGTGTTTACAAGACAATATCTATATAGTCTAACTTCAAGGCTCAAAGAAGCTACAATTGTCCCAGTCAGTCAAAAAACCACAAGAAAAGTAAATATGTATTTTTATTACATTATTCCTCCAAATAGGACACTGATTACATTTAAAATGGGACCTCAACTGAGCAAAAGGTTCACAATATGATTGAAACTGACAAAAGAGTTCATGCATTAGTTTCAATAAATCATAAGTATAATTTGAAAGAAAACAAAACATTACTAATCCAAAAGTTTAATTAAATAAATTCCTGCTTCTACTCTGATCAACCATTACATGCCAGAGTGCACTCAGGATGTGTGTGTATATGACTATAACTCCCAATATATGAGTACACAAAATGTTTTAAATCTATGTTGATCTGAGAGATTTTCTATTTATGGTTCAGTTACAAGTGCATTTAAATACAAATCACTAGAAATATAATTATCTGACAAAAATAACCTATGTCAGACAATAAAATGCTATATTATTACACTATGATATAATTTAAATTCTTGATGATAATGATCCTTTTCTAAATATCTATTCCAATTTGTCATGTAATAGTATTTACAAAGAGTAAGCTTGGTTTCATATTAAGCATAGATCAGGTCAAGTTGATTTCTTTCCTTATTCAGTCATGGTAAGCAGAAAGATTAAAGGAATTCTACAGACATAGTCTATTAAAATTTTAAGAAATCATCTGATGAAATCTCCTAGGTGTTTCTTTTAGAGTAGGTAAAGAAATGTGGGCAATGTTCCCTCACTCTATTATCTATATACAGAGAAAATGAAAAAAAAGGGAAGTCAGGGGCAAGTTTTTTAAGGCAAAAGCTCCTTAACATGAAACTCAGGTAAAACAAAAGAACAGAGGGAATATGAAAAGTGTACCAGCTTGTATGGAGATGGGGAGGGGAGATTGCCTCAATCCTGAAGGAAAAAGAATCATCACCCAGAAAGATGTAGGCTGGTGAAAATTGAATTCATCAACATGGAATAAGGTGAGATATCCTTAAGATGGAGCCTTCAGGGAAAGCCATCAAAAAAGGAGTCAGAAAGTAAAAAAGAACAGAATATCAGGCAATAAAAGACTGAAATTATCAAAAATCTAGACTCTCCATCTTTTATCTCTAGGCATTTTCTCTGACTGCCTCCCAAGTCTAGAATATTCTCCTGCTTTTTTTCCCCCAATATACTGTCCTCCCTAATTTTCTTTAAATTCCCTTCTATAGAAAGCCTCTAATTTCTACTC
The DNA here is from genome assembly GCF_902635505.1 of Sarcophilus harrisii. NCBI lineage: Eukaryota > Metazoa > Chordata > Mammalia > Dasyuromorphia > Dasyuridae > Sarcophilus > Sarcophilus harrisii. The sequence continues at coordinate 81,855,743 of NC_045429.1, read as the reverse complement.
TTTCCTCTTTTACTTAGTTTCTTTTTGTGCTATATATACATTGTTTATACATAATTCTTTGCTTACTGTGCCCTCACTAAATTTTGAGTTCAGAGGGAAAGAAATTTCTTTTGTCTCTTTTGAAGTCCTTAGCATTTAGCATAGTTACTGTCATGTACTAGTTGCTAAATAATTGTTTATTGACTGAGTGAAGGCTGGGATAAATAAAATAAACTTACATTTGAGATGAATAAAAATGAATCATATATTTAGAATAAAAATCAATTTTATAAGGAAAAATGGTTTGAAACATTGCTTGATAGCATTTTATCCAAATAAGAATAAACTATGTTAGTAGTGTACAACTTTACTGTGAGCTGACAAAATAATATGGTAATCGAAAATCTAATATAATATTAAGCTACATTGAAAGTCATAATGTCTGACAATAAAAAGATGATAATCCTACTATACTCTGCTCTGGCCAGACAACTTCTGAGGTAATTTGTTCAGTTCTGATTGCTGTATTTTAGGAAGATTTACAAGTTGAAAGACAAAATAATGGAAAGTAAGCAGGATAGTATACATTCTTGAGTTAATGCCAAAATAGAATTAGTTAAGGGAACCTGGTATGTTTAAAGAAGTTAAGACTTCAAGTAGGTATGACATTTTTATTCTCTTATTTGAAGAACTCTTCCATAGAAAACAGATTAGATTTTTCTTTGAGTCTAGAATCAAATCAATCACAATATATATATATATATATATATATATATATATATATATATATATATATATACACACATAGGGAGAGAGATGGAGATCTTACAGAAATGTACATAAATATAGTATGTTCTTATATGTATATATAGATATACAAATATATATATATATATGATATTTTTTAAACTTAGGAACAATAAAGTATCATGTCATTCAAGGTATAAAGAAAAATTCTTAATCAGATGTGCTTACAGCAAGGATAAACACACAGTTTTATGCAAAAATATAAATCTAGCATGTAAGTATATTTTTTTTTACCAAAAGAGTAACACATATTGACAAAAAGGCAGGGTAAAACATTACACATTTATGATAAAGTCTCAAAACCTAATAAGTTGACAAAGATATATAAAATTCAAGGTCATCAATAAACAAGTACAAGAAATGAATTTAAAATTGTCAAAAAAGTCAAAATTTTCAACAACTACATAGAATGTTTAAAATCTGCAATAATTAATGAAATTTTTTAATCCATTCTATTTTATTACCATATTTCAATGTCTCTGTGACCTCATGGGTTATAAAATAGAATATTATTTTGGCATAAAAATAATAAAAGGTATAGATTTAGAGAAACTTGGAAAGACAAATTCAAATTGATTAATGAGAACAACTATTAGAACAATTTACACTCTGACTATAATCATATACATAGAAATAACTTTGAGAGCAGTACCTCAAACATAGTAGGCATTTAATAAATATTTATTGACTCACAGATTATGATAAAACTAATCAATGCTAAGATCAATCATAAGACTGAAAAGGAAGCATGCCAGTGTTTGGGATGATAGCTGATAAATTTGATGCACAGAAAGACATTTTCAGACACAACCAAATATGTCACTTTGTCTTACTTGACAAAAGAATATTTCATGTGTTGGAAGTTGTGGGAATGGGTTGATTTGGTTTGGGGAAGCAATAGTGATGTATAAAAATAAGTGAAATATCAATGAAACTTTTTTTCAATATACATACAAGAGTAGAAAAAGTGCAGAAGGTACTTTCATAGTAAATTTAATATATCTCAAATATATGGGCTGAAAATTCACATTATTATGAACAATTCACCTTGAAGTATTTTAATCTGTTGATATTTGTCAAGTTCATAACAAATAAATAAAATTAAAGATAAAACATAACAATAAATAAAGGTTGTCTTCTAAACTAATGATTGCCATCTATAGATTAAGAGCTTGCAGATTTCCTTAATAGATACAACTACTGAGTTAACTTTAATCAGCCATCTTCTTGTTGGCAATATTAATTAAACCAAAAGGTGAGGAGGAAGAATTCAACAAATGTCTTAAATAAAATGTTTTAGTTCTTCTCATGTGCTCTGAGAAAATAGATGAAAATGCAATACTTTATGCCTCAAGGAGCATATGTTTTATTTTACTCCTATACTGCCAGTATCGTGCAGGAATAGCAGAGTTAGATCTAAGTGGAAGAGTAATTCTCTAGAGGTGATAGTTTTTCAGAAGTTCGTGTTTATAGGTGACATTACTGAGAAAGAGCTAAACAAACACAAGCACTCTGCGTATAATCAGTGAGATGAATAACCAATTAAAAAAGAACAATTAAATGATCTACAAACTAAAGTGTAAGGGAAATCAAAATTGTAGGTAACACAAAAGGTAATGGAAAAACACATGTCAGTATAATCAAGTTGCAGTATATTGCTAACAAGGAGGTATTAAGACCCAGAATTAGACTTCTTAGGTCTTTCAGTTAGTCACTGGATTCACTATATATTTTGGATCAACAAAACAGTTAGGTATTGAGTGATATATACTATTTCACTTTACTTCCTTGCAAGAAGGGTTGGCAGGAAATGATAATGACTAAATTTTTTATAGGTTTTAGAAAACTCATGTTTCATGTCAGTAGACTGGTTCTAGGAGAAGCTTTAAATGTAGAACAACATAGTATAATGTTCAATAATTCATATTATTGTGAGTAATTCTTTTTTGTTTGTTTTTGTTTATTAGAGTCATGTAAACAATGTCTAAAAATACACTTCTGCTTTTACAGGGAGCAAAATGCACTAATTTAATGAATAGAATTCTATGGAAATTGCTGTATTTCCTTTTATCTCTAATTGCATTATTCTGATTTTTTTTCCATATTTTAATACTTTGAGCTCCTGATTCTCTCCCTTTTCTCCACCCTTAGCTCCCCATAAGAAACCATATGTGAAGTCACACAAAGCATTGCCTTAAAAGAAAACATGCATTCCTCCTCAAAAATATAAACAACCCTCAAGAAATATAAAGTGAGAAAGTATGAAACAGAGACAGAGTAAGAGACAGAGAAGAGACACAGAGAGAAAGAGAATGCCTCTGTCTGTATTCAGGTATAAATAGTTATTTCTCTGGCTTAGATTTTCCATCTTAAGTCCTCCAGAATAGAAATGCATCATTGTATTGCTGAAAATAGCAAAATGATTCACAGGAGACCATCCCAAGAACTCTATGATCATTTTGTCCACATTTCTCTTTACTTGAGTTCATGGAGGACTTTTCAGGTTTTTCTGAAACCACCCTGCTTTATTTCCCATAGAACAATAAAATTCCATTACAGTCACATACCACAATTTATTCAATCATTTCTCAATTGATGGGCATGCCCTCAGTTTCCATTTTTTTTTTTTGCCCTGAGAAGATTGCTGCTACAAGTATTTTGATACATCTAAGTTTTTTCCCCCTTTTTTAAATATTTTGGTATTCATGGCTAGTAGTAGTATTATCAGGTCAAAAGATATGACTGAATTTAGAGCCCTTTGGGTATAGTTCATATCATTTGATCATTTATGAATTGGGGAATGTTTCTTAATTTTGTTATAAATTTGATTCAGTTCCCTTTATGTTTGAGAAATAAGGGCTTATCAGAGAAACTTGCTTCAAAATTCTTTTTTATAATTTCTATTGCTAACTGTATTTTTCCTCATTTATTTTATTCTTTCTCCTTTTACCCTGTTTGTCTTCAAAAGTGTTTTCTTACCAACCCACTCCCTCCTCCAATATGCTCTCTCTCCTTCCTGCGACCAATTCCTCTCCAATTTTCCTTCAAGGTAAGATAGATTTCTATATCTGTTTTGACTGTGTATGTTATTTCCTCTTTGAGCCAGTTTTGATGACAATAAGGTTCACTCACTCATCCTCTCCTCCCTTTCTTTCCCTTCATTTTAAAAGCTTTTTCTTGTCTCTTTTTAAAGGCAGATAATTTACACCATTCCACTTCTCATTTTTCCTTTTTTCTAATACATTCTCCTCTCACCTCTTAATTTTCCTTATTTTTAAAATTCGTATTCAATTCACATCTGTGCCCTCTACATTATATTTACTCCTTCAAACTGCCATAATAATGATGAGAATGTTCCGATGAGTTACAAATATCATCCTCCCATGTAGAAATGTATACAGATAAACCTTAGTAAACCCCTTGAGATATCACTGTGGATAACATCCTTAGGCTTCCTCTGAGTCCCATATTTGAAAATCAAATTTTCTATTCAGTTCTGGTCTTTTCATCACAAATGCTTGAAAATCCTCTATTTCATTGAATTTCTTCCTTTCCCTGTGAAAGATAATAACTTTTGGGGATAGGTGACTCGTGTTTGTAATACTAGCTTCATTGCCCTCCAGAATGTCACTTCCAGGTCTTTTGGTTCTTTAATGTAGAAGCTGCTAAATCTTGTGTTATCCTGATTGTGGTTCCATTATATTTGAATTGCTATTTTGTTTTCTGTATGCTTGCAATATTTTTTAATCAATTAATCTAGAAGTTCCATAATTTGGCTATAATTATTATAATACTATCATATGTATATATTCATTTTGGTATCTCTTTCAGTAGGTACAATTTCTATTTTATGTTTAGGTTCTAGAATATCAGGACAGTTTTCCTTGATAATTTCTTAAAAGATGATAATGAATCATGATTTTCAAGGAGACGAATAATTGTAATTATTTCTTCTAGATCTATTTTCCATGTTAGTTGTTTCTCTAATGAGCTATTTGACATGATTTTTCTATTTTTAAAAATTCTTTAAATTTTGATCTCTTGTATCTTGATTTCTCCTCAAGTCATTAGCTTCCATTTCCTCAATTCTAATTTTTAAGAAATTATTTTCATCAGTGAGCTTTTGTACCTCCTTTTCCAAATGGTTCATTTTGCCTTTTAAGCTATTGTTCTTCTCATTAGCTTTTTGTATTTTCTTTTACATCACTGAATTTTTCCCCTAATTTTTCCTCTATCTATTACTTGGATTTTCAAATCCCCTTGAGGGGCTGTGTTCTGGGCTCCCTTCCTCTCTTGGGTAATGAAACTTTTCTGCTGGCCTTCCAAGATGACTTTGGCTTGGGAGGTCTTCGAGGCACCAGTGTTTGAACTAATACAGAGGTCCCTAGGCCAGTTCTTGCTTTGCTGATGAGGTGCTAAGTTGTGGGTGGGACTGCACTGGTGCAGACCTCCCACCCTGGTGCAACAGATCTTTCCTGTTGATTTTCTAAGGTGTCTTTAGTTGGAAAATGGTTTACTCCATCGTTTTGTGTGTTCTGATGCTCTAAATTTTGTTTAGTATTATTATTTAAAGGAATTTGGAGCAGTTTAAGGGAGAGGTTGGACAATCTTTATTCTGCTTCTTGGCTCTGTCTCTCAAAATACTTTATTTTTTAAAAAGACAATTTCTGATATTAGAACCCCCTGGTTAGTTCATGCTCCCCATATTCTTTTGATTAAGAAACAGTCCATCAACCTAGTAAAAAGCTTATGTGGAAGATAAATGCTTTTTCACCTTTGGTATCCTTAATAGTTCTTCATAATATTGTAATTTCAAATGATTCACTCACTGTACTTTGTTCTTAGTGAAATATGGGGTACAAAATCGAACACAAAACTCTATATGTGGTATGACAAGTGAAAACTTGTCCCTGATTTATACACTTTATTTGGAATCTAACACTAGGTTTAGAAAAGTTCTGAGAATCCATATGGTCCAATTCTCCCCTTTGGCAAATGAGGGAAAAAATGCCCAGAGATGTTATTGGCATGACAATGTCATCCAGATAGTAACAGGGGCAGAAATTAAATATGCCTCCTCTAATTCCAAATCCAGGAGGTGGTACTAGTCCTGGTGCTGGTGGTGGTACTGGTGATAGTTTTCCCTTCTCACTGTGCTTCCCAAGATTTCATTATGTGTACATCTGTCTGTATGTATGTGCATATAAAGCTAAAGATTCTCACAACATATCACTGAACCATGTTGTGTTTGCAATCAATTAAGCCTCCAGTTGGCTGTTATGGATTTTAATCTTTCCCCTCTTTAAACTTTCCTATTCACAGGGAATGAATCTTCCTCAAGCACAACTCTGACAATGTCATTCCTCTACTAAAGAAAGGCTCTTGACTCAAGCATAAAATATAAACCACTTAGCTTGGCTCTAACTCCAAAATGCCCTTTCATTTTTTTGTAACATTATTCCTTTTCATGCATTCTAAGCCAAACTAGCTTATTTTTGATTCCATGAACTTGTCATTCTCCATGTAATAGATGCATAAGCCTTGAAAATACTATCTCCATCCCTAGATCACATTCCTTCCTGTTGATTTTTAAAATTCCTAGTTTCCTTCAAAGCCTGACCTATATATCCTTTCATATGGGAAACCTTTCTTGATTCACATATAACAGTTCTCTCAACCTCCTCTAATTATCACATAACACATACATACATACAAAAATATGTATTTATGTATGCATGTATACATTTTAATCCCCCATTAAGTATGAAAATGTCTGAAGACAGGGGATAGTGCATTTTTTGAACCCCTAGTGCTAAGAATAGGCAGTAAATTATTTTTGTGTTAATGTGCTTTTAAGCCTATTTTCTTTTTCTTTGATTTGTACAATTGATTTCTGAACTTAAAAATAGTACTTTACATTCATACCTTTAAAGCATTATCATTTTGTTCTTTTTGGATCCTCAGTCTAATCAACTGACATTTTTTGAATCTTACTTATTGAATGCATCAAGTAACCTTCCACCATTCATACTTTTAGTCAAGTCACCAGAAATATTTTGAACAGATTATAGATGAGTTTAACAGATGAGTTAATAAGTTTACAATATGAGTTAACAGATGAGTTAAATAATAATTCAACAATAAGTTAAACAATAAGAACTTTACTAAATGTTCTCAGTGTCTACATAGATGTAATAATTGATCATTGGCTATATTTTTTACTATTTTTTTTCTGAAGCAATTGGGGTAAAGTGACTTGCCTAAGATCACACAGCCAGGAACTATAAAGTGTCTGTGGCCAGTTTGAACTCAGGTCCTCCCAACTTCAGGCTGGTGATCTATCCACTATACAAACTAGCTGCCCCCAATTTTTGCTCGTCTATAATCATACATTTCTGTCCTCTTATCTGATTAGCTTTTTTGATTCTTTCGTATAGATGACTTTGTCAGATGACTGGTTAAGTTTCATATGCTCTGTGTTCTTGAAATTATTCTGGTTCACCAGTCTAAGAAATATAACAAAAAATGAATTATTTAGAGGATTTGTTTCTTTTGCAATTACCTAAGGTGGTTAGAACATATCAATAAGCCAACAAGTTTTCTTATGTCTAAAAAAGTTTTCATAAAATTATCCCTATTGTCAGCATAACTCATACTAATATCTCCATTTCTCAACTTAACTCATTTCACTGAAGCTGTTCTTCTCTGAAATTATACTCACTTTATCACAAGGATACAGATAACTAATCTTAAATATATTCTCACATACCCTCCCCCAGAAGAATTTAAAATTGGTAAAAACTTGGTAAAAGTTTTAAATAAAAAGCTATCCCTTGGTAATGAAGATAGTTATCTATATTTTAGATTAATGCCTTAGAGGCCAGAATGATTTAATATGTTTTACATAGGAAGAATTAAGCAAAAAGGGTAGGAACATATCGACATTCTGACTTTATCAAGAATGCAGTAAGAAATTATGATTAATTGTACCTGATGATAAAATTGTTAATTTTAAAGTTGATAGAACCTTGTATATCCAGTTCTTCCAAGAAGTAGTTCACTTTAGGGAGCAAAGAGGAGGGTGCTGATATAATTTCTTCATATTGCTCTAGTCAAGATTATCTTGAAGCTAGTCCCTAAGGTCTTTGAGGAAATGGAAATCTCCATTCTCTATTTTTAAAAAAGTATTTTAAAAGAAATGTTGAAAGCAAGTTCTATTAACTAGGTAATGATACATCTCAGGGGGGCTGAAACCAATATTGTGAAGAAGCTCCAATGTTCAATTATAGATGATCATAATTTGCACTTCTATTGAATTTTTTGCAACTAAAGTGAAAGATTTATTACTTACTTCCCTAGTTTTGTCAGGCTCTGGGCCAGGTTTCATTTGCATTGTTGTTCTATACTCTAGTCAAACTGAACATGTATTTATAAATGATCATTTATCATACTCCCTCCCTCCCTCTTAAAGAAATATTCAGAATGTGTCCATGCATTATTCTGAGAATGAAAGTTAATTGAAAGAGATACCCTTTTTATACTCATACACATGTGAATTTATATGAGCCTGCTCTGTTAGGTTTGTGGTCGGCTCCTGTCCCCCGTATGTACATATTAACCAAGGCTGTCCAGACAGTCTTAATGAGCTCCTGAGATATTCAAAGCTTTACACCTCAGTGCTCAGATGATGTCTGTATGATTTCCATATTGAAGAAAATAAGTCTTAAAAATTCTATTATGATTGTTCAAGAAGTTTCACTTCAGCCCCTCTCCCTAACAAGGGATAAAAGAGAGAAAAGGTATGAAGAAAATGAAGAAATGATACTGAATAATCCTATAGATCCATTATTGAATTCAAATGTAGCTGAAGCTGATTCCTGTAACTCTTCCACAATGCCAGGATTTCCAAAAATGTGATTCAGTGTGAATCTTTTTATGGCCACAGAGATATGTGTTATCATTTAATTTTACAAGCTTTACTATGATGTTTATTTATTTTTTTTTGGTCACACATGATGTGACTAAAAATCTTTTTAATTGTCACATAAAATATCATATACAATGTTTTATATATGTGTATATTATATATTTTCTATATATTTACATATATGAATGTATATTATATATGTATGTGCATGTGTAAATATGCATATATATGTATATGTATATGTTAGCAAAGCAAAAGAAGGAAAATCTATCTTTGCCTATAGAAAAGTAGAAGAATAGTTAAATAAATGTGTGTCTGATGTGGTATGTTGGGGGTGTTATAGATGTGAGAGTGAATTAAGGGAGAATGGTGAGAAACAAAACAGTTTTGTTTTGTTTTGTTTTTGAGATGAAGGCAAGTGAAAGAAGGAGGGAAAGCAAAGAGAAGGAGGGAGTGGAAGAAAGGGAGATAAAATAGGATTGAGGGAAATACAAGATAATCATAACCAAATGTGAATAATATGATTCACTCATAAAATAAAACTGGATAGCAGAAGGGACTATAATTATTTTTTAGTTTACAGTACAATTAAAAGCTTTATCAAAGGCAGGATCTGTTTAATTTTTGTCTTTTTATCCCCCGGGCCTACTTTATTATCTGACACAAAATAAGCAGAAGTATAATAAATGCTTATTGAACTGAATGTTCTTCAATATGATATTTGGTTGTACAATTCTAATAATTTCTGCAATGGGACATCATTCTTACTTTTCTGAGAATTCTATTTCCTGAGAATTCTGAATGTGTTTGACATATTTTCAATGCTTAATAAAAAACTTTTTAAATCTTCTACCAGACCTGCTGCTGATCATCAACGCATTGTGAACTTTGAATTTACAGTACAATGTAAGCTTTATCAAAGGCAGGATCTATTTAATTTTTGTCCCCAGTGCCTACTATATTATCTGACACAAAGTAAGTAGAAGTATAATAAATGGTTATTGAACTGAATGTTCTCCTTCAATAAGATATTTGAATGTACAATTCTAATAATTTCTACAGTGGGACACCATTCTTATTTCCTGAGAATTCTGTTTCCTGAGAATTCTGAATGTGTTTCTGACATATTTTAAATGTTTAATAAAAAAAAAAAAAACTTTTAAAATCTTCTACCAGACCTGCTACTGATCAACACATTGTGATATAGCTTTCCTGCTGATCTCTTAAAAGTTTTCTTCATCTAGAAAATTGTTTCGCCCTGACCCTGTGTTGGCTCTGCTACTTCAGAATTCATTGTTAGTTCTTTGGAGGGGAAGTGGGAAAGTTCAGATATGTTTCTATCTCTACTAAACCACCTTGATCTCCTGCCTCTCTCTACAAATAAAATTAAAGAGAATTAAACATGTTTGAATATGTAGGGTGAGTCAGGATTAAGAATCAAGGATAACTAATAGTTTGAGAAGCACATAGTTCTATACATATATTTTAATCATGAATACTGATATTTATATTACTTGGTTTTCCCATTTGCTAGAAATCAAACTGCACTAAACTGTAAAATATATTGAAAGTTAGAGTGGTATGACAACCCAAAGGAAACATATTATAGCTATTTAAATAATAATGATGTTAAATATTACATAATATTTATAAATGATACTGATAGAAGTTTTCTTTTCCTGAATGTGAGATCATAGATCAAACTTTTATAAGCAAATGTATTCATGTACATATATATGTTTATATTTTTAACTAAGAAAAGTTATATTTTCTTCTACTTAATTATAAAATATTCTCCTGAATCAGAGAAGGCACATGTGAACTTATTCTTCACTTTGTCCTTTTTTTATTTTTAAGATAAATCCTAGAAGGTTATGTGTGATGGTCTCCTTGATTCTAGTCAGAAAGGGTAAGAAATTAAGCATTAGCTAGAAATTTAAATTCTAACCACAAAAATACATAATCCAGATACATGCACACGTGTTACATATACAAGAATCAACAACAAATTAGGGCATTTTTTTAATATTTTAGAGAAACGTGCCATCCATCTTAAAACTAATCTTTTAGGAACATTGCTTATGATATTCTTGAATTATTTCAAGTGGAAGTCATAATTAATCCCCTAAATGGACCACAAAACAAACTAATACTACTTATATTCTCCACAAGTCTCTATTTTGCTCTTTGGTCACCTATAGTTATTATTCTTTGGAAAATGTGGAATGCAAAACACACATAGTGAAAGGGAAGAAGGAAGAGAGAAAGAGAGAGAGAGAGAGACAGACAGACAGACAGACCCAGAGACAGACACACAGAGAGAGAAATAGAGAAGGGAAGGAGGAAGAAACAGAGAGACAGAGAGAGAGAGAGAGAGAGAGAGAGAGAGAGAGAGAGAGAGACACACAGAAAGACACGCAGAGAAAGACACAGAGGCAGAGAAGGAAGAAAGAAAGAGGCAGAGACAGGTGAAAGAAAGAGAGGCAGAGATGGGGAAAGAAAAAGCGAGACGGGAAAAAAAGAGAAGAAGGGAGAGAGGGGGAAAGAGAGATACACAGACAGACCAACAGAGACACAGAGAGAAAGAGGAGGGAAGGAGGGATGGAGGGAATGGAACAGAGAGAGAGGCCACAAGCTTTGTTGGGAGAAAACTGGCATTAAAATATGTTTGTGTGTTTTCCAGGGAGCAGCTTGGGATCATTTTAAAGTATCTCACTTTGCTATGCAATCCATCATATTCCTTCCTATTCAATTCTTAAAGCAGTTGTCATTGTCTATGTATACTGCTTTTCCATGGTATACATCCTTACATATTGATGGAATAACACAATGGATAAACTATTTATAGAGAATTTATGGGAAGATTTGGAAAATATTGTAAAAGGCAAAGATGTACTACAATGTGTATATATGAAGTGATTAAGAAAAAATATTATCACTAACAATATACTTTGGGATTTATGCTCTTCTGAAATAATTTTATTAAATTTAACATTCACCTATATACAAGTATTTTTAACTTGTGGTGATATGTCTATACTTACATAATCCCTCACAGATCTAGATCACAGATTTGAGATCCTGGATTCTACCACCTGTAGCTTATTTAATTTGAATGGTAGCATGAATCAATTCAATGCTTTGATCTTCTTACTGAGACAAAGGTCTCTCTGAAAAATATTTTTTGCTAAGTTTATTAATAAACTTTTGAAAATAATCATTTTTGAAGATGGAGGAAAGGATATGTTTCTTTCTGATCTTCTCCCATGACCCTCACACTAATTACCAAAGCCACCCTCTGAATAAGCTCTGGATGGCAGAATACATGAATGCTGGGAGGGAAACAAATTATCAGAAGAAGATAATTTTGAAGATCACTAGAATGGTCTATTTCAATTGGAAACGAGAGGGAGGCAGCCAAGGGCCAGCAGCTGAGCACAAACACCAGCACAGACAGTGCAGAGCCCTGGGGCAGAGCAGATTCTGCCTAGCAGAGAATCTTAGGGGAGTAATCTTCAGCAGTGTTGGCCACTCTGCCCTGGCTGCAAGCCAGTAGATTAGCAGAGAAGTTATAAAACATAGAACATAAACACAAAAGATCCACAGTGAACCCCAAAACGCCAGAATCTCATGGGACCTGGCTACACCCACCAAGCACCGGGAGTGAATCAGCACTGACACAGCATAGCTGCTTGGAAAACCTCTCCCTGTCCTAAAAGCAGATCTTAACTTTTTTTTTTTATTTAATAGCCTTTTATTTACAGGATATATGCATGGGTAACTTTACAGCATTAACAATTGCCAAACCTCTTGTTCCAATTTTTCCCCTCCTTCCCCCCCACCCCCTCCCCCAGATGGCAGGATGACCAGTAGATGTTAAGTACATTAAAATATAAATTAGATACACAATAAGTATACATGACCAAACCGTTATTTTGCTGTACAAAAAGAATCAGACTCTGAAATATTGTACAATTAGCTTGTGAAGGAAATAAAAAATGCAGGTGGGCATAAATATAGGGATTGGGAATTCAATGTAATGGTTTTTAGTCATCTCCCAGAGTTCTTTCTCTGGGCGTAGCTGGTACAGTTCATTACTGCCCCATTGGAAATGATTTGGTTGATCTCGTTGCTGAGGATGGCCAGGTCCATCAGAATTGGTCATCATATAGTATTGTTGTTGAAGTATATAATGATCTCCTGGTCCTGCTCATTTCATTCAGCATCAGTTCGTGTAAGTCTCTCCAGGCCTTTCTGAAAGCATCCTGTTGGTCATTTCTTGCAGAACAGTAATATTCCATAATATTCATATACCACAATTTATTCAGCCATTCTCCAACTGATGGACATCCATTCAGTTTCCAGTTTCTAGCCACTACAAAAAGGGCTGCCACAAACATTCGTGCACATACAGGTCCCTTTCCCTTCTTTATAATCTCTTTGGGATATAATCCCAGTAGTAATACTGCTGGATCAAAGGGTATGCACAGTTTGATAACTTTTTGAGCACAGGCCCAAACTATTCTCCAAAATGGTTGGATTCGTTCACAACTCCACCAACAATGCATCAATGTCCCAGTTTTCCCGCATCCCCTCCAACAATCATCATTATTTTTTCCTGTCATTTTAGCCAATCTGACAGGTGTGTAGTGGTATCTTAGAGTTGTCTTAATTTGCATTTCTCTGATTAATAATGACTTGGAGCATCTTTTCATATGACTAGAAATAGTTTCAATTTCTTCATCTGAGAATTGTCTGTTCATATCCTTTGACCATTTTTCAATTGGAGAATGGCTTGATTTTTTATAAATTAGAGTTAATTCTCTATAATATTTTGGAAATGAGGCCTTTATCAGAACCTTTGACTGTAAAAATATTTTCCCAGTTTATTGCTTCCCTTCTAATCTTGTCTGCATTAGTTTTGTTTTAACTTTTTTTTTTAATGAGTAAAAAAGTAAAGATAACTCTGACCATCGACAGTTTTAATAGTGAAAGAGAACAGTTTTCAAACCCTGAGGAGACTAAAGGCAGATTGTCTCCAGATGAAGTCTAAAAAGGTTATATATCCTGAGCCCCACTAAACAAGACTCTCCTAGAAGAAATTAAAAAGGATTTCAAAGAAGAAAAATGGGGAAAGGAAAGGAAAACTCTGCAAGAGGATTTGGAAAAGGCATATAATTCATTAAAAGATAGATTTGATAAAATGGAAAAAGAAAACAACTCCTGAAAAATGGAATTTGTGAAAAGGAAAAATAAAATAATTCCTTAAAAAATGAAATTTTTGAAATGGAAAAAAAAATTCCATTGAACAAAAAAACTCATTTAAAAATTCTATTGGCCTGATACAAAAAGAGGCAGAAAAAAAGTAAATGAAGAAAATAATTCACTAAAATTGAGAACTGAACAAATGGAAATGAATGACTAAATGAAACAACAAGAATCAGTAAAACAAACCCCCCCTAAAATGAAAAAAAAATTGAAAAAAGGTGAAATATCTAATTGGGAAAACAACTGATGTAGAAAACAGATCTAGGAGAGATAATCTAAGGATTACTGGAATCCCTGAAATACCTGATGAAAAAAAGAGGCTAGACACTATCTTTCAGAAAATCATCAAAGAGAACTGCAGGGATATCATAGAATCAGAAAGAATTCACCAAACACCTCCTGAAAGAGACCCCAAAATTAAAACTCCAAGAAATATCATGGCTAAATTTCAGAACTATTGGACCAAGGAAAAAATATTATAAGCAGCCAGAAAGAAACAACTCAAATACTGAGGTGCCACAATAAGGATTACCCAGGACCTAGCAGCTTCCACTATAAGGACTGAAGGGCCTGGAATCTGATATTCTAAAAGGCAAAGGATCTTGGAACGTAGCCAAGAATAATTTAGCCTGCTAAAATGAGCATTTTCTTCCGGGGAATAAGATGGGCATTCAATGAAACAGGGGAATTCCATTTATTTCTGATGAAAAGACCAAAGCTAAACAACAACAAAAAATAACTGGCCTCCAAATATAGGACTCAAGAGAAGCATAAAAAGGTAAAAAGTAAAGAACTTTTGAGAACTGTAATTCTGTTATGGGTATACATAGAGAGTGCATGTGTAATTTGATTTTACTGTTATAACATAAAAAAGAACCTAGAGGTGGAAAAAAGATTGTCCTGGAAAAAGGGGAAAGTGAAGGTAAAAAGAAAAAAAAATTACATCTCAGGAAGAGTCAAAGAAAATATATTATAGTTGAGGGAAAGAAGGGAGGGGATAAACAATGTATGAATCTTACTTTCATCAAATTTGGCTCTAAGAAAGAATATCAGACATATCTGGTTTCAACAAGAAATTTCTCTCACAGAAAAGTGCAAGGGGACAGGGAAAAAGGGAAGGAGTAAGTGAAATCGAACAGAAAAGAGAAATAGTAGGGAAAAGGTATAAGAAAGGGGGAGGAGCTTTAAAGAGGGAGTGGTACTTGAGGCAAGTGGTGCTCTTAAATAAAATACTGAGGAAGGGAGTAAGGGAACAGGAAAGAGAAAAGTATAATTTGGGGTTAATAAGATGGCAGGAAATACAGAATTAATAGTTTTAACTGTAAATGTGAAAGGGGTGAACTCTCCCATAAAGTTATAAGTGGATAGCAGACTGGATTAAAAGCTAGAATCCTACAATATGTTGTTTATAAGAAACACATTTAAAGCAGAGTGATATATACAAAGTAAAGGCAAAAAGCTGGAGCAGAATATATTATGCTTCAGGTGAAGTAAAAAAAAAAAAAAAAAAACAGGAGTAGTCATCCTGATCTCAGATCAAGCAAAAGCAAAAATTGATCCAATTAAAAGAGATAAGGAAGGAAATTATGTCTTGCTAAAGGGTACCATAGATAATGAAGAATAATCAATACTAAACATATATGCACCAAGGGGTGTAGCATCTAAAATCCTAAAGAAATTAAGAGAGTTGCAAGAAGAAATAGACAGCAAAACTGTACTAGTGAGGGATCTCAACCTTGATCTCTCAGAACTACATAAATCAAATCGCAAAATAAATAAGTTAAAGAGGTATATAAAATACTAGAAAAATTAGGTATAATAGAATTTTGGAAAAAACTGAATGGAGACAGAAAGGAGTACACTTTATTCTCAGCAGTTCATGGAATCTATACGAAAAATGACCATATATTAGGACATAAAGACCTCAAAATCAAATGCAGAAAGGCAGAATAGTAAATACATTCATTTTCAGATCATGATGCAATAAATTTTACTTTAAATAAAGGGCCAGAGGAAAATAGACCAAAAAGTAATTAGAAACTAAATAATCTCATCCTAAAGAATGAATGGGTAACAGCAAATCATAGACACAATCAATAATTTCATTCAAGAGAATTACAATAATGAGACAACATTCCAAAATCTGTGGGATGCAGCCAAAAAAGTAATAAGGGGAAATTTTTTATCGCGATGCTTAATTGCATAAAGCAAAATAAGAGATCAATGAATCAGGCTTGCAACTAAAAAAGCTAGAAAAAGAACAAATTAAAAATCCCCAAATACCAAGCTTGAAATTCTAAAAATAAGAGAGATTAATAAAATTGAAAATTAAAAAAACACTATTGAATTAATAAATAAAACTAAGAGTTGGTTTCATGAAAAAAACTAACCAAATAAATAAACCTTTAGTTAATTTGAATAGAAAAAGGAAAGAGGAAAATCAAATTGTTAATTTCAAAAATGAAAAGGAAGAACATTCCACCAACAAAGAAGAAATTAGAGCAATAATTAGGAGTTATTTTGTAAAACTTTATGCCAAGAAATTTGATAAGCTAAGAGAAATGGAGGAATACCTACAAAAAATACATTGCCCAGATTAACAGAAGAAGAAATAAATTAAATAGTCCCATTTTAGAAAAAGAAATAGACCAAGTTATTAAGCAACTCCCTAAGAAAAAATCCCCAGGACCAGATGGATTTACATGTGAATTCTACCCAACATTTAAAGAAAAGTTAACTCTAATACTATATAAACTATTTGAAAACACAGGGAATGAAGAATTCTTACCAAATTCCTTATATAATACAGACATGGTATTGATACCTAAACCAGGTAAGAAGAAAACAGAGAAAGAAAATGATAGACCAATCTCCCTCAGGAATATTGATGCAAAAATTTTAAATAAAATATTAGCAAAGTGATTACAGAAAATCATCCTCAAGATAATACACCATGACTAAGTAGGATTTATACTAGGAATGCAGGACTGGTTCAATATTAGGAAAACTATTAGCATAATTGACTATCAATAACCAATTTAACAAAAATCATATGATTACCTCAATAGATGCAGAAAAAGCATTTGATAAAATCCAAATGCATCCCTATTAAAAATATGAGACAGTATAGGAATAAATGGACTTTTCTTTAAAAACATTCAGTAGCAAGTATCATATGTAATGGGGATAAACTAGAACCATTCCCAATAAGATCAGGGTGAAACAGGGTTGGCCACTATCACCATTACCCTTCAATATTGTATTAGAAAAGTGCTAACTGCTAGCTTTTTCAATAAGAGAAGAAAAAGAGATTAAAAATATTAGAGTAGGTAATGAGAAAATCAAATTATCACTCTTTGTAGATAATATTATGGTATACTTAGAGAAACTTAGAGAATCAACTAAAAACTATTATAAATAAGCCCCAACTTTAGCAAAGTTGCAGGATACAAAATAAGTGCACATAAATCATCAGCATTCTTATACATCACTAACAAAATCCAACAGCAAGAGATACAAAGAGAAATTCCATTTAAAATAACCGTTGATAGTATGAAATATTTGGGAATCTATCTCCCAAGGGAAAGTCAGGAATTATATGAGCAAAACTACAAAACATTTTCCACACAAATAGTCACATCTAAACAATTGGGAAAATATCAAGTGCTCTTGAATAGGCTGAGGGAATATAATAAAGATGACAATACCACCTGAACTAATCTATTTATTTAGTGCTATACCAATCAAACTCCCAAGAAACTATTTTACTGACCTAGAAACAATAACAACAAACTTCATCTAGGAAAAAAAAGGTCAAGAATTTCAAGGGAATTACTGGGAAAAAAACCAAATGAAGGTGGCCTGTCTGTACTAGATCTAAAACTATATTATAAAGCAGTGGTCATCAAAACCATTTGTTACTGGCTAAGAAATAGAACAGTTGACCCTTGGAATAGGTTAAATTCACAGGACAAAATAGTCAATAACTATACCAATCTAATATTTGATAAACCTAAAGGCCCCAGCTTTTGGGATAAGAATTCACTATTTGACAAAAACTACTGGGAAAACTGAAAACTAATATGGCAGAAACCATATATTGACTCACACCTAATACCATATACCAAGATAAGATTGAAATAGGTTCTTGATATATATAGACATAAAGAATCATATTATAAACAAATAAGAAAAACATAGGATAGTTTACCTCTCAGACTTGTGGAGGAGGAAGGAATTTGTGACCAAAGAAGAACTAGAAATAATTATTGATAATAAAATAGATAATTTTGATTATGTTAAGTTAAAAAGGTTTTGTACAAACAAAACTAATGCAGGTAAGATTGGAAGGGAAGCATTAAACTGGGAAAACATTTTTATAATCAAAGGTTCTGATAAAGGTCTCATTTCTAAAATATATACAGAATTGACTCAACTTTATAAGAATTCAAGACATTCTCCAATTGATAAATGGTCAAAGGACATGAACAGCCAATTTTCAGATGAAAAACCTTAAACTCTTTGTAGTCACATGAAAAGGTGATCTAAATCACTATTGATCAGAGAAATGCAAATTAAGACAACTCTAAGATACAAGTACGCACCTGTCAGATTGGCTATGATGCCGGGAAAAGAAAATGACAAATGTTGGAGCGGATGTGGGAAAACTGGGACACTGATACATTGTTGGTGGAACTGTGAATACATACAACCATTCTGGAGAGCAATTTGGAACTATGCTCAATAAGTTATCAAACTGTGCATGCCCTTTGATCCAGTAGTGTTACTACTGGGCTTATATCCCAAAGAGATCTTAAAGAAGGGAAAGGGACCTGTATGTGTAAAAATTTTTGTGGCAGTCCTCTTTGTAGTAGCAAGAAACTGGAAAATGAGTGGATGTCCATCAGTTGGAGAATGGCTGAATAAATTATGGTATAAGAATGATATGGAATATTATTGTTCTGTAAGAAATGACCAGCAGGATGATTTCATAGAGGCCTGAAAAGACTTACATGAACTGATGCTAAGTGAAATGAGCAGAACCAGATTATTATACACGGCAATAACAAGATTATATGATGATCAATTCTCATGGACTTGGCTCTCTTCACCAATGAGATAAGTGATGCTAATTCCAATGATCTTGTGATGAAGTGAGCCATCTGCACCCAGAGAGAGAACTATGGGAACAGAGAATGGAATACAACATAGCATTCTCACTCCTTTTGTTGTTGTTTGCTTGCATTTTGTTTTCTTTCCCAGTTTTTTTTTCCTTATTGATTCGATTTTTCTTGTGCAACAAGATAACTATATAAATATGTATACATATATTGGAACATATATTTTAACACATTTAACATGTGTTGGTATACTTGCCATCTAGGGGAGAGGGTGGGAGGAAGGAGGGAGAAATTTGGAAAGGAAGGCTTTGCAAGCAAAGATCAATGTTGAAAAATTACCCATCCATATGTTTTGAAAATAAAAAACTTTAATAAAAATAAGTTTAAAAAATTAAAGAAAGTAGTCCTTTTTATTGAAGGATATTCTAAGAGAAAAACATTCAGTTGAGTATTTATTCAATTGTTGTATTTTGTTTATTGCTTCACAAGCACTCTGCTTCCTAACATTCTTTGTATGCCACCAAATTCTGAAGATGACAGGCAAGGAATAAAAAAAAAAAAAAAAAAAAAAGAAAAAGATAGTGAAAAAACTCTGTGATAAAAACAAACAAAGCAATTGACTGAGAGCCAGGAGATTTGTTATATTACTAACTGTAATAATTCTATTTGCAAATCTCAAATTTCTTCAAATACATGATAGTGATTTGGATTGGGCTACCTGAGATACTATTAATTTGTGAACCCATCATGTATTATTTCCATCATCAAACTAACATAATGTAGTTGGGAAACAGAATATTTTTTTCTTATATTATGACAATAATGTTGCTTAATTCACTCTGTCACACAGGAAGATAAAATTGATCAGCCAAATCTTTTTTTAAGCACTCACTATGTCCCAGATGCCATGCTAGATGGTAAGCATTTAATAACAAATTTCAAGATAACATTCTTATTCCAAGTAACAAAACAAAGGTTTCAAAGTAAAGATTATTCCATCTTTACATTTTTCTTCCACAAACACAAAGTTCACTGTTGAACCTACTTCATGCTTAGTGGAAAAAAAACAAAAACAAACAATTTTGAAAAAGTTCCTTGGTGTTGGGCTTGCTAGTAAAAGTCCTTTTCCCAGTTATTGACTTCAGAATATTAAATTTATGAAAATGAATGTGAATGATTGCTTTTCACCATTGTCTTTCTCTTAACCTATTGTATCAGACTTATATATAGAGTCATTAAATACCAGTTGTCAAAAAATTGCTTATCCATTGAAAATTCAGAACATTAATAGGAAAGAGCTTACTAGTTAAATTGGTGAACACAATTCAGAACTTGATTTCTGTACTGTCTTTTTAGCCAAATCTTTATCATTTTTACTAAACAAAATCCTCCTGTATGATTCTTCTAAAACTTCACTTTTCAAGTCTTTCATCCTGATTTTTCTGCTTATTGTTCTATTGAATTTTCCCAAAAATATATCACAAATGACTACTTAACAACTTAATCCAATGAATTTTTCTTTAGCTATACTTTTCATTTATCTTTCTGTATTTTTTGAATCTACTGAACACCTAGATCACTGAGTTTAGAGTCACTTAGGACTCTTAAGAATTCATATCTGGTCTCCAATAAGATTTTGTTAGTTGTATGATTCCAGGCAAATTTTCTTAACCTTTGTTTCCATTTTACATTTAAGGAAACTGAGTTAGATAATTATAGCACCTACCTCCCAAGGTTATGTAAGGATGAAATGAGGTGACATCTATAAAGCACTTAGAATGATTTATCATCATAGTAATCATTTATATAATGCCTACTATGTACCAATAATTGTGCTAAATTTTATTGTTGAGACATTTCATTCATATCTGACTGTGACCTAATTTAGGTTTCTCTTTGTAAAGATACTCATATGTTATTTCCTTCTGTAGCCCATTGTACAGATGAGGAACTGAAGCAAATAGTATTAAGTGACTTCCTTGCCTACAGTCACATAAGTAATAAGTTTCTGAAGCCATACTTGAACTCAAGAAGCTTAGTCTTCCTGAATCCAGGTCTAGGACTGTTTTCACTATAGCTGCCCTAATGTGGTACACGCTTTAATGTAATACTCACAACAACCTTGGGAGATAGGTGCTATTATAATGTCAATTTATAGCTGAGAAAACGGAGACGGAGAGTAAGTGACTTCCCAGAAAATAAAACAAAACAAAACAAAACAAAAAAAACCCCAAAACTAGTGTCTGAGATTGGGATTTGAGGTTGGGTATTCCTAGCCCAGCATTCTATCTACTGCCTTATCTAGATGTTTATTTGCCACATTGGAAGTATTTAACTCTTTCTTTCTATTTCTCCCTTCTTTCCTTCTTTCCTTGCTTTCCTTCTTTCCTTTCTCTACTCTCTCCCTGTCTGATTTTTTTTTCTTTTTGTTTCCTTTGCTCATCATGAATTTAATGCCCATTGTTCAAAGTTACATCTTGGATCCAATACTACTCTGTTGTTACACTCTCAAATTTATAGGTATTATCAATTACCATGGGTGAAATTATCTCTCCACAAATGTATCTTGAATCTGTACTTGAAAGTCTAATCTCTTAACAGAATGCCAGTTTTTCAATTTCAACTGTACTTGAGACAATTATACCAAAAGTCCTGTGAATATTTTGAACAGTTTAAATAGCAGTAAACAGCAGTAAAAACCAAACTAAACATCTTCCACACAAAATCATTCCTTCCTTTTTGAAGTACTGTTTCTGTTTAATAAAAAAGGAGCACAATTATCCCAGTAATCAACTTTAGATTCTGGGAAACAAATTTTGATTTTTTTCCCTCTCTCACTTCTTATGTTCAATTATTTGTCAAAGCTTTAGAAATCTATCTACACAGGCTTTCTTATTTTTGAATTCCTTATTTTAACTCACAAAGCCATCATTCTAGTTCGGGCTTTTATCACTTCTTACCTGGATAGTCTCCTAATCTTTTTTTTTTTAATTTCTAAGTGAATTCTCCATTTTATGACTTATCTTTCACATAGTTCCCTAAATATTCTTAAAGCAAAGGCTTACTCATACCAGTTTAAGTACAAGAAACAAAAAGAAACCTTTAGTGGCTTCCTGTTTCCTCTAGGGAAAAAAATGCAAACATATTACTTTAAAGGCATCCATGGTGGGTCACCTACAAAATTTCCCAGTTTCATTTCAAATTTCTCATCTCCATACATTCTGTTCATCCTAACTAGTTCAATCACTTCTGCCAAAATTTGGCACTCTGTTTTTTATATCTAGATGTTTAAAAAATTATGCTTTTACCAATATGGACCAGAGCCTCTCCTTATTCCTATTCCAATTATAATGTGACATTAAAAATGCTGTGGCAACAGTGGGTGACCTAAGATAATTACTGAAATTTGATTTGATGTTTCCTCTCCTGTTGCTGTTAATGAGAGATAAATTACATCTATAATGTCTCAATCAATTCATAGTCATTTACTCATATAACAGGTATGAAAAGTGAAAAAGGAAATTGTTTTTCCATTCATCACCACTAAGAACATGTAATATTGGTAGAATTGGTCACATAACATGTTTAAACAGTAGAAAGAGATACATACACATTTCATATACATGTATATATATACATTTACTCAGACTGTCTACTTGCATACATCTACACCCAAATACATATGTATATATACAAACTCAATATGTACCATTATTTTTACTATGATCCTGAATGTGTCAGGAAATGGGATATATGTTCTTAAAAATGTAGGGATGCTGTGAAGTAGTTATGAGCCCATTAAATAGAATCTACATGCATACATGCATTATATTCACATGCATACATTACACGTACATGCACACATTTATATATCTGTGGATATACACACACAGAAATACAGAAAATAGAAAAATTCATTGCACTACTTCTACAGAGATCCTGAATGAATAAGGGTATAGAAAACAAGTTCTTAAAAATTCAAGGATTTAGGACAAGTGTTACAAGCACACAAATATGTGAGAATAAAACCTTTTTGATATGAGAGTGGTACATCAATTTAGGGAATAAGTAGTGGAGCAAACCCTTCATGCATGGTTAGTGGATCATAATTCTCACAAATGTAACAAGACTGAGGGAAACCTGCCAAAGCCCAGTAAGCTCATTTCATATCCTACATCATTAAAAGAGTTCATATCATTTATATGGTTCTTTTCATTTTGAGATTTAGTGTCCTCAGTTTCTTTTCCCATTAAATCATCTTATAGGTTAACAGATTACCCACACAACAAATTTTGTTCCATAAAAACAAAAAAAAAAAGTCTTACCATAGAACATTCAAGAAGTACATATTATCTCTGATTAACAAAGGCCAACCATTTCCTACTTATTTTGTCTGAGTCCTAAATTCATTTTGTTTCATTAGATCCATTTGTGTAAAATCATTGCTCAAAATAATATGTTAAATATAAGGCAGATTAAGAATGCATTAACTTGGATTGGTTCCATCTCCTACTATCTTCTGTAAATTTATTCCATTGTCTTCTCTCTAGATTTCATTTGTAAACTTTATGGTTCCTGTATTATGTAGCACAGACAGCAGCCTTAATGTGACTCTACCATATGAGTGCTTATTAATGGGCATTGTGCTGCACTGACACAGGAAAACAAAACGGAACAAAACACACACATAAACAGAGATAGAGAAAGAGAGAGAGAGTAAAAGCCTGGACCTAAATTTGTTCATTCTTTTATTTAAAAAAATATGATTAATATATACCTTAAATATGGTTTTAGAAGTAGCACCATTTTTTTTTTTGAAAATTTAAGGGTTATTTTAATTCAGCCTTATTCCTACACACAAAACTTTAAATGTCACCAAATGAACTATGCCAGTGCTTTATTTGTCAGGATATTCTGGTGAAGGATCTTAGTAGGTTTCCAGAAAGAGTATTTGATAATCCAATTTCGCTTTATGGTAGGTGAGAAAAATACTGAACTTAAAGTCAGAAAAGGAGGCTCAAGGCTTGCCTCTGATAGCTATTTTACCATGTAAATTTGGGCAAATTTCTTAATTTTACTGAACTGTTGCCTCATTTGTAATATGGAGGTAATATTAAAACTAATGACACATATCTTCTATGTCACTGAATGACATGATGGAAAAATACACATATTTAGGTTTTCATATAGCTAAGTGGGTATATTATATATATATATATCAAATATGTGAAATATATATGCTATTAATCACAAAACTCTGAGAACATTATACATAAATGTGATACAAGAGAAAATGTGATAAATGCAAAAAAGAGATTTAAAGATTTAGATTATTTTAAGGAAGAAAGGTTCAGAATAGGATTGAGCCTCTAGAACAGGTAATGTAGTATTTTACAGTATATCCCAATTTCTCCTTCATAAATTATTATTACAGATTATCAGGAGGATTAATAAAAGGAGTGAGGCAGGGCTGCACAAACAATTGAACAAGTTATTCATGAGAACAAAACTCACGTACTCTAGAAACTTCAACCACAGAGAGCAAAATAAACATGCAAGCACAAGCCACATGAATAGATTAGATCCTAGAGGATCCTAGAAGGGAAAGGCATATTTACAATTTTAAGATCATAGATTCAGAGCTAGAAATGACCTTCTAAAACTGAGTTACAGAGCAGTTGTGGAATGCCCAAATTCACAGATGTACATATATGAGTAAGATCTTATCTCTGTTCTTTCTCAATCTGAGTTTAGTGCTTTATCCACTAAAACTAAGAAAACACATATATCTAACAGATATTAGAATAGGAAGGATTTAAAATTATACCTTTAGATGGATTGTTAAGAAGGGTTCATGATCAGATGCTGCCAAATGCAAAATAAATATTACAAAGTACTTTTGTAAAGAAGGAAAAAAACCTATATAAATGTTTTATAGAAGATACAAACTTAGTTGTAACACTATGTGAATGCATTAATTCTTCCCTTGTGCTTCCCTCTCACTCCAATCCTCCATTCCCCCTCCCCAAGACAGGGGAACAAATTTTTAAAAATTCAGCAATTTCTTACATACAAGGAACATCTAAGGTGAAGAGTAGGGTACGAGAAAAAGAATTTATCAAGCATTTACTACATACCAGACACTGTGCTAAGCATTTTATAAATCTCATTTTGATCCTTAAAATAACTCTGTGAGATAGTAGTTATAGACAAAGGGGAAAAAGAACTCTTGCTCAGATTTGAGCAAAAAAATTCACACCTATCTTTATATGTTATAAAAATAAATATAATAATAAAATTATTAGATATTGATCATGAAATCAATACAGGTCCTGTTAAAATGATAATTATATAGATTAATATATAATAACTATTAACTTATTTTTAATTTATGGAAGAAAACAAGCATTACTATAACAGTACAATAAAAAAAATGATTACACATGAAATTGCAAATTTATTATGCTGATCTTGCTATTCCTTTACAATAATGTTAAAGACAGTTGAGATGTTGAACTGGAGAGGACTTTCTCATGAATAATCACATTTTTGTTTGTTTACAAGTTTTAGAAAAGTTTGAGGCAAAATGTATTACTGAGAAGAAAACAGGAAAGGAAAGGTCTTTAGTCGTGGTGACCAACTGAATAGGCAGCCTGGTGAAGAGAAGACCTTGGATGGTCTGGGCCAGTGGTTCTCAAACTTTTGTTTTCAGTATCTTTATCCTATTAAAAATTATTGAGGATCTCTCCAAAGAGTTTTTGTTTATCTGGATTATATTTATAGACATTTACCATATTGGAAATAAAGATTATTTTTGAATTTGTAAAGCCTCTAAAAGAGTTTCAGAGATCCCCAGGATTCTCTAGACTATACTTTGAGAATCACTGGTCTGGGCCTTCTATCCTCTTGGGGAAATATAGTACTATTTCAGAGTTACAGTTACTTAGACATCCTTTTCTTTTCCTAATATGTTGCATTTTTCTTTAACACCTCATCTTATTAGCTCTTATATCTGCTTTTTATTCTTTTTTGTTTTCTTTAGAGTTTTTATTCTTTGTTTTAATGCATTCACCAGGAAGTGCTTAACATCTTGGTTGAATTAAAGAGAAAGGAGATAGTTTCCCCTAACTCTTTGACTTAATCTTCTATTTTGTTAATCAGTAAATAAACATTTATTACTTACCTACTACATAACAGGCACTGTGCTAAGCACTAGGGATACAAACAAAAGCTAATAAATAAAATTAAAGACAAAAAAAATTAGTAAAAAGGAAAAAAAAGCAACAATTCCTGTTGTCAAGGATCTCACTGTTACTTACCATGGCAGAAACAGAAATACAGAAAATTATCTGCTGGTCCACAGAATTCCTCTGTTACTCTCCATGCTTCTTTTACTTGGAACATTTCCTACTCATTCATAAAGTAATAAATTATGGTACTATTTTGCCAAGACTATTCATTATAGTCCTGAATTCAGGTGATTCTGATTTTAAAGGCTGCCAAAGGTCTCTTCTCTGATACTTGCTCATCCTATTTTCTAGTCTAGCAGGTTTAAGCAATCAGTAATTAGCAGAATTTTGCCAATGTCCTAATTGCACCTAGTGGAGACTATAACATCAGCCAACAAATGTCTTTGAAAAGCCCTCCAAGCTCATCCGCATCCTCCTTTGTCATCCCTCTTCACTTGGCTGGTCTCCCTGGGAATTTCAAATAGAGGAGATAACAGGTGGTTTTCTCTAAGGTCTCACAAGGCATGTATACAGCAAGGTGATAAGAACCATGTGCCTCCCACACACCTCAGTCTCCTCTATGCTTTATTTTATTTACAAAATAAAATTTTAAAACCCACTATTTTGAGCTTTGTCTTCCTTAAAATATCATCTTCTGTTAGCTGACAGCTGGTGATGATTGATCACAGGGAGACAATCATGAATAGCATATGGAAATAAACTTCTGACAATTTCCCCCATTCCTAGCCCATGTGTATCTGCACTGGTTCTAAGAAATTAAGTTATGAAGTATGTCGGTAGACTGGGTTATTCATATATTAACCATAGAGTCAGGAATAACTTCCATGTTTCTCCTACTTCTAATAACCTCCATTCCCATACATCATATATTTTGGGGCTATATTTCATATTTATTTGCTTAGAGACTGTTCTTCTTCCAATGTAGGTTAACCCCTTGAGTGCATGAATTCTTTCTTTTTTGCATGTCTATTTCTATTACCTAGTATGATGCCTAGTACTCAGTAGACATTTAATTTAAAAGCAAAGCAAACAAAACAAAACAAACTCATTGAAATAAATTTAGTTCTACATAGATATTCAAATTATGTTAAAGTATTGACTTAAATGCACAGAAAACTTATCTATTAAACTGTTTTTTTTTAAAAGAAAATTACTTTCAAATTAATAATGTTCCTCACTACTGAGAAAATGTTTGGGACCAAAGTGAGACTTTTTGGTTTTGAGAAGAAACTGCCTTTTTAAAAGGGAGGGTAAGTTGTAAAAATAAAATGTCTTTTAAGAAATACTTAATCATGTTATATGAAGGTAGAATGAAGACAATAAATGCATAATTTGATTAATAATACGATATGAAGTTTATAATGGACCTAATTAGTATCAGCCTTAGAAATTTGTCTTGATCCTTCATAGAAATGGTTATGAACAAATTTGTTTCTTCAAAATATTTTGTTATTTACAATGTTTTCACAAAAACTCACAATCCTCATCCATTAGTTGAAGAGAGGGGAAGTGAAAGAGTTTTCTCTCTGATTTCTTTCTGGCTCTTGTTCAGATTTCACCAGCTAAGAAAGGATGTACACTAAAACTTATTCTGTCACTCTGGCAAGCCATTGAATTATCTATCAATACATAAGTATGAGAAAAAAGGAGTACTGTAGGTATATTTTTTGCTACAAGGTTATTCCTTTCAGTTTTTAGCTGGATTTATATAAATCAACAAATAATTACAGGTACTTTCCATTCTTTGCAACCCTGCAGTCTCAATGGAGTGAGTACCAAGGGGCAACATTGGGCAACCACGATTGTTGAATAATCATAATTTCATGCATATTATACTATTAGATATGAAATGTTTAAAGATCAGAGGAAGAATCTCCAGGTGTTGGCTAGATCTCCCAAAAGAACACAATTAGGATTATACTACATGAGAAGGGAGTACAGACTTCAATTAACACCAATGGAGGGCTTAATCACTAGGATTCCTTAAAGTATGGTTGATAAACATAAAATGCCTTCTTGAAAGGGTAGCTTTTAGGGAATAGAGAAACTCCTAGACACCTGAGGCATGCTAATGAATTTGGCTCTAAGTTTTCTGGCAGTTAAAATTTTAAAAGAAACATTGAATAACAGTTTCTATTGTCAAAAGTCTGCAAAGATGAATATTTTTTTCTAGAATTGTTATATATTGCCTTTGAAGGTGTGAATTGGGTAAAATAACAAAGCTTGTTCCACCTCCCCCAGGAAAGGGAAACACTCTTGGAATGTACACTTCTATCTAGGCGGTATAAAGGTTGAGTGGTTAACATTAAGTCATAATTCGGTGAAGGCATTTCTGTGAGTAGCTGAGATAATATTTTCCAGGCACTTTGCTTTCTGATAATCTAAGTGAGTACATGGAGAGAGCTTGGAGAATCTAAAAGAATGGATAGTTAATACAGCCATTAGACCGTCTCTCTCAAGTATCAGATGTCTTAAGTGGGTATTTGGCAGCTTTTGGATTGTAGTCAATTCATGATTGAATTTTCTCGCAAGTGCCTTAAGTGCAGCTACTCTAAATTGTTGGTTAAAACTAGAGCCATATGCTTTAGATCCCAGGTGGGAGAGAGGTAGTGTTGTCATTCTATTCTTGAAATTTAAGAGGCTGACATATCCTCACTTGGATAAGGAAGTTCATCAACTTCAGTGTAGATTTGGCAGGGGGAATGGCTGTAGTTATTGTACTTAAGACAGAACTTGGAATCTTAAGTACTTGTACAAAGAGTTTGGTTGAGCCCTTAGAGTTTTGTACCATCTAATATGGAAAAGTTGACTTTAGTTTTGGATAAATATAAACACAGAAAATATAAAAGCTGAACATTGATAAAGATTGTAGGTATCACATAGTCTACCTTTTACTTGCCACATCAATTCCTCCTATTATATCTCAATAAGTGGCCATAGTTGTCCAGCCTCTGTTTGTATATTTATAGTGTTAGGGGCCAATATCTCTCTGTTTGATATTTACAATGTTAGGGGCCAATATCTTAGATATACATTTAAGAATGATTGGAAAACACTCTACTCTTCCTCAAAGGCCTTGCAGTTCTTCCCTTGCTGGTTTTCTACATCATGAGAAAAATTCTTTCCAATATTACCCAGGCAGATTTGGCCAATGAGACTTCTCAGCCCTCCTTAACCAGGAGGGATCTCTTCATTCTCTAGCCTATGTCAGCCTTGAAAATTAGACAATTTTAGATTACTTTATGGCCTCCAAGAGAGGAGTCTATGCCGTTGCTAATATTTTCTGTTGTATTTATATCAATAGTGTTTATTGGGCTGCAGTCAGGGCTGATTGAATACCTAAAAAAGAAGAAACAGGGCTTGTTTTCTACATCATAAAGAAAAATTCTTGCTAACATTACTCAAACAGATCCGGCTAGTGAGACTTCTCAATCCTTCCTTAAACACAATAGATCTGTTGATTCTCTGGCCAATGTAGTGCTTAAAAATTAGATAATCTTATATTATCTTCTGGCCTCCAAGGGAGGAGTTCGTGCTGTTGCTAATATTTCCTGTTGTATTTACATCAATAACATTTATCACTTTGCATTCAGGGCTGATTGAATACCTAAAAAAGAAAGGACATGGCAGATTTATATTGATCTGCTATAGGACCAAAGAGACGCCTATCCCTTCTTTCTCTCATTCTGATCCTGCTTGTCATTGTTGCTTTCTTTTTAATATTCATCCCTTCTTGTTAAGTCTCTTAATGCAGTTTGTCTTCCAAACTAGCCTCTGTTAAATACCAGGGCACTTTACAGGAGAGGAATCACCCAAGACGTAAGTCTCAGAGGAAGGCTGCTTGTCCCTTCTTTATAGCTCCAGTGTAATTTGCCTCCATCTCTGCTTTCTGAGTATTGGATCTGTAGGCAGAACCAGGTTTCTGCACCTTTTCAGCTTGAAGAAGCTACTGAAGCAGAGACCTTTATTTATCATTTTCCCAAATGAATTTTGGTTTCAGCTCTTTGAGGTAGGAATGATGGGATTTAATTCTAGAACAACAGGCAGACTGAAATTCTGGTTAACCATCATCTGGTTTAGCCAATAAGAATGTAATACCAACAGACTGCTGTGCAGAACACTTGACCACAGACTAAGAAGGTGGCACTGGTGCACTGACCTATCCTTTGGGTGCTCCTGTTGCAGACAGTCTCCTTATAATATCCTACATTAATACCCCACGAGTGGATTTTTCTGCAGGCATTCTCAGTAGCCCTTGCTCAGTTTAACCAAGGCTATAGAACCTCCCCAAATTAATTAACCCACTTTTGCTCTCAAAATCTACATATTTTTGTGATTTTTTTACTCTACAGAAATCATTGTATTGCTTTGCAAAATCACTAAGTCCCTCAAGGAGCTTAGCCTGCTGAATGCATAAACTTTGATTTGGAGACTAAGTCCTGAATTCTTTCAGAAGATACCATGATGCTTGCCTCATACCCCAAAAAAGAGACCAGTTATTTTCTGATTTTACTGGCAGAAGGCATTGACAGAGAGATATTAAGCACTTAGCCTTTGGTTTTCAATAAAAGCTTTTACTATGCATAATTGAAATAGAAGAGACAGATTACAAACTATAAATTGGTTTAGATGCAAAATTGTCCTGTGTAAAACATGAATTAATGACATATCATGTCTTTTTTTCCTGATAACCCAAGTTCTTTAAATAAATAACTGAAGGAAAGAATTTCCTTTCAATAACTTTTAGGAAATAATTGTGTTGCTAAGCTTAGTAAACAAATCTAGTCAGATTACTTTTACTATAGTAGCATAGATGAATCTTGTGTTTAACTAAAGGAGAACATATTCTAATGAAATCATGAATCCTTAAATTTGTCCATTCCATCTTATGATAAAGATCGGATCTCATTCATTTCTGTCCATTTTGTAAGACTCTTGTCATTGTGATCCAATATGTTTTCCACAAGTTTTATCCAATTTGCTGAGGGCCCCTTTGTTTTCTCCTACCAATGGAACATTTGGACTTTCCATCTAATATCCCTTACTGTCCTAACATTTTCTTTTTGGCCAATACATTTTTCTGATGACACTTTACTCCAGTTCTTCAAAGTTCCCTATTTGATATATATTTCAGTCTACTCACACCCACTTTTCATCTGTCATTGATAGATTGAGATATTTGTAAAGTGCTTAGCATAGTGCTTAGCCAGGCACATATTTAGCACTTAATAAATGTTCATTATGTTTATTCTCTCCTTTCTCCCACCTTTCCCCTGTTGCCAGAGCAATAATTCCTTTATATTCTTGAAATATTGTATTATTTAGTTATTCACAGCAACCCTGGTAGAATATTGATATGAAATATAATGAACTTTTGTTTCAGGGAGAAGTCTGAGGTCATCTAACAAGGTTTTCAAATTCTGGAAGACAATATGTCCTGTTTGACTTACCTCATTCAATTTTACTTCACTGGACATTTCTTGCAACTATTCCAATATTATACTGATGGGCTTGAATAAATAATGTGCAGTAGTTTTCTGGTTAGAAAAATTTGGGGGTAATAAAAACTAAATAGCGACAAAATAATTAAAAGAAATGAAAAGAAAAAAAGGATGGCTATAAATTGTTGAACAGATAAAGAAAAAAAAGTTGAGCGTATTTGTCATGTTGTTCAGTGTTAAGTATAAACGTTTTAAAGGTCTTACTGGATGCTTAGCAGTTAAGAAGTGATTTCCTACAGACAGTTCTAAAAACATGACTAAATGTCCTTGGCAATGAAATTATATCACTACATGTTACAAAGATTAAAGACGGCAGTTTGAAATTTCAACACTATCAAGAAAATCCAGTTAAACATTTTTTTGGCTACAAGTTCAGCAGAACACAGGACAAGCAGACTCCACAACATCTGTGGAGTAAATCATGCACAACTCCTGATTAAAATTTAGAGGGTTATAATAATTCTCTAATCATAGATTCAGTGATATTCAATGTAGATTCTGTAAGAAGACTCCCCTTGACACATTCAAATTCCATTGGTAGACAACCCAAGAATTGTCATAGAATATCTTTTTACATAATTTTAGCTGATCTTGATTTCATATAAGTATTAAACAGAGAACTTTATTATTAGAAAGGGAACATGTAGAGAGATTTTTGCATATTCCAATATTTTCTACTACATACATAAATGTTTTTAATTTGTATTGGAAGTCAAGCACCCAGGTGATTAGGAATATCATATATTTATAATTATATCATCCATTTGATACAAATAGGAAATGTGTTCCTGTGTTTAATGTGACACTGTCAAGAGAGAAATTTCATTTAGTTATCAGAAAAGTGAAGTGCTAAAACTTGTACCACTAGTAATCATTGTCTAATTCATTTTTGTGAGGAACAATAGTAGGTAAGATTTGGTGTCATGGCTATATAGAACTTCTAGTGCCGAAGTTCCTTTCAAGAAGCATTTTGATAATTTCTTATAACAGTCTTAGAAATTTTCTTTAGCAACTGAGTTTAAGTGATTTCTTTATTATTATAGAACT
Source organism: Sarcophilus harrisii (assembly GCF_902635505.1). Lineage (NCBI taxonomy): Eukaryota > Metazoa > Chordata > Mammalia > Dasyuromorphia > Dasyuridae > Sarcophilus > Sarcophilus harrisii. Next base: position 81,822,844 of record NC_045429.1, on the reverse strand, counting down.
AGTTTGTATAAGCAACAAGACTTAACTCTAATCTATCCATTCAATTTCTATGGCAGGAGACTTCACAAAAAATTTAGAAAATTGTCAATATATTACAGGGTGTTTTGAAACTTGAAGAATAAAGGGGGAGCTAGTATCCATTTGAATGTAACCATTGCCTAATTCATGTGAAAATTAAATATATGAAGAGATTATGTTGAGACAACTCTGAGGTACCACTTCACAAGTGTGTAAGGTTACATAACATCAAATCAAGGCAAACGGTTTCTCATAACTTTCAGATTGCCTAAGATGAAATAAATGATGAATGTTGGATGGGGATGTGAGAAAACTGGGACTCCAGTGCATTGTTGGTAGAGGTGCGAACTGATATTTTTGCCTTTGTTATTGTTTGTTTCTTTGCTTTTTTTTTTCTTTCTCAGGCTCTTTTTTCCCCTTTTGATTTGATTTTTCTCTTGCAAAGCATGACTGATAGGGAAATATTTAAAAGAAAGGCACATGTTTAACCTACATCAGACTGCTTGTTGTCTAGGGGAAAGGGGAGCGGGAAAGAGAGGGAGAATGCTGAAAATAGTCTTTGCATATACCTGGAAAAATAAAATACTTTTCAAAAAGAGAAATTATTCACCTTCTCTTTCTTGTGTTCCCTTCAACACCACCCAGGACCTAATATCTGAAGAGTAAATTTGCCCAAGTGAATGATTATGATTATGTCATTGTGCACATTTAAGGACTTCTTTGCTCTCTATAGCCAAGAGAACAACCTGGGATTTCAGATCCCATATAGTCACCCAAAGAATTATAACTAAATTAAGGCAATATTAACTGATCTCTCAAATACTCCATCACTTCTGGAAATCAAGAATACAATGGGACTTTGCTACCTCCTATATATTTTCATTTCCTCTTTCAATAACTCAAACCAGAGCCTACTTTAATATTTGATTGGACTTTTTAATCTGATAATGTAGACTGACCCATAATATTCTAGTTTTTTTTTTAATAATCCAAGAAATTTGAACATGTCTTTTTAGGCATATCACCATACCCTTAAATCTGTGATAAGCAGCTGAAACTCATGTCTCCCTTTCTTTAATCAATCCATTCTTTCAGAAGTTCTCTCTATGTAGTTTTTACCTCAAGTTGCCCTTGACTTTTATCTTAGGCCTCCTCAATGCTAATCAAAAAAGGTAATATCTAACAAATTCTATACTTGTTAGGCTATGTCAGTTTTGGGACAAGGACAGGATCTATAATTTCACTGAGAAAATGAACTTGTGGGTAAAGAAACTCCTTTTACTCATAGAGGATTCTCTCTGTCATTTCTAGCCTTGGGTGGTTACCTCAGGCACAAAGTAACATGTCAAGAATCCTACAACTTGTTTGTGAGAGACACGGGACTTGACTCCAGGCCTTTATGATTCTGAGTTTAGCTTTTTATCTATCTCTGGTTAGTTGAACTTCTCCTTAATTCTAATGCTAAAGTGAAGACTGTGAATGCAGTAAATAAAATTATTTTAAAAACACACATCCTATGACTATGATGAAACTCTCTTGTACTTTTTTGTGAGATGGTAAAGTTTCATAATTTTTTTATCTTGTCACTGAGCCAATGAGCAGTTGATCTTCAAAGGTAGTCTTAATAATCAAGGGGTATTCTAAGAGAAAAATTTTTCATTTCACATATCTGTTGCCCTTATGATTTTCTAAGGTTTCATGAGGTGAAGTTTTCTAGGATCCAGTTTAGATATTACATTTTCATGATAGCCTGGTCATAGAGAATAATAGATTGAACTTTTAAAAGACTTCTGCCAATCATTTATTGTTTCATTTGATCACATTTCTAAATAAATAAAGATAAATAGGAAAGTAGCACTTTGATCATCACACTCTTAAAATAACATTCTTTTCCAAAGTCAATGCTCTATAATCTATGATGGCCCTACTCTCAGATTAGTGTCAGAGTTTTAGGTCATTCTTGGATAATGTAAGCTACCAAGTTAGTTTTTTTTTTTTTACTCACAAAAAAGAGCAACTGCTGATTCAGGTTTATCAGCTATAAAAATAACAAATTTTATGTCACTAAGTTCAAGGACAAGAAAGTATTTTCAAGGCAAGATGGGATTCATTCCTAAAAATAGTATATAATAATCAGACCAATACAAGTTTGAAATGCTCTGCCACTGGTCAGACAAATAATCCCTGTGAACATTTGGTGTGGATTCTCTAACTTTGCACATCTCAAGTTTCTTCTGTGCTAGTTCAGTTCTGCTTTACTCATAGAACACTGTACCCTCTTTAACGAGGGCATGCCATTTTGGGTGGTCCTGTGCCAGTGTCTCCCATGTCACAAAATCATTTCTAAAGTTAAAGGAGATCTTGAAAATATCCTAGTATCATGTTTTTTTTCCTGATCGTCTTGTAAGCATTGGCTAAGTATGAGTTCTCCACAGTTGCGCACACTATAATTGGACTCTCATATGGTGGTATCATTTTGGTCTTCGAGAACAAAGGACAATAACCAATGTAATAATAAATATTGATCAATTCAAACACAAATATTACTTAAGCATCTATAATATCGTAGGCAGTAGTGCTACAATAATAGAAATAGTCAAAGATCTTACATTCTATAGTCAATCAATAAGCATTTTCAAACACTATGTTCCAGGCATTCGGCTACTGGAGGAACAGAAGTAAATTTGAGGGACACAAATATTTTGTACTTAATGTGTATGCATTGAGGCAGAGGTTACTCATTAGTTTTTTTTCTTAATATTCCACATAAAGATAGTGGCTATATAAAAGGGGGAAAATAGTTTTGTCAACAAATAGATTGTTGGCAAGTCTGGAGAGAGCAGTTTTATGTGAATAAACAAAGACAGAAGTTATAGAGGAGAAAATGGAGGCACCATGGTTAAATGACATTTTTCATGGAAATTAACGAAGAAGTAGAGAAATATAGACAAGTTGGGAGGCGTGCTAAGATTTAATAAAGATTTTTTAGATTTGTTTTTTCATCATGGTAGATATGCAGAGAGTAAGTTGATGAGGCAAACAGAATTAAGTGACTTGCCAAAGATCACAAAGCTAGTAAGTTTTTGAGGTTTCACTTGAACTCAGGTCTTCCTGTCTCCAAGTCCTAGGCTCTATCCCCTACACCAAAGTGACCTAATATGATGAGACTTATGTCATTTCCCTTTTTAGCACCTCAATTTTCAGAATTTTTAAATGAACAATTTGGATTTTATAATTGCCAAAATCCCACTAATTCTAAAATTTTCTAATGGTTCTATTCACACTATCCTCTTTTTTTTCTATATAAATTGAGCTAAATAGCTATATTTTGAATTCCAACTTCAAAATGCTCTTAAGTTTCATTGTTTCCTCAGACTGTTTCTATAGTCTATTTAGTCATTTTGACATAACAGGCACATTCTGGTACAATTTGTGCTGAAAATAATTATTAGGTTTTTTTTATTATAAAATTGCCAAATGGATTACAAGCTTTAAAAATGTTTGTAGGAGAGAATGAGATTGCTGGCATTACCCTTCATAGAACAGGAAATGAGTTGTTTATCCTATTTTGATTGATGAATTACAATGAAACCCTCCATAGTCCCCTGCCCTATAAATCCCTTTTGTTGTTAACAGCATACCTAGGAAATCTGGCTAGGGGATGATGTCTTTAAATAAACTATTTTAATATCACAGGGCAATGCATTGAATGATGACATTAAAAAGAAATAACAGAAAAGTTGAATTGTATTTTTACCCCCTTGTAAATGAGGAGGAAAATTATACCATTTAAAAGAATCAAAGTAGCAACAACAAGTATCCAGAAAACATTTAAGAATTATGGAACAAAAAGCTCCCAAAATTATTCATAGCATGAGCTGAATTGATGAAAGGAAAAAAAAGAAAAATAGCTAGAAGACAATAATACTCCATTATTTTGGGGGCATATATAATTAATGAGAGAATTTCATATTCATGAAATGCTAGTTTTCCATAAATATACTTTTGGTAATTAGAACTGTACTGATTTATTAAATGTCAAAATGAGGGCGTAAAAATTCATCAAAATTAGAAATTTAATGTAATGTTTATTTTTATCTCTGAACTTTTTTAAAGGAAGAATGCATGAAATTGTTTTCAAAATGTATACTTGAATATAAAATTATTTGTTGCAACTAAATTATAGATTGCTGATAATCATAGAATTACAAAAACATAATTCTAACATGCTTAAAGTTCATAGAGCCCCAGATATCATTTTTTTATCTTATCACCTGCACTATGAATGTTCTCTACCTTTCTCAGGATGAAAATGGTTAGATTATATCTTCAAAGTGAAAGATATAATGAAGTTTACATGTGTACTTTTAACTACCATCAACTTGAACCCCTACTATCCTTGTTCCCATCTATTATTAGGGTTCTGTGATTTGTGCTCTCTGTTCCATTTAACCACTTAATGTTATTATTTTTTAGAAAGAGATAATTACTTCAAATATATAACAAGAACAAGTACAGTGTATCCCAAAAATCTTAGTACAATGTAAGCAGTTAAAATATTTGAGATACCCTGTATTCAAACATTTTTCCAATAACACATTTAGGGGTTACTTTTCCACTACCACATTAGTCTCTAAGAGAAGAGGCTCAAAATTTCTCTGAATTCCTTCCAACACTGGCCCTCCAAAGTTCACATTTAAATGCAGCAAGACTAGGACTGTGGGACGGGCATCTCAAAAGTTGATTCCTCATTCTTAATGGCAGGATTTTAATGCAGCTTTAACTGTAAAACTCAGGCCAGACTCTGAGTCTCAGATACACACTCTAGAATTTTTTAAAGATTGTCATGGTTTCTCATCAGACACTAAGAGCTGAAGATTTACTAAATGAAGCCATAAGAAGCAAAATGAGGGAGATGAAGTTGAAAGACCTCTTTAATGACTCAGCTCCCTACCTCTTGCCTATTAAAGCCCTTACATATTGCCCATGGACTTTACACAGTCCTTCCATGTAGTTCCTATACATTTATCATCATGATTTACTTGAAAACAAAGTCCCCAGGTTATTCAATTCAACTCAATAAATATTTATTAGGTCCCTACTCTATGCCAGACCTTCTGCTAAGTGTTGAAGATCAAGATAATGTTTTAGGTACTCTACAAATGTATCAAACAATTCACTCAAATTAATAGGTATAGTCCTTTTACTTTGTATTAGGCACTATGCTAGTTGTTGGAACAAAATTAAATGGTGAGCATAAGGGAAAAAGAGGCTGAGATCTACTCAAAGTCTATGAGATTTTAAAGACTATATTCCTAATTAAACATCTTACACTTATTGAAAAAGACTACAACAATTTTTAAATAAATATTTTTTCATTGTACTTATACAATTTGATTTATTAACAAATAATTGGACTAAAAACTTTCTAGCAATTTTCTTCTAAATTTTCTGTGAATTTTTTGGTTACTTTTAATTTGCTTTTCTTTAAAAAACAAAAATCAGGTAATTATTCATTTTATTAAAAAAACATTTCTATCTTTCATTTTGAGAAATTCCATTTTGATGTTTAATTTGGGGCTTCCTTTTTTTTGGTTTTCTAACTTATTGTTGTAATTGTTTCCTTTTAGTGCCCTCCCAATTCACTTAATTATCTTTTCTCAATCAATGAAATTTTTGAAATGTAATTTTTTTCTTAAAATCTTGCATCATGAAAACTGATTTGTCATATCATATTTATATCATTATCTTTAGTGAAATTTAAAAATATTTTTAAATGTTTGTCAACTAATTTGTCAATATTATTTATTCTCAAATTTGATGTTAACATTTTCTACACTTGTCCTTTTAATATAATTTTATTTATTGTGGTCAGTGAAACATACATTTAGTATTTCTATTTCTAAACATGTGCTTAATTCAGGAATCCTGATAAATGTTTATAAATTACAGACATATATGAGAAACGTGTGTAAATATGAATGTACATATACACTATATATACACTCTTATAATTGCAATGTCACCAAACAATTGTAAAAATAATTTTAATAATCACAAGATGCCTATTATGTCTAAGTGTTAAATTCTAATTACTTCTGCAACATTTTTCATTTTTATTTATTTGTTTAGATTTGACTAGGTATATAAGGTATCTAAAATATTGTTCATTTTATTGATTTTTTGTCCACTTGTCTCTGCAACTCATTTTGATGTTCCTTTTACCATTTAATGTCATTCAGCTGTTTATTATGCTATTCCATACATACATGTGAATTGTTTGTATCACCTCCCTGTCTATAGCAGGACATCTAAGTTGTACAGTTGATAAAATGTCAATCCTGGAGTTAGGAAAACTCATTTCCCTGAGTTCAAATGTGGCCTCAGGCACTTAATAGCTTTGGGACCCGGTGCCAGTCACAACTCTAATTGCCTCATATTCTTCATCTATAAAGTGAGCTGGAGAACGAAATGACAAACAACTCCAGTATCTTTGCCAAGAAAATCTGAATTGAAGTCACAAAAAGTAAGAAATGACTGAAAATGACTGAACAAAAATAACAACATTGTCTCTGGTATCTTTTAGCATAAAAAATCTTTCTGTTTTTCTCCTTTAATCAAATCTATTCTTGATTTCACCTTCTCTGAGATTATTATTGCTATGCTTTCTCTTTTTAATTTCCAATGAGCCATCAACTATTTTTTCCATCTTCTTATTTTAACTTTGTGCAAATATTTATGTTTCTAATGTATTTCCTGTAACAACATATTGCTGGATTCTGATTTCTAACTCATTCTATTCTCTTCCTTTTTATGGTTGAGTTAATCTCATTAACATTATTAGTTATTATAGTTAATTGTGCATTTTCCTCCATCCTATTATCTAATAATTCCCCCCTTTCTTTACTTCCTGATTCTTCCTTATAAAGAATTCAAGTGGTAAAGGAAAAATGTGTGCTTAGCATCAGTTCTATATTTTATAGATGATCCATTGCTGCTCTCCTTTGTTTTTTTTTTTTTTCTATCCCATGTCTGTTTAAGTTCTAACTTTTTCTTTGTATCCCTTTAAGTTTATCTTCAAAATCCTCGCTGTGATGTTATTTTGTTTTGCTTGTTACAATACCTCCCTGTATTTTCTTTCTGCCTCATTCCCTTATTTCCTCCCTCCTGTTTGTCTTTTTAATTAAATGTATTTCTGTACCTAATTTGTATATTCTACTGCTTTGATCTGTTCATATAAAAGCAAGGGTCCAGCATCACTACCTTTCCCTAACTCTCTATTCTTTGAATATATAGTCTTTTATTTGCATTCCCTGATAATGAGATGTGGCAAGTTTCTTTCTCCCTCTTAATTTTTTGATGCATTTCAATTCCTTTCCCCTTTCTTTTAAGACCATTCGAGCATAATAAAATCAATCGTAGGCCCTCTGTCTAAATTTTCTCCCTCTTTGATCCTGATGACATTAGCAATCTGAGGAGACGTACATCATTTCCCCAAGTAGAATGTAAATTGTTTATCTTGGTTCATTCTCTTTCAATTTCCTGATATTTATCTTTTTATATTTCCCTTGACTTCTTTTTTTTTTGTATTATAAAGTTTCTATTCAGTTATGTTCTCTCCATTAGGAAAGTTTCAAATTGTATTTCATTAAAAATTCATTTTATTTTAATCTGTTAGATTTGCATTATCTTTGATTTGAAAATTATCCTTCACTACATTTGTATCTCCTTTCTTTTTAGGAATATTCTATTCTGAGCTTTCCATTCCTTTTTAATGAAGGTAATAATTTTTTATGTGAACCTGACTGTGACCCTTTACTTAAAACTTTTTTCTGAATGATATAAGACACACACGTGTATATGCACATACATACATGTATGTGAATATGTTTTTGTTTATGTGCATATACACAAATAAATGCACATACATATATACTTACACACATTTATACGTTCATATATTCATGTTTTCTTTTATAATATTTATTTTTTCTTATCTTTATAGTATCATGGAGTCATTAACGTCAATTTTATCTGTTCTAATTGCCAAGTAGGTAATACTTTCATGTTTTTCCAATTCTTGTACTTCTATTAATTCTCCTTTCCAGTATTTCAAAGCTTTCATTTCTTTTTTAATGCTTTCCTTTGGTAATCTCATTTCATTTAAATACTGATTCTTTTGGTATGTCTTGATTAATTTTTTTCTCAACAATTGTTCAACTTATGTCAAAACTATCTTCACTTCAATGCTTTTTTTTCTGTAGATATTTGAAGTCATTCTGTTTTTTTCTGAATTTGTATTATGAGCATCCTTGTCACTATATTAGATCCTTCAAGTGGTATTTTCTTTTTTGTTTGTTTATACTTCTAACCTCACTTGATAAATTAGACATCATGTTACAGTCATGATTTACAATTTTTTTGCTTATATTCTTATAATTTAGGGTTCTAACAATGTATTATATAATTAATATATGGGCATAAAACAAATTGTTGCTATTTTAATATTTCAATTTCCCATGCTAGTTAGCTAGAGGTTCAGAGGGAGAGAACACAATGATACTTTTTGATCCGAATGCACTGCCTAATTTGACAGGCGGCCTCTGACAAAGTTAAAATAATCCTTTGAGATTGGATTTTCTACAATATAATTCCTCATCTTTAGAAGATTAATATTCTGCTAGTTAGAATTAGGATACTGCCTCACCTAGTTCAATATCTACTTCTAAAACATCATATTTGATCAATTATATCCTGTCATTTATTGAAAATAATGATATTTGTGCAAGAGTTCATGTGTATTCTACATGAGAGAAATGTAAGAACATTTTCTAACAAAATCTAATCAAGTTACTTTATATTCTGATATTTTAATTCTTGATTTTATATGTAATAATTTATCTATTTTCACAGGGATTAATTTTCTCTTTATATATATATAGAAATACTGACAAATTTACAGGTAGCAATTAAATTCTACATCAATAATCACTTTTTTCCTTGATAGCTATATATCGTAGGTATACTTTTCACATATAAAAATGTCATCTTGTTACAGCTAACTCAAGGTGCAGGGTTCTTCTCCCTTCCCTTTCCAAAATTTTTGAATATGTAATTTACTTAATATGCTAGAGGACTTCTTTTACATCTTTTTTTCCCTATTACATGTATAAAAATGTAACATTTAATGTGAATATCCATCCTATCTCACTCTATATAAATTGTCCCTTTTTAATTATTGTAATAATTTTGAATCTTTATTCCATTTTTATTTAAATACAATACTGATTTCTTTGGGCAAACTTTTGTGTGTTGTGTATATAGTAGGTGCTTCAGAAATGAGCTTGCTTGAATTGAATTGACAATGATCCAAAGCAGTCAAGGCAAAGAAAAATAAGCCCTGTTTATTTAGTTAAAAATATTATTTATTAATGCAATCACTTAATGAACAATTGCATATTTGTGATGGCTATTTTTAACATATAATTCACTGTATGAATAAATTGTTCAGCTTTTCACTTGTCTGTCTGCCAGATGATTTGTCTAGATTGAAGATATTATGGAGATATATGCCAGTATGCAGTAGTTATAACTCTGGAAAATCATGGCTTTAAATAAGCAAATAAAATATTTTCAAAGTTTTATTCATTTTCTGAGAGTTCACTTTATGAAAGTATTGTGATTTAATGTTTTCCTCTTAATGTAACAGTGGGTAGTCTAAGTAGAAGATTTAATAGTTGTTCTGACTCTCATTATGATGCGAGAAAGCAATGAATAGAAGTAAAAATTAGACTACTAGAAAGCCATCTCAGGATACCCACCACCAGAAATGAATCTAGCTTGGAATTATGACAGTAACATTCCCAATTATATGCCAATAAATCTGATAACCTAAGTGAAATGGCTGAATATTTAGAAAAGTATAAACTGACCAGATTAACAAAAAAGCAAATAGAATACTTACCTTATCTTAGACAAAGAAATTGAACAAGCAAAAACATTCTTTTAAAGAAAAAAAATATCAGGACTAGATAGAGGCACAAGTTAATTTTTCCTGACATTAAAAAAAGAATTAATTCAAATAATATATGAATCATTTGTATAAGTAAACAAGTATATAAATAAATCAATACATAAGCCAAAAAGTAGTCCGACCAAATTCTTTTATGACATATATGTGATACTGATATGTAAACCAAGGAAGAGCAAAAAACAGAAAAAAAATTATAGAGAAATTTTCTTAGTGAATATTGATGGAAAAACATAATTTGGATATTGTTAGAGAAATCAGAGTCCAGGAAGATGGTTTAGTAGATCAGAAATTTCCAAGCTCCTCACTCCCCCCCCCAAAAAAAAATTGAACCTCAAAACAAATGTAAACCAGTGAAAAATATTTAAGTCTTGGGGTAAAATAAGAGTTCCCTTAGGACAATCCAAGACCAGAAGCAAGACTCCAAAATCACTGTTTAACCCCTGTAAAGTGTAAACTCTTCCAGACTAGCTCTGCAGAAACAGAAGGGGAGGATCCCTGGGGCTAGCTAGCTCCAGAGGTGGTCTCAGGCTGAAACGTAGGAACTTTTTGCCTCCAGCACACAGTATAGGGAGTTCAGGGCCTGAGTTTGAGAAGTCTGAGGAAACCTCTGCTGAGTAGGAATGCCAGGCCCAGCTGAGATGAGATGGACCTTGAATAAGAAGGAACCAGAACAACTGGTGAGTACAGAAGCAGGAGGGTAGGAACTCTGCTTGCTGGGGACATTTGCAGGAAGAGAGGAACTTTTGATTTGGGGTTCCAATCAAGTCAGAAATAAAGTCAGAGGCACTATCCCAAAATATCCCCCAAAAAGTAGGGTTAGTCATCATTGATTTCAGACAAAATCAAACTTGAAGATTCAATCAAGAAAGAAATCTAATATTATATGTCAGCTTTATTAATATTATTTTACATGAATGTCTATATTCATGCAAATGCATATATATGTATATAGTGTATATGTATACATGTAGATATATGTCTGTATATTTTATAGATATTGGCTGTGCTTACTTGTAGGCTGCTTGGGGGATGTAAGAATGGAATGAAAGGGGAAGAAAGAAATATAGTAAAAAGTACACCACAGAGAACAAAATAACTTACAGGAGCAAAGATATACAGTAATTAATATATAGTCTCTTCTATTATTATACAGGCTTTCTTGAAATGAAAATTTATTATTATATATTTTGGATTTGTGAACTGGTCCAACCTTTCTGGAGAATAGTTTGGAATTATACCCAAAGTACTACATTGAACCCACAATACTACTCCTAGGTGTACCTATCAAAACGATCAAATAGGAGGAAAAAATATTGAATATGTAAAAATATTTATAGTGGGCCTTTTTGTTGCAACAAGTAGAATTTGAGGGGATGCTTATCAAGTGGGGAATAGCTAAACAAATTGTGGTATATGGTTGTGATGGTATATTACTGTGCAAGAAATGACAAGCAAAATGGTTTCAGAAAAACCTGGGAAGGTTTAAATTAATTGATAGAAAGTGAAGTTAGCAGAATCAGGAGAGTTTAATACACAGAACAATTTTGTTTGATGAACGGCAAATGATTTAGCTATTCTCAGCAGTACAATGATCCTAGGAAATTTCAAAGGATGTATGATAATAAATTCTTTTCACTTCTTGAGGTGAATTCTTTTCACCTCTAGAGAAAGAACTGATGGAATGTGAATGCAGATTGAAGCATTATTATTCTCCCTTTATTTTTCTTCCCCCCTCCAGATTTTTTTTTTGTTTTTTTTTACAACATAGTTTATAAGAAAATATGTTTTAAATGATTTCACAAATATAATTGCTATAACATTTCTTGCCTTCACAATGAATAGTAGATAATTTGGAGGAAGGGAGAGAATTCATAACTCAAAAATTTAAAACAAATGTCAAAATAAATATTAAAATTAAAGACAGTAACATTGAAGTACTTTATCTGGCATTCACCAGTGACTACACTTAGTATTAAAATTAATAGTTTAAAAATTCTTTAGCTTCCTAAATTCCATTCATACCAAATATAGCATAATTCTTTGTATCAGTAAACCTGACAAATCTGCCCACCACTATAAGCATTCTCTTTTATCAACTCTCATCTTACTGTTCAGATTCTGTGAGACGTCTGGGGCTGATGGTAAAGCTAGAGGGAGCATCCAACGGTGGGTACATTTAAATCAGACTTTCTTGCAAAATATTTGAGAGTGAAGAGATTTGTTTTGCTTTCCATTGTTTTGATACACAAATTTATATTCATCATTATCATCGTTTTTCTCTTTTTTTGCCTATGATGTTTTTAGGATCAGAAATAATATAATGAAAAATATAATTTATCAGATACCTTTTTGAATTAAAGAACTCTGCCCAGAAGCTAGTGCGAATAAGCTTATAGAATACAAAGTAACAAAAATATTTTTTCCAGAAATAAAAATTTCATATTCAATAAGATACATCTGTTTTTCCCCATCCTATGGAATTCTTTCCTTTCTTTTCCAAATGACATTTAAACAATGCTCTGGAGTGAGGGATCTTAACCTTTTCATTTGACCATCTGGTAAAAGATATATATATATATATATATCTATATTTATATATATATTTATATATATATATATATATATATATATATATATATATATATATATATATATATATATATATATTGTTCTCAGAGCAGTATTTAATTTTTTCATCATTATTTGAAAGAAACAGCTAAGTTTAACAAAATATAATGAAAACAAAAAGATATAGTGTAAAATTCTGGCACATGACACGCATCCTCGTTAGCTTGATATGGCCTTTATTAGTTTCACATTCTTTTAGATCATTCCTGCTAATGTCAAGAATGTATCTATGTCTCTGCTTCAAAGATTTTACTCTTCATTCGTATTTTTTGAAATTAAATAATTTAAATGTGATAAAGCTTGATGGTTCTAAAACAAAACAAAATTAATTGCTAAGCTTATATCTAAAATTATATAAATTTACATCCATCCTGGGACCTCAGCCAGTCACCTATTGTTTTTGTTTTTCTTCATCTTCTTTCCATTGTTCCTTCTACAATTTAACCCCTCTTTCCATCAGAGCCATCATGAACAGCAACAACTTTATTTAGAACCTAAGTTTAAAATTTCTTTGAATTCCCCCAGTCTTATTCATTTAATTGATTGATCAAATTTCATTCAAATTAGTTTAGTTTTTATGTGCTTTGTTCTAATGAATTGTATTCAATTCTTTAAAATCAAAGCTGGAAATGTTTAAAATAATGTAACTTCTGAATTTCTTAGTTTACTAATTATATTTTTTAAAAATAAAAGAAAACAGCTCTTAACCACAATTCTGACTTAAATTATGCACTTCCTGTCAGTAGTTGAGGAGAATTCCAATTTTCAAAGTATGAACAAAAGTCCTATACTTCATTTTCACACAAGAAAGCATTGGCTACTTTTCCTTTATTGCACATTTTAACTTTAAAGGAGATTGCTTTATTAAGGAGACATTGCTTACAATTTATTTTTTTAAGTATACTTTTGGGATATCTCTTATATGAAGCTTCAGGTCTGTGAAGATTGCAAAAGATGTCTTTAGAAAAACAAAAGTTTGTTTCTGAGCTATAAAATTACTTAAAAGTTCATCCCATTTGTGTCACTTGTTATACAGCTACAACTCTGGGAAAATCTATTAACAGGGGAAAGGGACAATAAATGGGGTTGGGAATGAAGCAAAAATCTGTTGGGGGCAAAGAATGTTGGCCCACAAGAGGATTAAAAGGAAAGATCAGGATGGAAGGTAAGTTAAAGTTTAAGAAGGAGGGAATCTGAAAGATAGTGGATGGTGCTAGTAATGCAATTACCTGCTAGGAAGTAAGAATGGATGAGGCAAGGTTGCAGAACACAATTAGAGATGTAATGATGGTATAATCACTTGTGATGCCTATAGAGAATTGGGAGAAATAAGATATTTGGAAACAAATAACATAGATATAAAGAGACATGGAGATGACTGATAATGTAGATGAATAAATCACAGCTATTGGAAGTAAAAAAAAAAAAAACATACTTGTGACCATATAAAAGTCAGAGAAATCAAAAAAGGTCTCTTGTTAAGAAGGCTTTCTCATTGCTAAGTACCATGTTTTATTTTTTAATTGAATATTTGTTTCCATTTATATACTAACAAAACTAGACATGTCTAACTTCTTGGGACTCCTCAGGAAGATGGGGTAGGAGGCAGCTACTATTGCTGTTTGATGTAAAATGAAGATTTAATAAGATTAGATTGCCAATAGAATTGCTTCAGTCTCTATTTTTATTAGCTTCTAGTAGATATTCCTCAATATATTTTTCATAAAATTATTATATATTGAATAATAAAATTTCTATTAAAATAGTTATAACTTTAAATTATAACTTAAAATAATACTTAGATGCATTTTACATCAGAATGGACGAAGGGAAAATAGCACACAATTATACACAGAAAAGAAAAATACATTCATTTGTTGAGGAAACAGAATGGGAAATGGAGAAGGGAGTAGGTTAAGGAAAGGATTGCTCCCAAAACACATACAAACATATTTGTACATCTTTTTGAGGTGACATATAATGGAAATTTGAGGGAATGTCAATCAAATGGAAAATGGCTAAACAAGTTTTGGTGTATAAATAGGATAGAATATTATTTTTTTTTCTATAAGAAATTGTGAAGGGGACTGTTTCAAAGAAACACTTATGAACTGATGCAGAGTAAATTTAATGGAAACAATTTATAAAATGAATGACTTAAAATTTTTGATTGTTACAATGACCACTAAGATCAAAAAGAATAATGATAAAACATGCTACCTATGTCCTGAAAGAGATATGAAATACTCAGAATGAGACATATACATATATATATATATATATATATATATATATATATATATATATAACATGTGTATGTATATGTGTGTGTGTGTGTGTGTGTGTGTGTACACATTACTCCTATGGGGCACAGACAATTGTATTTTCCTTAGCTTCTCACATTGGGGAGAGAGAAATTTTAATTTTGTGCTGATTAAAAGATCATGATTTTTACAAAGAAATTACCTGGAGGGGGTGGAGCCAAGGTTGCGGAGTAAAATCAGAAGGTTTCTGGAGCTTTCCAAATACTCCTCAAAAAACACATGGAACCAAAATTCTGAACAATCTAAAGGAGTGAAACGTCTCTCTAGCTCCAGGTGGGCTGAAAAACTTCAGGAAAGTGCAGTCTCACCAGGTCAGACAGACTTTGGGAAAGCCGGGAAAAGGGTTTTAATCACAGCAAACCAGCCGCTAAGACCCTCCGTCCTGGCTCAGCAGAGGAGCACAGCAGCGCGGTTCGAATGGGGATAAGGATGGGGATAAGGATGGGGATAAGGATGGAGTTGGGGGTGGGGATGGGGATGGGGGAAGTTAAAAAAAAGAGGAGATATCAAAAGAAAAGAAATAGAAAAGAACCTTGAATATAGAAAACTACTCTGGTGACAACATGGACTAAAACAAGAACCTCAGGTGAGGAAAAAACTTCCACAGAAGAAATCTCAAAGAATGAGATTAATTGGTCTCAGGGCCAAAGAGGCTTCTTAGAAGTGCTCATAAAAGACTTTAAAAGGCAAATAAGGGAAGAAAAAAATGAAAAAAGAAATGAGAGTATGCGTAAGAGAGTCAACAGTTTGTAAAGGAAGGAAAAAAGCTGTCTGAAGAAAACAGCTCCTTAAAAAATGGAATTAACCCAATGGAAAAAAGAGATACAAAAGCTAACTGAAGAAAATCACACAATAAAAATTAGAACAGGGCAAATGGAAGCTAATGACTCTGTAAGACAGAATCAGTCAAACTAAAACAAATGAAAAAAATGGAAGAAAATGTTAAATACCTCATTGGAAAAACAGCTGACTTGAAAAATCATCCCAGAAGAGACAATTTATTTTTTTTTACTTATTTTTTTATTATAGCTTTTTATTTACAAGACATATGCATGGGTAATTTTACAGCATTGACAATTGCAAGACCTTTTATTCCAACTTTTCCCCTCCTTTCCCCCACCCCTACCTCCAGATGGCAGGTAGACCAATATATGTTAAATATGTTAACGTATATGTTAAATACAATATATATATATATATATATATATATATATATATATATATCCATACAATTATTTTGCTGCACAAGAAGAATCAGACTTTGAAATAATGTACAATTAACCTTTATACTTTTTAAGTATATTATTTTTCAAGAAATAATTCAGGAAAAATGCCCTGATATTCTAGAAACAAAGGGGAAAATAACTCATTGAAAGAATCTATTACCTTCAGAAAATAATCCCATAAGTAAAACCCCAAGGAACTGGACTACAATCTCAATTGAAAAATACAGCTAGCTGCCAAATAAAAACAATCAAATATCAAGAGGCAACAGTCAGGATTACACAGGGTCTGGCAGCCTCAATAATAAAGGATCAGATGACCCAGAATACTAAATTCCAGAAGGCAATATAACTAAGGTTAAAACCAAGACTTAATTATCCAGCAAGACTCATTAGTATCTTTCAGGGGAGGAGACAGATTTTCAATGGAGTAAGAGACTTTCAATCATTTCTATTGAAATAAACCAGAACTAAACAGAAATTTTAATTTATAAGCACAGGACTCAAGAGAAACATAGAAAGATAAACAGGGGGAAATATATATTTAAAGGTTAAAGTATTTACATCCTTAGATGGGAAAACAATATCTGTAACTCTTGAAAACTGAATCTTGTCAGTAGGGCAGACAAAAGTGAGGAATCAAATGGACTGAGGATGTAGTTCTGAATGGACTCTGATAGGATGATATCAAAGAAAAAGACATTAAGGGGTAGAAAAATGTCTGTACTGGAAAAAGAGGAAAGGGGAGGTATAATGAGACAATTCACATGAAGATGGAAAAAGAGGGATAAGCATTTTATGAAACTTGATCTCATCACTTTTAGCTGTTAAGAGGGAACAACTTAATCATTCAATTAGGTACAGAAATTTATTGAACCCTATAAAGAAATAGGAGAGGAAAGAGGAAAGAAAAGGGAAAGGCAAAATAGAAGACAGGAACACTAGGGAACAAAGGTAAGAGAAGGGAGTAAGAGTTATAAGAAATAAGTTAGTGGATGGGGTGAGTTAAAAAAAACAGTACTAAGGACAAGATGGAAAGAGAGAACAAAAGTATATACAAGGGAGAATGCAGGAAGGAGGGAAGTAGAGAGGTGGTTATGATAACAGTGAATGTGATTGGGATGAACTCCCCATAAAATGATAGCAAATAGCAGAATGGATTAAAAAACAGAATCCTACAATACGTTGTTTACAAGAAACACATTTGACACAGAGAAACATATACAGAGTCAAGTAAAAAGACTGGAACAGAATTTATTATAGTTCAGCTAAAATATAAAGAAAAGCATGTTGGTGATTCTGATCTCAAATAAAGCAAAAGTACAAATAGATCTTATTAAAAGAGATAAGGAACGAAAGTACATTTTGACAAAAGATTCATTAAAAATGAAATAGTAATAATACCAAATGTGTATGAAGCAAGTGTTAAAGCAGCTAAATTCCTAGAAATTTTAAACCAGTTACAGGAAGAAATAGATAGCAAAATCAATCTAGTGTGGGACTTTAATGTTCCCCTCTGAGAATCAGACAAATCTAACTACAAAATAAACAAGAAAGAAACTAGGGAAGTTAATAGTATCCTAGAAAACCTAGATATGATAGACCTCTGGAAAAACTGTATAGGGACAGAAAGGAATACAACTTTTTTTTTCAGCAGTATATGGCACCCAAACAAAAATTGACTATGATTAGGGCATTAAAAACCTCATAAAGAAAAGCCAAAAGGCAGAAACAGTAAATGCATCCCTTCAGACTACGATGTGATAAAATTATATTCAACAAAGGGAAATGGAATGAGAGACTAAAAAACAATTAGAAATTAAATAATCCAATTTTAAAAAATGAATGGGTCAAACATCAAATAACAGAAAAAATCCATAATTTCTTCCAAGAGAATGACAATAATGAGAGTGAAAGCAATCATTAGAAGAAATTTTATATCTCAAAATAGTGAAATGAATAAAATAGAGAAAGAGGAGATCAATGAATTGGGCATGCAACTAAAAAAGCTAGAAAAAGAACAAATTAAAAATTCCCAATTAAATACCAAATTAGAAATTCTGAAACTCAAAGGAGACAATTGAAACTAAGAAAACTGATGCAGTAATAAATAAAATGGAGTTGTTTTGTGAAAAACACCAAATAGATAAATCATGTTATTTTGATTAGAAAAAGGAAAGAAACGAAATCAGCAACCTCAAAAATGAAAAGAGCTAATTTATTACCCATAAAAAAGAAATTAAAGCAATAATCAGGATTTATTTTTCCCAACTATATTACAGCAAGTCTCACAGTCTAGTTGAAATGGATGACTATTCACAAAAATATAAATGGCCAAGGTTAACAGAAGAGGATATATAATGCTTAAATTGTCCCATTTTATAAAAAGAAATTGAACAAACTATTAATGAGTTCCTTAAGAAAAATTCTTCAGGGCCAGAAGAATTCACAAATACTATCAATCAGTTAAAGAAAAATTAATTCCAATGCTAAGTGAATTATTTGGAAAATAGATAAGGAAGGAGTCTTGCCAAATTTCTTCTGTGGCACATATATGGTAACTATATCTAAATCAGGAAGAGCCAAAACAGAGAAAGAAAACTACAGACCAATTTCCCTAATGAATATTGATATAAAAATTTTAAATAAAATATTATCAAAGAGATTACAGGAACTTATCAGCACAACAATACATTATGATCAAGTGAGATTTATACCAGGTGTGCAGGGCTGGTTCAATATCAGGAAAGCTATTACCATAATCAACTATATCAATAACAAAACTGACAGAAATCATATGATGATCTTAGTAGATACAGAAAAGGCTTTTGACAAAATACAGCACCTATCCCTATTAAAAATAGAGAGCATAGGGATAAAGGTAGTCTTCCTTAAAATAATACGCAGTGTTTATCTAAAACCTACAACAAGCATTGTTTGTAATGGAGAGAAGATAGATGCATTTCCAATAAAAGAGGGGTGAAATAAGGAGGCATATTATCACCACGATTATTCAACATTCTACTAGAAATGCTGGCTTTAGCAATAAGAAAAGAAAAAGAAATTAAAGGAATTAGAATATACAATGAGGAGATAAAACTATCACTCTTTGGAGATGATATGATGTTATACTTAGAGATTTCTAGAAAATTATTGAAAAACCTAGTCAAAATAATTTATAGTTTTAGCAAAGTTGCAGAAAATAAAAAAACACACACAAAATCAATCAGATTTCTATATATTATTGACAAAGCCCATCAGCAAGAAATATAAAGAAAAATTCCATTTAAGATAACTGTAAAGGAAATAAAATACTTGGGTCCCTACCTACTAAGACAAACCCAAGAACTATGTGAACACAATTACAAAACACTTCTCACACAAAGTCAGATCTAAACAATTGCAAAAATGTCAGTTGTTCATGGCTAGGCTGAGATAATGTAATAAAAATGACAACTCTGTCTAAATTGATCTATTTGGTTAGTACCATACTAATGAAACTGCCAAAATATTATTTTAGAGAATTAGAAAAAATAATAACAAAATTCATTTTGAAGAACAAAAGATCAAGAATATGAAGGGAATTAATATAAAAAAATATAAAGGATGAGTGGCTTAGCAGTGCCAAATCTAAAACTATAGTGTAAAGCAGGAGTAATCAAATACAAATTATTTGTATTTGCTAGAAAATTTGGTGGATTGATGGAATAGATTAGATACATGACACAATAATCAAGACCTATAGCAATGTAGTATTTGATAAATCCTCAAACTTCAGCTTCTTGAATAAGAATTCACTCTTTGACAAAAACTGCTGTGAACACTGGAAAATAACATATCAGAAACTCTGAGTGAACCTACATTTCACATCCCTTACCAAAATCAGGTAAAAATGAGTAGATGATTTGCTATAAGATGATTCTATAAACAAATTAAGAGAACAAAGTATAATTACCTATCAGAATTGTAGAGAAAGGAGAAATTTATTACCAAAGAACTATAGAACATTATGAAAGGGAAAATTGACCACAATAATTTAAGTTAAAAAAATATTTTGCACCAAAATCGCCTCCCTAAAACAAATGAACCAAGATAAATAGGGAAGTACAAAGCTGGGAAAAATCTTTATGGCCAATGTTTCTGATAAAGGTCTCATTTCTAAACTATATAATGAATTATGTCAAATTTATAAAAATACAAATTATTCCCCAATTGATAAATGGTGAAAAGATATGAACAGACAATTTTAAAATTATAAAGTCACCTATAGTCATGTAAAAAAAAAAAGCTCTAAGTCAATATTGATTAGAAAAATGCAAATTAAAACAACTCTGAGGTACCATCTCATGCCTCTCAGATAGAGTTGATGATAGGAAAAAAATAATGGTAAATGTTGGAGAGAATGAGGGAAAACTGGACATTAATGTATTAGTTGCTGGAGTTATGAAATGATCCAACCATTATAGAGAGCAATCTGGAACTATGTCCAAATAGCTATAAAACTATGTGTACCCTTTGACCCAGCAGTGCCATAACTGGGTCTATATCCCAAGGAAATCATTAAGGAGGAAAAAGGATCCCTATGTGCAAAAATATTTGTAGTAGCTCTTTTTGTGGCAACAAAGAATTGGAAAATGAGTAGATGCCCATCAATTGTGGAATTGCTGAACAAGTTGTGGTATATGAAGGTGATGGAATATTATAATTCTATAAAAATGATGAACAAGCTGATTATAAAAAGGCATGGAAAGATTTATATGAACTTATGTTGAGTATAATAAGCAGAGCCAGGAATACATTGTACACAATAACAGCAAGAATGTGCATTGATCAACTATGAAAAGGTTCAGTCTTCTCAGTAGCTCAGTGATGCAAAGCAATCCCACTAGACTTTGGATAGAAAATGTCATCTGCATCTAGAAAAAGAACTATGTAGACTGAATGTAAATCAACACTTATTTCTTCTGTTTTATTTTTTTTAATCTATCCCATGGATTTTCCCTTTTGCTCTGATTTTTATCTTTAACATGATTCATAAAGCAATGTGTATTAAAATAATTTTTAAAAAAGAAAATAAATGAGATGGATTCCCAAGTCTGTACTATAATATACCCATGAAATATTAATATTAATAATTTTTAAAATGATATAAGGAGCAAGAAATAATGACATCAGTCAAAACAAAATCAAAAACAATTTTTATTTATTATGTTGCATTGTAGACTTAGGGAACTAAATTGTTGATCTAATATTCTATTATTTAAATAGTTCAAGTGTTAATGAATTTTAATACTCATTTAACATATTCAAATACATTATGAAGAAATTACTATTGCTTTTACTTTTTATTGTTCAACAGGAAACAAACATCATTATAGAAATTAATTCTAAATTTACATATTTGTCAGTTATTTAAAGCATATCATCAAAAAACAATTTAAAAAACAGAATCTGTCAAAATGTAACATGAAATTGCTTTGACAGAAGATTTAGAAAATGAATTTAGTGTAAAGATTTGGAATGATTTTTTTTAATCTTGCAATCCCAAGGATTTTGAGAAAACTTGAAAGCCATTAAACTTAATAAGAATGAGAATTATTTGAAAGTTTATTACATATAGAAATTGGCTAAAGAAATCCGGAGTTTACAAAGTATTTTATTTTTAAATTTTTCAATACATTATGAATTTGCTAAAATACAAAGAAGACATTTTCCATCAAATAGTGCTTCATTTATTTAGATACAATGCCAAATGCATCGATTTGAAGGCCTCTGCTTCTATTTCAAAAGGCATCTGCAATGGTAGCAAAATTTATGAGGATGATGATTTAATATATTGACATTTATTCCCTACAGGCTGAGATTGTACACTCTTAAATCAAATATCCCAAAATATAAAATTAAATGCATAAATATTTATGATGTTGACAAGTAAACTCTTTATAAACATTTTTAAATGTACTTTTCTAGACATGGTTGACCAAACACTCAAAGTACATAAATTATTGCCAAATAAATTAGTCCTTTTTTGAAAACACATTAATATTTTCAATTTACAGTAGAACACTCTATAGTTTAATCTAACAAGCCACATAGGAATAAAAAACAAAACTAGCAAAGATATTTTTAACGAATCTTCTCTGTTGTGGCTGCTACTATAGATGTGAGTATATCAGTTACTTCTCAGTGATATCAAGATAATTCAAGCCCTTGTCATCTTAGGCTTTGTCAAATATAGCAGCCTTCTGAATTTCCTTACTTTTAATCTTGCTTTCAGTCTCTTTTCATTACCAAATGTGAAGAACACTAACATTAGCTTAGTGATCCTAAGGCATTGTTTTGACAGTATTAATCTCCTATCCATAAATATCCAATATTTCCTAATTTGCTCCTGTATATTTTTAAATGTTTTCTCATTTAAGATCCTGAATAAAAATATTCAAATATATATTTTCTCACTGTAAGTCTTCAAACATTTTTTCTGGCTAAACTTGCCCAGCAATATTCTATAAAGCATATCTTGTGCTTGGCTGCCTCTATATTTATTTATACACAATTATCTGTGTCTCCAAACATCTTATTTACTCCTCTAAATATCCCAAATTTTATTTTTCAATGTTTATATTAACTTTTCCTCCTTAATAAAGCCTTCTCAGGCTACTTTGTCTGAAAGAGACATCTAATAATTTAATAATTATCAAATATTCAGCAAAATACACTTTAATAAAATTTTCTTTAATACCTTCATCATGCATGGAATGGCATTTGACATTGAGAATCCAAAGATACAAATGAAATGGTTGCAGTCTATAAGAGGTTTTACTTGGGAAATGTGTCATATACACAAAACATATTCAGGAAGAATATAAGGGAAAACTGGACATGAAAATAGAAGAGTAACATTGAAGAGTTCCTGATAAGACTTGAATTAAAAAACCTTGAAAGAAAGAGTTTCTAGGGGGCAGAGCCAAAATGGCAGAATGAAATCAGGATGCTGCTCCAATTCTCCCAGTTCCACTCAAAGACCACTTGGACAGAGTCTGATGGAATGAAACTAATCTCCAGCTCAAGACAGAATGGAAAAATTTCAAAAAAGATCAGGTTTACTAGGGCAAAATGGACTAACTCAGACAGAGTCTGGGAAAGTGGGTGAGAATCTTAATCACAGCAGATCAAAAACTGAATCCCTCAGTCCTGGATCAGAAGGCAAATTCTGGGAAACCAGGCTGTTTCCTGAAAAGAGCAGGGAAAGCTACTGCCTGTTGTGAGCAAAACAACTAGGGAGCCCTGAGCTCAAAGCCAAGGTTCAGAGCTGCCCAAGAAGCTTAGACAGCCCCTTTCTCCCAGGAGAAGAGATTGAAAATAAAAGTGAAAAAAAGGAAATGCAAAAACAAAACAAGCATTCAAAAAAATGAGAGAAATGAGCAATAAACAGAAAAGAACCTTGACCATAGAAAGCCATTATGGTGATAGGGCCCACCAAAATGCCAACTCAGACAAGAACAAAATGTCCACAGAGGAAATCACTCAAAGAATGATATGAATTGTCTCAAGTGCAAAGAGGCTTCTTGGAAGTTCTCATAAATGATTTTAAAAGGAAAATAAAAGAGATAGAAGAAAAAATAAGGAAAGAAACAAGAAGTACTCAAGAGAGAATCAACAGCTTGGAAAAGGAAGGCAATTCCTTAAAAAAATACATTAATCAAATTTTTAAAAAAGTACACAGAGGAAAACAATAGCTTCTAAATTAGAATTCATGAAATGGAAAAAAGATATAAAAGTTAAATGAAGAAAATGAGATATTAAAAATTAGAATGGGCAAATGGAAGGTAATGATTCTATGAGACATCAAGAATCAGTCAAATAAATTAAAAATGAAAAAAAAAATTATACCTCATTGGAAAACCAGCTGACTTTGTAAATAGATATAGGAGAGATGATTTAAAATTTATCAGTCTAAAGACCTGACTGAAAAAAGAGCCTGGATACCATTCTTCAAGATATCATCAAGGAAAACTGCTCCAATATTCTAGAAACAAAGAGGATAATACTCATTGAAAGAACGATTGATCATTATTGAAAGAGATCCCACCAGGAAACCCCAAATAACATTATTGCAAACTGTCAGAACTATAATCTCAAAGAAAAGACACTGCAAGCTGCCAGACAAAAACTATTCAAATATCAAGGAGCAACAGTCAGGATTATGCAGGAATGATAAAAATGGATAGATTCAGAAAATTTTCTAAGTCAATGTATTTTGTACTGTGTCATTGAGAAGAAAAGGGTCATAGGTCTAGGAAAAAATGTATTAAATCAACTTTCTCTTAATAATATAAAGCAAGCTTTCTAATAGCAATTTGACTTCCTAGAAGATGTTTATATTTTGTCCCAGGAAAGGATGGCCTTATATCTAATAGGAATGTTATGTCCCCAAGGTATTATTTAGGGAGTTCTAGAAAGCTTAATCCCTGTAGTTATAATTCTCATTCTGCCTAGAGTTCTTTTGTCACCAAATCAAGCTAATCATCTGATTTAATAGTCATTCTCTTTCAAAACACAAATAACCTTGAGTGTTAATAAGTATGTGTATAACTTAATTTGAATTCATCTAATCAGATCACTTTTATCCTAACACCTAGATGAAAATAGTTATTTATAGGGAAAAAAATTTTTTTTTTGGAGAATAGGCAAACCTTAGAAATATTTTATTTTATTTTTCAAAAAAGAAATATTTAGGAAAGTGGTTAAGAGCATAGCTACATAGCTCTGGGCTTTGGGAAGAAAGTGAAGAATAATATGAAGACACTCAGGGTAAGAGGAGATATGATTATTGGCTGCTTGATCATGTAACTATTAAGCAATTTTATTGCATTTTATCAGGCTAGTAGAGGAATATTTACAATAACTGTTCTTAGATGAGATTATTCAAATAGACTGAATGTTTTGGGAAGAAATGCTTTCCATTAACACTAGAACAGCCTTCTTTTGATATCAACTAATCTTAACTCATAAGGAGATTACAATTTTCCCTAGACCTAATAAAGTATTAAGTTGGCTAATGGGGAGAAGTACATAGGAACATTTGGAAGTGTAATTTTTTTCCCTCTACTCCATCCCTAGGAGCTAAAAGGCAATAGAAAAATCAATAAGAAATGAAATAAGGAATTAAAAGGATAAATTATCCTGGTTCCCTCACCAGGCTATAAAAATGATCACAATATTTTTCATCTTTGTCCCTTACAATAATATTACAAGATGATATATGGTAGATGAGCTGATCCATTCCCCATCTATCTACTATTAGTATAAGAGTGATCCCCATACGAACATAAGAGTGAAAAATTGATTTCTTACCACAAACAATGGACATATTCCTGAATGAATACTGTGGATCCCAAGGAAATTCAGGTAACTGAGGCCAGATTTTGATCTTTTCAAAATGACTACTACTCTTGTCAATAGTTACCAGTATAGAAAAATCTATCCTTATTTTAAGGAGAAAGAACTAAAGTGATATATAATTGAATGTGTGATCTCATTTGACAAGAAGTAGAAATTAGGGGTTCTGGACTCCAGTCAAGTTGCTTCTTGCTTCTATCTTGCCTAAGTGGAGACTATATTTCTGATTCATTTTTTCTCTTCTTCCATTTTTAGTGACCCAAAAGAATTCAGGACTTAAGAGTATATGTGTACTTCTTGGGTTAAAAATTCTGGCTTCTGCTTCTCTTGCCCTCCCTTTCTTTTGGTCGCCTCCTCTCTCCTCCCTTTAGAGGGAATGTCCAGCAGCAGAAATAAAAAAAAATCAGGGTAAAGCATTTATTTTCTTAAAACAACTTAAGAAGACCCCAGGAAACAAAGTACAAAGAGTTTTCATGATTGCTACTTTGTAATGAAGTCTTAAATCTAGTTTGGCTAGTCCACCTTTTTGTTTTTGCAGGGTGTATCTCTCCATCAATTTAAGGAATCCTGTTAAATTATACCAAAAAAAAAAAAAAAAAAAAAAAAGGAATCCTGTTTCTCACACCTCACAGATTGGCTAAAATGAGGGGAAAAGATAATGATTTATGTTGGAGGGTGTTGTGATACGGGGAGCCACCAGCAAGTGGTTGCTGGGGATCCAACCAGCAGAACGGATCCCTTCCTATGAGAGGATGATGATGATATAAGGAGGCTGAAAGACAGTTGTGTTCTCTGACCTCCCAACTGAGAGGCAGTTGCATTGTCTGACCTCCTGACTGAAGGCAGGCTCTGTTGTCTGACCTCCCTCCTCTTCCCTCTGCCTCCCATTATTCATTCCCAGCCACAAGGAACACCTGTGTCAGTAAAGGCTGCTTTGCAACGCCTTCAAGTTTATGATTTACAGCTGTGGAGACTCAGAGAACTGACCTGCCCGTTCACTTAGGCATGGTCCTTAACAGGAGGGGATGTAGGAGAACTGGGACACTGATGCATTGTTGGTCGAGTTGTGAAATGATCCAGCCATTCTGGAGAGCAATCTAAACCTATGCCCAAAGCGCTATAAAACTGTGCATATCCTTTGACCCAGCAGTGCCATTACTTGGCTTGTATCCAAAGGAAATTGTAAAAGAAGGAAAAGGACCTACATGTGCAAAAATGTTTGTAGCAGCTCTTTTTGTGATAGCAAAGAATTGGAAAAGGAGTGGATGCTCATCAGTTGGGTAATGATTGAGCAGAGGGGAATGACTGCTACATGAAGATAATGGAATATTATTGTTTTCTAAAAATACTAAAGCTGATTATACAAAAACCTGGAAAGATTTACATAAAATAATGCTGAGCAAAAACAAGCAGAACCAGGAATATGTTGTACACAATAACAGCAAGAATGTGTGATGATTAGCTATGAAAGGCTTCGTTCTTCTCAGCAATTTAGTTATCCAAAGAAGTCCCAGTACCTTTGGACAGAAAATGCCATTTGCATCCAGAAAAAGAACTTGAGACTGAATGTAAATAAACACATGCTATGTTCATTTCTTTTTTCTATTTTTTCTATCTCTCATGGATTTTCCCTTTTGCTCTGATTTTTCTTTCCAAACATGATTCATAAAGCAATACATATCCTTCATTAGACCAGTCTAAACATGAAGATCAAAAACTTCACTCTTGAAATATTAACAATTTTAAGAAAGCTATAGGATATAAAATAAACCCATATAAATCATCAGTATTATATGCTGTCAACAAACCTAGAAGGAAGATACAGAAAGAGAAATTCCATTTAAAACAACTGCAAAAATATAAAATACTTGAGAGTGCATCTAACAAGACAAACATAGGAACTACATGAATTCAATTATAAAAACTTTTCACACATTATTAATTGCTCATGAATGGGCCTAGTCAAGAATAAAAATGATAATTCTATCTATTAATTTAGTTATTAAGTATCATAACAATCAAGCTACCAAAGAATTATTACATAGAGTTAGAAAAATAATAATGAAATTTATCTGGAAGAAGAAAATCTCACTACTTTCAAAGGAAGCAATGAAAAAAGTGAAGGCAGCTTAGCAGGATCAGAAAAAAAAAACTGTATTACATGGTTTCAGATTAAGTAATCATCAAAATAGTCTGGTACTGAATACAAAATAGAGAGGTGGATCAGTGGAATAAATTAGGATTGCAATTTTTCAGTAGTAAATGATAATAACAAAATTTGTATTTGATTAACACAAAGATCCAATCTTTTAGCTTTACACCTTACCATTTGATGAAAATTTCTGATAAAACTGGCAAATACAAACCGCAGACCACTATCTCACACCATATAACAAGATATGATGAGAATTGTATATGATTTAGACATAAAGAATAATATGAAAAATAAATTAGGGGAGCATATACAAATGTACTTTTTTTGATCTATTGATAATAGAAGAGCAAACAAGCGATAGATTCATGGAAAGTAAAATGGTTAATTTTTGACTATGAGAAATCAAAATAAAACACATACAGAAAAAAGTAATGCACCAATAAAAGAAGAAAAACAGTAAATTTTGGGAAATTTCTTACAGCAAGTTTCTATGATAATAGTCTTATTTTTT
Source organism: Sarcophilus harrisii (assembly GCF_902635505.1). Taxonomy (NCBI): domain Eukaryota; kingdom Metazoa; phylum Chordata; class Mammalia; order Dasyuromorphia; family Dasyuridae; genus Sarcophilus; species Sarcophilus harrisii. Next base: position 81,794,550 of record NC_045429.1, on the reverse strand, counting down.
CAAATACATAGGGGATTTAGCCAAATTAAAAAAAAATAAGAGCCATTCCCAGATTGATAGTTGCTCAAAGGATATGAATAGACAATTTTCAAAAGAAGAAATCATAGCTATCAATAATCACATGAAAATATTGAGCAAAACAAGCAGAACCAGGAATGCATTGTATACAATAACAGCAAGAATGTGTGATGATCAACTATAAAAGACTTTGTTCTCAGTAGTTCAGTGATTCAAAACAATCCCAATTTTGGACAGAAAATAACATCTGCAACTAGGAAAAGAACTTAGGAGACTGAATGTTATGTTAACTTCTTTTTTTCTGTTTTATTATTTCTCCCATGGTTTTTCCATTAGCTCTGATTTTTCTTTCCCAACATGATCCATAAAGCAATGTTAACATAAACAAATAAAAAAATTAAAATTCACTACATGGAAATAATCACATGAAAAAAATTCTCTGTCACTACTGATTGGAAAAATGCAAATTAAAACAACTTTGAGATATCTCTTCACAACTATCAAATTGACTTACAAGGCAGAAAAGAAAAATGACAAATGCAATAGAAGGTGTTAAAAATGGGACACTAATGCTCTCATTGATGGAACTATTAACAAATTCAATCATTCTAGAGAACAACCTGGAGCTATGTTCAAAAGACATTAAAACCATGCATACCTATGACCCAGATCACTTGTAGGTTTGTAGCCCAAAAAGATCAGCTCTTTTTGTGGTGGCAAAGAATTGGAAATCAAGAGGTTTTCCCTCAATTGGATAAAGTTATCTTATATGATTTCAACGGTATACTTTTGTGCTTTAAGAAATGATGAACAGTATAGTTGCAGAAAACTCTGCAAAGATTCACATGAATTCATGTAAAGTGAAGTGAATAAAAACAGGGTGACATCATAAAAAGTAAGAATAATACTATATGAAGATCAATTGTGAAAAATGTAGCTACTCTGATCAAGAGTAATTTAAAACAATTCAAGAGGCCCACTATGAAAATGCTGTCCACTCCCAGAAAGAAAACTGAAGAACTCTGAATATACGTTGAGAATACTTTCCAAAATTTATTTTTTCTTTTAATGTCTGTTTTCTTTTGCACCATGACTAATATATGTTTTGTGCACCTTTACAGGCATACTTGATATAAAAATGTTCACTTTCTCAAGAAATGAGGAATGAAAGAGGAAGAGAAATTGGAATTCAAAAATGTTTATATCAATTCTAAAAATTTTTAAAGTAACTGGTAAATATTTAGTGAAATAAAAATGTATTATAAAAAAGAAAACTATTCTTATTTATATTGTTTCTTACCTTGTAAACTTTGCTTTGTAGTTTTAGTTTTATAAATATTGTGTATATCTTTGTTGATCAATTATAATATCTCTAAACTTGCCTCCTCAAAGCAACCAAATAAAGAATTCTAAATTAGAGATAAAGAAGCTTTTAAGCTTTCTCTTATTGCTAAATTGCAATGTGAACTAATATTTGACTTTTAAGGCTCTTCACAATTATTCTCATACAGAAATTTGTAAATAGATTTCATATTATTTCTTCTCACATACTTCAAATTGTCCTACTTGATTCTCACTATTGACAACATACCTTCTTCCACTTTAATATCTTTATACTAGAGAATAAGACATTTTCCTTGAGGAAGTAGAAATTAGTAAGTCATGAATTAATCCTCTTTATAATGGAAATGCAAATAGAAAATTTTTTCTAAGGAATGTACTTCATTCCCTTTACCTCTTGGGATCACTAGAACTTTTCAAGATTGAACTCAAACAATACTTCTTGTATGAAGTCTTTCATCATGTCCTGAGTTATTACCCCTTTTAAAATTATTTTTAATTTTTAATTTATTTTGCATATATCTTGTATTTATTTATATGTTTACATCCTAGGGAGAACTCCCTAGTAGAGAGTCATATCCTTGAAAGAAAGGATTGTTTTCATTTTTAATTTTGTATCTCTAGCACTTAAATGGTAGTATTGAAATAAAGAAAAGGAAGTGAAGGTGAGAAACATTGGTAATAAATAAGGGAAAACATCGATGATTATCCATCATATGATAATTTATGTAGAAAATCATAGTAAAACCATAAAACCTCAAGGTAAACTATGATAAAGATAAAACTGATGGGGAGACAGGATGCATACATGCTAGGTATGTTAAACTACTATCATCACAACTTTGACCACAATTTCCCCTCACACTCAGACAGGAACAACCCAGTATGCTGAACGCAAAAGTAATAGGAGTAGTTAAATAAACAACACTAAAAACGAAAGAGTAATGCTTTGTTATTATTACTTGCTGAAAACCATTGGATTTTCCAAATCATAGATGAAACATTCTATATGTCTTGCATCTCCTATTACAAATGCAAGCTCTTTGATATCAGGGACTATCATACCTTTTATGATGATCATACCTTTTTATTTGAAACCCCAGTACTTAGCATGGTGTTTTGCACATAGTAAACACTTAGTAAATGTCTTATTCATTCATTCATTCATAATAAATAGCTTTATCAAAGTAATATCATAATTACATAATTCCACAAATATTATGATTAACTTATTTTCTTGTTTTAAGTGGTTGTGTTAAACATTTATCATTTCTTTCAATAAATACCACGTTTTTTTAAAGTCCTGAGAGTATAAATGATTTGCCAAAAGTTACACAATTCAACCAACAATATAAGCACAAACTATCAACAAAACAGAATGATAAATGATAGTGATACAAAGTCAAAAATTAATACTTTCTATGCCTTTAAAATGTTTTGATCTACTAGGGAAATAATATATATGTATGTATTTGTACATATGAATATATGTATGAAAATTATATGGATACAGATGGGTGCATGTGTATGTGTGGCCAAGGGGAGGCACTCACCATTCAAGTCTAAGAATTGCAGAACTAAATTGCTAGTCATGGTGTCAGTCCAATAGTGAAAAGACAAGGTAGAAAAATTTAGGACAAATAGTGGTTCTGATATTAATTATAAAACCACAGTTATGTCAATTAATTTGTCTCAGTTCTGGTTTCTTCTCTGAAGCTTCTCCTAATTGTCCCATTTGTTATCATTCTCTGCCTCTTCAATTCTCCTTGTCTTAACTATGTACATACTCTACCCCTTCCCTAGAAGTTAAGTATCTAGAAAATATTTTTCTCTTTTGTCTTCATAATTAACATGAAACTTGCTATGTTTTGTATGAATTCAAATGCACTTATGCACATGTAAAAACATATATATATATATATATATATATCTAACATTTAAATATATGTATGTTAGATATATAACAATAAAGTATATAGGCATATTTTATTAAGACATACATATTAAATGTTTGTTAAAATGCATTACAAGTATGCAAGTGTGAGGAACTGTCTCTGGTGATAACATTACAATTTAATTGACAAAATGATAATACATATAGAAATGATTACACAAATTATAAAATAATATAAAAATGCAGAGACCCTCCCTATTAAATGTTTTAGGAAAATTGGCAGATATATAGAACACGAGAACCAGCCAAACAAAACAAAAATAAGCCAAAAAAAAAAAGAACCTTTAATAATTTTTCTTCAGACCAAAGAGAGAAAATGAAAGTATTGTAACTGAGAAAAATTCAATTGGAAAACCATAATTTTGGTCTTTGAAATAATCAAAGTTTTACCTAAGCTCCAGGACTGAAAAGGAGTTTCAATGAATTGAAATTTCCTGATCTTGAAATGGAAGGACATAATGGAAATGTGTTGTGTATGTGCATGCCTGCTCATGCAGAAAAACACAAGATGAAGGATTTGGGGGGATTTTGCTGAAGAGGCTGTTCTGTTGATACTAAAGACCTTATCTGTGTTGTAGCACTTGTCTCAGCTATACTGAGATTTGTAAAGAAAATTCAGGAAATGAAAGATAAAAAACATAGCTCTCAGCTTGATGTAGTTAAAATTCATAGGCTCTCACTTCTGAAAATATTTACTTAAAAGGCCTAATATAATTTCATTCGTGAAAGAAATGAACAGCTCAATTCATATCTTTTTAGGATTTTGTAAATAATGATCAACTCAAATTTTGACATAGATAAGATATATCTATTTCAGAATAATCACAATTTCAAAATTTACCTCCAGTTCTCTCCCACAAGCATTTCATTTTTATGAACTAAATAGTAACTTTTTAAAATTATTTACAAAACAGGGGGTAATTTTTCAATATTGACCCTTGCAAAACCTTCTATTCCAAATTGTCCCTTCCTTTCCTCCACCATCTCCCCTAGATGGCAGGTAGTCCAATACATTAAATATGTTAAAATATATGTTAAATCCAATATATGTATACATATTTATACAGTTATCTTGTTGCACAAGAAAAATCAGATCAAGATAAATATTAACTTTTCAAAGCAAATGCAGCCAGTCCACAAAAGATAAGAAAAAAGAAAGAAAGAAAAAATCAATCTTCTAACTCTATGAGCACACACTCAAAAGAAAATGGCCACTCAGCATTCTGAAAGATGCCCATTTACATTATGAACTGCTTAGAATTTTATTCAAGGCTTTCCAAACAATTTCCCTGCCTTAATGCTACTGTATATCATTTTATCAAAACTGAACTTGATTGGCTTGGGAAAACCCTACAAATGAAATAGGCCAACTAACATGAAATGTTTGCTCTTGGTTATTGATTTAATTAAGCCATCTCTATATCAAATAGTTTGAAATCTTATCTATGCTGACATAAATTTGGCTTTAGCTCTACTGCTTTTCTTAAAAAAAGAATCATCAAAGAAATAGTTCTTCATCATAACAGATATAAAGGTTTTATACAGTGATTGCTCATTCATAAAGACATGCTGCATTTTGGTGCAGAACACAGGTAAATATCTAAAAAGCTTTTAAATATCTGGTTTAGTAAGTAAGAATACTTTAAAAATTCTAAAAGATTTACATGACTTTCATTACAGATTGTCCAAAAGAATGTGCTGAACATCCTTAAGTGGAATTAAAAAGTTGTCAATTAGGTTAAAAATAAAATTCCCTTTACCCCATTAATTGAGTGGGGAAAATAGGTAAAAACAGAAATGAATGCTTTGTCTCCCTACTCCTGCCTCCTGAAAGGTCAAGGATAGTATTTGTTATGATATTTGGTGGAAAGTATTACAGAATATGGCTTAAAGTCAACTATTTGGAGTTCTGGTCATCCCGTTTATAAAAGATTACAAGCATTTGGACAAATCAAAACAATTTTGATAGGGAACATAAAATACTGAGTAAAGTTATAATGAAATAAAGAAGCCATATTTTATCTAGATAATAGATTTATTCAGCAGTGCATGCAGTTGCAAAACAAATTAGGCCCAGTGATAGCACAAGAGACCCTGAACCCTGGATTCTTCCCAGTTAACATACAATTTGAAGAGAGTGAAAAACAGATACAGGATTTTAAACATCTGGTTTCTTTTGGGTGCAGGGGATAAAGAGACACTCAAGTAAGGGTAGGGGGCTATTCTTGTGATAAGCTGATAATGAGGCAAGGAAATAAACATATGTACTCTCTAAAATTAGGTGACATATGGAATTGAAGCTTAACTTCACAAAATGGTGGATTAAAAAACAACATGGAATTTCAGGGCTAAACGCAAAATCAAAACAATATGAGAACAATGAAAAGACAGTCTAAAACCCAATTTCATGTTTAAAACAAGGGTAACAAGTTGTCTTGTTCCAGAGCCCCCTTAACAATTGTTTAATCGTTATCTTTTATATATCTTGTTTTTACCTAGTTATGTTGTCTGTCCTATTAGATTATATAAGCTCACTGAGGGGGAGAACTGCTTTTTGCCTTTCTTTGTGTCAGGGATTTGCGGGGTATCTTGGGGACTACCTTTATTGTAAGGGTTAACTCAGTCCTTTTCAGGGCTGCTCATTCACCTGTGGTATCCAGCTCTCACCTAACTCTTATGTTGGTCAAAGCAATATAAAAATTCTATTAAACAATTTTTGGATTTTGCAGTAGCTGCAATCATCCAGAGGGTGAGTGCAAAGGGCTGTTATTAAACTAAGGGCATATGCTTGCTAGGCTTTAGCTCTGGAAAGCAGGGTGTCTCCTAATACTTTGATACAGCAAAAAGATAGGGTGAAATGATATTTTAGATTAAGAAACTTGGAAGGTAAGCAAGAAAGGTCTCATTCAGGTGAAAGAATGCCATCCAGGACAAGGAGCTTCCCAGCAAGCCAGCAACAAACCCAATCCTAAGGTAAGGGGCACTGTTTGAGATTTTTTGTACTAAGACTACAACCGAGCAGGACCAGGAGACCATTATATACTTCAACAACAATACTATATGATGACCAGTTCTGATGGACCAGGCCATCCTCAGCAACGAGATCAACCAAATCATTTCTAATGGAGCAGTAATGAACTGAACTAGCTATGCCCAGAAAAAGAACTCTGGGAGATGACTAAAAACCATTACATTTTTTAATATATTTAACATCTACTGGTAATCCTGCCATCTAGGGGAGGTGGGGGGGGGGTAAGAGGTGAAAAATTGGAACAAGAGGTTTGGCAATTGTTAATGCTGTAAAGTTACCCATGCATATATCCTGTAAATAAAAGGCTATTAAAAAAAAAAAAAAAAAAGACTACAACCCCTGTCTATTTAACTGCTGCACCCCTGAGGCCATGGGAGACTCAGCAAAACAGCCAACTGTCATTATCAGAATTCCTCATATGCTTCAGCATTTCCTGGGAAGGGATAGAATCCAGCAGCCTCTAAATACTACACTGTAGTCCCAAGGCAAACAGGAGATCTCCAGAGGACAGACTTCAATTTGCCACTTGTTTCAGTGTAGCTTTGGGGAATGCAGAAACAGGTCACTGATTTCTGTGTAAGGCAGACCACAAGATCAGGACCTCATCTTAGCACCAGATAAGCTGCCATACCCTTATATTCTCCAGCAGGACCAGCCACCCCCATGTCCTCAGCCTATCTCCTCAGTTCAGCATCAGACACAGTAGTCTCCCATAGTGTCAGGGGTACACCAGGTTAAGAGTCAGGGCTCGCCACCCTAACACAATAAGCCTGAGAATATCCCTTCTACCTTAGGAATACAAAGAAAGGAAAAAGACCAAAAGAGATGAGCAAAAAGCAAGAAAAAGGAAAAGGAAGGAAGGGAGGAAGGCAAGAAGGAAAGGAGGAAGGAAGGAAGGAAGGAAGGAAGGAAGGAAGGCAAGAAGGAAGGAAGGAAGGAAGGCAAGAAGGAAGGAAGGAAGGAAGGGAGGAAGGCAAGAATGAAGGAAGGAAGGAGGGAGGGAGGGAGGAAGGAAGAGAGGGAGAAAAGGGAGAGGGAGGGAGGAAGAAAAGAAAGAAAGAAAGGAATGAAGGAAGGAAGGAAGGAAGGAAAGAAGAAAGAAAGAAAGAAAGAAAGAAAGAAAGAAAGAAAGAAAGAAAGAAAGAAAGAAAGAAAGAGAAAGAGAGGAGGAGAATCTTATCATAGAATGTTAGTATAGTGATAGAGAAGATGAAGATACAAATTCAGAAGAAGACAACAATGTCAAAACATTTTGGGGCAAAGTCCCAAAGAAACAGGAAGTGGTCTCAAGCCCAGAAAGAACTCATGGAATAGCTCAAAGGAAGTTTAAAAATCACATGAAAGAAGTAGACACAAAATTGGGAAAAGAAATGAGAGTAGTGATGCAAGAGAATTATATATATAAAAAAAGAGTAAGCAGATTGAAAAAAGAAAACAAAAAATAGTTGAATTGGTTAAATTAAAAAGAAAGTACAAAAGCTAATTAAAGAAAATAATTCCTTAAAGCAAGTGGAAGTTATGAAATATCAAGAATCAAACAAGTTCAAAAGAATGGAAAAAAAACAGATGGAAATGTTAAATACCTCTTTGGAAAACAACTGACCTATAAAATAGATCAAGGCAAAACAAAGTCAGAATTACTGAACTACCTGAAAGCTATAATCAAAAAGAGGCTCTGGACAAGAAATTATCAAGAAAACTGCCCTGACATCAAGGAAAACAGGGGACAAAATAGGCATTTGAAAGAATCCACCAGTCACTTTAGGAAAGAAATCTCAACATAAAAAGTCTACGAAGCATTATAGCCAAATTCAGAACTATCATGTCAGGGAAAAAATATTACAGCAACCCAGAAAGAAACAATTCAAATATCAGGGAACCATGATGAAGATTAGATAGGACTTAGCAGCTACAACTTTCAAGGACCAGAGCTCATGGAACATGATATGAAAGCAAAAAAGCCTATATAGAATAATCTATCCAGTGAAATTAAGTATTATATTTCAAGTGTAAAAATGTATTCAATAAAAAATAAGGATTTCAAACTTTTATAAGGAGACCAGAAATAAGCAAAAAAAAAAATGATCTCCAATATGAAAGCCAAAAGAAGCCTAAAAAGGAAAAAAAATAAGAAATTCAATAGAACTAACCTGTTTATGTCTCTGCATGGAAATGATACTTGAAATTATTAAAAACTGAATTACTAATAGTACAGGTAGGAGGAATTTATATATATATATATATATATATATATATATATATATAAAGTGTGCATAGAGAATATAAGGAGAATTTGAAGAAATAATAAAAATATTTAAGGGAAAAGAAAGAGATGCACATTGGATACAGAAGTACAAGGATAAAGTGAAATGGGATAAATTATTTCACATGAAGAGGTGTGAAAAACTTAGTGTAGTGGAAGGCTGAAGACTGAAACATTACTCTTATCACTATTGGCAATGGCATACATAATCAGTTGAATATAAAATTTTATCTTAATAGGAAAGTAGGAGGGGAAGTAATCAAGTAAAGGGGAGAGAGAAATGATAACAGAGAAAGCAGACTGGGGAGGCAGTAAACAGAAGCAAAACACTGTTCAGGAGAGAAAAAAGTGAATAGAGAAAGGACAAATAGAAAGCAAAATAGAATGGAGGGAAATACATAGTAATTATAACTAAAAGTCCTCTATAAATGTTCCATTGATGAGTATCCCATAGGAAGAAAGCAGATACCATAGTGGATCAAAAAGTAGAATTCTACAAAATGTTATTTACAGGAAACAAACTTGAAGTAGAGACACCTTTGAGAAATTATCCTTAGAGACAGTGGGTCCAAACTACAGAATGCTTGACCATAAACACTTTCTTTGAATTTTTTACAGTATTTCTTCATTTTAGAGATTTAAAAAATGAATCAGTGAATTTTTGGAAACTTTATCATGTTTACTATCAACTTCACCATAGCAAACATCTAAGCTGAAAGAGAGACCATAGCAACAAGACACCAGGGGAAACGGGAAGCATTTGGCAAAGTCAAAACAACATTACTTACAACTCCAATCAGACTGAAATAGAGACATTTTAGGATCCTGAACTCAAAACCCTTGGAAATAGCAATGTCCATACCCTCTACATCCAAAAACCCCAAAATAAAAGTGAGTTATCAGTATATATATATTTTGTTTTGTTTTTGTTTTGTTTTGTTTTCCAGTGATATCCTGCTTTTTGTAACCCCATTTGGAATTTTCTTGGCAATGATACTGAAGTAGTTTGCCATTTCCTTCTCGAGTTCATGTGACAGATGAGACAGTCCTGAGGTATACAGGACTATGTGACTTGTCTGAGGCCAGATTTGAACTTAGAAAGATGAGTCTTTTTTTTTTAATTTCAGCTCCTGTACACTATTCATGGAACCAACTTATGGGATGAACTTAATAAGTAACTCTTTATTTGAACAATAAACAACATTACAACTAAGACTCAGACTATCTAAAACTTTTAAGCTAAAGTTACTGATTCTGCCACTAACTCAATTTTTCTTCATTCTTTCTCAGTAAAACTCTTTTCAGTGTGCTTAAAAATATAATTGCCCTGTACAGCACAAAGGCAAACAAATAAGAGGTGATATCCATATCTAAAGTTTCTTTAATTTTTTTTCTTTTTATTTCAATCTTCAGATGCTGGGGTATTTATTATGGTACATAAATTCACTCCTATGATATAATCCTAAGCAATGAATGATACCATCTGCTTGTAATAGGCTGTAATCTTGGGAGAACTTGATGAAGCAATGTATCTAAAATTAAGTATTCCATAGCCAAAGTACAACAAAATATAAACAGTTGCTATGTGACAGTATACAAGTGCTCTAAAAAATATTGCCAAGACAGATTTTCCCAATAAAGTATTTTATGAAAATGTCATTCAAAATTTCATTTCTTCAAGAAAAAAAATATTGGTTTAAATTGTACAAACTCCTTGAAAACAAGGACAGTGTCATATTTCTTTTATATTCCCTACCAGGCTTGAAACACTACCATATGCATGTATGTATCCTGGACTTGAATGATTTAGTTGCTGATATTAAGTCTTGAGTTTTATATTGGTCAATTATTTCCTCTTACTTTAAAATATTGATATACATCACTTTTCCCCCAATACCTTTGTCCCTCAATTACTCACTGAGTCATCTGTTATAATGAAGAATTAAATACAAAGAGAATTTATTAAAAACAGATCAACACATCAAATAAATCTGAACGTGATTTGATGATTTTGATGGTGCTGATCAGTAGAAATTTTTTGGCAATCTACCTCTATCTCTCTTACACTTTGATTCTGATCATCTTCTCTTTTTGTTGTATGTTTGTTGGTCATTACTGATTATACATTGCAGTCAAATTATACCCAGTCTATGCCTTTTCATGGCGCTTCTTTAGTCCTTCTGAGGCAATGGTATTTAATAATTTGCAAAAAAAATAGGAGGCTAAATTGCTTTGAAAAAATTTCAAAGCTCTTATTTTAACACTAAGTGTTCTCTAAAGGTCTATGGTTTTTAAAAAAAATTCTGCTACTATTTAGAAAGATATTGAATGCAATTGATGCAATGTCCTCTACAAACAGGAGTATGTGGATAACCTTATTATCAATTATAATTACTTCCTGCCCCTGATTTTGCTATGGATCTCTTCCACCAAATTGGCCAAAATCTTGTAAGCATATATCTTTTTGTTTTATGACTCATCTGATATATGTATAAATTGTTGAACAATTATTACCTTAAAATTGCCCTTAGAAAAATCTATAATAGAACTTGCTTTTATGTTGTGTTTTAAGGAGTGCAAATCACTTTTCCATAAATACATTCTGAAGTAGGTAATAAAATGATATTTTCTCCATTTTACAGATGTAGAAACTGAGGCTCTGAACAATCTGAGGTGAGGTTTAAAAACAGGCAACTTTTCCTTACATTCTGCATTCATTCTTCTACATTCTTTGCATTGCTATGCCTCTCACCATACATGATGCCTTTAGTGCCTGTGTAGAAACACTCAAAAATATATAGCCTTATTCAGAAACTATTTCTAATCAAGATGGTTATATCTTTATTACTCTTAAAGCAAAGGCAAGATATATTGATATTTTTTGAAAGTTCACAAGGGTTTCATTTATGAAAAGTATCATTTTAAGCGCCCATTTTTAGGGAGATTAATTTAACACATTTTCCTGATTCAAATCCCTGTTTTCTATAGCATGCCAATTTTTTTAGTTCTCTCCACCCAGAGAAAACTGACCTTCATTTATACTTTTAAAAGAATGAATACTGAAGTAAAATGTTTAACATTTAAACCATTCTAATTAAAATACAACATCTGTTCATATGTGAACATGTGTAGGAATGAAACTGTGTACTTCCAAATAAGAAATAATATATATGTGTTATAAAGTTAGAAGTGACAAATCAAAATGGTTTGGTACTTCTATTTTGCCATGGCTGAAAACTTAATGTTCCATGAGGAACTCATCCTCCTAAACACTCACAAAATTAGCAATCTCAACATTGACACAGAGGTATTTATATACTAGATGGTTCAAGAAATTTTGTATGTTATTCAAAATCAGTGCCTTCTATTGATTTGTGCATTGTTTGTGAACGGTTTGTCAATACTTCTATTGGAGATATTAAATAATCTATAAGACTATACTTCATTATATACTTATTTGATCTATTTATTTATTTAGGTCATGAATTGTCATTAGATTGGACTCATTTTATTATTGCTTATAGTGTGTTATACTGACTAGAAACAATCTAATTGCAGAAAGTTCTGGATTCAAGTACTGTCTAGAAAAGATAACAGCTGTGTAACTTGGGGACAGACATAGCCTCTCCATATTATATCCAGTTCCCTAAGACTAAACTTTATAGAGAAGGAGCTAACTTCCATTAATAGAGTAACTTTCCTCACCCATGAATTCACCATATCTGGTGAAATCATAGCTCTAGTCCCTATTTTTTCTATTTTTTTAAAGAAAAATCTTATTATTATATTTTGTTATTATAGTACTAATATTTTCCAATTCAGCCATCCTTTCTTTACTCCATAAAAGAAAGGAAGAAAAAAAAATCAAAGTCAACAACTACAATAGAAAAAGTCCAATATTATTCCAATATTTTATATCATGTTCCATCTCTTCAGGGTCTTCTCATTTCTCTTATTTAATTAAAGATTTTTTGACTAATTAATAATTCCACTGATTGTTGAATTTCAAAAAAACATCATGAGTATGATGTCTTGATTTGGAAATGAATTGGATTTAAGGGAAGCAGAGTTGTGCTAAGTCATCAGCTTCTCTCTCTTTTCCAGAGTTATCAATAGTTCATTGACAAGAAACAGAGCTCAAAATGACTGATGCAGGCCCAGGATGCAGTGGATGATCTCGGCCTTTTAAGGTTGTTTTCAGTCTCACTTGGTCTGAGGAACAAAGCCCCATGAAGCCTAGCAGAAGACATCTGCATATTTATAGCTACTGCACAATCTTCACACATTTCTTTTTCTAAAATAAACCACAAAAAGCACTGAAAGAAAAAGAGCAATGAAACTTGATCTAAGTGGAAACACCTATGCTTTTTTTCTCAGTCATAAAGTTAAGCTGTTAGGTGATTCTCACCTTTATAATCTATAGTTCTGATGGTAAAGATAATTATTAAAAGGAAATATTCATTAATTGATTAAATGGTCAAAGGACATTAACAATTTTTTAGATGACAAAATTAAAGTAATCTATATTCATATGAAAAACTGCTCTAATTCACTATTGATTAGAGAAATGCAAATTAAAACAACTCTGAGGTACCACATCAGACCTTTCAAATTGGCTAAGATGACAGGAAAAGATAATGATAAATATCGAAAGGGATTAATGCATTGCTGGTGAAGTAGTGATATGATCCAACCATTATGGGGAGTAATCTGGAACTCAGCTCAAAGGGCTATCAAACTGTGTATACTCTTTGGTCCAGCACTGTTTCTATAGGGCTTGTATCCCAAAGAGATAATAAAGGAAGGAAAAGAACCCACATGTGCAAAATGTTTGTGTCAGTCCTTTTTGTAGTGGCAAAGAATTGAATGAATGAGTAGATGCCCATCAATTGGGGAATGACTGAATAACTTATGGTATATGAAAGTAAGGGGCTATTATTGCCTTATAAAATAATGAATAAGTTAATTTCAGAAAAGTTTGGGAAGGTTTACATGAACCGATGCTGAGTGAAACAAGTAGAACCAGAATTATAGTGTGCATAGTAACATAAAGGTTGTGAAATGATCATCTGTGAAAGACTTGGCTGTTCTCAGTGTTTCAGTGATCCAAAGAAATCCCAATACATATTTGGATAAAAAATGTCATCTGCACCTAGAGAGAAAACTATGGAGAATGAATATAAATAAATACATGCCATGTTTATTTTTTTTTCCTTTTTCTTCTTTGTTTCTAGTGGCTTTTCCCTTTTGTTCTGATTTTCTCTCCCAACATGATTTATTATTAATTATAATTATAGTATTAATAATTATTTATTATAGTATTAATTATAATTATAATTAATTATAATATAATTATATATAATACATAAGTATAAATATAATTATAGTATTAATAATTAATGTACATGTTTAACTAGAAAAAAGAAAATAATAACATAATTATTCAATGAAAACAATAAACAGTGAGGCTATTCTTTTCTATATATATTTTCATTAAAAAATTTTGAGAAGAAAATCTGGACAGGGAAACATTGCTACATCAGACATTGTTAGAAATTATTATTCAGGAAATATGACGCATAATATAGTACATTCATAAGTGCATAATGGTATCAAATCAAAGCAAGCATGGTTTGAAGTACCTACATTTGCCATCACTTTCTTAAGTAACAGTAATACAAAGAAAGATTAAAAAACAGAGTCCTTGATTTCAGAGATCTCACAATTTAAAGGCTTAGATAATATGTAAATAACTGTCCAAATAATATATATACTATAGGATGAATTAGAAATAATGTTAAAGTGAAAGACATTAATAGATATTGTAAAAGGTTTCTTGAAGAAAATTGAAGTAGATGGACTTGACAGACACCATGGAAACCAAGAACAAGAGATGATAAGGGAGAGTGTTCTAAACATAGAGGACAGTGAGTAAAAAAATTCATAACAGAGAGGGAGAATACTTTGTGGGAGGAATAGCAAGGAGGCTCATCATCACCAGATCACAGAATGCAGAGGGAGAGTAAGGTATAAAGAGACTGGAAAGGATAAAAGATCAGATTATTAAAGGCTCTAAAAGCCAAACATATCTTATTTGATTCTGGAGTTGATTGGGAGACACTGAAATTTGTTTATTTTTAACAATGTTTAAGAAGGTTTTAATAAAGTTTGCCTCAGACATTTAATACTTCCTACCTGTGTGACCCTGGGCAAGTCACTTAACCCCAATTGCCTCAGCAAAATAATAATGATAATAATAAAAATAAATAAAATAAAGTTGTGATGTATTCTGGACTTTTAGAAAGATCAAATTGACAGCTGAGTGGAATATGCACTGAAATGGGGAAAGTCTTAAGGAAGGATGACTAACAAGATGCCTATTGTGATAGTCCATGTATAAGGAAATGAGTTCCACTATCAAGGTGTTTGCAATGTCTCAAAAGCCTAAAGAGAAAAGAACATCAAGGGGAAAAAGTGTGATAGTAAATGTCAAAGACTACAGAGAAACCAAGAAAGATGAAGAGTGAAGAAAAGCCTTTGGTTTTGAAATTCAAGAGATAATTGGTAGCTTTGAAGAAAGTAATATTTCAGTTGAATGATGAGGTTGGAAGCCACAGTGTTGAGAGTTAGCAGAGTGAAATGAAAGGAACTAGGAAGAAAGAAAAAAAAAAGGAATTGAAGACACCAGTTATGAGTACCAAATGCTCATTCAATCATGTCTGTTTATAGTTATAGATGAGAAAACTATACTGACAAAATCCCTACTTTGTAAAAAGACTCTGCATTAACCTTCAAGTAGCAAGATTATCTTTTTCATACAGCAGAGGTGATATGAATGATCTTTTGATAATTGTTTCTTTTTGTTCTTATTTTTGGTTTTCTCCCATTAATAGGAAATTAAGTCTGTAAACATAGGCCTTCAACATAATAAGTTTTATTGATGTCATTCAAACTGACAGCATGTAGTCATAGA
Organism: Sarcophilus harrisii; assembly: GCF_902635505.1. Taxonomy (NCBI): domain Eukaryota; kingdom Metazoa; phylum Chordata; class Mammalia; order Dasyuromorphia; family Dasyuridae; genus Sarcophilus; species Sarcophilus harrisii. The sequence goes on along the minus strand of NC_045429.1, from coordinate 81,778,970 downwards.
AACACAAAATGAATAAAAATATTAATGTGGAACCACGAAAGCATTAAAACTGGCTTATCTCTTCCAGAACCAAAAATTCTGGAAATTTTTAATCAACAAGGCTTTTGCCAGTGAGTAGGACAGCTTCCTTTCAATATTAGTTAAGCTTAATGGGTGACATGATAAGCATGATTTCTAAAAATCATGTTGTCCTGAAAAGTTGCTTAATTAGATTCTCTACTCCTCTGGAACACTCTAAGGGAGACATTTGGGCTTCAGCCATTCCATTTATGATATTCTTTATCACTATCAATGTTACCACCATTCTTTTAGTTATCTAGAGAAAGCAAGGGATCGTCTTCAACTCTCATTTTATTTACTTGTCTCCCATCCAATATTCTTTTTATCCCTTCTCTCCTTTGATACTACAATCCTGTTACAAGCCTTCATTACCTTATTCCTAGACCATTTTTATAACCTGTTATTTGGACTTCCTATCTCGTTACTTCCTTATCAAATCTATTCTCAGCTATCAAATTGAGATCTTCCTAAAGTGCTTATCTGATCATATCACTGCACTATTGATATGATCTTTTGACTCTCCTCACATCTTATTCCCTTCTCCATATCCTGTAATCCAGTGCCCCTGGCTTTCTTGCTGTTTCTCACAAATAATATTTCATTTCCTGTCTCTACCCCTTTTCATTATCTGAAAGCCTGAAATACTAGCTTCTTTCATTTCTGTCTTCTAGCTTCCCCAGCTTTCTTCAAGTCTCAGCTAAAGTCCAACCTTTTGCAAGAAGTCATCTCCTATTTTCCTTAAATTTAGTGCCTTTCCTCTGAGACTATCTCCAATTTATTTTACATTCATATCCTATATTTATATTGTCTGGTCCTAGTAATTTAAATATTGTCAGATTATTTTTTCTTTCATTTTTCCTCATTATTCAGCATTGTGTCAATCCCATATAGAAGCTTAATAATGTTAGTCAACTGATAGATGATATTATCTTTTTATAGATGAGGAAATTTAGTCTTTTGGTGATGAAGTTTTGTGATAATAGAATATGATTTTCCCATTGATGGGATTTTAATACAATTCCTCTTGCTTCAATACCACCACTCTACATACCAAAAACTATATACAGTCTATACTCTAAAGACATAGCTGGGTGATTCTTTGGATAGAGTATCAGAGTTAGACTCAAGAAGATCTGAGTTCAAATGCAGCTGTGGATATCTACTAGCTATCTGACCCTGGCCAAATCATTTAATCCTGTTGGCCCCAATGTCTTTTTTAATTTTTGTTTTTATTAAAGCTTTTTATTTTCAACATACACATGGATAATTTTTCAACACTGATCCTTGCAAAACCCTGTGTTCTGATTTCGACTCCTTACCCCCACCCCCTCCCATAGATGACTAGTAATCCAATATGTGTTAAACATGGTAAATATATATGTCAAATCCAATATATGCATACATATTTATACAATTACCTTTTACACAAGAAAAATCAGATCAAAAAGAAAAACATGAAAAAAATTCAAGCCAACCACAACAAAAGAGTGAGAATACTATATTGTGGTCTATCCTCAGTTCCCACCATCCTTTCTCTGGGTGTCGACTTCTCTCTTCATCACTAAACAAGTGGAACTGGTTTGAATCCTCTCATTGTTGAAGAGAGCAACATCCATCAGAATTGATCCTCATATAATCTTGTTGATGCCATGCATAATGATCTCCTGGTCCTGCTCATTTTACTCAGCATCAGTTCATGTAAGTCTCTCCAGGCCTCTCTGAAATCCTCCTGCTGGTCATTTCTTACAGAACAGTAATATTCCATAATATTCATATACCATAACTTATTCAGCCATTTTCCAACTGATGAGCATCCACTTACTTTCCAGCTTCTAGCCACTACAAAAAGGGCTGCCACAAACATTTTGGCACATACAGGTCCCTTTCCCTTCTTTAGTATCTCTTTGGGATATAAGCCCAGTAGTAACACTGCTGGATCAAAGGGTATGCACAGTTTGATAACTTTTTGAGCATAGTTCCAAACTGCTCTCCAGAATGGTTGTATTCGTTCACAACTCCACCAGCAATGTATCAGTGTCCCAGTTTTCCCACATCCCCTCCAACATTCTTCATTATCTTTTCCTCTTATCTTAGTCAATCTGATAGGTATGTAGTGGTATCTCAGAGTTGTCTTGATTTGTATTTCTCTGATCAATAGCAATTTAGAGTATCTTTTCATATGATTAGAAATGGTTTCAACTTCTTCATCTGAAAAATTATCTGTTCATATCCTGTGACATTTATCAATTGGAGAATGGATTTGAGTCAATTCTCTCTATATTTTGGAAATGAGGCCTTTTTAAGAAACTTTGAATGTAAAAATATTTTCCCAGTTTATTGCTTCCCTTCTAATCTTGTCTGCATTAGTTTTGTTTGTATAAAAACTTTTTAACTTAATATAATCTAAATTATCTATTTTGTGATCAATAATGAATTCTAGTTCTCTTTGGTCACAAATTCCTTCCTTTCCCACAGTAAACTATTTTATATTCTTCTAATTGGTTTATAATATCATTCTTTTTTTTTATTCTTCTTTTTTTTTATTTAATAGCTTTTTATTTACAGGATATATGCATGGGTAACTTTACAGCATTAACAATTGCCAAACCTCTCGTTCCATTTTTTCACCTCTTACCCCCCACCCCCTCCCCCAGATGGCAGGATGACCAGTAGATGTTAAGTACATTAAAATATAAATTAGATACACAATAAGTATACATGACCAAAACGTTATTTTGCTGTACAAAAAGAATCAGACTCTGAAATATTGTACAATTAGCTTGTGAAGGAAATCAAAAATGCAGGTGTGCATAAATATAGGGATTGGGAATTCAATGTAATGGTTTTTAGTCATCTCCCAGAGTTCTTTTTCTGGGCATAGCTGGTTCAGTTCATTACTGCTCCATTGGAAATGATTTGGTTGATCTCGTTGCTGAGGATGGCCTGGTCCATCAGAACTGGTCATCATCTAGTATTGTTGTTGTAGTATATAATGATCTCCTGGTCCTGCTCATTTCACTCAGCATCAGTTCATGTAAGTCCCTCCAGGCCTTTCTGAAATCATCCTGTTGGTCATTTCTTACAGAACAATAATATTCCATAATATTCATATACCACAATTTATTCAGCCATTCTCCAACTGATGGACATCCATTCAGTTTCCAGTTTTATAATATCATTCTTTATGTCTAGATTATAAACTCTTTTCAACCTTATCTTGGTATATGTTGTTAGATGTGGATCAATGCCTTGTTTTTGTCATACTAGTTTCCAATTTTCCTGGCAGTTTTTATCAAACAGTGGGTTCTTATCCCCAAATTTGGGGTCTTTGGGTTTGTTAAACATTAGATGATTATAGTCATTGACCATTTTGTCCTGTAAACCTAACCTATTCTACTGATCAACTAGTCTATTTCTTAGCCAATACCAAATGGTTTTGATGACCATTGCTTTATTATATAGTTTTAGATGAGATACAGCTAGGCCACATTCATTTGCATTTTTTCGTTAATTCACTTGAAATTCTTGACTTTTCTTCTTCCAGATGAACTTTGTTATTATTTTTTCTAGGCCAGTAAAATAGTTTCTTGGGAGTTTGATTGGTATGGCACTAAATAAGTAGATTAATTTAGCTAGAATTGTCATTTTTATCATATTCAGTCAGCCTACACATGAGCAATTGAAATTTTTCCAATTGATTAGATCTGACTTTATATATGTAGAAAGTGTTTTGTACATATGATCATATATTTCTGACATTGCATTCGTAGACTCCCAAATATTTTATATTATCGACAATTATTTTAAATGGAATTTGTCTTTTTGTATTTTGCTGTTGGATGTTGTTGGTAAAATTGCTGATGATTTATGTGGATTTATTTTATATCTTAAAATTTTGCTATAGTTGTGCATTGTTTCTTGCCCCAATTTATTTTTCTGTAAAATGAGCTGAGAAGGATAAAGACAATTTTCCCAGTATCTTTGCCAAGAAAATTGCAAATGGGGTCATGAAGAATTGGAGTCGAAATGACTGCACAACAATAACAAATACACTATACCAAATGGAAATCTGTGTTGTTACAGGGAATGTTCACACTGGTAAAACAAAGTATCTTTGATATAGATATATTTTCTACTTCTTCTCTAAGGCCTTCCTCTGATGCTTCATTAAAATGTAAATCACCTTATGTATAGGAATGCCACAGCAGATCAGAGAATTTTCTGGACAATCCAATGAAACTAGAATTACTTAGAATCAAATATCTATTACATGTCTCATCCTAGGATCCATAAAAACTAATTTTAGAAAGTTTTAGTGCAAAAAGTTTGGATACAAGGTGAAATACCTCTCCTAACCTCACCTAGAAAGATAAAAGAGCTGTGGCCTCTTTTTCAGTAGAGAGGTAACATACCAGTGAAATGCCAGGTAGATATGGATACACATGAAATGTCTTCCTCTTAGAAATCCAAATAAATTATCAAAACTCTCTAATCTATATCTTTCCTCAGTTTCTCTGGCATTACAATACAAATATAGATAGATAGATTAGTAGATGAAATTATATTCATATATTCCACCTTTATACATTTTTCTATTGCTCTCTGCTGTGCACCTTTATTCTTTTTTATTCTTTTCATTTCCCCACCATCCCCAAGCAAACTACAGTTAAGAAAGGATATATTTATGTATACATATGTAGATATATACATGTACATATATACAAACACATACTCCCATTTATAGATACACACATATCTTTCCTATCCCTACAGACTCTTTCATTAAATTTTGCTCCAAAATTTGCCTTGCTACTAAACCTCCCTCTACCTATGGATCCCTCTCTTTTCTTCCCACACACTTTGCTTTCCTGTCTGCCCATCCTTCCTCCTTATTTATTTATAGATTTTGGATGGTGTTCTACCTTTCATGGATATACCTTTAAAAGGACCAAGTCTCCCACTGCACCCAGGGCTATCTCCATTTCTCTTGATCTATATCTTTTCACAGGATGTATCTGGAGAGGAAACTTAGGCAGGTGACCTTGCATAACCCTCCCTCACTTCAATCCAACTCACTTGAATATCCTGGCACACCTTCCTTTTACATGTACATATATACATGTTGAATAAAGCAAAAATAACATGTCTTTTGTAATGAAAAAATTGATTGATTTTCCCTACATAATAAAAAAATAAAAAAGTTGAACCAATTTTTCATGCAATCAAGAACTGTTTTACTTTCTAAAGAAAATTTTTTTTTAATCTTTGATTTTTAGAGCACTTCAATTCTGGAGCATTTTGCCTTGTTCAAACCATGGGAAAGGTGGTATTGTAGAAAGAATACTAAGAAAGATTCTGGAAAGATGGAAGACTAAGTGTAGAGGGCAGGAATTCTGGAGAAGAATACTTGAAATAAGGTGTTAACTCAGTGGAATTGATGAGATGATGGTTTTCTATTTCACATAGATCTAGTATGACATGATATAATCACTTCAGTTTAATATAATGATATCACTCTAGATTGGCTTATACTCAATATACTGTAATGATGTATTTGTAATAGGGTATTTAAGGGAACTAGGGAAAGAGTCAGTCTGAGGGGGAGACTGGTTGAGACTGGCAGACTGGCAGACTGCTAGAGGAGACTGGGTCAGACTATGACAGACACAGACTGTAAAAGAAACAATAAAGACTTTGGACTCTATTCTTGTCCACCCTTTTGGTGACTATCCTGTTGAGACCAAGGTCCTTCCCGAGGACCTACAGAAAGTTAGGCTGAATATTACATAGGTCAGAAAATTCAAAGATCTCCAGATTTTCCCCACAAGCAAAACAAAATTATGCCTCAGGTTGAATGTAGATGGGTGAAAAATAAAGAAGGCTTGAAGGCCTCCTAGAATTACTCTAGAAATCCCTAAGAAATATCCAAGGGCCCAGCTTTAACTTAGATGAAGTGTAAAAACATCTCCAGGATAGCTGGGAAGGAAGAGTTGAGGGCTAGCTGGGTTTGGAGGGAGTTCCTCCTGAACCACAGTAACTTTCAGGTCCCAGGAAACCTAGGGAGATGAGGGTCTGAATACAAGAAGTTCGTAAGGAATTCAAGGTCCAGCTGAACTGCTAAGATATGGCTTGGTCAAGACGGAGCCATCACACCTGTGAAGGCAGAAGCAGTAGGCAAGGATGCTACTGGCTGTGGGCATTGCTGGAGGGGGAGCTCTTGGTTTGGGGGGGATCCTTATCAGAGAAGAGAGCTTAAGGGAAGCTTGAAGCACCATCCAAAGTCTATTAGGATTTCTTTGGATTACCAAACCTCTGAGAAGAACCAAGTCTTTCATAGCTGATCATCACACATTGCTGTTATTGTGTACAATGATCTCCTGGTTCTACTTGTTTCATTCAGCATCAGTTCATGTGAGTTTCTCCAGGTCTCTCTGAAATCATCCTGCTGATTGTTTCTTATAGAAAAATCATATGCCATAACTTATTCAGCTATTCCTCAACTGATGAGCATCCACTAAGTTTCTAGTTCTTCACCAAGACCAAAAGGGTTGCTACATAGGTTTTTGCACATGTGTGTCCCTTTCCTTCCTCTAAGATCTCTTTGGGATACAGGCCCAGTAGGAAAATTGCTGGGTCAAAGGATATGCACAGTTTTATAACCATTTGGGAATAATTCCATGTTGCTCTCCAGAATACTTGGATCAGTTCACAACTGCACCAACAATGTATTAGTGTCCCAGTTTTCCCACATTCTCCCCAACATTCATCATTATCTAGAAATTATAAAGAGTAACATTAAATGGTATCTGCCCAGAAAGAATTTATAGAAGAACCCAAAAAATAATTTCAAATAAGAGTGATTGAGGAAAAGCTAAAAGCCAAGGAGATTTTGAAAAGTCAATCAACTAGTAAAGGAAACACAAAGTATTAAAGAAAAAATATTCTTTGAAAATTAGAATTGGAAAAGAGGAAGCCAGTGAAAGTATAAGAGACTGAGTAATAACCCCAAAAATACAACGAATGAAAAAATGGAATAAAATGTGAAACATAAAAAAAACAACAGATCTAGAGAACAGATCAAGAAGAAAAAAATAGAAGAATAATTGGACCACCTGAAAGTTGTGACCAAAAAAGAACCTTGACACAATATTATAAGAAATACTCAAATAAAATTGTTCTGAAGTGACAGAATAGAAGGGGAAAGTAAAAACTTTAAAAAAATAATTCACTTGTTACCACCTCAAAGAGATGCTACAAAGAAAATTCATAAAAATAATTTTGCTATATTCTGAAGTCCTCAGATCAAAGAAAAACATTTTTACAAGAAACAAACAAAAAAACCTAACAAACAAAAAATCATGGAACTGCAATTAGAATTGTACAAGTTTTATCAGTAGCCACCATAAAAAACTGCTGGTCCTGGAATATGAAACATAGACAATAAAAACAAAACGGGCCAAAAATATCATATACAGCAAAACTAAGCATAATACTGAAAGAAAAAAAAATAAATACCCCATGAACTCACAGATATTCAGGATTTTGTCTCAACCAAACCTGAATTCAATAGAAAATTTAACAAATAAGAAGCAACATCAATGACTAAATTTAAAGGACTCAATAAGGACAATTTAAAAAAAAATCTTATACATGGAAACAAAACAAATTCTTGACTTAGGAAGAACACATACTGGTGAAAAATCAAGAAAACTTGTGGCAGAACAAGAGTCCCCTGGACATAACTCAAGAAGATCTGAAGAAAGACCTTAGGCTATGTATGAATTAACTCATATAAATATGCCCTCCCCTCCCCCTTACCTCTAAGCTCTGTAGAAACACCAGTTGGGAACCCAGGGAAGAGCTGGGCTTGGCTAGAGCCTCAGCAAGAACCACAGAAGCTTTCACCTCCTGGACATCATGTGAGTCAAGGTCTGAGTCCAAGAAGACTAAGGGAACCTCTGCTGATTAGGAACCCTACGTCAGGCTGTGCTGCAGGGATAGGGTAGCAGCACCTGGTGAGTGCATAGACAGTAGGGTAGAGATGCTCATAGCACTTGCAGGAATGGGGAACTCTTGTTTGGGGTTCCAGGTAAGAGGGGAAAGCTGAAGTGAAACTAGAGGCATTATCCTCCCCACTCTAGCATCAGAAGTGCTTACAGCAAAGAAGAAAGAATCCCACCATAGAAATTTACTATGTGAATAGGGAAGAATGGGATTCATCTTCTGAGTGCATTAAAATAAAAAGAGCTTCTTGTACTCTAAAGAGTAACATTAGATGGCTCCCTGCCCAGAGAAAACATATAGAAGAATTCAGAAAAAGAATTTAAAAATCAAATGAGACATTGAGGAAGAATTAAAAAAGAAAAAGAAATTCAATCCAAGAAAAAAAAAGACATGAAAAAAGTTAATTGACTAGTAACAGAAATACAGAATCTTAAAAGTGAAAACAAATCTTTGAAAATTAGAATTGGGCAAGGGGAAGCCTGTGAAACTACAAGACACCAAAGAATAACAAAACAATACAAAGAATGAAAAAATGTAGAACTTAACATAAGACATCTTATAAGAAAAACAACAGACCTGGAGAACAGATCAAGAAGAAAAAATGTAAGAATAGTGAAAGTTGTGACTAAAAAAAGAACATTGACACAATAATGCAAGAAATAATCTAAGAAAAATTTCCTGGACTTATAGAAAATATGGGAAAATTAGAAATAGAAAAAAATCACTACTTCTAAGAGATCCTTTGTGGAAAACATGTAGCAATTTTATTGTCAAATTTAAAAACCTCCAGTGTAAAGAGAAAATTTTGCAATAAAAAATGCTGGAGATACAATTTGATTATACAGGACTAATCAGAAGCCACAATAAAAGACTACTGGTCCTGGAATCATATATACCAGCAATTAAAAGAACTAAGCCTACAACCATAAACAATCAAACCCAGCAAAATTATCCATAATATTACATGTAGAGTACACACTTGCTCCCTGGAGGGCCTCAGGGTCAGCCAGAGTCAGGATAAATTAAAGTCCTTGGTCTTTTAAGTGAAGAAGTGAAAGAGGCAGCCAAGCAAAATCCTGGATTCTGGTTTCCAGAGCCACCAGCCTCTCTTCTCCTTGTCCTTCAGCCAAGTGACTTTCTGGCCCCTCTCTCTCTGCAGTCCAATCCTTACCTATGATTGTCTTTACACCAAACATTCAGCAAGGACCAACAGTGAGAAGAGCCATTTATCCAAACATATGTTAATAGAGTCATTGTCTCACATCAAATCAAGTGCTCTCTTGTCTGATTCAGAGTTTCAGCTCTCTACAACTCCCACTTTCTTTTGTTTTAGAACACAGGTGATCCCACTCCCCCCTCCCAACTTCTCAGGAAAAGAGAAGAAAAATACCAAGGGGAAGAGAGGAGTCAAGCCAGATATTGTTAGCAGGTTTCTGGGCTTAAGGCTCTTTCTAGAAGCAGGTATGCACAAACCTATCAGCATGGGAGGTATTACATAAGCACATAGCAATAACGCAGAGGCTATTAGTGATCAGTCTTCCCACAGTCAGTGCAGGCTCAATGTGGTGTAACAAACATGAATTGTACACGCAAATAACGGTATAACAAACAATATGAATCAACATGGTGTTGTAAAAGATTTCCAGTAGTCCTAGAAGGAGGGTGTGTAAACAACAGTCATACTCCTCCTTCAGCAGCCAAGAGATAGTCCAAAACCAATCTATTGTCCATTGCGTCATGTGTCAAGGAATCCAATGATCCCTGGAAGTTTCTGAAGTCTTGCAACAAGTCTTTTTATGTGTTAAAGAATCCAATGGTTCCTGAGGGTTTTCAAGTCCTACAAAAATCTTTTCATGTCTCAGGGATTCAAATAATTCTGGAAGGTTTTGAAGTCCTACATCAGTGTCATTAACAAATTTTGATGTCCATGATTCAAACACCATAACTGCCATTCTCTTTCAGTGGTGGGCACAATTAGTGATGGAACCACGTGATGTTTTTTGGGTCTCCTTTGTTTCAAGGGTCTGCTCCGTCTCTCTCTGATGGACAAGGCAAATATGGCTCGTTGGCACCCATCTGATTCCTTCTCCACCTCTAAAGATACAAGCAAACCCTCTCCCCAAAGCAGTTAGCCTATCTGGTCCCTTCCATTCACCACTTTCTGGGTCTCTCCACATCACCTGGCAATTATCTAATGATAGTGGAGCTGCTCGCACTGGACACTGCTGTTCTGGTTGGTTATAAAACTTGTCTGCTGGAGCCAGTGCATCTTTGTCAAAAATCAAGAAGTTAGTACTATAAAGAGTTAGATTTAGAAGTTCTCTAGATTTAGAAGTGGCTCCCCCTTTCTTTTGTTTTTGGAGGAGCATCTTAATGTCTCTTTTTCTCCTCTCTACTAGTGCCTTTCCTTGAGGATTAAAGGTTATGCCAATGGTGTGTAAAATCTTATACTGTACACAAAAGTGTGCAAAATATTTAGAATTATATGCAGGTGCATTATCTGTTTTTATTGCTTGTGGCACACCCATGATTGCAAATGCTTGTATAAGGAATTCAGTTTCCACTTGGGCTGTCTCTTTTGCTGCTGGTATTGCAAAAGTGAATTCTGAAAAGGTATCTACCACAATGTAGATAAAAGACGACCAAAAGATTTATAATGGATCACATCCATTTGCAAAATTTCATTGGACCTCAAACCATGAGGGTTCTTTCCTGCAGGCAGTGTAGGAGCGTGGAAAGGAAGGCAAGCTGTATAGGCTTTCACTATGCTCCTTGCTTCCTCTTTTGTTATCCCAAAGTACAAACGTAAAGCTCGAGCAACCTGATGATATTTAGAATGATATTCTTGGGCTGCCTGAAATAAAGGAATATTGGAGAACATGGTTAGAAGGAGATCTGCCTTTGGATTACCATCAAAAATAGGACCTGGAAGTCCACTATGAGAGTGGACATGCAAGATATACATCTTACCTAGATACTTTCTCACTTGTTCTTGATGTTCCTTAAAGAGCTAATATATATTAGAAGCTACAAATTTGATTTGGGCTGTAGCAATTCTTTGTACCATACCTACTGAATAGGCCAAATCCAATATTATATTTATATCTCCTGGATAATAAGAGCTAGAATGATTGCATATAATTCATTCTGCTGAGTGGACTAAAGGAGTTCTTACTGCTCACTTTATAGTTAAGTCATGAGAGGATACAGTACAAATGTTATGTTTGGATGCGTCTATAAAAATAGTTGGTCCTTTAAGAGGAACTTTAGAAACCTTTGCTTCAAGAATCTATCGTCAATTATGTAATAGTCTGATTATCTTTAAGGGAGACCCATGTGTAAAATTTGGAGCTATGGCTAATAAAATTTGCCACTCTGGAATGGCTTCACAGCACATATTAACTTGTGCATTGGTAGAAAAGGTGTATATCTTGTCAGGTCTTATCTCAGATAATTGTACTGCTCCCTTAATGGCCTTAAATAAAATTCTAGCCACAAGCACTGGGTAAGGAGTAAGAGTTTTTCTGGTTGTGCCGGGAGGTTGACCCTCTATCACACTGTCTCCTTGATGGACTGCTGTGGGTACCTCTTGTATAGCAAAAACTGATATTTCCAAGAGTTTTTGATTGATTCTTTCAACCACATTTGATAAAGTCAGTTCAACTTCTCTCATAGCCTCTTGAGCTTCTATTGTAAGCTGGCGTGGTGAGTTTAAAGCACTGTTTCTCCTTAAAATGTCATATAATGGTTGCAATTGATGATAGGTAGTCAACCCTAACACTGGCTCATCCATTGAATATCTCCCATTAATTTCTGAAAGTCATTTAAGGTGTTTAACTTCTCTGTTTTTAAGGAAAGTTTTTGTGCTGTAAACACCTTAGGATATATTTCATATCCTAAATACTGAAAAGGAACATGTCTTTGAAATTTTTCTGGAGCTATGTGCAATTTATAGTTCATTAGTATTTCCATGGTCTTTTGTAGACATGCTTTTAACATTTGTTCCTCAGGTGCACATCCTTATCATCCATGTAATGTAATAACATTACTTTTGGAAATGCTTTTCTTACTGGAGTAAGAATAGCAGCAACATACATTTGACACATAGTAGGGCTACTTTTCATTCCCTGTGGCAAACCTCTCCAGTCATATCTTTTATAAGGCTCAGCTAAGTTAATGCTGGGCACTGACACTCATATCCTCCTTATCTAGACGGATAGAACAGAAACAATCCTTAATGTCTATAATCCAAAGAGGCCATTCTCTACTCTAACTGAGTAAGGAGATGGAAGTCCAGGCTGAAGAGTTCCCATAATTTCCATCTGTTTATTTATCTTTCTGAAATCAGTCAACATCCTCCATTTTCCAGATTTCTTTCTTACAACAAATACTGGGGAATTCCAAGGATTTAGGGAAGGTTGTAAGTGTCCTTGGTCAAGTTGCTCCTGTACTATATCTAAAAAAGCCTGAATTTTATCACTACCTAAGGGCCACTGTTTTATCCACACTAGTATATCAGTTTTCCATCAGATAGGAACAGGTGAAAGTGTTGGCAGGCCTTCAACAGCAGCCCTGCCTAAAAAACCAAAGTACTCATTTGTAATCTTAATTGTTGTAAAATGTCTTTTCCCCACAGATTGATGAGGATTTTTCAACTATAAAAGGATAAAAACTCCTGTTTCACCTTCAAATGTCCATCTCAAAGGGGCAGCACTAACTTCAGCTGCTATTGATCCTCCTACGCCAGACATGTAGGTGTTTGCCTTAATCTTTGGCCAGTGACTGGACCAGTTGGCACCTCTAATGATTGTGCAATCTGCACCACTGTCTACCATCCTTCTAATGGTAGGCCTTTTATATAGATAGTGAGCACAGTTCGGTCAGTTGTAACTGCTGCTGTCCAGTATATTCCTGTACTTTGTTGCTTGGCGTCAGAATCTGGGTGACTATGACCAGGTTGCTTATTAGGAGTCTATATGAGTAAACCTGATGCTACTACTTCTCCTGGGTTATAAGTCACACATTGTCTACCTGTATTAGTGACTGGGATATTATCTACACATTCCCCAGTTTCCCACATCAGTGTGTGGATGGACACTGTTTTCGTAAGTACTCTCAGGAGGTGAAATGATCAAGTCTACTGTACCTGGAAGGAAGGGATCCATAGGCAGGAGAGAAACAGATTTCACCTCTCCAGGGGGTATCTCAGTTGTCCCAGCTGCATACAACTCTATTCTCCCCAATTGTAATCACTTTCTCCTATCAGATGGCTTCCTGGCTTATTGGTTCTGGGTACTGAACTTCTAGGCACTCTCTGGGTGTAGCATTGGCTGCCATCATGCCCCAAGTAATTTTTATCTTGGGCCCTGGGCCTGGGCTCCTCATCCTGTTTCCCTGAATAAGCCTCCATTCTAAAGCCCAAGGGAAGCCTCTGTTGCATTTTGGACATGGGGTATTGGGTCTTGTTCTCCCACCCTGTTTTCTCACTCTGTCTCTGTGCCAACATTGAGCTTTCAGATGCCCTACTTTACCACATTGAAAGTATTGACGAGTATCCCTGGAAGTCCCTTGCCAAAAGGGACCCTGTCTTCCCATGTTGGGATCTTGGGAAGTCTGCATCATAGCCTAGCTATAAAAGGCATTTTTGCCCAATGTGGCACAGCGTCTTATGATCTCCTCTAAAGAAGCATCCTTGCGTAGTCCTAGCATAATTCTTCTACAAAGCTCATTAGCATTTTCTTTAGCAAGTTGCCTTATCATAATGTCTGTTACTGCATTTTCACCATTAGTACTTATGATAGCTGTCTGCAAACGTCCCACAAAATCAGCACAGGATTCATTTGGCCCTTGTATTATTTTTGTTAAGGCCTCACCCTTGTTGTTTTTATTGAAGAGAGAAGCCCATGCTTTGATAGCAGCAGCAGCAATTTGCTCATATGCTGCTATGGGGTAATTAATCTGACTGAAATGTCTGCCTCAGAACCTACACCTGTAAGGTGGTCATAGGTGATTGGAGTATTAACTAATAGTTTGACTATTTTGTTGGGCTTGTATCCTACAGAGCTCAGTATATTTGGAAAACCACAACAAGTTTTGTCCAGATTCTAAACATATCCTTGTTTATCCATAATCCATATAGATTTCCAGTCACTAGAGGTTAAGACTTCATAATCCAAATTCTGTAAGAATATCCTAACATATGCTGATGTAGCCCCATAAATCTTGCAAGCCTTTTTCAGGTCTTTGATTATTTCTAGATCAAAAGGAGTGTATCTTCTACTTTCTGGACCTGAAGAGTTAAACTGTTGAATCACAGGATCCAATTCTATTCTCAAATCAGCTGTATTCTTCCCTTCTTCTGTGACTTTAAGTAGAGCCTTTTGCAATCTAGTTATAAGAGGGAGTGATTGCTGGGAGGGAGGTGCTGGTGATATCACTGCCCCTCCTACTTCTCCTCCTCCTTCTATCTCAGAAGGTAGAGTTGATGGGGGAGAATCAATAACCTGCTCTGGTTTAGGTGGGTTGTGAGAGTAAGAATCACCACGCCCTTCATCAGGCCCTTCACTATGTCCTTCAAGTTCACTTAACTCGTCATGCCCTCTGACAATATTGCCATTAATTTGTCCTTTGTCTTCCTCTTTTTCCTCACACTTCCTCATCTGGCTGTTCTTAAAACTTCTTTTCTCTAACTTGTGGGAGTCTTTAAGGCCAATTCTATTATGTTGTATATATAGAATGATTCCTTGGAAATTGAATCAGGTTTCAGAAAGGCCTGGAGAGACTTACATGAATTGATGCTGAGTGAAATGAGCAGGACCAGGAGATCATTATATATTTCAACAACAATACTGTATGATGATCAGTTCTGTTGGACCTGGCCATCTTCAACAATGAGATGAACCAAATCAGTTCCAATGGAGCAGTAATGAACTGAACCAGCTATACCCAGAGAAAGAACTCTGGGAGATGACTGAACCACTACATAGAATTCCCAATCCCTCTATTTTTGTCCGCCTGCATTTTTTATCTCCTTCACAGGCTAATTGTCAATATTTCAGAGTCCGATTCTCTTTTATAGCAAAATAACTGTATAGACATGTATACACATATTGTATTTAATTTATATTTTATCATATTTAACATGTATAGGTCAACCTGCCATCTGAGGAAGGGGTGGAGGGAAGGAGGGGAAAAACTGGACCAAAAGGTTTGGCAATTGTCAATGCTGAAAAATTACCTATGCATATATCTTGTAAATAAAAAGCTATAATAAGAAAGAAAAAAAGAAATTGAATCAGGACCATTATCATTGTAATATTCACATTTTGATCTCCTACTAGTTTCCAATTATCTGCCTCAATTTCTTCTTTGAAGAACCAAGGGGATGTACATTCTAATGTATCCACCAATCCATCAATCTGCTCCCGTTACAATTAAACCCTGCCTCTTTATCAGTCTGAGGATGCTTCCAGTAGATCTCCTTTGGGGTGGGGCTGGGGTGGGGGAGAATCTTTTCCTAATATCTGCCCCATTTTATCTAGAAAAGGAAAGTTACTAGTTTAGCCTTTAACAAAGTAAGTTCCCTGTTTGTCTCTTAAAATACTCACCCTCTTTCCTGGTCACTGGAGACTTCTTCAATGAAATTAGGGTCCTTGGTTCACACATTGGGCACCAAAATGTAAAGCCGGGGCTGGCTCCCTGGAGACCTCAGAATCATCCGGAGTCAGGATAAGTAAAAGTCCTTGGTCTTTAGGGGCAGAAGTGAAGGAGTCAGACAAGCAAAATCCTGGATCCTGGAGTCTAGAGTCACCAACTTTTCTTTTCCTTGTCCTCCAGTCAAGTGAGCTCTGGCCTATTTCACTCCACCCTCTAATACTTGCCTATGATTATCTTTACACCAAACATTCAGCCAGCACCAACAGTGAGAAGAGCCATTCATCCAAACATATGCTAATAGAGTCATTGTCTCACATAGA
Source organism: Sarcophilus harrisii (assembly GCF_902635505.1). Lineage (NCBI taxonomy): Eukaryota > Metazoa > Chordata > Mammalia > Dasyuromorphia > Dasyuridae > Sarcophilus > Sarcophilus harrisii. The sequence goes on along the minus strand of NC_045429.1, from coordinate 81,762,930 downwards.
ATAGGTAATTAGCCTTAAGTATTCTGTTGTCTGATTCAAACATACCCTTTCTGAGTTTCAGCCCTCTACAATTACATTTTTTAAAAAAATGAACATTCAAAGAACTTGCAAATTTTCAGAACTTTTTTTTTCAACCACATCTAAATTTAATAGAACATTTTATATATAAGTCAATAGCAAAGATCAATTTCACAAAAGTTAACATGGAAAAATTATTTATGTTTCTACATGGATATGTATACTATGTGTTTAAGACTGACATCAGCAACTGGGTACTTCAAAGCAAAACTAAAGAATAGATACAAAGGTATTAGGATGGAGGAGGGCTTGTAATTCTGAAAACCTACTCAAATCATGATTGGGTTAAAGAGGCAACATTACATATAAACCATGAAGGATATAGCACTCTTCAAAATATATAACAAAATAAGGGGGAAAAATGGGTAGAGGGGGAAGCAAAAGGTGGGTGAATAAAACATGGGAGGTATCTGTGCATTAAGTAATAGCAATGCAAGTTAAAGAGCACAATTAAAGAACAAGAATGAGCTGGGATAGGAAAGAAGAAATATATACAAACACTACAACAAAGATCAGGGAAAAATACAGATAGTAAACACTGATCATATATATATATATATATGTGTGTGTGTATATATACATATATGTGTGTGTGTATACACACACACATATATGTATATATATATATATATAGAGAGAGAGAGAGAGAGAGAGAGAGAGAGATGGGGGGGATAAAAAGAGAAAAGAAGAATAAACTTTTAAAAAAGTGTGCACCAAAGAAAAGAAAGACCTCCAAGGAAGCAAAGAAAAATATAGATACTCATGAATATAATTTTTTCTATCATTATATATCCTTTCTTGTAGTGGTAAATTGTTATTGCATAATTTGAATCCTGATTCAATTCTGTAATCTTAGTTGGATTCTGTTATTCTATAAAATATTCTGTTAAAACACATGGCAATTGTTCTGTTCTATTTTGTTTTATTTTCCTTTTCTATTTTTCTTTTCTCTATTTTATTTTTTAACAAAGAGAAAAAAATCTTTTCATATTCCTTTCTTAAAAAACTAAAATACAGCTAGAAATGAAGAATTTTCTGTCTTTGAAGAAAAAAAGGAAAGAGATAATAGGCTACACCAGGAGTGTATAGAGCTAAGAAATGGTGTTATCACAACAGGACTTTGTAGCTGTATGGAGGATGGATGTGGAGGGTAAAGGCCTGAGGTAAATAAATTAATTAGAAGATAATTATTGTAGTCTATATGAAAGGTGATGAGGGCCTGAACTAAAAGTTGTCTATGTGAGCAGAGAAAAGGCTGCAGTTTGTGAAAGGTTGTGGAGTTGGACTTAATAGTTAATTCCAACTAGACTTAGCCAAAATGTCTAGTGTTCAGAGAAGAATATATTGGGACCAGATTAGATTTGAAAAGCAGTATCCATAGTGGACAAAAGGCTGGCCTTAAAGCCAGGGGGATTTGAGTTCACATTCTGCCTCTGACAAATTATTTATGTGACTCTGCACAAATCATTAAATCCCTCTAGATTCCAGGCAACTCTCAAAAACTAAAAGTTTTACAGAAAGTGCTGATTTATGTTTAAAAGAAAGCTCCTCACTGGAAATTCTCTATACCAATGACATTATAAGTATGGTTTAAAAATAATAGCTAGATACCCAGACAGAAAGGTGTCTTTAAACAGAAATCATTATCTGCCTTGTGAGAGGATATTTTAATTCCATCTGGAAATTATGCAAGTGAAATCATTGAGAATCCTTATCCTTCTCCCTAAGAATGTCTTAATGGACTGCATTTTTATGATTTCAAACGTTAGAAATGGTTCTCTCCCCTAATGGATATGGAAAAATTTCTCTAACAGTGGAGATCTTCAAACATTTTGGATGAGCTCTTCTGAATTTTGAAGAAAGGATTCTTTTTCAAGTATTAACTACATAAAATTGTTTATGGGAAGTCTTCATGTATTTTTTTAATCTTTTTATTTTTTATTATTTTTTAAATAACTTTTTATTTACAGAAGTCTTCATGTATTTTAAATTTTATATTTTAGTATGAATCAGGTTTTTAAATACTTTCAAGGTCACAAGGTAATAAATAAATAAGTTCAATAAATATCATTTGAATCTAAATTTTTTATTTCAGTCTGGTTTTTCCATTACATCATACTGCATTCCCAATCATAATCATGTAAAAAGATATACCTCTCCTCATTTATGATACTAAATATTGAAAAAACAATTATTACAATATCCTAGTAAGAAGCCCTTAGTCTGTCTGTCTGTCTGTCTGTCTGTCTCTCTCTCTCTCTCTTTTCTTGTCTTTCTTTGAAAGAAGACACTAAATATCAGGAAAATGTCATAATTCTCTGAAATTAAGATGCTTAATGAAGTTTTATCTTATAGTGAAAAAAGAGTAATTCTGAATCTGAACCCCTCTGCAAGCACAAGTTTTTATATAGTAATAAATTATCCCTCTTTTGCCTAAAACACATAAACATAGCAAGGAATTTTTCATCCATAGCAGGTATATGATTCAATAACATATATGGGATAAAAGAACGCTTATAAGGATATAGAAGCCACCTAAAATAAACCATCTATTTTATACTATGCACATATATACATATGTATGTATATTTAGATGTACATATATATATATATATATATATACATACATGAATGTATAGATTATATACATACACATTGTGCATAATAAAATATTATATATTTTAAGCATGAGTTAAAGCCACCCATTGCTAACAAATGGTTTGACAGATCAATAATAATGGATGATTTTTATGTATTTGAGCCCAGGACTATAAAACTGCAAACTTGGAACAAACAGGAAAACTCCTTTGCTGCAAAACACTACATAGCACCATCCATTTGAGGATGAAATTCCATATATAAACTGTACATGAGAATGAATAGGTATATTCTCTCTTTGACAAAAGAGCCTAATGGAACTTACCCAGCTAAAACTCTTCACATTAAATTGAAATTATGCCTCTAAATCTTGGGAGTCAGAAATATGCTGGGCAGATCTGTCCTATGCTAAGGTATTACTAATATACCAGCCAAGTGAAAGATTTGTGAGTTTTCAGTAAAAGACTTCATTTTTACCTAGAGATACTGAGGAAGACAGCTGACAGTGAGATGACTTGGTAGTGGAATAAAACATAAATCAAGGGAGACAGTAATCATTCTATAAAACATAGAGATCACTTAGTGCACTCCATGTGGTATCATTATTATGTTATATTTAAAGAATATAATTGATCTTCATAGTTATTGTGCTAAGAAGGAAATGATAGTGGTCTTTGAAAGTTTAAGATATGAAGAAAAATTAAGAGAATCAGGTTATTTTCACTGAAAAAAGAAAGGACACCTTCAGGTGACCTAACTGTACTTTTCAAATTATAAAGAAGATTGACAAATGCAGTTAGGTAGACTCTTCTGCTGGAAATAAGTTGGGGGGGAATAGTAGTAGGGAAATAAATGATTTCAAAATCTCTAGAGAAGAAATATAGGGTTTTTTAAAATGAAAAGTAAGCATGCTGTAGTGGAAAGAGAAATGGAATTTTGCATTAGAGAATCTGGCTTTGAATCCTATTTCAGCTATGTATTGCCTTTATGACCTTGGCCAAATAACCTAATGTCTATGGTTCTTAGTTTCCAAATCTATTAAAGAAAGAGCTGAAGTAAATTATTTATTAAATTCCCTTCCACCTGTAAATTTTATAAAGGCAGTATTAAACATCTAAAATGGAAGTTTAAAAGAGTAGATAAGTTAACTATCAAAACCTGCTTCTGAAGACTTGATAGTATGTCAAAATAAAAAGTAGTAGATTTATGATTAAAAAACATGAATTCAATCCTCATCTGTTCTCTTATGTCAACAAATCAGTTAAACTCTATCTGTTAAAATTCGTATTCATCTATGAATAAAAATATTGAATTTCAGTGTTTTTCTTGTCAGTATCCCAATGTATTGGTGGTTCATGGAAAAATATTCTTTATTTAAAAAAAAAATTGGTTAAGATCACTTCATTCAGACTACTGTGTTAAATAATTAAATGATTTTAAAAACTAAAACATAGTTAATTGGGGAAGCCAGTAAGGGTAGTAGAAGTAGAATTACAGTCTCCAACACAGTTGGATTAAAACTTATCTCAAAGGTCATTAAGTCAAACCTTCATCTGAAGAGATACACAAGAATCCTATCTAGAAAATATATTATTAAATGGTCATTTTGCCCTCACTTAAAAAAGAACTCAGAGATACATATATACGAAGTTTAATTGATTAATGGACAATACAAGGGAGTGGCTCTTTGGGATAAGAAAAAGGAAGTGGCTTTAATGGAGGCAATAAAAATAACTACAGTTATGAAAATAACTGGTAATGGAGTGGATACTCATCACTTGGAGAGTGGTTGAATAAGTTATGATATGTGAATGAAACAGAATGTTATTGTTCTGTAAGAAATGATGAGCAATCAGATTTCTGAAAAGCCTGGAAAGATTTACATGAACTGATACTGAATGAATTGAGTAGAACAAAGAAAACATTGTAGATAGTAACAAGATTATGTAATGATCAACTGACTCTTTTCAGCACTGAGGTGATTCAAGGCAAGTCCAAAAGACTTGTGATGAAAAGTACCATCCACATCCAGAGAGAAAAGTAAGAAGACTGAATGCAGATCAAAGCATATTTTTTCACCCTTTTTTGCTTTTTCTTATTGTTTTTCTTTTCCTTTTTGTTCTGATTTTTCTTGAACAACATGACAAATATGGAAATATGTTTAAAAGGACTGTACATAAATAACCTTTATTAGATTGTTTTTTGTCTTGGAGAAGAAGGGAAGGGAGAGTAAAAGAAAAATTTCGGATAAAAAAATCTAACATTTTAGATTTAAATTCATTAAACATGAATGTATAAAACTATCTTTACACATATTGGAAAAATAAAATACTACTGAGGAAAAAAATTATGGGAAAACACTTTACTAGAAGTGATCATTTTATCTTTGATCATAACTTATGAATGTCTTATTCCAATAAATTCCTGTTTTTGAAGGAAGAAGGGAAGTTTTTATAGGGGTATCAAAGAGATCAATAATATTTAATAGCCACTTACTTCAATAATGTTGACTCACCTAAGGTGAGGGTTAAGATCTTCCATGAATCATGTAGGATTCAGGACGTGGGGACTAGAACAACATAGACAAGGAGAGCATTGAAGCCACAGGCATACTGGTACACAGTATATGGCAAGAAGAGAAATGGGACAAGTAATAGCTTTACAGCAAAATTTAACTTCAGATTTTGCAAAACAAAGCTTCAGTATTTCCTCTCACTCCTAATCAAAGTGATATTTGCAAAGATCCTGTCACCTCCACAATAGGGAAGTTTGATGAAACAGGTTTCTAGAGTAAGATTGAAATCTCAAATAGTTGTTTCTCACTGAGTCTCTATATCCAACTTCAAAGAAACAGAGACTAGTAAAACTTTAGATCTACAGTCGAAGATGTGGATGCTTCCAGCAGAGGACAGCATAAAGGGGCATGCTTGAGCAGGAGGCAGTTAACTGCAAGCAAACTTTATCAATCATAGGGATGCCCCCCCCACTCCCACAAACCAGAGCTTTTTGATTATTATAATGTGGAAAATTGTGATCTGTATTAAGGGAGTATCTTCCCTTTTGAAGTAAAACATATTTTAATATATCTAATTAAAAATTGTTTTAAAAATCTGATTCTGTGTGGGACAATTAAGGGAACATATGATGTTTGAGCATATAAAGGAAAGGAACTAATTTAATTTTTTCCTTTTTTTGTTGCTGTTTTGCCCTATTTGACACATTTCATATTGTTTTTGAAAAGCACATGGAAATAGTTGTGCTTTGCCAGTCTTTCATTTTGCTATCTTTCTAATATTTTCAATTCAGTTTTCCACAATTATCAATAATGGATGATGTTGATAATTCAGGGATTTTTTGATCCTCAAAATCAGCTACTTGAAAAACTTAGGTTCCACAAGTTCCAGAAATTTTCTTCACATTCCAAAAACTTTTAAAGTTATTTGATTTTAGAATCTTCATTTAATAGATATTATATGGGATTTCTGGTTATGTTCTTATTTCCTGATATACTTTGCATAACAAAACTGTGTATTTTTACTAGTGTTCTCTGATTGTTTCATTGTAATAGACATTTTTCTTCAGTTTTGAACTTCCACTTCCATCCCTCTCTCCATCCTGGTTCATCTCCACCCTCCCTGGCACAGGAAGTAATCAGATATAGATTATACATGTTCAATTATGTAAAACATTTCCATATTAGTAATTTTGTACAAGACTCAAATAAAAGAAAAAAAATTAAGTGGAAAATAAGATGCTTCAGTCTGTATTTAAACAATATCAGTTTTGTTTTGTTTTTTCCCCTCTGGAGAAGGATAGAATATTTTACATTAGTCCTTTGGAATTATCTTGGATCTTGCTGAGAATAGAAGTCATTCACAGTTCTTTGTCCAAATTATACTGCTGTTATTGTATATGGCATACTCCTAGTTCTTCTGCTCACTTCACTATGCATTAGTTCATGTAAGTCTTTCCAGGTTTCTCTGAATCATACTGCTTGTCATTTCTTATAATACCATCATATTCCATTACTTCCATTACAACCATATACCACAGCTTGTTTAGCTATTCAACAATTGATACACATCCCTTTGATTTCGATTTCTTAGACACCACAAAAAGAATTGCTAGAATTGTTTTTGTACAAATAGGTCCTTTTCCCTTTTGGGGGATGTCTTTGAGATAAAGACCTAGCAGTGGTATTGCTAGATCAACAGAAAAATAACAGATAAAAGGAAAAAAATAAACAATGAGAAAGATTAAGGTAATTGAAAAATATACTTCAATCTTCCTTCAGAATCTTTCAGTTCTTTATCTGGTTATGGAGAGCATTTTCTTTCATGAATTCTTCATTTGTGTCTTAGTTCATTGTATTGCTGAGAAGACCTGAGTCAGAGTTGATCACCACACAGTGTTGCTGATGGTAAATGTGCAACGTTTTCCTGCTTCTGCTCATTTTACTTTGCATTAGTTTGCACGTCTTTCCAGGTTTTTTATTTTTTTTTAATAATTTTTTATTTCACAATAGTATTCCATTACATTCATATTACATTCTCCTCAATTTCCAATTCTTAGCCACCACAAAAAGAACTGTCATAAATGTTTTAGTACAAACAGGTCCTTTCCCTCTTTTTTGTATGCCTTTTGGAAATAGACCTAATAGTGGTATTTCTAGATCAAAAAATACATAGTTTTATAGCCTATTGGACATAATTTCAAATTGTTCTCCAGACTGACTGGATCAGTTCACTATTCCACCAAGAGGGCATTAGTGTCCCAATTTCCCTACTTCCTCTCTAACATTTACCTTTTTTTTTTTTCTTTTGTCACATTCGACAATCTGATGGGTGTATTAGCTGAGAATTGTTTTTATTTGTGTTTCGCTAATCAATAGTGATTTAGAACACTTCCACTTATGTAATTTTATTTCTTCATCTAAAAACTGTCTTTTCATATTCTATGACCACTGATCAACTGGGGAAGGAGTCATATTCTTATCAATTTTACTCAGTTTTCTATATGTTTGGGAAAATGAGAACTTAATCAGAGATACTTGGAATAAAGATTGTTTCCTAGTGTTCTGCTTTCCTTCTAATTTTGATTTCATCAACAGTGATTTAGAGCATTTTCCCCATAACTATAAACATTTTGATTTCTTGGTTTGAAAAACAGCCTTAGATATCTTTTGACTATTTATCAATTTGGGAATAAACTTCTGTCCCTCCATACCACTGTTTTACTTCTGACTACCACCTTCTTCAATCTTTCCTCTTTTCTTTCAGCTTCCCCCTTTTCTTACCATATACTATATCCAACTGAATGTATCCCTCTAATACAAATTCAACAATAGTAATATTCAAGCAATGCTTACTTCCTCTCTTCTTTCCTTCTAATATAATAGATTTTGTATCTCTTCATATGATGAAATTTACTTTATTCTGCTTATCCTTTTCCTCTTTTCTCAGTATAATCCTTGTTTTTACTCTATATTTTTAAAATATCTTCACATCAAAATCATGTCAGATCCACACCCTCTCTCTTTGAACATTTTTTCTAATTGCCCTAATAAAAATACAGTTCTCAAGAGATACAGATATCTTCCTGTATACAGTATGTAAAGAATTTAATTTTATTGAATAACAAGATTGTTTTTCATTCTGATTCTCTTGAGTCTTATATTTAAAGATCAAATTTTCTGTTCAGTTCTTGTCTTTTCATCAAAAAAATTTTATCAGAAAGTCCCCTACTTCAGTGAATATTCATATTTTCTTCTGAAAGATTAAACTCAGTTTTGCTAGGTAGGTGATTCTTAGTTGTAAACCAAGCTCCTTTGCCTTCTGGAATATCATATTCCAAGCCCTGCAATCTTTTAAAGCAGAAGCTGATAAGTCCTGTGTAATCCTATGACTCTTCACTATACAAATTGTTTCTTCCTGACTCCTTACAATACTTTTTTTCCTTAACTTGATAATTCTGCAATATGGCTACTATATTTCTGGGTGTTTTCATATGAGGATCTCTTTCATGTGGTTATATTAGTGGATTCTTTTAATTAATATTTTATCCTCTTTATCTAGGATATTACAGCAGTTTCCCTTGATAATGTTTTAAAAGATGCATTTTTTTCATTCTTTTGATTTTATTTGACTGATTTGTGGTGTTTCATGTAGTTATTAGCTTTCACTTCCCCGATACTAATTTTTAAAGAAATTATTTTCTTCAGTTGCCTTTTGTACCTCTTTTCCCACTTGACCAATTATATTTTTAAGGAGTTGTTTTCTTCAGTCATTTTTTGTGCTTCCTTTTCCAATATTTTTATTCTTTTTTTTCATAAATTCCCTTGCATATCTTTCATTTCTTTTCCCATATCTCTTAATTAAAAAAAAAAACCTATTTTGAACTCTTCTCAGAGCTTGAGAATAATTCATATTTCCCTTTGAGGTTTCACTCGTAGGTACTTCGACAGTGATCTTCCCTGTCAATGTAGTAGTGTTCTATGATCAGGGCTCTTTTCAGTTTCTTAGTCTTTTTTAGACTATTTTGTGAATTATAAAGCTGATCTCTTCTCCTGGGGCACAGAGGTCACTATTCCAGTCTTCTTATGCTGGAGGTCAGGGACCTGGTCACTGGCTTTGCACACTGGGGCTTCAAGTTCTTGTGGCTTGCCCACTACATTTTTGTGACCCACCCTGGCCACACCTGTCCTGATAGCATTTTAGGACTAGCTTTTTCCTTCTGCACTGAAGCCAGAGGTCTTGCAGCAGCCTGCTTTGCTATTGACCTGCTAAATCAGGATCAAAGGAACTCAGTTGCTGATTTATGCTGTAGCTATGATCCTCCCATGGACTTGCCCAGACTCTCTACACTAGGATGCACTCCCCTTTTTCCATGTGAGACAGATCTTTTCTGAAGTCTTCTTTCTTATTCTAACCAGGAAAATAATTTCTTTCCCTTTTTGTTAGTTTTGTCACTCCAGAATTTGTTTAGAGGCTTGATTTACATTGTTTCTGAAGTAATCTAGGGAGATCTCAGGCAACTTACTGACTTCTCTCCAACATTTTTGATCTGCTTACTTGACTCTTTAAAAACAAATAAACAAAAAAACTTCCCTGCGGCAGTCTCATTTCTTTTCCCATTTCCTCCCTTCTCCATGTCTTGTTTAATTAATATTTAAGATTTAAAAACAAAACAACAACAATATTCCTCCTCACCCCTCCAAAAATATTTTCAGGAATTATTTTTGGTTCTGAAATCATATCACAATTTTCTTTAGGGTTTTGGATATAACATTTTTCAATTTTGTTTTATTCTTCTGAGGTTTTCGTTTGCTCTTTACTATGACCAGAGTAACTTTCTATGTGAATTTTTTTTTCTGTTTGCTCATTTTCCCACCTTGTTTCTTGACTTTTAACTCTTTGTTAAAATGGAGTTCTGATCCTTACTTGGAAGGGGCACTGTCCCAAGTTTCTTCCAAAGTGGTATGATTAAAGGTCGGTGCCATCATCTGTGCTCTGCTCTGTGAGTTAACACAAGCACCTTTTTATGCCCTAGAACTGTGACCAAAGTCCCCTCTCACTAGTGGCCAGAAAATGATGTGTTAATGCTTCTTCTCACCTTGTGTCTGGTATGGAGGGCTGTGACTTGCATCTGTATATGGACAATGCAACAAGAGTCCCGAACCCAGTGCAATAAAGAAATCTTTATAATTCCCTCTGACCAGTTGCCTTTAATTTTCTGTGGGCTGAGAACTCAAGAAGTCACTATGGTTAGAACTTCACTATGGTTGGAACTGATTCAGTTGTCCCCAAGCCTGCTGCTGTTTTACTTGCACCCTTCTTGCCCAGATACAACCTATACTATCCTACACTGCAATCTCACAACCATAGGACAGATCTTTCTTACCAACCTCCTAAATTGCTTTATGCTAAAAATTGTTTCACTATATCCTTTTTTTGTGTTCTGCTGCCCCAGAATACAATTTAAATAGTTAAGGTTATATATTTATTTATATATTACATGTACTATATTATTTTACATATTTTATTTATTACATTATTTTATTAAAATAATTATATATTTTAAAATTTTTATTATGCAAGTATATATAATTATTTAAAGTTATATAAAGGAGAATATGAGTCCCTTCCTTTTTTTCTGCCATCTTTTGAGCATATTTCCTTAAACACTATTTTTATTATTATGGCTTAAGTACAGTGCTCTTATTTCTCTTTAATGAGGTAGGAATAACCTATTTAATTAAACACAAGCATATGCACCCACACACAAAATTAAATAATCTTGTTGATTGGCCATTTGAAGTTGATTTTCCCTATTTCTTACAATTTTTAATACATTTAATATATTTGTGGAATTGTGAACTGATCCAACCATTCTGGAGAGTAATTGTATATATAATGAGAAAATACTATTAAAGCTAAAAAAAAAACAAATTTAGCATGTTTGTTTCTGTCATTTTTTTCAATTATCAAACATTTATTTTCGCTCTTATCTCACACACTGAAAAATAAAAACAAAAGTGCTTGAATGACAAACACATTTTTCCATTGGCTATGTCTAAAAATTCCTCATTACATGTCTTGAGTCCTTCATCTCTATATTAAAATGGTTACCATAACTCAGAATTATCACCTTAGAATCATAATTGATCATTGTATTGATCAGTTATTAAGTCCTTCAAAGTTGGTTTGTCTTTTTTGATGTAGTGTTTTACATTTATGAACTGTATATATATATATATATATATATATATATATATATATATATATGTGTGTGTGTGTGTGTGTGTGCGTTTGTGTGTGTGTGTGTGTGTGTGTATGTATGAGAGAGAGAGAGAGAGAGAGAGAGAGATCTGCTCACTTTATTATTCATCACTTCACACAATTCTTCCCGATTTTTGTTATGAGACTCCTTTTATTACTCAGGTTGGAAATACAATAGACATTTATGGGATAGCCTATGGTTGATTACCACAGAAGCTTTGACCTGCTCCATTCCTGACCTGAGCCAATTCACCCTTCTTTGTGTTTTTTTTTAAATTAAATAAATTTTTATTAACAGAACCTATACCAGGGTAATTTTTTACAACATTATCCCTTGCACTCACTTCTGTTCCGATTTTTCCCCTCCCTCCCTCGACCCTCTCCCCAAAGATGGCAAGCAGTCCTATACATGTTAAATAGATTACAGTAGATATTGGATACAATATATGTGTGCAGAACCAAACAGTTTTCTTGTTGCTAAGGGAGAATTGGATTTAGAAGGTATAAATAACCGGGGAAGAAGAACAAAAATGCAAGCAGTTTATATTCATTTCCTAGTGTTCTTTTTTTTTTTTTTTATTTAAAAGCCTTTTATTTACAGGATATATACATGGGTAACTTTACAGCATTAACAATTGCCAAACCTCTTGTTCCAATTTTCACCTCTTACCCCCCACCCCTCCTAAATGGCAGGATGACCAGTAGATGTTAAATATATTAAAATATAACTTAGATACACAATTTACATAAAACATTATTTTGTGTACAAAAGAATCAGACCTGAATTATTTACAAATTAGCTTGTGAAGGAAATCAAAATGCGGTGTGCATAAAATAGGGATTGGGAATTCAATGTAATGTTTATATTCATCTCCCAGAGTTCTTTTTCTGGGATAGTAGTTCAGTTCATTACGCTCCATTAGAAATGATTTGGGATCTTGTTGCTGAGGATGGCCTGATCCATCAGAACGGTCATCATCTAGTATTGTTGTTAAGTACATAAGATCTTGGTCCTGCTCATTTCCTCAGCATCAGTTCGTTAAGGGCCTCCAGCCTTTCGAAATCATCCTGTTGGCTTTTCTTACACAACAGTAATATTCCATAATTTTCATATACCACAATTTATTAGCCATTCTCCAACTTGGACATCCATTCAGTTTCCAGTTTCTAGCCACTAGGGCTGCCACAAACATTGTGCACAACAGGTCCCTTTCCTTCTTTATAATCTCTTTGGGAATAATCCCATAGTAACTTGGATCAAAGGGATCACACGTCACATGTTCCAAACTACTCTAAAATGGTTTGGATTCACAACCCACCAACAATGAATCAATGTCCCAGTTTTCCCAAATCCCCTCCAACAATCATCATTATTTTCCTGTCATCTTAGCCAATCTGACAGGTGTGTAGTGGTATCTTAGGGTTGTTTAATTTGCATTTCTTGATTAATAATGACTTACATCTTTTCATATGACTAGAAATAGTTTCAATTTCTTCATCTGAGTTGTTGTTCATATCCTTTGACCATTTTTCAATTGGAGAATGGCTTGATTTTTTATAAATTAGAGTTAATTTCTTATATATTTTGGTGAGGCCTTTATCAGAACCTTTGACTGTAAAAATATTTTCCCCGTTTATTGCTTCCCTTCTAATCTTGTCTGATTGTTTTGTTTGTACAAAAACTTTTCAGTTTGGTATAATCAAATTTTTTCTATTTTGTGATCAAATGATCCCTGTTCTGTTTGGTCTAAAACCTTCCACTTTCCACAGGTCTGAGAGGTAAACATCCATGTTCCTTAATTTATTAATAATTTCATTCTTTTCCTGGTCGAACCCATTTTGACCTTATTTTTCCAATTGGATCAATGCCAGTTTCTGCCATATTAGCCAATTTTCCAAATTTTTATCAAACAGTAAGTTCTTATCCCAAAAGCTGGGATCTTTGGGTTTTTCAAAGACTGGTTGCTATTTTGTCGACTGTTTTATCCTTGAACCAACCTATTCCACTGATCCTAATTATTCCTTAGCCAATACAAAAAGTTTTGGTCTTTTCTATAATTAATTTTTTAGATCTGGTACGAAGCCACCATCATTTGATTTTTTTCATTAATTCCTTGAAATTTTACCTTTTGTTTTTCCAAGAACTTTGTTTTGTTTTTTTCTAGGTCATTAAAATGTTTTTGGGAGTCTGATTGGTATGCGCTAAATAAAAGATTAGTTTAGGTAATTTGTCATCTTTATTATATTTGCTCGCCCTATCCAAGAGATTTTTATTTTTTCAATTGGTTAATCAGCTTAATTTGTGTGAAAAGTGGGTCGTAATTTTGCTCATAAAGTTTCTGATTTTCCCTTGGAATGGTTCTAAATATTTTATATTTCAGTAGTTACTTTAAATGGAATTTCTCTTTGTAACTCTGACTGTTGGTTTTGTTAGGATATAAAGAATGTGATGACTTATGGGTTTTATTTTAAACCACAACTTTGTAAAGTTGGATTATTTTAATAACTTTTGAGAATTTGGGCCAAGAACCATCATGTCATCGGCAAAGGTATAATTTGGCTTCCTATTCCTTATTCTTTTCCTTTTTCTTTTCAGCTCTTATTGCATAAGGCGTTTCTAATCTATTTGTAACTGATAGTGGGCAACCGTTTCCCCAGATCTTATTGGGAATGGTTTTTGTTCCATTCAAGATGCTTACTGATGGTTTTAAATAGATGCTGCTGATTATTTTAAGGAAAAGTCCATTTTTCCTATATTAAGTGTTTTTTAATAGGAATAGTTGGATTTTATCAAATGCTTTTCTGTATCTATTGGATGATCATATGGTTTTGTTAATTTGGGTTATTGCTGGCCAATTATATTGATACCTTTGAACCAGCCCTGCATTCCTGGTATAAATCCTACTTGATCATAGTGTATTATCTTGGAGATGATTTTCTGTAGTCTTTTTTGCTAATATCTTATTTAAAATTTTAATCAATATTCATTAGGGAGATTGGTCTATAATTTTCTTTCTCTGTTTCAGCCTACCTGTTTTGGTATCAGTACCATGTCTGTGTCATAGAAGGAATTTGGTGGACCTTCTTCCCTTTTTATCAAATAATTTATATAGCAAGGGCCCAATTGTTTTTGTTTGGTAAAATTCACATTAACCATCTGGTCCTGGGGATTTTTTCTTAGGGAGTTGTTTAATTGCCTGTTCTTTTCTTTTTTGAAATGGGACTATTCAACAATTTACTTCTTCCCGGTTTCAAGTCTGATTTTGGGTAGTCATCCATTTCATTGGTTATCAAATTTTTCAAAAGTTGGCAAATAACCCCTCATTTTTTTAATTTCCTCTTCGGTGGAAAGTTTCCCTTTTCATTTTTAAGACCTTTTCATTTTCCTCCCTTTTTCTAATCAGATTTACCAAAGGCTTTTTTTTTGGCTTTTTCATAGAACCAACTCTTAGTTTTATTAATTAGTTCAAAGTTTTTACTTTCAATATTTTTTAATTTCTCCTTTTTAATTTTAAATTTCCAATTTGTATTTGATTGGGTTTTAATTTGGTCTTTTAGTTTTTTAGTTTGCCAATTCATTAATCTTTCTTCTCTGTTTTTTCAAGTAAGCCTCTAAGGATATAAAATTCCCCTTATTACCCTTTGGCCATCCCAAAATTTGGAGATGTCTCATCATTGTTTCTTTATCTTGGGAAATTATTAATTGTATTCAATTTTTCCCCAATCATTTTTAAGATGAATTGTTTAGTTTCCAATTATTTTTTGGTCTATTTCCCCTAACTTTTTGTTGAATGGTTTTTATTGCATCCGATCTGAAAAAAGCATTTACTATTTCTGCTTTTCTTGATTTAATTTTGAGGTCTTTATGTCCTAATATGGTAATTTTGAATAGGTTCCATGAACTCGAGAAGAAAATATTCCCTTCTATCTCCATTAATTTTCTCCAAAGTCCAACATCCAATTTTTCTAATATTCTATTTACTTTTTAATTTCTTTTCTTTTTGTTTTGTGGTTTGATTTGTCTAATTTGAGGTAAGGTTGAGATCCCTACTATTACGTTTGTTTCTATTTCTTCTTGCAACTCCTTTAACTTCCCTTTAGGAAGTTGAGTGCCATAACCTTGGTGCATATATTTTTAGATATTGCTTCATTGTTTATGTACCCTTTAGCGGATGTAGTTACCTTCTTATCTCTTTTTAATTGATCAATTTTTTACTTTGCTTGATCTGAGAAGGATGGCTACCCCTTTTTTGACTTCACCTGAACATAAAGATTTTTCCAGCCTTTTTCTTTTTATCATATGCATCCCCTACTTTAAATGTGTTTTTGTAAACAACATATTGTAGGGTTCTGACTTTATCCAGTCTGCTTATCTGTTCCTCTTTTGGGGAGTTCATCCCATTTACATTTACGGTTAAATTACTAAATTTTTCCTGCCATCCTAAAACCCCAAATTGTGCTTTACTTATTCTTGCCTCCCCAACCCTCTTTCCCCCTTTTTAAACTTATTACCCCTCTTGTACAGGAATTATCCTCATAATCCCTCCTCCCCCCAAAGCTTTCCCCTTCCTTCCCTTTATTACTTTTTCTTTTCCTTTCCTCTCCCCGTTTTTTAATGAGGCGGGAGAAATTTTCTTAAAAAAATGTCAATTATTTTTTCTTTGAGCCAACTCTGAGAGAGTAAGATTCACCAAATGTTCCTCCCCTCTCTAAATTCCCCCGATATAAAGTTTCCAGCCTCTTTGTATTGGTTTTCCCTCTTTTTATCCCTCCTTCCCACCTTATTCTGCCATATCCCTTTTCCTATCTCTTCCCTTTTTTATGTTATATAAAATCAAATTATACATGTATTCTTTTTGTATATCCACAACAGAAATAAATTCTAAAGAGTTATTTTTACCTTTCTGCATCTCTTGGTTCTATTCTTGGAGATCAAATTTTTTGTTTAGTTCTGGTTTTTTCTTCAGAAACAAATGGAATTATTTGTTTATTAAATTCCATCTTCTTCCTGGAAGAAAAATGTTTAAGCGGGTTTATTTTGGTATCCAAGTTTTGTGCCTTTGAATATCATATTCCGGCCCTTCTTTCCTTTAAGTAGAGAGCCAATCTTGGGTGATCCTTAGTGGCACCTGGTATTTAAAATTTTTTTTTGCTTGTAAATTTTTTTCCTTAACTTATAGTTCTGAAATTTTCCCAAAATATTCCTTAGGGTTTTATTTTAGGGTTTCTTTGAAGGGTTTAGAATTCTTTTCTCCCATTTTCCCCATTCTTTTCAGCATTTTTGTGTTTTTTAAAAATTATCACCCATCATGCAGAAATCCAAAATCCTAGTTATCTTTCCTAATCTATTTTCAAGTCTGTCGTTTTGCAAGTAGATAATTCGTGGTTTTTTCCAGTTTGTCATTTTTTTGTTTTGCTTGACTGATTCTTGCTGTTCAATGAATCATTAGTTTCAATTGTTCAGTTCTAATTTTTAAAAATTTTTCTTCAAAGCTTTTTTTACTTCTTTCTTATATGTCCAATTAGTTTTTGAATGTATTGTTTGGTCTGTGGAATTTTTTTCCATTTTCATAATTTTTTTTTTTAGTGAATTATTTTCTTTTTCCAATTCACAGATCCTATTTCTTTAGTTCTTTATTTTTTCCAGTTCCTTTTGCCTCACTTCCCTAGGAATTTTTAACCCACGTATTTCAGGAAGGTTGCCCTTGTAAGGCTTTCTTTCCTTTCCCATTTATCTTTAACCCCTTTTGAGACTTTTAATGGTCTCTTCTATGGACATTATTAAAGGGAGGCAGTCTGAGCATTTTTTGTGTTTGAGGTTTCTTCAGGTTTGCTGACCTGTCTTTTTCTGCATAGAAGCTGTCGATTGTTCTTTTCATCTTTTTATTCATGTTTAAAGCCTTTGGGGTAGGTCCCCTAGGCAAGGGGTTTACCAGCTTCCTCTGAGAGCAGGGAAAGATGTAAACAATTTTCCCTCCAGGTATGGGAGTGCTCTGGGTGAGGTTTTCCCTTCCCCAACAGGAGGTGGATTCAGCACTGGCCGAGCTATCAAACTGCTTAGTAGGGCTGAGTGGATTATCGTTGCCCCGGCTAGGCTAATGGTGGTGTCCCGTCCCAGGCCGGGACCCTTGAGGGGACTGGTTTTAGCACGACCGCAGACCCACAAACTCTGCCCAGTGTTCTGCCATGCAAATCGGCCCTGGAAAAGCTCTATGGCCCCAAGCCGAGTCCCACTGGCAGATTGGGGTAACCCGGGCTGATCCTCCTGCCCGTGGGATCACAACTCCCCCAAGGGAAAAGCCCTGTACTGGGGGTTGGGGCTGGGCTTGTGGAGATCTGTGCCTTCACCCTCGGTTTGAGACCCCTCGGAACCAATTTCTCTCCCGCTGCCATCTCCCCTGGCCCGGAACCATCCTTTTTGGGGACTGCAGATTTTCTTCCCGGTGAGTTGTTCTACCTTATCTTTACAATTGAGCAGTCAAGACTATTTTTGAGGCTCGATATAATATTGATAAAGAGGGTAAGAGAAGAGCTTACAAAGTCGCGTGTGTCTTCTCTGCCATCTTGGCTCCGCCCCCCTAGTGTTCTTTCTTTGGGTGTAGCTGCTTCTGTCCATCCTTGATCAATTGAAACTAAGTTAGATCTTGTCTTTGTTGAAGAAATCCACTTCCATCAGAATACATCCTCATACAGTATCGCTGTTGGGTATATAAATTTCCTGGTTCTGCTATTTTGCTCAGCATCAGTTCATTAAGTCTCCCAATCCTCTCTGTATTCATCCTGCTGGTCGTTTCTTATAGAACAATAATATTCCATAACATTCATATACCACAATTTACTCAACCATTCTCCAATTGATGGGCATCCATTCATTTTCCACTTCTGGCCCACAAACAAGGTGCCAAAAATTTTGGCCATAAGGTCCCTTTCCATTTTTTAGTATCTCTTTGGGGTTATCCCAGTAGAGACACTGTGGATCAAAGGGTATGCACAGTTTGATAACTTTTTGAGTATAGTTCCAAATTGTTCTCAGAATGGTGGATGTTTCACAATTCCACCAACAATATCATGTCCCTGTTTTCCCCATCCCCCAACATTCTCATTATCTTTCCCTGTCATTCTGGCCAATCTGACAGGTGTATAGTGGTATCTCAGAGTTGTCTTAATTTGCATTTCTCTGATCAATAGTGATTTGGAACATTCTTTCATATGAGTAGTAATAGTTTAATTTCATCATCTGAAAAATTGTCTTTCATATCCGACCATTTATCAATTGGAGAATGGCATTTCTTAAAATTAGAGTCAATTCTCTATATATTTTGAAATGAGTCCTTTATCAGAACTTTTGACTGTAAAAATGTTTTTCCCAGTTTATTGTTTCCTTCAATCCCTGCATTAGTTTGTTTTTAAAAAACTTTTCAATTTGAATAACAAAATTTTCAATTTTGTAGTCAATAGTGATCTCTAGTTCTTCTTGGTCATAAATTCCTTCTTCTTCCACAGGTCTGAGAGGTAAACTATCCTATACTCTTCCAATTTATTTATGATCTCATTCTTTATGCCTAGATGATGAACCCATTTTGACCTTATCTTGGTGTACGTCACCCTTCTTTGTGTTGAACAATACATCCTCATCCCAGAAATTCATGTATTAGTCCTACAGTTTTAGGACAACTTCAGCTTAGAATGACACAGATCAAAAGATTTTTCCAGCCTCAACTTCAGCAGCAAAAGTGATTAAAATCTTGAAGCACCATACTAGCCAATTTATTATTTTTAACTTTGTTGTTCAGTCACTTTTAAATTATATCTCACTTTTCATGACCCCATTTGGGGTTTTCATGGCAAAGACGCTGGAGGGGTTTGCCATTACTTCTCCAGTTCATTTTACACATAAGGAAACTAAGGTAAGCAAAGTTAAATGACTTGCCACAGTTCCAAATATGGCTCAGACCATAATTGAACTCGGGAAGATCAATCTTTCTGACTCAAGACCTGGTACTCTGGCCACTGGGTCATCACCCTGCCCTTTTTATATAAGACAATATTATCCTATTAAATTCATATATCATAAATGTTCAGTTATCCTCCATTTGATGGTTATGTCCCCAATTTTATTTTCAGTTTTTTGCCACTACAAAAAAGATGCCATAAATATCTTTATGTTTAAAGGTTCTTGTCTTCTTTCTTTGATCTTTTAGGAATACAAGCCTAATAGTCATAAAACTCTGTCAAAGATATGCAGAGTTCTATACATACTCCAAAAAGTATAGTTCCAAATTGTTTTGAAGAATTATTAGATCAATTATTAGAAGAATTACTTCTACCAACAGTGTAATAATTTTCTTGTTTTCTTACAACTTCTTTATCAATTCTCATTTTCCAAATTTATCATCTTTGCTTTTCTGATGAATTTGACATGGCATTTCAGAGTTGCTTTAATATTATGTGTTAAGTTTTTTGAAGATGTGCAGTTGTCAGCTATTTAGGTAGTCTGGAGTTCTACAAGAGAAAACAAGGTAAAATAACTATTTAATGTTTTCCAAAAAGGGGCTTTATTGCTTTGGAAGGGAACAAAGAAACCAGTATATCAAACTTCTTTGTTTTATGTAGAAGAAAATTAAAATCCAAAAAATTTAAGTATCTTACCCAGTTACTGTTGGTGACAACAGTATATCTATATCTCACATCTACTCATTGCTCATATAGCATTTACTCAGTTGTATTAAGCTAACATAAATTTCACCTTTAAAGACATGTTTTGTAAGTAAATATAAAGAGTAATTTTCATCACCACTACTCCCCATGGATTCCTTTCTGTCATAAAACCATATTTTATGTAAGGAAAAGTTTCATGGTCCCAGAGGATAATCAATTCTGTATCTTTTAAGTGTCAGAAGCATAACCATATTTGCTTAGATAAGTTTCTGGAAGACTGCTTTATAGACTCTAAGAGAGGTCTGCTACAGTAAATCTCTATCATGTAGAGGACTATAGTAAATATCAACTCAGGTCAAACATCTTTCTTAGTAAATGAAATATTAACATATGAAATATTAATATCCCTATTGTCTTAGCTAATTTGCATTCAAATTCAGACCTCTTCTCCTATCAGGTTATCTGTCTTTTATTTATCATTAATCTTACTTTCTGTCTTTCAACAGTCTGTTACATGCCTGGCTTTAGCTTTGTAGAGATACTAAAATATAAAGGTCTTTTAAGGTTAAGGATGTAAGCATATTTGATTCATCAAGAGGCTTTAAAGTGCTGAGCAAGGGGGAAAAATGTTTCATAGCATAAAGAATTTGAATTTTTAGGTCAAGTTACATGATCTGAATAAAATCTATGGTGTTAACAGGATAACAAGTTTTGAACCATGTGAAAGACACCTCACATGTGGAGAAAAAAGAACTGATACCAGATTTATAGTGTCATTTATTCTGTTTTATGACAGTTATCAGATCATGGGTTTAGCTTGGCCTTTGGAAGCTAATAGACTTAATATTTCACTCTGAGGATCCCTGTAAAAAGTTTTAAACTGATTTTCAAATGGACAAAAATAAAATTGTCGGTAGTATAACTAGAAAATTTAGGCTCCCAATGCAGAATTAAGAAAGAGCTCCTTTACCCAATTTCTCTTGCAAAATAAATAGATCACTGGTATTTTTAGAATATTAAGTGCTATGAAAGGAGAAAGAGAAAATCTGGCACAGTCTTCCTATATAATCCTGAAGTGAGCCTGCATAAAGAAATTTAGTAATGATAGATGTAATTTAAATTATAAGACTACTTCCTCATGTTTTTATAGTATGTTACTATTTTCAAAGATCCTTACCAAATATAATAGATTTTGATGTCCCAAACAATGCTGGAGCCAAAAAAGATATATATTTTTATTCTCATGTCATAGATGAAATAGGGAAAAGCTAGGTAGTACAGTAGATAGATTGTTGTGCCTGAAGACTCATTTTCTTATGGTCAAATCTGGTCTCAGATATTTACTGTCTGTGTGACCTTGGACCAGTCATTTAACCCTATTTGACTCAATTTCCTCATCTATAAAATGAGCTGGAGAAGAAAAGGTGACTACTTCAGAATCTTTTCCAACAAAATCCCAAATGGATTCATGAAGCATTGGATATGACTGATATGACTGTAGAACAACAATTAGACGCATTAACTGCTAAATTCCCATGTTTTATTTAGCTTTTTTAGTAAAACTTTTGGGGATATACCCATAATGATGTGTTATTTTGCCCTAATTACAGAGCATATTTCTAATCAAACTTCTTTCACAGTCAATTTGTGCTCAAGAAGTTTCAGATGGTTTTTTAATTCTCCCTTAGATGAATGGAGGGAAACTACTTATTAGTGAACTCTCTGATCCATGGCATATGTAAAGCCCCTAAGAACTCTATATAGACTCATTTTTTTAAATTTTCTTTTTCTTTTTTTCTTTTAAAGTCTGTGGTTATTGATCTCACTGGGTCATATTTTCCTTTACCAAACCAGTTTTGAAAAGTTAATAACAGGGGAGCAGAGACAAAATAATAGAGAGTAGACCAGTCTTTGTCTGAGCTCTTTCTGGCTTCCCTCAGATCAACACCAGATCAAGCCTCTGAACTGGCTTTGGAGTGACAGAATCCACAAATATTTGGAGTGTAATAAATTCCCAGCAGAAGATATCTTGGAAGAACTTCAAGAAATCTTTGTTTCAGTAACAAGGGGGGTGAGGGGAGAAGGGAGGAGAGACATGGTCCAGCATAAGCCCATGCAAGGACCCAGGGCCGAGAGGGAAAATCTGCCAGGCACCTCTTAGCCAAAATACAGCAGCATCAGCAACTCTATCCTGGTTCAGAAGCCAGTGGATCAGTATCCTAGACCCCCAAGGCAACTATAAAAGATAAATAGGAGCCCCTGAACCCCATTGTAACAAGCAGGACTTGGCCACATCAACACAGGAAGGAACCAGCACCAGCCCCAAGGCAGTGGGAAGCCTCTATTGTCTGTGGAAGAAACTTGGAACAAACTCCTCTTTGCCCTAAAGAGCAGACTTCAATTTAAAAAAAAAGAGCAAAAAAGCAAAAAGAGTTCTCTGTATGAAGAGAAGGAAGGACAGATTTCAGACACTGAGGACAGACACTAAAAGCAAAAAGACTCCAGATGAAGCTTCAAAGGGTGATATGACTTGCTCTCCGTGTGACTAGGCTCTCTTGGAAGAACTCAAATAGACTCTTAAAAGAGAGTTAGCAAAAATGGGGAAAGGAAATGAGAACTGTGAAGGAGAGTTTGGAAAAAGAAACACAGAAATTGTATGAAGAAAATTTCCTTGAGAAATAGATTTAATAAAATGGAAAAAGAAAACTTGAAAAAGAGAATTTGTGAAACAGAAAAAAAAAATCCAATGAACTCATTAAAAAGATCAATTGGACAAATGCAAAAAGAACTAAAAAAAAGATAACTGAAAAAAAAATTCACTAAGAATTATAATTGAACAAATGGAAATGAATGACTCAATAAAACAACAAGAATCAGTCAAACAAAACCAAAAAAAAAGAAACATTAGTAGAAAATGTAAACTACATCATTAGAAAAACACTTAACCTGATTAGTAGATACAGGAGAGACAATATAAATATTTTTGAACTAAATGAAAACCAATATGAAAAAAGACCAAAATGTTTCAGGAAATTATCAAGGAAAACTGCCCTCATATCCTAGAAAAAAAAGAGTAAAATATCCATTGAACGAGTTCACTGATCACCTCCTGAAAGAGACCCCAAAATAAAAACTCCAAGATATCATAGCTAAATTTTAGAATAATCAGATCAAAGAAAAAAATATGGCAAGCATCTAGAAGGAAGGATTACACAGGACTTAGCAGCTTCTACTTTAAAGGATAGAAGGGCCTGGAACCTGATATTCCAAAAGGCAAAGGAGCTTGGATTGCAGTGAGGAATCCATTATCCAGCAAAATTAAGCATAATCTTTCAGGGGAAAAGATAGAACTTTCAATGAAATAGGGGTATTTCATTTATTTTTGACGAAAAGACCAGAGCTGGACAGAAATTTTGAACATCAAATACAAAACTGGAGAAAGCATACAAAGACTAGAAAAAAAAGAAAAAAAAAAGTATGTTTTTAAAAAGTTAACAAGTTTAAATCTCAATATAAGATGACATGTTTAACTCTTGAGAACTGTACCTTTGTTATGCGTATAATTAGAGGGTGAAGGTGTAATTTGAATTTATTATGAAAATATAAAAAAAGTAAAAAATTACAGAGGAGGGAAAGAAAGACTCCTACTGTACTGATGCCTAAACTAGGTAGGGTGAAAACAGAGAAAGAAAATTATACACCAATTTCCCTAATGAATATTGATGCCAAAATCTTGAAAAAAATATTAGCAAAGATATTATACTAAATTATTCTCAGGATAATACACCATGACCAAATAGGATTTATACCAGTAATGCAAGGCTAGTTCAATAATGGGAAAATATTAGAATAACTCATTATATCAATAAGCAAACTAACAGAAATCATATGATTATTTCAAGATATGCAAAAAAGTATTTGTTAAAATCCAATACTCATTCTTACTAAAAACACAAGACAGTATACGGATAAATGGAGTTTTCTTTAAAATGATCAATAAAATCTATGAAAAACAATTAGTAAGCAACATATGTAGTAGGGATAAACTAAAACCATTCCCAATAAGATCAGGGTTGAAAAAAAAGATTTCCCACCATTACTATTCAATATTGTATTAGAAATGTTAGCTTTAGCAATAAGAGAAGAAAAGGAGATTAAAGGAATTAGTTTAGGTAATGAGAAAACCAAATTATCACTCTTTGCAGATGATATGATGGTATTCTTATAGAATCAGAAAGAACAAACTTAAAAACTATTAGAAACAACTCACAGATTTAGCAAAGTTGCAGGATGCAAAATAAATCCACATAAATCACCAGTATTTTTATATACTATCAACACAGACCAGCAGCAAGAGCTATAAAGAGAAATTCCAATCAAAATAACTGTCTATAGGATCAGTTGCCAAGGAAGTCTTTCTGCCAAGGGAAAGTCAAGAACTATATGAATACAACTACAAGTCACTTTCCAAACCAATAAACCAATATAAAATCTAATCAATTGGAAGAATATCAAGTACTCATGAATAGGCTAAGTTAATATAATAAAAATGATAATTCTATATAATTATACTATTTATTCAGTGCCATACCAACCAAACTCCCAGGTGGGAATTTTCAGGGAGTCCAATAATCCTTAGATTGTCTCTCCTAGATCTATTTTCCAGATCAGTTGTTTTCCCAATTAGGTATTTTACATTTTTTCTATTTTTTCATTTTTTTTTGGTTTTACTTGACTGATTCTTATTGTTTCATTGAGTCATTTATTTCCATTTATTCAGTTCTATTTGTCCAATTGAATTTTTAAATGAGTTGTTTTAGTCTATGGAATTTTTTTTCCATTTCAAAAATTCTGTTTTTTAAAGAGTTATTTTCTTTTTCCATTTCACAAATTCTGTTTTAAGGAGTTATTTTCTTTTTCCATTTCACAAATTCTGTTTTTTCTGGGAATTGCTTTCTTTTTCCATTTCACAAATTCTGCTTTTCTGGAAATTGCTTTCTTTTTCCATTTTATAAAATCTATCTTTTAATGAGTTATATGCCTTTTTCCAAACCCTCTTGCAAAGTTTCCCTTTCCTTTCCCCATTTTTCTTCCAGCTCTCTTTTAAGATCCTTTTTTAATTTCTTCTAGGAGAGCCTTGTGTGATATGGACCAGATTATATCACTTTTTGGGACTTCATGAGGAGACAATCTGCCTTTAGTCTCTCAGGGTTTGAAAAAAGTTCTTCTCTTGCACCATAAAAGCTGTCAATTGCTAGAGTTCTCTTTGCCTTTTTACTCATTTTTTTTTAAAAATAAGGTCTTATTTTAGGGCAGGAGAGGTTTTCCAATCTTCCTCTACAAGTGACCATACCTGTGCTGGGTCAGTGCTATCTCACTCCCAGTGCTGTTAAGTGGTGGTAAGTATGGCCAGATCCCAGGAGATACTGGTGGTTTTGGGTTCACTCTTTACCTTTTGTGTTTGTGTTGGATGTTTTCTAACTTCTCTACTGATCTACTGGCTTGCAGCCAGGGCAGAGGGCCAACAGTGCTGTAGATTCCTGAAGATTTCTCCCCATAGATTCTCTGCCCCACAAAGTCAGCAATGCAGTAAGAGTCTGCACCACTCCAGAACTCTGAGCTGTCTGCACTGTCTGTGCTGGTGTCTGTGCTTTGCTGCTTGCGCTGGCTGCCTCCTTCCCATTTCTGATTGAAACAGACCTTTTCTGGTGATCTTCAAAAATCATCTTCTGCTGGTAATTTATAGCACTCCCAATATCTGTGAATTCTGCCAGTCCAGAACTAATTCAGAGACTGGATTTGCTAGTTAGTCTGAGGGTTGTAGGAGAAGGTCAGAAAAAAACAAAGAAATGTGTGTTCTCTCCGCCATCTTGTCTCCATCATAACATAGTATTTTCTTTCTCTTTGTTGTTGCTTGCTTGAATTTTGTTTCTCTTTTTTTTTTCTTTTTTGATCTGATTTTTTTCTTGTGCAGTAAGATAGTTGTGGAAATATGCATTGAAATGTTGCACACATTTAACATATATTGGATTACTTGTCTTCAAGGGAAGGGGGTAAAGGGAATGGGTGAATGTTGAAAATTATCTATACATACGTTTTAAAAATAAAAACCTTCAATAAAATATAAAAAAGAAAACTTAGTAATAATGACTCTATGAAAGATGATAAGCTTGGAACCTCTCAATCTAAGCTAAAGTCAGGTTGTTGATAGCATTTAATATGCCCTATGTGCCAGGCAGGCACTGTGCTAAGGACTACATACACAAAAAAATCCAAATCTAGTCTCTTCCTCAGAGAGCTCACAATCTAATATGGAGAGACAATATGAAAACCACTATGTGCAAACAGAATATATATAATAAAAAATGAAAATTATCATTTTCAGAATACTAATAACATCAAGTTGGCCCAGGGAAGGTTTCTTACAAAAAGTAGGATTAATTTTAGCTGAGACTTAAAGACAAGAAGCTGGGAAGAGAAAGGAGAGAATTCCAGCCAGTAAAGAGAAATCTGTCATTTCTCTAAGTATTGTTCAGTATGGTTGCTCTATTCTTAACACTATGTAGCCTTCAGCTAGCCATGATATTTTTCATTAGTACTATACTTTCTTCTACTATGTATTCAAATATAAATAAGTCATTCCCAACATCTGGAAGCATGGATTTATGGCAGAGGGGAAATCATTCCCAACAAAAGAGAATTTATTAGTCAGGAATTTTAAAGTCAGGAATTCTATCTAGATGGTTATTAGATTCTATTCATTTAAAGAATAGAGATAGAAAATAAAGACAAAGATAAAGAAGACTGAGAGGGAGAACTTAATAGAAAACATTTACCAGGTTGTTTTAAGTGCTAGCTCATCATAATGCTCTAGTTGAGTTTTATGGAAAACAGAGGTTCATCACCATGCTTTGGGCTGAATGATTTTATCAAGGTTGCCACTGCCATTGCTGTCTTACCATTTTTATACCAGTTTCCTTTTCCCACCTCCCTTGCTTTGCTTTTTCAAGGCACTTCCCTCAATGATCAGTCCCTGAAATGACTTTATAACAGTATATAAGTGTGTAATAACAGCATATAACAGAATAACAGTATAAATATAATAGAGTTTATATTTCAGAAAATGTTGAATAAAATTATTTTATAAAAAAAACAAGAAAATGTTTAAAACCTTATTGAAAAGTTTAACATTTTATGAAAAATATAGTATTTTCTTTGATTATAATAAAGTTATTATTAGACTGCCTTTTACTTTGGGTTATCCATGTGACTAAGTTTTAATGAGAATATATTATTTAGAAAGGTTAGATATATAAATATATTTCTTGACATTCCTAACAATGCTGAACACTATAAAAATCCCACACCTCTTCTCATTGTATAATATCTTTATATCTGATAGTACAAGAATACATAAGAAGCTGAGCTATATCTAAGAAATATTCTCTTAAATCACTCCATCTTATATTTTTTGTTAATTTCCTGAAATTTCAGTTCCCACATAAATTCTAGTTGAAAAAAAAGATTGAAAAACTTTTTAACTTAATCAGCTCAATTCTCATCTCCATTTACTTCCCAGAGGGTCTTTCTGTACATCACTTGTCTCTGAAATCAGTGGGATATCCATAAATTAGGTGTGCAGGGATTCCAAGAGTTATGAGAACTAAGCTTTGTATCATTAAGCTAAATGCATTTATGTGGTTCAACTAGGTCTTAATTTTCATTTAAGATGATGAGAGGAAACTAGGGAAAACTAGAAAATCACTTATAATAAATCAAAATTATGCTACAGTTATTGAAATGATAAATAATGACCACTCATTTAAATAATATTATAAAAGTTCATATTTTTTAGTCTCACAAAATAATAACATGCTTAATAATGGTTAGAAAGTTACTTGTATATTATATCAACTGATTGTTTTTTATGTATTTGAATACTTTTCAGACAGAAAGAATAAATAGAGCAAAGACATTGAATTGGGTTTATTGTAATTCAATGAATGAAAAGCATTTATTAAGTGTCTACTTCATGCCTGACACTGTCTTATGCACTATACAAATATCTAACTTAATCCTCATAACTTTGTGAGATAGGTGCTATTATTATTTTCATATTACACTAAGGAAATTAAGGCATTCAGAGATTAAATGTCTTGCTCAGGATCACTCAGATTGAGTCTGAGGCTGGATTTGAATTCAGGTCTTACTGACCTTCAGAACAAGCACTTTATTGAGTCACCTAACTTCCTCTAGGTAGCACTATATGTAAAACATGAATACTAATCAGCAGCTCAGATTCCAAAGTGCCAATTGTATTGCCAGGTATATATGAAAGCTGGGAATATTAGACCATGCATGAAGTTGTCTGTGAAGAAGTACTGTCCTATAACCATATGTATAGTAGGCAAATTAATTGTATCATTAGTTCTATGACATTGCAAAAATAATTTAACCTCTATGAGACTTAAATATTACTTTTTTTTTCTTTTTGTAAGTATTGTTTTAAATTATGTTAAATAATTATGTTAAAATAAATTATGTATTTCCTTTTTTTAAAATTGTACAGTTGGGGCAGCTAGGTGGTGCAGTGGATAGAGACAGCACCAGCCCTGAAGTCAGGGGGACCTGAGTTCAAATCTGTCCTCAGACACTTAACACTTCCTACCTGTGTGACCCTGGGAAAGTCACTTAAGCCCAATTGCCTCAGCAAAAAAATAGATAGATAGATAGATAGATAGAACAGTTCTATGAATTAGATAGTGGCCACATGAGGTGATGAAGATCATCAAATTAACACGGAATTTCAGGGTAAGTGCTAAAGGTTAGCTAGCTATTTTCATCATGTATTTGATAAATGTTTTCCAGAAGATCCATCAAGAGTGCAGAATAGGAGGAAATGCACAGTCGATCTTCAGCTATAAAAACCTAGCAAGAGAAACAGATTGAATCCTGATTGATATTGTAAAAGAAAAGCAACAGTAAGTCATTTTCTTCAGACCAAGGTTGATGTAGGGAAATAGAGACTTACAAATTTTGGGGAAAAATTAGAGGCGGAATGGTTTCCATAGGAAGTATTAATATTACACAAAGAAGAGGTCCAAGATCCAGAATGATCCTATTCAGGGATCAGGGACATGAGCCAAATGTCATTTTGTCAGTTCAACTCTAGAGTCAGATGGAAGATGAGATCTCTACCTAGGGTATTAAAAAAATGATGAAAGAAATAATTTCACAGAAACCTGGGAAGATTTATATATATGAACTTATATAAAGTGCACCAAATTCAGAAAACAACTTTTTTTCTTATCATAAAAATGATTTTTAAATGGACAACTTTGAGAAAATGAAAAACACTGACCCATATGTAATTCTAGAAGTCACATGATGTTGAAAGAATAGTGATGGAATTATAGAACAGAGGATACACATTTTTGGCATAGCCCATAAAATATTTTTTTTTAATTTCACTATAAATGTCTTTTATAAGGATTTTGCTTTTTGTCCCTTCCCAGAATTGGGATATGGGTAGGCAAGAATTTTAGAAGGAAATATAAAGGAATTTATTAGTTGAAAAAATTGAAAAAGAAAACTATTTTCAAAACTCAAGAATATTTCTCCCCTCCAGAAAAGATGACTACATTAACAATTCCTCCTGTTTAAAGCCCTGTAGAACCAAAGAAAACTATTACTTTGTTTTCAGGTGGGGTAATACATAAAATCCAAAAATCAGGAATGTGGAATGACCTTTTTTATAATAGAAGAAAAATAAAGAAAATGAAACACTGCTTAATTAGGTAGGCTGGGGGCAGTAGAGGTAGCAGATGTGGAAGGGAGACTGGGAACTTTCAGGACAGCCTTAGGGATCAATTGGAACACAATGGTTAACAAACATATTTTGGTGTTGGGAGAAGTAAAAGTGCTAAAGGCACTTCAGAACTCTTCTAGTATAAAGCCCTTATTTTAAATGAGAGAAAAGTGAAGTCTTCATTCTCAAACAGTTTGTAAATATTTAGAGGCAGGATTTGAATCTAGGTCTTTCTAACTCAAAATACCAAATTTTTTCCTCAGCCAGAGAAAGAGGGAAAGTTGCTAATATGACAAAAGAGAGTTAGAGAAACACCAGGTTTTACCTGAACCACAGTTTTGCTCTCATCCACTCTATACTATAGACTTGAGAAGGGAGTTATTCCTATGAATAATTCATAGGAAAAAAAATAAACATTAACTATATGAACATTTGGAAGATGTTTTGTCTTATTCTTTTGCTATTTTTTCCTTTATATTTAATTATGTTATTTTGCATGTCTGTATGATGTGAAGCCTAAAACCAATGTTCATAATGTTTTGTTATTGAGATTTATTAGCATTCTATGGGAAATTATTTGCAAAATAAAGATTCCAAATAAGTGATAAAAATGAAAAAGAAACCATTTAAAAATAGTACCCAAAACAGTTAAATTTAAGTTTATTGTCAGGAAAAGTGCCTAACAATTAGAGACATTCCAAAGTATAATGGATTATCTTGGGCTAGCCCTTGCTTGAATATCTTTGCTATAGAGCTTAGTCATATATTCTATAGAAGAGATTCTTTCTCAATTGCAAGCTGGTATGATCCTGAATTTTCTTACCACAGAGAAATTCTATATTTTAACATACTCAACAAACAGTCATGAAACTTTTGATTCTAAATATGTAATAAGAGGAAACTCACAATCCCTTGAGATGCTTCTTTCTCCATCTGGATCAGTCTAATGGTTAGGAATCATTGGAAACCTCTTTAATTCCCCATCAGGCTACATAGACTATGAATTTCTTTGACTTTTCCACCATGTCCCCAGCAAATTCATTATTGGGTAGACCAATCATGTTTCAAGATTATTTGTATTACTCATACTCAGTACTCTCTGCCTCTCTGATCAGAGGATAGAGCCATAAATTCATCCTTTTAGGAAAGATAGTAAAATAAATATCTCTTCATTTCACCCAACCTGAACAAATTTCAAACTTTTTTGATTTTTGTACCATTTCCCTATGCCCACGTGCCTCCTCCTTTACTCCTCCTCCTCCCAACTTTTCAGATTGTGTGTGTGTGTGTGTGTGTGTGTGTGTATGTGTGTATTGCTTTGCCCCATAAGATTATAAGCACCTTGAGGAAAATATTTGTAATGGTGCTTGACATAAAATAGATAATTAATAAAAATGTTTATAACTTGTTGACCATGTTTTCACTATATTACTTATATTTTCCTTACATTAAGGTGAAATCTATTCATCTATATTTTTTTTTTATCGATTTCTGCTATCTTTACCTCTAAGTAAAAACACAAAAAAATCAATTTTTTTTTTTGCAAATAGTTTTTCAGGTTTTTGAAAACATCAAAATTGTTTTTTCCCATGTGTTCTTCAGACTGGACATTCAAAGGTCCTTGAACTGATAATCCTATAGCATGATCCCTATTTTCCTCACCATCCTTTCTATCCTTAATTTTACAGATGAAAAAAGATGAAGCATAAAAAAACTTAATTCACTTTCTTATGGTTATATGGAGAGTAGTAAAAATCTTGCTAGAAACCAGATCTCTGACTCTTATTTCAATGTCAATGTCACAATAAGTTGAACTAGACTTTATGATTGGACACACCTACAGCTGCATAAGAAAATAGATCTCTGACAATGTAGTCCATAATGTTGCTCTTCCTGAGTTCCCTTAGGAAGGGAATTTAGTTTCTCAAGAGGTTTTCCTGTTTCCCCTCTCACAAATGGGAAGAGTAATGTGTGTGTGTGTGTGTGTGTGTGTGTGTGTGTGTGCATGGGGTAAAGATATGGGTTAATTTAACCTTGGTTGTACACTAAAAAGTTATTAATAACAGACTTTAAATGCCATTTTCAAATGTATAATTTGGCACAGAGGATATAGAGTTAATTAGTTGATATTAGATGTGTTTATACAGAATATAAATATGTTTTTGAGGTAAAGTGATAATGAATCATTCAAAAGTTATGTATTTATCACCTATCATCCTTTAATAATGACTCATTTGTTCATTCATTTATTGTAAAATTATTGATTACATATGAATAGGAAATACTGGAGGGATTTATATTGTAGGAAAAACAAAAGAAATGTATGGCATGAACTTATATTAGAACTAAGTTCAGATACAACCTGGAAAACTATAAAAGCTCTATCTGCTTCAAGATCCTCATCAGTAAAATGGAGAAAATAATAGTATCTACTTCCTAAAATTGTCATAAGATTAAAATAAGATATTTATAAAGTGTTTGCTTGCTTATTATTATAAATGATACTAATGTTATACTGAACTGCCAAAATGATGTCAATGATATTTTTAACAATGTCTTGAATCACAGAACTGTATAAAGCCTCAGAGAACATGTAGTCAAATTCATATCTGAGAAAGAATAACTTCTACAATATTTTGAACAAATTATCCTTCAACCTCCACTTGAATACTCCCAAGGAGGAAGTAACTACTCTCTCCAGAGGTATCCCATTCTATTTCTGTATAGCTCTAATTAGTAGGAGTTTTTCCCATATGTAATGTCAAAAGCTGACTCACTGAAACATCTACTTATTGTTCATAATTCTTCCCTATGGGGTTAAGCAGAATGAATTTCTTTCCTCTTCAACATGACAGCCTTCTATCTTTCCCAACCCTAAGAATAAAATTGATCTTTTTTTCTTAAAGCTACATCCTTAGTTTTCTTTACCTTTTCAATATATGAAGCCATCTCCATTCTCCTCATCATTTGGTTATCTTCCACTGAATATATACTAGGATTTGAATGAACTTTCAAAAATATGGCCTGAATTTCATACAAAATTCCAGATGTAACCTAACCAAAAAAACATATGTTCTAAACCTAACTAACTAGAGCCCCAGATGATCTTCCCTTTTTAGCACTGATCTATTCAGATCTCTACAATGCCTATTTACACCCATTTACTTCCCAAGGCATAAGTATGATTTTGGTAACTAACTAACTATATATATATATATATATATATATATATATATATATATATACACACACATACATACAAACATATATGTATTTATGTATGTATATATACACACATACATATATACATATATATGTATATATATCAAACTGTTCTGTTCTTCATATACTTCCAATAAATTTATACTCTAAATGTATTCAAATGATATGTGAATATAAAGGAAAAGAAAATAAATCCAATAATAACATGAATAACAGGATTGAGTTAGATAGCATGTCTTCCTTGCACCCTACTTAATGGATACAAACTGCTCATGTGATGATGTCCATTTAATCTTGTTGGTGCTGGCTAGGGAACACTGGTTTCTCTTAGTACTTTATTCAAATGATCACTTTTGACGCCTCTCAGAACAGCAGGCCCTCAATACTGCCTTCCCTCTCTGGCTCTACTTACAGACAATATTTGTGTATGTATTTGTATGTGTATACACTTCTTTCAATAGGTACAAGGTAACAGATTAATTATAAAGAATTGGTGTATCTGATCCAAACAGTATGAACACTGATTTTTTTTTAAATGTCAAGAGTTTTGTTTTTTTTTTATTTTGTCTTTTTTTGTTCTCTCTCCTTCAAGAATTTTGTCATATATGGGAATAAATATAATGTCATTCAAGAAAAAAATCATCTATCAGTTCATTTTTGGAAATAAAAATTCAGTTACTGACAATTCATTAGGAGCCAAGCTTTAGTTAAATGGTGCCATCAGTTGTTAATAGCCTGTGGTGCAATAAGGCTTACTGTGAACAGGTGATGATTACAGTACTTAGCACTTCAGGAGAATGAAAGTATAGTGCCTGTAATCATTATAAAAATTACTTCTTAAGTGTCATGCTGTTAATTACAGTTCAAAGAATTAGCATCTGGTTGAAGTTATGGTTGTAGCTATGAGGAATTGGCATTACAGGAAATGCATTTAAAGAACCTTTAATCACAACATAAAGTTCTTTCTGCCTCGTTTTCTATTCTTCCATATAGAAAGTCGCACCTGGTGTTTATGGAAAACTAGCAAAGTAAGCTAGTATGGTTTTCTATATTTTCTTCAGTGCAATTCTGAGAAATGTTATTATTTTTCACACCTTTATCTGATAGTTCAGTTTTCAGGGAGTGACTAAGCTTGCAGATTTAGCTTGATTTTCACTTCATTCATATTTCAGGTGCACCCTAGTGATAGTTTACATCGTTTGATTTCCTAATCAATATGTAAAAAAAAAAATCTAAGGAAATTACCAAGTGAAACTGAATAGCAGTTACTTGTTCTTCATTTTGCATGCTGTTTCTGTAAACTTGGAATAAGAATAGTTCTGAGTACCCATTCAGTCTGTATGACTGTCTGTCAACTATATTTGCACCATCATCATATATCATCAAGGTATTCAAATCACATCGCTATGTAGGCAAATTGAACTATGTTAGCTGGTTTTACTGAAATTTGCTAGACTAAGCATCGTTTTATCATCCAAAAAGAAGGCTTAGGCTTTATCACATAAAAAAAATATTTTGTAACTAGATGTATATAGGATGAATCAAACAACATTGGTTTAAAGGGGGTACATTTAATTTTTTTCCTAGAGTAAATAAGTCATTCATAATATTCTAGAGATATTTGTAATTAATAAATGAAATGAGCCATTCAAGGGAGGGAAAAAATAGCAACCAATTCATACCTTTATGTGGTTTTTTTTTATTGTTCTGATTTCATGTGAATTTGAGTTGAGTGTTCAAAATAAGCAGTAGATCTACCATGATGAACTTATAAAAGAATATCGACAGAAGAAGCACAGAATACTCTGGTATATGAGATCTTATATTTCTCTTAATGGATAGAATAGTTCCTATTGATGAAATGGTAGACTTATTGAAAAATTAGAAGTGAGCAGTATTGTGGTCAAGTGTAAATGACACTGGATTAAAGAGTTGGAGGACTTAGGTTTCAAATATAAACTCTGCCAAAAGGTAACTAAATTAATTTGTATAATTCATTCTAAATCTTAGTTTCTTCATTGATGATATAGAGGATTGGAATGAGCAAGTCTTAAGATTCTTTCCAGAATTTATATATCTTTTTTTCCAGTTTAATACTGTATCATTCATAAATGGTCAAAGGATATGAACAGACAATTTTCAGATGATGAAATTGAAACTGTTATCACTCATATGAAAGAGTGTTCCAAATCACTATTAATCAGAGAAATGCAAATTAAGACAACTCTGAGATACCACTACACACCTGTCAGATTGGCTAAGATGACAGGAAAAAATAATGATGAGTGTTGGAGGGGATGTGGGAAAACTGGGACACTGATACATTGTTGATGGAGCTGTGAACGAATCCAACCATTCTGGAGAGCAATCTGGAATTATGCCCAAAAAGTTATCAAACTGTGCATACTCTTTGATCCATCAGTGTTTCTACTGGGCTTATACCCCAAGGAGATACTAAAGAAGGGAAAGGGACCAGTATGTGCCAAAATGTTTGTGGCAGTCCTGTTTGTAGTGGCTAGAAGCTGGAAACAGAGTGGATGCCCATCAATTGGAGAATGGTTGGGTAAATTGTGGTATATGAATGTTATGGAATATTATTGTTCTGTAAGAAATGACCAGCAAGATGAATACAGAGAAGCTTGGAGAGAATTACATGAACTGATGCTAAGTGAAATGAGCAGAACCAAAAGATCATTATATACGTCAACAACGATACTGTATGAGGATGTATTCTGATGGAAGTGGATTTCTTTGACAAAGAGACCTAATTCAGTTTCAATTTATCAATGATGGACAGAAGCAGCTACACCCAAAGAAAAAACACTGGGAAATGAATGTAAACTGTTTGCATTTTTGTTTTTCTTCCCGCGTTATTTCTACCTTCTGAATCCAATTCTCCCTGTGCAACAAGAAAACTGCTTGGATATGCACACATACATTGTATTTAGGATATACTAGGACATATTCAACATATATAGGACTTCTTGCCATCCAGGGGAGGGGGTGGAGGGTGGGAGGGAAAAATCGGAACAGAAGTGAATGCAAGGGATAATGTTGTAAAAAATTACCCTGGCATGGATTCTGTCAATAAAAAGTTACTATAATAATAAAAAAAAAAAAGAAAAAAAAATCCTGTATCATTCAAATAGATTTTCATGTTGATTACATACATACATTCTTTGGATCAAATAGTAATTAGACTTTAGTCTTTAAAGTATAATATTTTTGAATCAGTGCATATATCCTTGACATTGTGTCAAGGTCACACTCTTCAGAAATGCATATATTAATTTTGCAGCTTCTTAATCACTTGTTTTTTAAGTCAACATTGTTTTTTTTTTTTTAAATATCCAAATGTTAAAGGAATACTAATGGCATGTGCCTATACAAGTTTTTATTTTAAAGTCATTCTGAGCATTTGTGTACAGATGTATGCTTCAATGTGTGATCATTTAATCTTTGAATTAAAATCTTATCACTTCATTACCTGAGAATATCTTTTGTTTAATATTATTTTGATACACATTTTTCTGTGTATGTATGGGTGGGTATAGCATGTGTGGTGTGTGTGTGTGTGTGTGTGTGTGTAAATATATATATATAACAATTTTAAATTTAAAGTTGAATAATTTTTTATTTATCAAATTCTATTGGCTAAAATGTTTCTCCATTTATCTAGCCACTCTGAAATATACACATTTGAGAATACAAAGTCAGAAATGCACTTCTCAATACTCATTGTGAAATTAAGCTATGATTTTCCTAAGAAGATAGGAAAGAAGGTATAAAGGATGTTATAGATAAATAACAAATGGAAAAGAAATTTACATTATTATTTTTATTACTGAAAATAAGTTATTTTAGTTTTATTTTGCTGTTGTTCATAGGATTCATAAAAGTAAAGATGAAAGGGAAGATAAAGGCCAATTGTTTATTAACACTGAAGAAAACAATCATTCCTAGAAACAGGTTGTTTAAGCTCTTTGAGATCAGTTGCTATATATGAATTTCCTTAACACCTGACCTAATCTGGTGTACATAATTAGCAATTATTATATTTATTCAATAAGCGAATGGATATATAATGTTATATCAGAATGTCAAACAGATTTGTAGTCAGAGGACCTGATCTCAATTCTTAATTCTGTTAATAACTATATGATTTTGGAGAAGCCAATTCATCTCATATTTTTTTTTGATACTCAGGTATGAATTTAAAAAATGAGGATGAACAGTAAGACTTTTCCAAATCTAAATCGTGATATTTTCAGTTTTATTGTGAGCTATCAGGAAGTTCATTTTTTCCCGAAGTGATGCTAGTTATTTTGGATTTGTCAACATTTGGTTACATTTCACTTGTTGAATTTCTAGCACATGGTATAATTTTGAAATATTAGCATGATTGGATACATTGCTAGTTCCTTCTTATGATTTAATTCACTCCAGATATTTTCCACATTTTCCTCTTCTTAAATCATTCTTTATAAGTTACTTGTATGTGTATAAAATGCCTTTAATATTATTCTGTAATAAAGGCCTATCTAGGATTTCATTTATTCCCTGGACACAGCTAGAATAAACTATATTCAATATTGCATTCTGTGCATATAAATAGCAGTATAGCCCTAATCATTTCTCCTTACAATGTTTGTCATGAAATATGTACAATTTCACATAAATGAGCTTTTATGACCAAGAATGTTAGAATCAGACAGATTTTTAAAAGAGAAACATGTTTCATATTTCCAATTCTATTTCCAGTAGCAGCAAGAGTATCAAAGGAATTCTAAATTTCTCTATAGGAAATTTGATGATGCCCAATGTTTTCTCTGCCAAATCATTAAGCTGATATGCTCACCCATATGTTTTGGTGATTTATTTGACATTTATCTGTTCTGAGAACTGTGATTGCCAACAAATGTCTGTATCACTCCTAGATTTCCATGATCAGGATTGTGAACTTTTCTGCTTTATTATTTGCTCCTTCATTATATAAAAATTGATCACCTTCATAATATGTATCATTTTCACATTTAAAAAGCTAAAATAAATTCTTGAGCATTAATCTTTGTACTATCTATTTTCAGGTTGAAATTTTCAGTTTCCATTTATGATTGGCTCCTTTGTTCATTCCCCTGCCAAATTTCTTTATAATATCAGAAAATAAATGCTTGGATTAAAACCAGTCTGACAAAGTACCAAATAAACAAAATATGCCAGAATATTAAGAAATAAAAGAAAAGAATGATAATATTGATTGTATCAACTTTTCTTTATCAATCATTTCCATTCAGCAATTATCATTTATGGTTCATCTCCACTGAAGCTTTTTAAAATTCTTGAGACAGTATATTAGTGTAAGAAATAAAAACAAAACAAAAGACATTGACCTTGAAGTCAGAAACATAGAGTTCAATTAAAGGTTCTTCCATCAGCTATCTTGCCCTGCACAATCTTGAGTGAATCATTTAATCTCTCCATACATTTCATTCCTTACATTTATAAAATGAATGCTTATATCTTTAAAGTATTTTGTTTAATATCTCAAGCTTTCATTGTGGGAATGTGTAACTAGATGGGAAGTAGTATAGATTAAAATGGTCTTTTCCAAAAATATATCACTTAAAAGGCATTAGTGATGTACAGATTTCAGCCAATGTAATTTTATCTAATTACATTCCTGGAAGTACTATTTCACAATCGGTACTGATGAGAAAGTCAACTGCTAAGAGGGGGCACTGATCAGATTGGGGATAATGATAATAACACCAATAACTCATTACTAAAGTATGTGAGAGTCATACTTGGATTTTCATTCTAAAACAGCAAAGGCTATATCTCCATAGCAATATAATTTGATAAATTTAGTATGAAATAGTCTCATTTCATCTCTTTGAGAATTTTGTTCTCTAAGCAGGCTAGCTGAGTTGACCAGAGAATCATAAGTGTGCCACAATAATGGTAGTAAGCTGAGATACAAGTTAAAGAAGTAAAAGAGAAATGATTTAAAGCAGAAATAGTAGGTAGGTTTAGACAGAGGAAGAAATCAGGGAGGTCAGAAAATTTTCAAAAAAACCAAAACTTGTTACATAAATAAGGAAGATGGGAGCTGAAAGTAAAATAATAGGTAGTTTTGAGCAAAAGCCTAGTATATCCAAATATGAACTGGAGTGAAGTCTAAAGAGGAGATGAAGTTTTTGTGAAGTAGAAGGAAAGGAAAAAAAATAAGGATGATAGATAGGATCAATAGATATGATTTCAAAAACAAAGTGAAATTTTAAAAAAAGGAAGTAAGGCAATGAGATAAGATAGGATATGGTCTGAAAAGTATGAAAGGTAGTAGAAAAAGAAAATGGGAAAAGGGGAAGCAAAAAATAATGGACTTTTCATCTAAAGGAAAAGCAATATAAATAAGTTGCACCATGCCAATGCCAGATATGTTGTGCCAAAAAGATGGAAGTCAGTCTACATGAGGTTGAGCTCTTTGATTCCTATGGTTAGGAAGAGAGGCTTGTAATGCATGATAAGAATTAAGAAATTAAGGAAATTCAGGAATTAAGAAAAGTATGTGTGCATCTCTCTATGTGTCTGTGTGTGTGGAGTGAAGGTTAACAAGTATATATATATAATATACATATAAATATATACTTTTAAAAACTTATTTCAGGATTTGTTGCTTCTCCCTATGGAATTTCATCTACTTAGTAACAACATTCTTACATAGCAAAATATTTTTAGATACTCTGTCATCTATTACATTAGCTAGTTTTCTCAGCTTTGCATAGTCTAAAACTTGAAAACATTTCAGTATCCATAATCCAGGTAATTGAAAATGATCTGGCTCTCTCTGATTTCTGCTCAAAATTTTTTAGTGCCTTTAACATAGTTTCCTAAGCTATAGAAGCCTAATATTCTCCAAAATCTGAAACTACCCCCATCTTTCAGGGTTATCTTCTATCACTTTTTTTTTCATATAATCTGTCATACCAGATGACTTTTTAAACACTAAGCATGCGATACTTTCTAATGGTCATTAGGCAAATGGTTGATATAGTGGACAGAATAACAGATGTTGAGTTAATGCAATCTCAGTTCAAATCTTGCCTCAGGAAATTACTAGATGTGTGACAAGTCACTTACCTGTGTTTACCTCAATCTCTGCATTGTGAAATGGCCATGACAATAGTTAGTACCTTAGAGGATTATTGTAAAGATCAAATTATATAATATTTCAAAGTGCTTTAAAAACTTTAAAATATTTAAATGTTAGTTGTTATTTATCATTATGTTTAACACATTATTTTTACAGAATAGAACTTAGCACAACTTGCTTTAAACAACTCACTGATGTTCAAATATTTTTAAAGTATTCAGCAAAAAAAAAAAAAATCTTATCCCCTTCAAGAAATAAGATGATTTAATACCAGCAAGACTAGCAAGCTTGTTGCAAAAGTAATTCAATGTTAATTGAGCATTGATAAAGGAGAAGAGGAGAGTTAATTGAATGAGATAGTAACTTGGTTTTTAAAGCAACTCCATTCGGCTTTGGAAGGAAATCATTACAGGGTTAGCTGCACACTTCAAGCAGACTAGAGAGAAAGACCGGAAAAGTGAATTGTACATTTTTTTCTACTTCTCTAGGCTATCTATAACTACGGAGATCACATTATGTGAACACCTTCTTTATATTTTGTGAAACTTCATTAAAAGTACATTTTATTTTTCTTAAAGTTGGAACCTTAGACTTACAAAGCACTCACTAATAGTTTGATATCAGTTTTAGAAGAATCTATGTCCTTGGCCCTGTTCTATTTAACCTTTTTTTTTTTTTTTTTTTTATCAAGACGTGAATAAAAGTCCAGATGGCATGCTTGTCAAATTTGAAGAGGACATAATGCTGAAAGGGACAGCGAACTTGTTGGGTGGCTGTCAAGATCCAAAGAGATCTTGACAGGTTAGAACATTTGGCTGAATCTAATAAGATCAAATTAAATAGTGAAAAATATAAAGTTTTATATGAGGTCAAAAATCTACAAATTCAAAATAGGATTGGCGAATTATGAGTAGGTATTGAAAAAGATCAGGAGGTTTTAATTGACCACAAGCTAAAAATGCACCAACAATGATCAATAAAAAAGCTACTCTGATCTTTCTTTTAATTAAACAATCACTATGATGATCCAGGAAACTGATGTAATAGGGCCACTAGTAATATTGGTGCCAAAGGCAAACAAAAAGAAATGTGACTTCAAGTGAAATTTTAGATAGAAATCCAGTTCATGAGGCAATCATCCAAGCTGGAGGGATCACATCAGAATCATCTAGTGAAAGGCTCAATTGAAGTTAATTGATGAGGAGAGTAGGAAGTTTTCCTTTGTTAGCTTCCTATAGTAGCCAATTTTTATTTATATGTATTACTTCTAAGTTCAATTTCTATACTAGTAAATTATTATAATTACTACATCAATCTCTGCCAAAAATCACTGTCTTTGGGCAAATGCCATAAGAGTAGAGTCACATTTAATTTCTCTTCATGTTTCATAACTCACATTTAAAT
The DNA here is from genome assembly GCF_902635505.1 of Sarcophilus harrisii. Classification (NCBI taxonomy): domain Eukaryota; kingdom Metazoa; phylum Chordata; class Mammalia; order Dasyuromorphia; family Dasyuridae; genus Sarcophilus; species Sarcophilus harrisii. The sequence continues at coordinate 81,721,232 of NC_045429.1, read as the reverse complement.
GTGCCATGCTTTATTTTAGGAATTTTTACAATTGATTGTACTCTACATTGTTCATCAAATAGTTGAATTATTTGATTTGACTCACAACTGGAGTCAGTTATTTCAATTCTATAGGTACCTAGCACTCTAAATTTCTTTAATAAACACACACTATTAGATTAGACAAGACTACAAGGAGCAATTAGCTAAATCACTTAATTTGTGTCTTGGTCAAAATTAGACCAAAGTTTCAATTAATCTCTCTCTCTTTTTCCTCCTCTGCCTTACTCCCAGCTCCCATCTCTGTCAGGCAGCGATATATAAAGAAACAAGGACAGTGAGAGAAACACAAAGACACAGAAAGTAACGAGAGAGGGGGGGAGGGGGTAAAGGGAGAGATAAGAATTCTGATCAATGACCAATGCAATGACCAATCATGAAATCCAAAGATTGATAATGCAGCATATTTTTACCTTGGACTCTAGGATCTATTTTTAGACTCAACCAATAAAACACTATTTTTTAAAAAACAAAAATTGTAAACTTTCTCCTTTTGGCATCAACTGTTTACTCTTACTTTTGGCATGACACTATAGGCTATTATCTGATGAATCAATATTCTTACAGTCTCACATTTATAATATTAATTTTTTAATTAAAGATACTGTTTGCAAAATATTCATGTTAAATGTAATTCAAATAATTATGGAAATAAAATGCTTACTCTTATGGAAAAAGTGAATTTTCTCAAGGTGTTATACCTTTAATTTTATGAATAGAACTTTGAAAATCTAGAGAAGTTATATGATCTATCTAGTCTTCCTTTACTAGAAAGCATCCAGATTGGAATTATTTATGGATTTAAAAAAAAATCTCAATGGAGCTAACAATTCCTCTAATTCATGAAAGGAAATAAGACACAGCTATTTGCAAATCAAGAAAATTCCTAGAATGGGTTAGGCTGCTGACTGAGTTCAAAAACAATGAGATAAAATAATGTTTTTAAAGAATTGGTAGTTGTAGCTGTGTTTAATAGTGTATTCCTTTACAACAGGAACTTATGTGGATATTGTATATTTAGAAATGTAAAAATGATGTATTTTATTCTTTTTTGTTATAGCTTTTTATTTAGAAAACATATGCATGGGTAATTTTTCAACAGTGACTCTTGCAAAACCTTCTGTTCCAAATTTCCCCCTCCTTCCCACTTACTCTCTCCCCTAGATGGCAGATAGTACAATACATGTTAAATATGTTAAATCCAACATATATATATATATATATATATATATATATATATATACATATTTATACAGTTATCTTTTTGCATAAGGAAAATCAGATATAGAAAGGAAGAAAAAACATGAAAAGGAAAACACAAATGCAAGCAAACAATAACAGAAAGAGTGGAAATACTATGTTGTGGTCCACATCTCTCTCTGGGTGTAGCTGATTCACTTTGTTACTGAACAATTGCAACTGGTTTGTATCATCTCATTGTTGAAGAGAACCATATCCATTAGAGTTGATCATTTTATAATCTTGTTGTTCTGTGTATAATGTTCTCAGTTGGTTTTCTGGAGGTCTTTTGAGCAGCCTTCCTTTCAGCAGATTAATCACTACAAAAGGTATTAAAGTCCAATTCCTTTATTATCTCCTTCACAATCTAGTTTCCTTGCCTGGGGCCTGGGCTAGCTTTCTTAAAGGCCTTCCAGAGTGTTGGTTTCAGTGGAGAAGCTAAGGAGGAGAGCCCTGCCACCAGGATGCTGTGAGATGGAATGAATGAATCTGGCTCTGAGTCCAAGGGCTTGTGCTTCAGCCTCCAGCCACCACAAAGGTGGACAATGGAATGAATGTGTCTCTGGGTCCCTGCTGGCTGTTATAGACTCTATTATAATTACATCATTGTAGGTGTGAATCTTGTAGAACTCTATTAAGTACTAAGTACATGTACTGAACTAGAGAACTATTAAGCACCATGCTAAACTAGATAACCATTGTCTTTATCAATTCCACTGAGTTAACACCTTGTAAGAATCCTTGTTTCAGAGTTCTGGCCTATATCAATTGTATATAAGGATCTCCTGGTTCTGCTCATTTCACTCAGCATCAGTTCATATAAGTCTCTCCAGGCCTTCCTGAACTCATTCTGATGGTCATTTCTTAAAGAACAATAATATTCCATAATATTCATATACCACAATTTATTCAGTCATTTTCCAACTCATGGGCATCTACTCAGTTTCCAGTTTCTAGCCACTACAAAAAGAGCTCTCACAAACATTCTTGCACATACAGATCCCTTTCCCTTCTTTAAGATCTCTTTGGGACATAATCCCAGTAGAAATACTGCTGGATCAAAGGGTGTGCACAGTTTGATAACTTTTTGAGCATAGTTCCAAATTGCTCTTCAGAATGGCTGAATGTATTCACAATTAATTCCACCAACAATGTATCAGTGTCCCAGTTTTCCCACATCCTCTCTAACATTTTTCACTATCTTTTCTTGTCATTTTAACCAATCTCACAGGTGTGTAGTGTATTTCGGAATTGTCTTAATTTGCATTTCTTTGTTCAATAGTGATTTGGAGTACTTTTTTAAATGACTAGAAATAGTTTCAATTTCTTCATCTGAAAATTGTTTGTTCATATCCTTTGACCATTTATCAATTGGAGAATGGCTTGAATTCTTATAAATTAGAGTCAATTCTCTATATATTTTGGAAATGAGGCCTTTATGATGTATTTTAAAACAAAGAAAAAAAGAGGACAGGAACTCAATATAATGCATGTAAATTAGCTTTTTAAGGAGTTTAGCTTGATAAAGGGAGCAGAAATAAAAGTTAATAGTATGGATGCTAGGATATACCTCATTATATTTTTTTCTAAAGCTTTAGTCATTAATTATAATTAAGTAACAATGGTGAATTTTTTTCCCTGTGGCAATTGGGGTTAAATGACTTGCCTAGGATCATACAGCTAGCACTTGTTAAGTGTCTGAAGTCAAATTTGACTCAAATCTTCCTGATATTAAGGCAGGTGCTCTATCTATTGCTTTAACTGCCTCCAATGCTGAAATATTGATCAAGGTGATATTATGTGGACTTATCCCTCTATTCTATATAGATTTTATCTACCAAACTATGTGGTATAATAGATAGAAAGTTGGCCACAAAATTGAGAAGACTGGAAGACTGGATCTGATTTTGAAAATGCCTTTTTCATTCAAGATTTTGGTTAGATTGTCCTTCATTTTTGAAGAGGGCCAAAATAATATCACTATACTAGAGTCAAGTTACAGTGTGTCTGACTGTGGCTGATCAGACCAATACGAGCTTGGAATGTTCTGCCACAGATTGAACACAAATAGTCCATAAGAACATCTGGATTGGATTATGTAACTTTGTGTATCTTGCATTTCTTCTGAACTTATTCAATTCTACTTTCATCATACAGCACCTACTCTGATGGGAGCATGCCATGCTGGGTGGTCCTAGGCCAGGGTCTCTCATGTAATATGATCAATTGTAAATTTTTCTTTCCTTATTTTTCTTTTTTTTTGTAGTACACATTTATAAAACATGTTGGGAGAGAAAATCAGAACAAAAAGAAAAAACCGTGGGGGAAGAAAAAACCATAACAAAAAAGTGAACATGATATATGTCAATTTACATTCAATCATCTCCAAATTTCTTTTTCTGAATGCTGATGGCTTTTTCTGTCCCAAGGTTATTGCTTTGGATCTCTGAACCACTGAGAAGAATCAAGTCTTTTATAGTTGATCACTACACAATACTGTTGTTGCTGTGTATAATCTATTCTTGGTTCTTCAATTCTAAAGTTTTTGAGAGACATCTTGAAAAAGGTCCTTGTGTTGTTTTTTTTCTGACCACCTTGTGAACACTTGCTCTGTGTGAGTTCTCTATAAAATATTCTTTTTGGCAAGTGTACATTTGGCATTTGAACAATGTGGTCAGCACAATGAAATTGTGCTCTCTGCAGTTGAGTTTGGATCTGCAGACTTTCCTAAAGTAATTCAAATGGAAGCCATTCAATTTCCTGGTATGGCACTGGTATACTGTCCATGTTTCCTATGCATCCACAATGGCTCTGTAAACCATTGGTCTAATACTTCTCCTCTTCTACACTTTGTTTCAGAGCCTCCAAACACTGAGCTAGCTCTGGAAATATGTGTACCAATCTCATTATCAATGTGGACGTCCCTGGAAAGAATACTGCCAAGGAAAGTGAACTTATCCACAGCATTCAGAACTTCCACAAATTATTTTTGCACATGTAGGTCCTTTTGTCTATCTACATTTTCTAAAACTATTAAACTCACCATTTCTTATACCACAGTGATATTCCATCACAATCATATATCATATTGTTCAGCTATTCCCTAATTGATGGGAGTGCTTGCAATTTTTAATACTTGGCCATCACAAAGATAGCTGCTATAAATATTTAAAAACATATAGCTTCTTTTCCTTTTTCTCTAATCATCTTTGGAAATAAACCTGGTACAGTTTCCAGCAGAATAATGTCATGTAATAAAATAGAGTTTATTTAGGGAGTAATTAGGATATGTTTCAAAAGTAATATCTGAGACTGAATTTTGTACCATTTCATAGTATTTTCCAAAATGCTTAAAGAAGTTGAATGCAGTCTGTCTCTATATTTTATATAAAATTGTCACCAGAAAGGAACATCCAGATGTGGTATGGAAGACATTTTAAATCAAAGGAGTGATACATCTCACTTTGTTAGACACCACATAATGTTTCTATCTTGAAAAAGTGATGTTTTTAAATTCATTCTCTAAAAACTGTCACTATAATGAAGGGGATTTAATTCATAGAAAATGACATGTCGTTTAAACTGATAAATGATTAGAGTCCTCATTTCTATAAAACTTGTATTCATGTGTTTTCTTATAGGAATTACAGTGCACATTCCCTCTTCTCCTACCCTCACAGAAATGTTAATAAAAAGTAGCATATTTGAAGAGACAATCTTTCATAAGACTTCACAGCTTAGCTGAAATATGAAAACAGAATATTCAGAAATTATGGTTTACTGTTAACATTTGTATGTCCTCCTTTGGGAATTCTTAAGCAGCTAGGGATGGGGAAACACTTTATATAAAAGGTGATGCTTAACCTGAACTTTAAAGGAAACTAAAGATCTAAAAGGGCAAGAGGAAGGAAGGGTGAATTCCAAGCATGAATTGCCTAGGAAAAAGGTGAGACACAAGAAATGGGGAGAACAGCAAGAAAATGATTTTGCACTGAGGTAAGAATTATTGAAAGAAAAGAATTTTAAATAAATTTGGAAAAATAGGTTACAGCCAAGTTGTGAAAGGCCTCAAATGGCAGGAGAGGGAAACACCTGAGTCTATTAAGCATGGGAAAGATAGGAATGTTTTTTTTTGAGGGGGGTGTTTCTTTTGATTTTTTCCTGTCTCAGATGGAGAGGTATATATTTGCTCCTGTCGGAATCCTCCCATCTCAAATGGAATAGATGCTGCATTTTTAAAACTGCCAAATGGTGATATTTGGTTTTATATTTCTGGTAGTATCCAATGTGGTGAATCAGGTTTACCATATAGCATGTGCATCATAAATTAAAGTGGATGGGGAAAAGAATTATTTTCTTACCCATTTTCACTCTCACCAGCACCCATTTTAGGGTCTGTGCTCCTGAGAAATGGGTTTAGAATTTTCGTTCATGTTTTGCAGTTCTAGGCACAAATAATCAAGTCCCTGGACCTAGGATTTACAGTCATGGGGAGAAGGCAACATTATTAGATATGATTGCAGGTAAGATATTGTTATCCTAGCACTGAATCCCTAAAAAGCCAAAGTGCCCAGGATTCATACTCAAGTGGGATTTTGAGCTTTATAGTAACTGGAACTAGGTTATATAGTAACTGAATTAAACTGCAAACCTAATCCTTTTCCTCTTTCTAAAGACTAATGTCATATAAAGAAGGATTGCAACTTCCACAGGTGAGGAAAAAAATGTGATGCTTGTTTTTGCTAGAGCTTTGATTTATTGTTGTGTAAAGGCTAATCTGTCAAATGGCTAAATTGAAATTAAGGAAACACAATGGGTAAAGTCTAGAGTAAATGACAGAAAGATTGGATCTCCCCCAAGATCACTCTAAGGATAATGAAACACGATTCGGAAAGACTTGAAATAACACATAACTGACCTTCAGACAGTATGGGGCAGTCTGTGAACTGTTACATTTACTATTATCTTCAACTCTTCATTTTTACTTTTTATGGTTGAATATAACTGTATGAAAGTGAAATAAAACAGTATTTAAATGATATAAAATGTATTTAATATAAGGACACAAAATCAGATTTTTTTAATTAAACAAAGATTTATAATATTTGGCTCCTGTGATGACCACACTAGCACCCCAGACACCTCAGAATCAGCCGGAATCAGGATAAGCAAAAGTCCTTAGTCTTTATTCTTGGTCTTTAGATGCAGGATTGAACAGGATGGAAGCAGAATCTCCACAACCACCTTATCCCTCCTCTACCGCAAAGAGTGACTGGCTAGTTTTACTCCACTCCCTAGTCCCTCCTACAATCCTCTGTATACACAGATCATTGAGCCAGAATGGATAGTGGAAAGGACCATTTTCCAAGCATATGCCCAAAGAATATTGTCCAATCGGTAGTTAGCCTCAAGTGTTTGGCAGTCCTGATCTCAGTGCATTGACTCAATAGTTTCAGCCCTCTATAGGCTCTATAGTAGGCATAGTCACTTGGATCCAACTCATCTTCAATATTTTGATTTTAATTAGTTTTTTTTATTACTTGCTTAAATTTATTTATTTTAATAGAATTTCTTTATGAATCATGTTTTGAAAGAAAAAAATAGAGCAAAAGTGAAAAACCATGGGAGAGAAAAAAAAAAGTGAACATATGTTCATTCAATCTCCATAGTTTTCCCTCTGGATGCAGGTGACATTTTCTATCCAAAGTCCATTGGGTTTGCTTTGGATCACTGAACCACTGAGAAGAATCAAGTCTTTCATAGTTGATCATAGCACATTCTTGCTATTATTGTATATAGTGTATATTCCTGGTACTGCATATTTTGCTCAGCAACACTTCATGTAAATCTTTCCAGGTCTTTCTATAATCAGTTTGTTCATCATTTTTATAGAACAATAATATTCCATTACTTTCATATATCACAACTTATTCAGCCATTCTCCAATTCATGATTGTCTACTCATTTTGCTGCAGCAAAAAGATCTTTTACAAACTTTTTTGCACATGTGGGTCCTTTCCCCTCCTTTATGATTTCCTTAGGATACAGACTTAGTAATGGCATTCCTGAGTCAAAGGATGTGCATAGTTTTATAGCCCTTTGGATATAATTCCAAATTGTTCTCCAAAATGTTCTCTTACAACTCCACCAATAATGCATTAGTGTCCCAGTTTTCCCACATCCTCTCCACCATTTATCATTATTTTTTTCCTATCATCTTAGCCAATGTAAGAGGTATGAAGTGGTAGCACAGAGTTGTTTTATTTGTAGTTTTCTAATCACTAGTGATTTAGAACATTTTTTTCATATGACTATAGACAGCTTTAATTTTGTCACCTAAATATTTTCTGTTCATATTTGACAATTTGCCAATTGGGGAATGACGTGTGTTCTTATAAATTTGACACAGTTAAATATATATTTTAGAAATTAGAAACATTGTCTGTGAAGATTTTTCCCAGCTTTGTATTTCCCTTTAAATTTTGTTTCTGTTGGTTTTGTTTGTGCAAAACCTTTTAAATCTAATATATCACCACTCTTATTCAACATTGTACTAGAAATGTTGGCTATAGTAGTAAGAAAAGAAAAAAAGAAACTAAGGAATTAGAATAGGCAATGAGGAGAAAATATTAACACTCTTTGCAGATGATATAATGATTTATTTAGAGAATCCTAGAAAATCTTCCAAAAACTTACTTTAAACTTTAACAAATTTCAGGATATAAAATAAACCCACACAAATCATCAGCATTTATAATACTAGCAAAGCCCATTAGCAAGAGATAGAAAGAGAAATATATTTAAAATAACTGTACAAAATAATTGTTTGAACATATATACATATATTTTATTTAATTTATACTTTACCATATTTAACATGTATTGGTCAACCTGCCATCTGGGGGAAGGGGTGGGGGGAAGGAGGGGAAAAGTTGGAACAAAAGGTTTTGCAATTATCAATGCTAAAAAATTACCCATACATATAACTTGTAAATAAAAAGCTATAATAAAAAAAATAAAAACAACTGTAGGGAAAATAAAATATTTGGGGATCTACCTGCCATGACAAACCCAAGAACTATATGACAAAATTACAAAACAATTCACACAAGATGGTGGAGAGCAGACATGACTTTCTGTGACCTCCTCTGATCTTCTCTCAAACCAAGAGCAGATTCTTTCTCTAAAGTGATTTTGGAATCACATAACCCACAAATATCTGGATCACAAAATCTTTCCAGAAGAAGGTTCCTTGTAAGAGCTTCAGAACAATTCTGTTTCAAATGAGCAGGGAGATAGTCTGTCGAGCCCAGACCTTAGGACAGGGAGCCCAGGGCAAGAAGCTGGGGCTAGAGTCAGAACTTTACAGTTTCCACTCACCTAGGAATCTTCTGTGAGCCTCTTAGGCTACTCGGTCCTGATTGCAAGCAGGTGGTTTGGCAGATTTGCTACAAAATTTCTGGTCATATGAAAAGATGCTCCAAATCACTATTGATCAGAGAAAGGAAATTAAGACAACTCTGAGGTACCACTACAACACCTCTCAGTTTGGCTAAGATGACAGGAAAAGATAATGATGAATATTGGAGGGGATGTGGGAAAACTGGGGCATTGATGCATTGTTGGTTGAACTGTGAACAGATGCAACTATTCTGGAGAGCAATTTTGAACTATGCTCAACAAGTTACCAAACTGTGCATACCCTTTGATCTATCAGTGTTTCTACCAGACTTATATCCCAAAGAGATCTTAAAGGAGGGATAGGGACCCACATGTGCAAAAATGGTTGTGGCAGCCCCTTGTATGGTGGCAAGAAATTGGAAACTGAATGGATGCCCATCAACTGGAGAATGGCTAAATAAATTGTGTTATATGAATGATAAGTGATAGCTAAGATATAGAACTATTATTCTATAAGAAACAATCAGCAGGATAAATACAGAGAGGCTTGAAGAATCTTACATGAATTGATGCTAAGTGAAATGAGCAGAATCAAGAGAACATTATACATGGCATTAGCAATTATACAACGATCAATTCTAATGGATGTGACTCTCTTAAATAATGAGATGATTGAGGCCAGTTCCAATTGTTCAGTGATGAAGAGAGCTATCTACACCCAGAGAGAGGATTGTGGGAATTCTCACTTTTTTGTTGTTTGCTTGCATTTTGTTTTCTTACTCATTTTCTTTTCCTTTTGATCTGATTTTTCTTGTGCAGCAAGAGAATTGTATAAATATGTTTACACATATTGGATTTAACATATATTTTAACATGTATAACATATATTGGTTTGCTTGTCATCTAGAGGAGACGGTGGGGGAAAGGAGGGGAAAATCTGAAACACAAGGCAGGGTCAATGTTGACAAATTATTTGTACATATGTTTTGAAAATAAAAAACTTAAAAAAAAAAACAATTCTCATACATATAAAGCCAGATTTAAACAATTTGAAAAAGATCAATTGTTCATGGGTATGCCAAGCTTTGGTTTACTTGTTCAATGTCATACAAATCAAACTGCCAAAAATTATTTTATAAAACTAGGAAAAAATAATAGCATAATTCATCTTGAAGAACACAAGGCCAAGACTATAAAGGGAATTAATGAAAAAATTTATAAAGGATGGTGGCTTAGCAGTACCAAACCTAAAACTATATTATAAAGAAGCATTAATCAAAACTATTTGGTGCTGGATAATAAACAGAGTGGTGGATCAGTGGAATATATTAGATGTATGACACAATAATCAAGGCCTTTAATAATCTAGTCTTCAAAAAAACCCAAACTCTAACTTCTGGAATAAGAACTCAATATTTGATAAAAATTGCTGGTAAAAGTGGAAAATAAGATGTCAAAAACTTGACATAGACCTACATCTCACACCCATACCAAAATAAGGTCAAAATGGGTATATGATTTGGACATAAAGGATGATACTATAAACAAATTAGGAAAGCAAGGGATAATTTACCTATCATATCTTTGGAGAAAAGAGGAATTCATGACAAAAGAAAAACTAGAGAATATTGTGAAAAACAAAATGGACAACTTTGATTACATTAAATTAAAACATTTTTGCACAAACAAAACCAACAGAAACTGTACTTTGATTTTAAAAAATAAAGTGAAAATGTTGCTCATGCAAATAAGCAGTGAAAATAGTATGAAATTTTTATAGTCTCTCTTGTGGAGAAATTAAAATCACTTAAGAAAATTTTAGTCACCTTACTAAATGGCAAAATACATAGCTAATTACATTATAAAAACTCTCATTTTTTCTAATAGCTTATGATAGACAGTACAATAGGTGAAAAATGTACTTAAAGTAAATTTCATATGCTGTTTCATTTTCAGTATTTTATATAAACTAATAATTGTTAAGCAAAAAACTTTAGCTATTTCTATATTCTTTCCTACCAGTGATACACCAGTTGTAATCTCCCTGAAATTCTACTAAAAGACTAACTGGTGCTACTAACTCATTCATTTAGAAATTTATCAGATATCAAATTTTTCAAAGTGGAGGATGTTTGTTTTGTAAAACAGCCTTAATAAGCCTTAACATAAAGTTTGTTTCTGTAAAGTATTTTGTGATTGCCTCCAATGGTTTAGAAGAAGCTTTAGAAGATGCATGACTAGAAATCCTGATTTCCTGACATATTTGCATCAGAAAAAAACCAAATGGAAACCACTACTTTTTTGTTCCATCTGCATCTGATGAGATGTAACTATAAAGAAAAAGAGTGAAATGGGGTTTCTCTGGTCAGTGTACAGAACGTATTTGCATGAGTCTGTTTATATATTAGGAATCAGTTTGTGCTTAAGTGTAGAACCATTGTGATCATTTGGAAATAATTTGATAACAGGATGAAAAACTGCAAGAATACATTGCAGCTATTCAGAAGTAGCCAGAGATTGGGCAGCTAGGTTGTGCAGGTGAATAGAATATCATGAAGACCTGAATTCAAATCTGGTCTCAGACATTTACTAGCTGTCTGACAATAGGCAAGTTACTTAATCTTGCTTAATTTCTTTATCAGTCAAATGAGCTGGGAAAGGAAATGGCAAACCATACTACTATCTTTGCCATCAGATTGGGTCATGAAGACTTTTACTTGACACGAATAACTGAACAAGAAGATCAGAGTATGATGTAATCGCTGCACAAGCAAGGAATCATTTGGTACATGATAACAGTTGCAATTCATTACAGAAACAAATCTATCATGCTTCAAATATGCACATACTTGTATACATAAAAGGAAAAATGCTTTTAGAATATGATTTTGTAATTATTTACTGTTTAATCCACTATGATTCATTCATTTATTTGTTTACTTTCTTTAGCATGAATTTCTTGTGTACAGAAAATTCTAATGGGAATCACTGTTTTATAGCATCACTGCAAGTCATACAGACTTTGTTTTCAAACTTGGAGAAGTCCATTCCTATTTTGGGCTCTGTTAAAAGCCTTTATTTAAGGCAAAATATGCCTTTCTGAAGTTTCCAATTGTTATTTCTAGTAATGTCTTTGAAACACTTGAAGGCAGGTATTATACCCTCCTTAGAATATTCTACTCCAACATAATCAAGCTCAGATCCTTCAATTAATCCACAAATGACACTGTTTCTAGACAATTCACTATCCTTGGCAATTACAGAGGACCTTCAGCTTGGCAATGACCTTACCAAAATTTGGTAACTAAAACCAGGTGCCTTTTTCTTATCTGGTTTATTCAATGCTGAATAGTAGTTGATAAACACTCTACTTATTCCTTACTGGAATAAGTAAAATTCTGGATTCTGGGTATTAATTGACTTTTTGTGAATGGGATCTATGAGATTTTCAAGGAGGAATAGAGACTCTTCTCAGAGGGTTTGTTGAGCCCTTTTTGAGGGCTGCTCATCTATTTTTGGTGTCCATCTGTCTCCCATATATTTTTCTTAACGGCTCCAAAAAGTTTTAGCATGTGCAGCAGCCACAGCCTGATAAAACTGGCTTGGCAGGTGGGCTACACCAAGTAGAGGGTAACTGGCAGCCTTGGATTCTCAGAGGTGGGGAGCTTCCTGTCCTAAGTATGTGAAGACTTCCACCTGGCATAACAGGTGGATGAGAACAATTGGCCAAGCAGGGACAGTGAAGGGTTTAGAGCTTGGCCAAACATTAGAGATGCCTAAGTCATCCCCTGCATCCTGGCCAGCCATCCTGACTTTTCTCTTGCGATAGGACATCAGTGACTCTAGAAAAGAGAAAGAGGCTGATGATTTTGTGTAATTCTGCTTCACTTAAATCCAAATTCAGGTGCAACTCTAACTCCCTCTGATGTCATTGTTCCTCTTGGAAAATGAAGAATAGACAATAGCTTTTGTAGATGCTATCCTGCAGTTGACTCCTATAACAAGTGTAACTATAATGCCTTAGAGTTATTATAATATATTAATATTGCATTAATATATTGATATTATATATCTTTATAATATATAATATATTAACATAATATACATTGATGATATTACATTAATATGATATAATAATATAATAATTACAACTCCTTAGAGTTCTTTAAACATTGTTTCATGGTGTAGGGCAAGCAAGATTCAAAAGAAAACTGCCTACCCAAGAAAAGAAAAGAAAAAGGAAAACAGGAATTGACACTTATTAACTCTGAATTCACTTCATCATCTCCATTTCATGTTTCATATTATCTATACTATAAGATGGCACTATCAGACCCAAGGACATGAATTAGGATTACAACAAAATCCATCCATAACCTCTAGTCCACCCTCCCTCATGAATTGCTGTGAAAACCCCTGCTCCAGGCTGTAGAATTTTATTTGGAACACAACAACCACCTTGGCCATATTCTTTCAGGAGCAAACAGCTTTCAGGGACTACAATCCCATGGCACCAGAGATGCAAATCTCTGAACTGCTAGTAGAGGGTAAAATAGTATTACAAAGCTTTGAATTACAAGTATCAGATCAAACAACTGAGGAACAGAGGTTGGACAGATCACAAAAGACAGGACACTTTATGTAGATGGGGGGCTATAAAACCTTCCATCAAGTCTGATTGAATGCCCAGATAGGATCAGTTTTGACTACAGAAATATCAATTGTATTATATGGGAGAGTGCTGAAATACTTTAAGATTGATCCCCTAAGGAAACCACTGAGAGGAGAAAGTTAGAAAACTTGAGTAATAGAGAAAAAAAAAAATAATGGGGAAGACGGACATTAGCAAAATTTCAGGAAGAAAACTCACAGACTTTGAATATAAATAAACGATAAATAGGAAATAGTATCAACAGGAAAAAAATATGGGCTTCAGAAAAAGTAAGCAAATTGAAATATATGAATAAACACTCAAAATTGAAGGAAAATGATCCAACACTCGAAGACACAAGAATTTGAAAACATGGAATCGACACATTGACCTTGAGTGAATTGAAACAAAAAAGAGCCCTTAAGAGAAGAATGTATGGCAAAAATAATGCGCAGAATAGAAAAATTGGAATCTACAATGGCAAACCTTATCTAAGAAATAAAAAAGACAATAGGTTGAAAATACAGAAAGAAAATGCAGAAGAAAAATAGAAGTGAAAACTTCTATAGAAATTTCTATAGAAAATAGAAGATGAAAAACAATGTAGAAAAAGACAAGCAAAACTCATAAACATTAGAAGAAACTATACAAACGAAATCACTGATTTTAAAACAAAATGAACAGAGACAAGCAAAGGATCATAAGTCTCTCAGAAGAATACAACATAAAAACAAAAAAATAACATCATAATGAAGGAAATAATATAACTGCTCAGAACTTTTGAGCATAGACAATTAAATTTAAATGGAATGAGTTCACAAAACACCTTCAGAAAAACAAATAAACAAAAATGGTACAAACTCCAAAACACAAATTTAACAATTCAATTTAGAAACAAGTTTCACTAGACAAAAAGAAAAAAAAATTAAAATATAAAGGAAAGAAGATTGAAAAAATGCAACACTATTTTGTATCAGTTAGAAAAGGGAGAAGAGATTTGAATCATGAATTCTGAAGAATAATAGAGCTCAAGTTACAGTGCAGGATGATCTATCCTGCAAATGTGAATTTAATCTTATGTGAACAAATATGAATATTTAATTTTTTTTTATTTTATTTTTTTTTATTTAATAGCCTTTTATTTACAGGATATATACATGGGTAACTTTACAGCATTAAAAATTGCCAAACCTCTTGTTCCAATTTTCACCTACCCCCCCCCCCCCTAATCGGGATGACCTAGTTTAAATATATTAAAATATAAATTAGATACCTAAGTATACCCGACCAAAGCGTTATTTTTGCTGTAGAAAAAGAATCAGACTCTAAATATTTACAATTACGGAAGGAAATCAAAATGCAGGTGTGCAAAATAGGGATTGAATTCAATGTAATGGTTTTAGTCATCTCCCGGTTCACTGGGCAAGCTTTCAGTTCATTCTGCTCCATTAAATTTTAGATCTGGTAGCTAAGCCACCATCATTTGATTTTTTTTCATTAATTCCCTTAAATTCTTGACCTTTTTTTCCATAGAACTTTGTTGTTTTTTTCCTGGTCATTAAAATAGTTTTTTGGGAGTCTGATTATATCCGCTAAATAAATGATTGTTTTATATTTCATCTTTATTTTTTGTCGCCTATCCAAGAGCATTTAATTTTTCAATTGGTTAGATCAGACTTAATTTGTGGGAAAATGGTCTGTAATTTTACTCATAAAGTTTCTGATTTTCCTTGGCACATGATTCCTTATTTTATATTATCAGTAGTTACTTTAAATGGAATTTCTTTTAACTCTGACTTTTGGATTCTTTGGATATATAGAATGCTGATGACTTATTGGTTTATTTTAACCACAACTTTCTAAAGTTTGGATTTTCTAATAACTTTTTAAAAATCTCTGGGGTTCCTAGTATACCATCATGTCATCGGCAAAAGTAAATTTTGGCTTCCTCATTCCTATTCTTATTCCTTTAATCTTTTTCTCGCTTTATTTAAGCTGTGTTTCTAATACAATTTAAATAGTCGTGATAGTGGGCAACCTTGTTTCCTCCAGATCTTTTGAATTTTTATTTTTCCTTAAAATGCTTACTGATGGTTTTAAATAGATGTTGAAGTTATTTTAAGGAAACGTCCATTTTATTCCTATACTCTCAAGTGTTTTTTTGGGAATGGATGTTGGATTTTATCTCTTTTTCATTAAGATGATTAATGGTTTTTTTAATTTGGTTTTAAATGGCCAATTAATTGAAGTTTTCCTAATATTGAACCAGCCCTGCATTCCTGGTATAAACCCTACTTGATCATAGTGTATTATCTTGGAGATGATTTTCTGTAGTCTTTTTGCTAATATCTTATTTAAATTTTTGCTCAATTTATTAGGGAGATTGGTTATAATTTTTCTTTTGTTTTCATACCGGTTTTAGGTAAATTTCCATGTCTTGTCTAGAAAGAATTTGGTGGACTCCTTCATTCCCCTAATCAAATAATTTATATACTTAAATTGTTCTTTAAATGTTTGGTAAAATTTTTTATCTGGTCCGGGGTTTTTCTTGGGGGTTGTTTATTGCCTGTTCTTTTCTTTTTCTGGAAATGGGACTTTAAACCTTCCCTCCTCTGTTAGTCTGGGAAGTCTTTTTTTTAGGTGTCATCCATTTAAGTTATCAAATTTTTGGCAAAAGTTGGCAAAAAATCCTTATTATTTCTTAATTTCCCTTTTTGGTGGAAAGGTTCTCCCTTTTTTTTTAAAACTTTTTTTTCCTCCCTCCTTTTCTAACAGATTTACCAAAAACATCTATTTTATTGGCTTTTTCATAGAACCAACTCTTAGTTTTATTAATTAGTTAATGGTTTTTTTACTTTCAATATTTTAATTTCCCAATTTTAAATTTCCAATTTAGTATTTGATTGGGGGTTTTTTAATTTGGTCTTTTTAGTTTTTTTTTTGAAAGCCAATTCTTAATCCTTTTCTTTCTTTTGTTTTTCAAGTAAACTCTGGGATATAAATTCCCTCTTATTACCCTTTGGGCCATCCCAAATTTGGTTATTCTCATCATTGTCATTATCTTTAAATTATTAATTGTATCATAATTTGCTCTTCACCCAATCATTCTTTAAGATGAATTTTTGTTTCAATTACTTTTGGTCTATTTCCCTTTTTAAATGAATTGTCATGATCTGAAAGAAAGCATTTACTATTTTCTTTCTTGCATTTAATTTAGGTCTTTATGTCCTTAATGGTCAATTTTGAATAGGTTCCATGAACTGCTGGGAAAATTCCCTTCTTCTATAATTTTTTCCCTCCAATTTTTTTCTAATTTCTTTTCTTCTTTAATTTCTTTCTTATTTGTTTTGTGGTTTGATTTGTCTAATTCTGGGGGGAAGGGTTGGATCTCCTACTATTGTTTTGTTGTCTTTTCTTCTTAATCAACCTCCTTTGGGGTTAGTGCCATACCACTTGGTCATATATTTTTAAATTGATTTCTTCGTTGTTTATCTCCTTTGGGGATGTGTTTCCTTCCTTATCTCTTTTAATTGACCATTTTCTTTTTATTTAGGATGGATGGTCTCAACTTTTTCACCTGACAAAAGTTTGCTCACCTTTTTACCCTCTATTGTATCCCCTCAAATGTGTTTCTTGTAAATAACATATTTAGGGTTCTGATTTTCCAGTTTTGCCTCCTCTTTTGGGGTACTCCCATTCACATTTACGGATAGTTAAATCTTTTTCTGCCACCCTAATAACCCCAGATTGTGTTTACTTATCTTGCCTCCCCAACCCTCTTTCCCCTTTTAAACTTAGCCCTCTTGTATCCACGATCTTATCCTCTTTATAATCCCTCCCTCCCCGGTTCTTTCCCCTTCCTTTTATTACTCTTTTTCTTTCCCTTTTCCTCTCCCCTTTTTTTGGGGGGGGAAATTTTCTCTAAAACAAATGTAATTTTTTTCTTTGGGCCAACTCTTGGGGTAAGATCCCACAGTGTTCCTCCCCCTCTTTCCCTCAGATATGTGTTTCCTTGCCCTTTGTGGGATTGGTTTCCCTTTTTTCCCTCCTTCCACCTTATTCTGCCATCCCTTTTCCATATCTACTTCCCTTTTTATGTTATATCATAAATCAAATTACATGTATTCTTTTTTGTATATACAACGAAATACATTTCTCAAAATTATTTTTTTTTCTGCATCTCTTAGTTCTATGTTTGGAATCAAATTTTTTTTTAGTTCTGGTTTTCTTCAGAAACAAATGGAATTCATTTGTTTCATTAAATCCATCTTCTTCCTTGGAAAATGCTCCAACAGCTGGGAGTTTATTCTTGGCTCATCTCAAGTTCTTGTGCCTTTCGATATATATTGGCCCTTCTTTTCCTTTAATTAAAAAGAATCTTGGGGTCCCTTGTTGTGGCACCTCGGTATTTAAATGGTTTTTTTGGCTGTTAAAATTTTTTCCTTAATCTGATAGTTTTGAAATTTCCACAATATTCCTTTGGGGGTTTTTCTTGGGTTTCTTTCAGAAGGTGTTCGATGAATTCTTTCAATCCTATTTTACCTTCGTTCTTTCATCTGGGCGTTCTCTTTGATGATTTCTTGTAAAAAGTATCTAGGTCTTTTTTTCATATAGTTTTCAGAAGGTCAATAATCCTCAGTTATTCTCCTAGATCTTTTAACTTTTTTAAAATTAGTTCTTTCATTTGTCATTTTTTGTTTTGTTGCTGATTCTTCTTCTCAATAATCATTAGATTCTTTTTTCAGTTCTAATTTTAAAAATTATTTTCTTCATTAGCTTTTTACTTCTTTTGTTTATGTCCAATTGGGTTTTTGAATGTTTTTTGGTCTGTGGAATTTTTTTCCATTTTAAATTTTTTTTTTTTGAATTATTTTCTTTTTTCAATTCCGATCCTACTTTCTTGCGTGTTCTTTGTCTTTTTCATTCGGATCTCTTTTTGGAGTTCTTTGTCTTTTCCAATTCCCAAATTCTTTCTAGTGAATTCTTTTTTCAATTCAAATTCTTACTTTCCTGAGATTTTTTTTTTCCAATTCACCAATTTTGTTTCCCCTGCTTCCGAATTTTTTAACTTTTCAATTCTTTTCAGAGGTTGCTCCCTTTTAAAAGGCTTCTTTTCCTTTCCCCATTTATCTTCTAACTCCTTTTTGGACTTTTTTTCTCTTCTACGGATTATTAAGGGGACAGTCTGATGCATTTTGCTGTTTGGGTCTCTTGGTTTGCCTGCTCTTTTTCTGCATAGAAGCTGTCGTCGTTCTTTTCATTTTTATTCATGTTTGAAAGCCTTTGGGTGGTCTCTAGGCAGGGGGTTCCTCTGGGCAGGGAAGATGTAAAAAGATTTGTCCGGGTTGGGGTGCTCGGTGAAATTTTCCCTTCCCCAACGGAGTGGTTCAGCACTGGCCAAGCTAATGGGGGTGGGTTGGTTCCCTCGGCTAGGAAAAATTGGGGGTTCCTGCCCCCGGCGGGCCTCTTTGGGACTGTGGTTTGAGCTGCCGCGACGCAAACGGCCCGGCCGAGCCGCCACAATCTGCCCGCGTCTCTCCCTGAGGGAAAATCGGCCCGGGAAACTCTATGGCGGGGCCCCCCTGGGTTGGAGGTAACCCGGGCCGTCCTCCCGAAAGGATCCCTCCCCAAAGGAAAAGCCCTGTACTGCGGTTTGGGCTTTCCTTTCAGTTTGAGGCTTTCCTCAGAACCTAATTTCTCTCCCCGTCTGTGCTGATCTCTGACCCCGGAACCCCTTTTTTGGATTTTCTTCGGCCGGGTTGTTCTCTTCTTATCTTTACAATTGTGGTCAAGACTATTTTGAGGCTCGATATAATTTGTGGGGGTAAGAAGAGCTTAGAAATCCTTGTCTTCTCCCCATTTGGCTCCACCCCAAATATGAATATTTAATAAGTATAATAACTATTATGTTTTATAAAGACCAGAACTGGAGATCATTCACTTTTTGAAAACACAAACACAGACTTCCCCTCCCCTTCCTCTCTCTCTCTCTCTCTCTCACTCACATACACACACACAAACACACACATACACAATGTAGGAAAAATAAATCCAATCAAGAACTGCAATAGCGCAGAGATGCTAGTAAGATACTTCATTTTACACCAGAAGAAATCATATACTGGATCTGGTAATTTCTTGCTTTAAAATAATATTTTTGTGTGTGGGTCATTACATTATAATATTAGAAAGAACATGAGAGATGTGGAGCTGAGGTATAAGAAGAATTATATTAGATTCTGGGGTTAAATCAAAAGCAATTAATGAAAGAAAAATGATTTCTGTAGCCTCTGAAAGAGAAGGATCTATTAGTAGGGTAATGGGCAAAGAGGAGAGAAAATTGAAAAGAGAGGAGGACAAAGGTATTAATTTGGAGATAGAAAGGGGTTTCTTTGATGAATTTCCGAAGAATGAAGAGCTGGTCAATGAAAGAAATAGGATGATTGATTATAAAGACTTACAGGATATTTAGCATGACAGGGGAATGCCATGCTAAAAAAATCCTGCGAGCCCTTCATTGGAAACAGGGAGTTGGGAAAACTGAAGGCAACTGTTATCTGAAATCGTTGGAGAACAGGACAGTGAGAGCAAATTTCCAGGAAAATCGATAGGAAATACGTCAAAAGAAAAGAATATAGATCAATGAATTGGGGATGGGCTACATAATCAGGAACACAGTAAAGGAAGGTCCACAGGTTTATCCTCTATATTCTGTTTGACAATGTTCTGACAAGGAAGCCCAATGGAAAAGGCAAATTCATGGGGCAAACCATCCATGGTGCTCCTTGAGGGAGAATGTAGAATGGACACTTTGGAAGTTTTGATTACATGAAGAATACATAGAAAAGACAACAGGTGTTCTGTATCAGGTGCCATATATCAAATAATGAGGTTTTGGAAAAGATAGAAAAGATAATGAATATAGTGAGAGATATTTTGTTTTGTTTTTGGGCTTTTTAAAAATGAAATTTCTAAAATAATTGAAATGGAGTAACTGAAAAGAAGGAATATCTACTTGACAGAGGGAAAAACAGGAGCTAATAAATAAAAGCCTAAACAGAAAGAGGTAACCAGAGAAAATGAAGAGGTAATCAAAGGAAAATAATACTGCGTTCACAGTAAAAGAGGGAAAAATTGTAGCTTGAAAAAATAATTTTAAACAGGTGGAGAAAAATAAACTTAACTCATAAATTTAAATGTGATATCATTAAACAATATAATAAAATGAAAAATTTGACTAATTAAATAAGAAAACAAAGCCCTAAAATCTGTTGCTTAAAATAAACAAATTTTAAAAGAAAACATAGACAAGAAAAACTGAAGGGATTGAAAAAATATTTACTTTGTAGCAAATGAATCCAAAAAAGTCATGCTGACAAAAAAAAATTGTTTAAAAAGCATAAATGAGGAAATTGAAAAGAAAGTATAGATGACAAACCATTATAAATAATAAACTTATGTATTTCAAATTCTTTTTTATTATAGCTTTTTATTTACAAGATATATGCATGGGTAATTTTTCAGCATTGACAACTGCAATACTTTTTGTTCCACTTTTTCCCCTCCTTTCCCTTACCCTCTCCCCCAGATAGCAGGTAGACCAATATATGTTAAATATGTTAAAGTACAAATTAAATAAAATATAAGTATACATATTCTAACAGTTATTTTGCTATACAAAAAGAATTGGACTTTGAAATTCTAATAAAAAATGCAGGTGGACAAAAATAGAGGGATTGGGAATTCTATGTGGTGGTTCACATTTATTTCCCAGAATGTAGCTGGGTGTAGCTGGTTCAGTTCACAACTGCTCTATTGGAATTAATTTGGTTCAGCTCATTGTTGAAGAGGGCCACAGCCATCAGAATTAATCATCATATAGTATTGTTGTTGAAGTATATAATGATCTCCTGGTCCTGCTCATTTCACTCAGCATCAATTCATGTAAGTCTCTCCAGGACTTTCTGAGATCATCTTGCTGGTCATTTCTTACAGAACAATAATATTCCATAAAATCCCGGAGTGGCAAATTTTATTAGCCATGGCTCCAAATTTTGCACATGGAGTCTCCATTAAAGATAATCAGACTATTACATAATTGGCGATGGATTCTTGAAATCTTAAAGATTTCTAAAGTTCCTCTTAAAGGAACAACTATCTTTACAGATGCATCCAAACATAATATTTGTGCTGTATACTCTTGTGAGTTAACTATAAAGAGAGTAGTAAGAATTCCTTTTCGGTCCACTCAGCAGAATGAATTATTTGCAATCATTCTAGCTCTTATTATGCAGGAGATATAAATATAATATCTGATTCAGCCTATTCAGTAGGTGTGGTACAAAGAATTGCCACAGTCCAAATAAAATTTGTAGCCTCTAATATATATCAGCTCTTTAAGGAACTTCAAGAGCAAGTGAGAAAGCATCCAGATAAGATTTATATTTTGCATGTCCACTCTCATAGTGGACTTCCAGGTATATTTTTGATGGTAATTCAAAGGCAGATAGACTTCTAACTATGTGGGTCAATATTCCTTTATTTCAAGAAGCCCAGGAATCTCATTCTAAATATCATCAGGCTGCTTGAGCTTTACATTTACAATTTAGAATAATAAGAGAGGAAGCTAGGAGCATAGTAAAAGCCTGTACAGCCTGCCTTCCTTTCCATTCTCCTACACTGCCTCCAGGGAAGAACCCTCATGGTTTGAGACCCAATGAAATTTGGCCAATGGATGTAACCCTTTATAAATCCTTTGGTTGTCTGTCTTTTATCCATGGTATGGTAGATACCTTTTCAGGATTCACTTTTGCAATACCAGCAGCAAAAGAGACAGCCTGCATGGTCATTGAATTCCTTATCCAAGCATTTGTAATTATGAGTATGCCACAAGCAATAAAAACAGATAATGTACCTGCATATACTTCTAAACATTTTGCATACTTTTGTGCACAGTATAAGATTTTATACACCACTGGCATACCTTTTAATCCTCAAGGACAGGCAATAGCAGGGAGGAGAAACAGAAACATTAAGATGCTCCTCCAAAAACAAAAGAAAGGGGGAGCCATGAGTAACCCCAGAGAACTTCTAATGCTAGCCCTTTATACTATTAATTTCTTGATTTTTGACAAAGATGGACTGACTCTGGCAGACAGGTTTTATAACCCACTGGAAGGTCAGTGTCCAGTGTGAGCAGCTCCACTATCTTTAGATAATCACCAGGTGATGTGGAGAGACCCAGAAAGTGGTGAATGGAAGGGACCAGATAAGTTAATTGCTTGGAGGAGAGGGTTTGCTTGTATCTCTACAGGGGGAAAAGGGATCAGATGGGTGCCAATGAGCCATATTCACCTTGCCCATTGCAGAGAGACTGAGCAGACCCTTGAAATGAAGGAGAAGACCCAAGAAACATCAGGTGGTTCTGTTGCTGACTGTGCCCACCACTGAAAGAGCATGGCACTTATGGCATTTGAATCATGGGCATCAAAAACTGTTGAACTTGAAAACCCTCAGGAATCGTTGGATTCTCTGAGATATGCTAAGACTGTTGTAGGACTTGAAAGCCCTCAGGAATCATTGGATTTTCTGAGAAATGTTAAGACTGTTGCAGGACTTCAAAATCTGCTAGAATCATTGGATTTCCTAACACATAAGAAGACTGTAGCAAGACTTCAAAAACTTGTGGGAGTCATTAGATTCCCTGACACATGAAACAATGGACAATATATTGGTTTTAGACTGTCTCTTGGTTGCTGAAGAAGGCGTATGTGTGATTGTTGTTTATATACCCTCCTTCTAGGACTTCTGGAAATCTTTTACAACACCATGTTGATTCATATTCTTTGTTATATCACTACTTGCATGTACAATTCATGTTTGTTACACCATATCGAGCCTGCACTGACTGTGGCGAGAGTCATCACTAATAGCCTCTGCGTTATTGCTATGTGCTTGTGTAATACCTCCCATGATGATGGGTTTGTGCATAATAAGACCCTTCAGCCCAGAAACCCGCTAGCAATCCCCACTTCCCTTTGGTGCTTTTCATCTCTCTTCCTGAGAAATCAGGGAGGGCGTGATCATCTCCTTTTTAGTGCTTTCACCTCCCTTCCTGAGAAGTCGGGGGAAGGGGAGGGCATGATCACCTCCTTTTTGGTATTTTCACCTCATTTCCTGAGAAGTCAGAGAGGGCGTGATCACCTCTTCTTGGGGGCTCTCACCTCCCTGAGAGGTCAAGGATGGCATGACTACCTGTGTTCTAAAACAAAAGAAAGCAGGAGATGTAATGGGCTGAAACTGAGCAGATGCACTGATGGCTGAGCACTTAAGGGTAATTACTAATTGCACAATACTCTATTAGTATATTCTTGGAGAAAAATATGGCCCTTCTCACTACTCTGCAAGCTTGATCTGTTGTAGAGGAGATTGGGTGGAAGGTTTGGAGGGTGGAGAGTAAGAAAGCCAGAGTCACTCCTGGAGGATTCTTATTGCAATTGCTCTCACTTTGTATTGCCACTCTGTTCATGTCCAAAAAGAATAAAGATCAAGGACTTTTGCTGATCCTGACTCCAGCTGATTCTAAAATATCCAGGGTGCTAACCCAGTCTTCACACTACCTGGTTTAGGTATCAGTACTATGTCTGTGTCATAAAAGAAATTTGCTAGGAGTCCTTCATTCCCTATTTTTTCAAATAGTTTATATAGCATTAGAGTTAATTGTTCTTTAAATGGTTGGTAGAATTCACATGTAAATCCATCTGGTCCTGGGGATTTATTCCTTAGGCAGTTGATTAATAGCTTGTTCTATTTCTTTGTCTGAAATGGGACTATTTAAGCAATTTACTTCCTCCTCTGTTAATCTGGGAAACCTATATTTTTGGAAGTAGTCATCCATTTCACTTAGGTTATCAAATTTATTGGCATAAAATTGGGAAAAGTAACTCCTTATTATTGCTCTAATTTCCTCTTCATTGGTGGAAAGTTCTCCCTTTTCATTTTTAAGACTAACAATTTGATTTTCCTCTTTCCTTTTTCTAATCAGATTTACCAAAGGCTTATCTATTTTATTGCTTTTTTCATAAAACCAACTCTTAGTTTTATTTATTAATTCAATAGTTTTTTTGTTTTACTTTCAATTTTATTAATTTCTCCTTTTAATTTTAGAATTTCAAATTTTGTTTTTTTTAAAATTTGGTCTTTTTGTAGCTTTTAAAGTGGTAAGCCCACTTCAATGATCTTCTCTTTCTCTATTTTATTCAAGTAAGCCTCTAAAGATGTAAAATTTGCCCTTATTATGCCTTGGGTGCATCCCACAAATTTTGGTATGATGTCTCATCATTGTCATTTTCTGGGGTAAAATTATTACTTGTGTCTATGATTTGCTCTTTTACCCAATCATTCCTTAGGATGAGATTATTTAGTTTCCAATTACTGTTTGGTCTATTTATCCCTAGCTTTTTGTTGAATGTAGTTTTTATTGCATCATGATCTGAAAAGAATGCATTTACTATTTCTGCCTTTCTGCATTTAATTTTGAGGTCTTTATGTCCTAATATATGGTCATTTTAGTTCCATGAGAAGAAAGTATACTCTTTTCTGTCTCCATTTAGTTTTCTCCAAAGATCTATCATACCTCATTATATTCTAATTACCTCTTTAATTTGTTTCTTATTTGTTTTGTGATTTGATTTCTCTAATTCTAAGAGTGAAGTTTGAGATCTCCCACTATTATATTTTTGCTGTCTATTTCTTCTTGCAACTTAACTTCTTTAGGAAGTTAGATGCTATACCACTTGGTGCATATATGATTAGTATTGATATTGCTTCATTGTCTATGCTACCCTTTAGCAAGATATAGTTTCCTTTCTTATCTCTTTTAATTAGATCAATTTTTGCTGTTGCTTGATCTGAGATAAGGATGGCTATCCCTGCTTTTTTGACTTCACTGGAAGCAGAATAGATTCTGCTCCAGCCTTTTACCTTTACTCTGTATGTATCTCTCTGCTTGAAATGTGTTTTCCTGTAAACAACATATTGTAGGGTTCTGACTTTTGATCCAATTTGCTACCTGCCTCTGCTTTATAGGAGAGTTCATCCCATTCACATTTACAATTAAAATTACTAGTTCTGTATTTCTTACCATCTTATTATCCCCAAATTATGCTTTTCTTTTTCTTACCTCCCCTTACCCCCTCTCTCAGTATTAAATTTATGGGCACCATTTGCCTCATACAGCTCTCCCTCTTTAGAATCCCTCCCACCCCCTGTTAATCCTTTCCCATTTCTTGTCCCTTTCCCCTATTACTCTTTTCCTTTTCCCTTTTCCTCTCCCACTTTTTGATGAGGTGAGAGAAGTTTCTCTATAAACCAAATATGTCAATTATTTTCTCTTTGAGCCAACTCTGATGAGAGTAATATTCACACGATGTTTCTCCCCATCTCTAAATTCCCTCAGATATGATAAGCTTCCTTTGCCTCTTCGTGGGATGCAGTTTCCCTCTTTTTATATCCCCTCTTCCCTTTTTTTGATACTATCCCCTTTCCATTTCTACTTCCTATTTTATGTTATATCAGTAAAATCAAATTATGCAAGCACTCTTTATGTATATCCATAACAGGAATACAGTTCTCAAGAGCTCTTTTTACCTTTTTCTGCTTCTCTTGAGGCCTATATTTGGAGGTCAATTTTTTTTTATTAGTTCTGGTTTTTTCATTAGAAACAAATGCAATTGTCTTCCAACTTCCGGCCTTAAAAGGGATTGTAAAAAATTCCAGCTAAGATGTCAGAGAGGACACAGACATCTATCTAAGCTCCTTCTTGGTCTCAGAATACTTTATTTCATGACAAGGCCTCAGAATTACTGCTTGACTGAAAAAGCTTGCAAATAATTAACAACAGAAGATATCCTTGAAATTCACCAGAAAAAGGTCTGTTTTTGCTCCTGGGTGGGGACAGTTAGATCAGCCATAGATTAAAGGCAGGGAGAGAGAGTATGGCAGGCAGCTCAAACTGAGCAGACCTGAGGGTGGTGGTGTGTCATCTCAGCCATTTCTGTGGGGAGAACTTTACCATAGTGTGGCTATTTTCCCCTGGCAGCAAGCCAGTAGATCAACAGAGAAGCTAAAACTACAAAGGGTAAATACTATAACCCCCAAAAGTTAGAACAATTAACTCTAATGCTATATAAACTATTTTTTAAAATATGGATTGAAGGACTTCTACCAAATTCCTTTTATGACATGGTCCTGATATCTAAACCAAGTAAGTTGAAAACAGAGAAAGAAAATTAAAGACCAATTTCCCTAATGAATATTGATGCTAAAATCTTAAATAAAATATTACCAAAAAGATTACAGAAAACCATCCCCAGGATAATATACTATGGCCAAGTAGGATTTATACAAGGAATGCAAGGCTGGTTCAATATTAGGAAAACTATTAGTATAATTGACTCTGTTAATAACCAAATTAACAAAAACCATATGATCATTGCAATAGATGCAGAAAAAGCATTTGATAAAATCCAACATCCATTCCTAATTTAAAAAAAAACACTTGAGAGTATAGGAATAAATGGACTTTTCCTTAAAATAGTTAGGAGCATATATTTAAAATCATCAGTAAGCATCATGTATAATGGGGAAAAACTGGAAACATTCCCAGTAAGATCAGGAGTGAAACAAGATTGCCCACTATCACAATTATTATTTAATACTGAATTAGAAACACTAGCCTCAGCAATAAGAGTGGAGAAAGAGATAAAAGGAATTAAAGTAGGTAATGAGGAAATGAAATTATCACTCTTTGCAGATGATATGATGGTATACTTAGAGAACACCAGAGATTCTACTAAAAAGATTTTAGAAATAATCCACAACTTTAGCAAAGTTGCAGGATACAAAATAAATCCACATAAGTCCTCAGCATTTTTATACATCACCAACAAAATCCAACAGCAAGAGATACAAAGAGAACTTCCATTCAAAATAATTGTCAATAGCATAAAATATTTTGGAATCTATCTACCAAAGTAAACTCAGGAATTATATGAGCAACATTCCAAAACATTTTCTACACAAATAAAGTCAGATTTCAATAATTGGAAAAATATTAAGCACTCTTGCATAGGCCAAGTGAATATAATAAAGATTACAATACTCCCTACACTAATCTATTTATTTAGTGCTATACCAATCAGATTCCCAAGAAATTATTTTAATGGCCTAGAAAAAATAACAACAAAATTCATATGGAAGAACAAAAGGTAAAGATTTCAAGGGAAGAATGAAAAAAAAATCAAATGAAGACGCCCTAGCTGTACCTGATCTAAAACTATATTATAAAGCAGTGGTCACCAAAACCATTTGGTATTGGCTAAGAAATAGACTAATTGATCTGTGGAATAGGTTACATTCAAATGACAAAACAGTCAATAACTTCAATAATCTAGAGTTTGACAAACCCAAAGACCCAGGTTTTGGGATAAGAACTTACTGTTTGACAAAAACTGCTGGGAAAATTGGAAATTAGTATGGCAGAAACTAGGCATGGACCCACACTTAACATCATACACCAAGATAAGATCAAAATGGATCCATGAGTTAGGCATAAAGAATGAGATTATAAATAAATTAGAGGAATATAGGATAGTTTACCTCTCAGACTTGTGGAGGAGGAAGGAATTTGTGACCAAAGAAGAACTAGTGATCATTATTTGTCACAAAATAGAAAATTTTGATTATATCATATTAAAAAACCTTTGTACAAACAAAACTAATGCAAACAAGATTAGAAGGGAAGTAATAAACTGGGAAAACATCTTCACAGTTAAAGGTTCTGATAAAGGCCTCATTTCCAAAATATATAGAAAATTGACTCTAATTTATAAGACACCAAGCCATTCTCCAATTGATAACTGGTCAAAGGATATGAACAGACAATTTTCAGATGATGAAAGTGAAACTATTTTACTGATATGAAAAGGTGTTTCAAATCACTATTGATAGAGAAAAGCAAATTAAGACAACTATGAGATACCACTACACACCTGTCAGATTGGCTAATATGGCAGGAAAAAATAATGATGAATGTTGGAGGGGATGTGGGAAAACTGAGACAGTGATGCATTGTTGGTGGAGTTGTGAACGAATCCAACCATTCTGGAGCACAATCTGGAATTATGCCCAAAAAGTTATCAAACTGTGCATACTCTTTGATCCAGCAGTGTTCCTAGTGGGCTTATATCCCAAAGAGATACTAAAGAAGGGAAAGGGACCTGTATGTGCCAAAATGTTTGTGGCAGCCCTGTTTGTAGTGTCTGGAAACTGGAAAATGAATGGATGCACATCAATTGGAGAATGGTTGTGTAAATTGTGGTATATGAATGTTATGGAATATTATTGTTTTGTAAGAAATGACCAGCAGAATGAATGCAGAGAGGCTTGGAGAGACTTACATGAACTGATGCTGAGTGAAATAAGCAGAACCAGGAGATCATTATACACTTCAACAACAATACTGTATGAGGGTGTATTCTGATGGAAGTGGATATCTTCAACAGAGAGAAGATCTAATTCAATTCAAATTGATCAATTATGAACAGAATCAGTTACACCCTCAGAAGAAACACTGGGAAATGCGTATGGACTACATTCATTTTTATTTTTCTTCCCAGGTTATTTTTACCTTCTGAATCCAATTCTTGTTGTGTAACAAGAGAACTGTATGGATCTGCACACATATATTGTATCTAAGATATGTTTTAACATATTTAACATGTATAAGACTGCCTGCCATCTAGGGCAGGGGGTGGAGGGAGGAAGGGGAAAATTTAGAACAGAAGTGAGTGCAAGGGACAATGTTGTAAAAAAGTTACCCATGCCTATGTTCTGTCAATAAAAAGCTATAATTAAAAAAAAAAAGAATTATATTAGGACTACACAAGGATGCTCCTTTAGAGGATATTATAAGACTCTGTGCCCTAGTGGGAACAAATACCTTTTATACCCAGGCTATGATGCAGACTTCCCAAGATCCAAACATGGGAAGACAGGGTCCCTTTTGGCAAGGGACTTCCAGAGAAACTTGTCAATGCTTTCAATGTGGTAAAGTAGGGCATCTGAAAGCTCAATGTTGCCATAGAGACAGAATGAGAAAACAGGGTGGGAGAACAAGACCCAAAACCCCATGTCCAAAATGCAACAGAGACTTCCATTGGGTGGCAGAATGTAGACTGATTCAGGGAAACGGGATGAGGGACCCAGCCCTAGGGGCTAAAACAAAAAATACTTGGGGCATGATGGCAGCCAATACTATACCCAGAGAGCCTTTAGAAGTTCAGTACCTAGACATGACCAATCAGCCAAGAAGCAATCTGATGAGAGAAAGGGATTCTATAATCAATTAGCCAGGAAGCAAACTGGTGGGAAAAAAAGATTACAATTGAGGAGAATAGAGTTGTATGCAATTGGAACTACGGAGATATCCCCTGGAGAGGTAAATTCTGTTTCTCTCCAACCTATGGATCCCTTGCCTCCAGGCACAGTAGGTTTGATCATTTCACCTCCTGAGAGTACTTACAAAAACAGTGTTCATCCACACACTGATGTGGGAAACTGGGGAATGTGTAGATAATATCCCAGTCACTAATACAGGTAGACAATGTGTGACTTATCACCTAGGAGAAGTAGTAGCATCAGGTTTACTCATACAGACTCCTAATAAGCAGTCTAGTAATAGTCGCCCAGATTCTGACTCCAAGCAACAAAATCCAGGAATATACTGGACAGCAGCAGTTACAGCTGACCAACCTATGCTCATGATCTATATAAGTGACATACAATTAGAAGGATTGGTAAACACAGGTGCAGATCGTACAGTCATTAGAGATGCCAGCTGGCCCAGTCACTGCCCTTAAGGCAGACACCTACCCAGCTGAAGTTAGTGCTACTCCTTTGACATGGACATTTGAAAGCGAAACAGGAGTTTTTACTCCTTTTATAGTGAAAAAATCCCCATCAATCTGTGAAGAAGAGACATTTTACAACAATTAGGGTTAAAAATGATTACTTCAGTTTTTTAAGCAGGGCTGCTGTTGGAGGCCTGCCAGCACTCTCACCTGTTCATATTCAATGGAAAACTGATACACCTGTGTGGATAGAACAGTGGCCCTTAGCTAGCAATAAAATTTAGGCCTTATTAGATATAGTACACAGCAACTTGACCAAGGATACGTAAAATCTTCTCTAAGTCCTTGGAATTCCCCTATATTTGTTGTAAGAAAGAAATCTGGAAAATGGAGGATGTTGTCTGATTTAAGAAAAGTAAATGAACAGATGGAAACTGTGGGCTTCCATCTCCTTCTCAATTGCCTAGAGAATGGCCTCTTTGGGTTGTAGACATTAAGGATTGTTTCTATTCTATCCCTCTAGATAAGGATGATATGAAAGATTTGTCTTTTCAGTGCCCAGCATTAACTTAGCTGAGCCTTATAAAAGATATGAATGGAAAGTGTTGTCACAGGGAATGAAAACAAGCCCTGCTATATGTCAAATGTATGTTGCTCAAGAGAACTGTTCGGTTCTGCATACATATATTATATCTAGGATATACTGTGACATATTTAACATAAATAAGACTGCTTGCCATCCAGGGGAGAGGGGGCAAAATCGGAACAGAAGTGAGTGCAAGGGATAGTGTTGTAAAAAATTACCCTAGCATGGGTTCTTTCAATAAAAAGTTATTATAATAAAAAAAATGTGTTGCTGCTGCTCTTACTTCAGTAAGAAAAGCATTTCCAAAGTAATGTTATTATATTACATGGATGATATATTGGGATGTGCACCTGAGGAACAAATGTGAGAAGTATGTCTATACAAGACTATAGAAACATTGAGTCTACAAATTGCATATAGCTCCAGAAAAAATTCAAAGACATGCTCCTTTTCAATATTTAGGACATGAAGTATATTCTAAGATGATTACAGTACAAAAACTTTTCTTAAGAACAGAGAAGCTTAAACAATTTGAAAAATATTAAGTACTCAGAGAGGTTGAGCAAATATAATAAAGATGACAATACTACCTAATCTATTTATTTAGTGCTATACCAATCAGATTCCCAAGAAACTATTTTAATGACCTGGAAAAAAATAGCAACAAAATTCATCTGGAAGAACAAAAGGTTAAGCCTTTCAAGGGAACTAATGAAAGAAAAATCAAATGAAGGTGGCCTAGCTGTACAAGATCTAAAACTATTTTATAAAGCAGTGATCACCAAAACCATTTTTATTGGCTAAGAGATAGACTAGTTGATCAGTGGAATAGGTTAGGTTTACAGGACAAAATAGATAATAATTATACCAATCTAGTGTTTGACAAACCCAAAGATCCCACTTTTGTGATAAGAATTCACTATTTGACAAAAACTGCTGGGAAAACTCGAAATTAGCATGGCAGAAACTAGGCATGGACCCACACTTAACACTGTACAACAAGATAAGATCAAAATGGGTTCATGATTTAGGCATAAGGAAGGAGATTATAAATTAGAGCAGCATAGGCTTATAGAGGAGGAAGAAATTTGCGACCAAAGAAGAACTAGAGATCATTATTGATCACAAAATAGAAAATTTTGATTATATCAAATGTAAAAGCTTTTGTACAAACAAAACTAATGCAAACAAGATTAGAAGGGAAGCAATAAACTGGGAAAAATATTTTTACAGTTAAAGGTTCTGATGAAGGCCTCATTTCCAAAATATATAGAGAAATGACTCTAATTTATAATAGTTCAAACCATTCTTAACACCAATTGCCTCAGCAAAAAAAAGGAGGGAAAAACTGATCAATATCTTTGGGACAGGAGTACATCTGGTACAAAGATAGAACAACTATATCCCCCAGAACAATGACAATCAAGATCATTATCTTACATGAGGGCAAATACTCTATCTGAATTATAGGCTCCATCCAGCATCTCTTTCCACTTTTCAGCAAAATGGATTAGCAAGCGGTAGTATGATGAATCTGAGCCTTCCCTGGACTACCACACAATCTTCTAAATGACCTGATTATGGTTTTTAGTTGGTGTTGGTGAGTTTTGTTTTTGTTCTTTGGAGATTTTTGGTCAAACGGTATGACATGATACTTGCCCCTCCCTCCCTCAAATAATAGAGATGGAAATGGTAAGGCTTTTTTGCCTGTGTGTTTGTTTATTTTGGGGGCCGTTTTTTGGTGCTTAACTTGGGATTTCAAAACTGGAATGGTGAAAGTGATGACAAGTTTAAATATGTTGTAGGCAAATATCCCCAAAGTTCTACAGTGTGTCTTCAAAACTCTCATTTTACATTTAATCTATTTACATGTTGTTTTATTTTGTTTTTAAGAAGTTATTCCAAATTTTGTCTAATGCATTGTTACAAAGAGTTGCTTGTCTCTATGAAGACTGTTCTGTTCTATAGATAGAGCAAAGGAGTTATTTAACAAAAAATCAGAGAGGACATGAAGGCAAGAAGACACATCATAAGTACTTTATGTAATCCTGTAGAAACAAACAAAAAACAACAGCAAAAACAACAAAAAACTTTTTGTATCTTCCTCTTTAATGCTTATTCCTTTGTTTAAAAAAATTCTCAGAGCAATGAAGAATGGCCCTCTAAGTCCTTTCCCACCCCCCAAAATGATGAGAATGAAGATTTCATAATGTCCCTGTGAGTTTTGACTACTTGGAGGAAAGGAGGAATTTACCTATACACTGACTTAAGTCCAGTTGAAATAAAGTGCACACATTAAAGAAAAAAGAGTTATCTGCATTAAACACCTAGACCATTATACCTATTAGGTTCTTAAATACCTAACCAGTTTCTTATAAGAATAAGATATGCATTATTAGTGTTTATTATAGTATAGTGTCAGTAAAACAAATCTCAAAACGGGTAAGATAGTACAACATCTGGAAGCTAATCAAGGTTTCTTAAGTTGTGATTAGTACTAAAAAAAAAAAAAAGTGTTAAAATTGACCTATTTTGTATTTTTTGCCTATAATTAAAAATATTGGTAGTCTAGGAAGCACTCAGAGCACTGTTATTATTAAGAATAAAAATAGAAATGGAAGAAGATAATGAAACACTAAGGTGATATAAAAGAAAATACATTTCAAATATTCAAGAAAATTTCCATTTCTATGCCACATAGTCAAGATCAACAACCTTTTTAAGAGGCCAATATCACAGAGCTAATTTCTAACTACATTGTGAAACAATTATCAGTATTGTTTTCAAGGATTATTATAGAATCTGTGGGAGAGGTACCTGGCACTGAATAGGAAAGATAAGTGGCATCTAGAGAGAAATGTAAAAAAGACAGGCAATGAGGAGATTCTGCTTTAGAATTCTGGAATATGAATTGACTTTGTAATTTATGGGAAAAAATACTCCTTCTGGTACTATTCTACTTTCCCAACGTAACTGTAAATTGAGGCAGAATCTTAAAAAAGCATATAAATTGTGTGTTCAGATAGAAATGCATATTTTACATATTTTAATTGCTGGAAAATAATATAATACTCAGAGCAAAATGGTATTTGTAATTACCACATAAATGTAAAGTATGAATTGCAAAATAGTAATAAAAAAGAAACTAATACATGGGACCTAAGGGCCTTATGGATACAACAGGATGAAATTTAGAACAGCTGAGAAGGTATATTCAGAAATATGTTTCACAAATATAAGTCCAGAAAAGATAATGACATAATTGGTGGGGGTTAATATGAAAAGACAAGTACAGTATTGTTGTCATACTGTGAATTGGTTACATATGGTTAAAAATGTCGCAGTCACATTGTGAATCTGGTTAAAAATTCTGGATATCTGTTTAGGATCATTTAAGGAAAGAATCCCTCAGATCCACTCTGTTCTGCACAGAGCTGCAGCCATGAACTTGGTCCGATTGCTCTGCAGGAATTCTGCTCTGTGGGAGATCTCTGCACCACCAGCACTGAAAAAATATTTAGTAACCAGTATGACAGTGATGTCACAGTTTGGAGCTTTTGAGGCAGAATTCATCAGATAGAATATTCAATGGTAGCTGTCAAATGTATCTCAGCTACTATGAACCTGAAATCTACATGGTGATAACCATATGGGAATCTCAACTGCTGGGTCTATTGCTGATGCTCAGCTCTTGTGCAACTCCAGGAGTCAGGATTTCAGATTTGAATTTGACACACAGTATCTTACAGTATCTTCTCTAGTGTCTCTTAATTGGAAGCAAGACCCAGATACTCACAGAGCATTACATCCAGAGACCATATGGCATAGGACTACTCCTAGCTGGTTATAAGAATATGGATCCTCCCATCTTTCAAACCTGTCCATCTGCAAATTACTTTGACTGTTGGACTAAGTCCATTGGCACTTGGGCACAGTCTACCTGGAGAGCAGCATGTTTGCATGAGTTGATGAAACATGGTCTTAGAAGAAAGACTTCCCATGTAACAGGGCCTAACTGCAAAGAACACTCCCATTGGAATTGTTGGGAAAAGCATAATTGATAATCTATGAAAATGATGACGTGCCTCCTTTCCTGGAAAGTCTTGAAGAAAGACCCACAGAAAAGCAGAGCCCGCTCAGCCTGCTGATAAACCTGCACAGAGGAAGCCAATAGAGCAGTGGTCTGAATAAGCCAGTCTATCTCTGAGCTAGCAAGCCAAAAAAGAACATTTCTGTCCAAATCCAGTTATTATCTATGCTTTAGACCAGATGCAGAATAACAGAAAGATGTTCTTAGGTATCAGTCCTGGAAGGATTTTTCTAAGAAGGTTCACAGAAAGGTTAAAACAGGATACATTTTCTATAACAGAGAAAATGTAATCATTTTACAGGAAGAACATATCATCTTTGTGATTTTTATTTTGTGAAATAAAATTGTTTCAACTGAAAAAAAGTTAAAGTATTCTTAGTTTATGAGCTAAAGATCCATCTCTCTGGACAAATACCCTGAGGAAATTAAATACCAGAACAATGTTAAAATACATATCAAATTATTGATAGCAACACTCTTTCTGATATCACAAAATTGGAAATAACATAGATTTTCAAAATTTTGTTAATGGCTGAGAAAGTATAATATATAAAATATAATAGGATATCAATGTACAATGAGAAATATATATGTGTGTGTGGTGTTTGTGTATTCACATACATGCATACTTTCTAGGTTGATTTTTACATCAGTAACTAGTTGTTCCTTTTCTTTTAAGACATTTTTATTTCATTTCTTGTGGTGTTACTCAGTGTTTAAAATGTCAATGAACTTTTAATTGTCTTGAATAAAAATGTTTGATTTATAGCTGTGAGGATTTTGAAATATCATAAAGGAAAAACTAGTTAAAAAGACACCAGAAACCTCTGATTCCTTTAATTATTTAACTGTGAACCATATTTTGTGTAATGCTTTTCATTAATTGTCAATTATATTTCTATCTTCATTAATGATCAATATATGATACAGAGCATGAATTTCAGTATGTGCATGCATACATGTATTAAATACATGCATACTATCGTCATAAAATAGACACAAACACATATATATATATGCCAAATTAAGTTTACTCATGCATACAATATTTGTATTTATGTGTGTGCATTATGAGTTTTTAGTTTATTTGGCATATCTAGTTAAATCTTTCAAATTATATTTCTACTTCTCATTTATCAACAATAACTAACAAACTTTAAGCAACTATCTTCAGCTGGATCTTTATTCCTCTATAAGCCTAAATGCTACAAAGCAAGATGACTAAATGTTTCTTTAAATGAGGTTTATAATTTCCTTTGAGAAGAAAGAAAATATTCTTCACTCAGTTTTTCTGTTTATACGGAACTTATACATTTTTTTAGCTTTCTGGTATCATTTATAGCAAAAAAAAAAAAAAAAAAGAGCATTATACTCATTTTTCACTGGACAACCAGTTTCTATTTAGAGCATTAGAAGTCACATTAGTGTTAAAAGCTCTGCAATTATGAGAAGCTTCTACTGTTGTTTCTTGATCTTTCTATTCCATACAACTTCCAAAGGACAATTCACAGGACTTAAGTTTTGTCTTAAGCTATGCATTTTCATGGGTTACAATAACTAAAAGATTGTTCACCTAGAGATGATTTATCATGATTAGCAAGCCTAATTCTCAGAAACTACATTTGATTTGGCATAAGGACCATAGCAATAGCCGTTCCAGTTTGGAAGAAGCTGCCAAAGATTTTGGTCCCTTGGAAAGACATTTACAAAACAAGGATCTCTTTCAGTCTGTGATGAGACACAGAAATTAGGCCTTTTTTTTTGGAACATTTATTCTACAGCATTCTAGAACATGAAAGGAAATCAAGTGAAAATTTCTGAGTAATAAGATCTAAAAGGTCAAGACCTATCTTTGGAGCAAATATATTCTCCATCACTGAACAGCTATCAAAATCTAAAAAAATCATTTGTCAGATATTTTGTATGGGTTTTTAAAGTAAGAGACAGATTATACAACTCCTAGAAGTGTTTGTATTCACACTGATCTTGTGATCTTAATATTTAGTGTATTTTCTGTGAGCACTTAGGGAAGTTAGTGTTTTCATTCAGTATTTGAACTAAATAGGTTTTATAAATAAGGACCATTTAAGTTAGGACTTCCATAGAAAGTCAAAGATTTTGAAAAGAGAGTTTTGAATAAGAGGATATATTTCAACAATTTCTCCAATCTCAATATTCAACTTAATTTCAATATTTGGACTGGAGAAAAAAATTTGTAGGTTTTTTTTTAAACTCCCAGAAAAACAAACACTCTGAAAAATGTCTAATTGCATAAGTGCTATGTGGTGATAGTAGTATCATTGTAATAACAATGATAAAGTTTCCATAGTAACCAATAAGTTGTTTTAAGGCTTTTTCTGGAACATACTACAGTAAAATCATAAAATTTTAGAGCTGAGAGAGATCTTTAGAGGTAATCCCTTCAAATTATTT
This sequence comes from Sarcophilus harrisii, assembly GCF_902635505.1. NCBI lineage: Eukaryota > Metazoa > Chordata > Mammalia > Dasyuromorphia > Dasyuridae > Sarcophilus > Sarcophilus harrisii. The sequence goes on along the minus strand of NC_045429.1, from coordinate 81,683,883 downwards.
TATTGTTATTATTCTTATTCTCATTACCAGTGAAGAAACTATGACCTTGAAAGGATTATTTGACATTTCCAAGGACATAATACTAGTTAAATATAGGTCTTGGAAAAGACTTTAATTTGGCTACATATCATTTGTATGATTGACTCAAAAACTGAGATCAGAAATTGTTGACAAAAACATATACCACCTAATTATATCCATGAAAATATGTTAGATGAAACAGAATTCTGATTTTGGGGTTCAGTTAATTTTTAAAAATCCCAAGCAATTTTATAAGGATTACAGATGGGTATTTAGTTTAAAGAAGTCACAGCAGGGTACTAGAATTTTGTATTAGAATTTGCTTATACATGTTATCCTCATGAATGTAAAAAAAGTTAATAATGATTTGATTAGGACAACCTAAATATGTTTCTAATGCCATAAATAGTTAAATCTACTTAGATTAGTTATTGATAAGAATACAAATCTATATAAATGTATAGATTAAGGTGGCAAGAATATTTTATAAAGTCTATAGAATGGTTATCTTAACCTAACTGAATCACTCTTTGAATTAAAAAAAATGATCCATTTAAATATTTTATTTTTTCATTAGGAAGAAAATAAAATAACACTTCATTAAGATATTAGCGCTTCATTCCAAACAATGCATAATTTAAAGCAACTGATCTTTTACAGTTGATTAAATTCTCATTGCTTGTTAATCAGTTAAATCTGATTGCAGTTGTTCACATTCTTCTAATTTAGAATTCATTGAATCATATAATCATAGATAGAATTAGAAAGCAACTCAGCAATATAGTCCACTGCCCATCAAAATGATATATCCACAATATATTTATATTACCTCAAATTGAAGACATTCAGGGATGAAAAATAGCTACTCACAGAAGCACCATTTTTGGACAACTCTCATTGTTAATTTTTTTCTTCCTATGTTGGTTTAAAATTTTGTTTCATATAACCCCCACCATTAGGTATTAGTTCTACTCTTGGGGGTCAGAACAAACTTAACTTTATAATACTGTTCCAAGTGATTAAAAAGGCAGATGTATTTTCCCTAGGCTTTGACTATCCCATATGGTCAAAATACCATAGGATAATACCATAGGAAATACCATAGATAAGATCATTTTTTCCCCAGAATCAGTAGATATAAAACAATATACATATTATTTTACATTATGTTCAAAAAATAGAAAGAAGAGTTTGCTCACACAAACTATGATAATTTAATATATTTAATGAGAAAAGTTCACTTTTTTCTGTTTGTTTTTTTCCCTCTCCCATGGTTTTCACCCTCTTTTGCTCTGATTTTTCTCTCTCAACATGGTTCATAAAGATTCAATGTGTATTAAAAATAAATAAAGAAAAACATTAATGAGTAAGAAAAAAATTAGAGTTTTAGAAGAAAAATTTTAATTCCATTTTTCTATCATCTACCTGGTTTGAGTCTATGTTTAATTTCCATGATTTGTTAATTAACTTATTTTTCACTTTTAAAATATAATAATTTCATGTGAATGAAAATTTCCCCAAAATTTAAATGTAACAAGAAAGGTGAGTGGGTCTTTAAAAACCATCTGCTTCAAGTTCTTCAGTTTCCAGATGTGAAAATCAAAGCCCAGAAAAATAGTCTTTTCCCAGGTAAGAAATCTAGGTTAGGGCAGAGCCAGAGCTAGATCCCAACTCTTCTAATTCCTAGTTTAATACCATTGGTATTGCATTATGATACCTTACTGTGTTTCTATTTTATTTTCCCCTCATAAATGTGTTGGGTATTTGCAATTACAGATATTGAAATAATGCTATATTTGGGACCAGTAAATTCAGTCCAGTTTGTATTGGAGTTTCAGTGACTCAGTTTTAGGTGTTTGGAAACATGGAATTAAAGCTAACATTTTTGAAACACATTGACATAAATACGCTATTAAATACATTTCTTTGACAATCACACCTGCAGATCACTTGTGGAATAGGAGAAAACTGTTTCATGAGTTATTAATCAAAGCTATGGTGGCAACATTGTTTCTCTAAATTAGTATTTTAATTAGAAAAAAAATTATACAATTACAATTATGCTTACAACAAATTATTTCTTCTAGATACAAAGACATGATTGTCAAATATTATGTATTGTTTTTCCATTTTTGAATAATATAGTTGATATATACATTGTCATTACTATTCATATTCAATTATATATTTTGATGATTAGCACTAGACTTCCCATATTCATTAAGAAGTGTCTAATGAAGGTTTATAAGGAGAAGCTAATGGAGAAGATATAAAATGCCATATGAATAGTATTTTCTTTTTATTTCAAATCAGAATTTCGAAAGTCATGATATCTTTATTATTTTTAATTAACACTATGATAATTAAACACCCCATAGATTCCAATTACAACTGCATATTCTAAAAGCATATTTTGAAGAGTTTCTTAAATAAACTCTCTTCAAACTTGAAAGGTCACTATTGTATACCCAGAATCTATTTAGATACATATATTTACATTGATCATGCCAATAAAGTAGATAATCAGCAGTCTAGACTGACTGTAGTCTAACCCTAGGATCTGAAAATATTCTGAGAGTCTGAGTCCATCTAATGATCTTGAAGAAAATTAATTAATCACCCTTATTTATACATAATGAAAAGTTTATAGCAGACTAATGAACTTTAACATTTCTTCCAGAATAAATTATAGCAGATTAATAAATTTTAACATTTCTTCTAGAATAAATACACATTACTTCTAAAATAAGAAAAATAAATAAGAAATCTTAACAAAATAATATTCCCAATACATACAATTTAATTAGATACATCATCTAATTACTAGAAATTATCATCTCCTTAAATAATAAAAAATATATAACATGCTGAAGATATATTTATAATTCATTGTTTACATTTCAAATTTTAAAAGTTGCATAATAGGGATAACCTTTTGTATATTTAAATACCACCACAATCTTTTATTACAATAATTTAATGTAATTAAATGCTAATTAATTGTATTTCAAAAGTGTAAAGCAGTCTCCATATAATGAATCCAAGATGGTAAAATAGCTCATTTATTTAGTATTATTATTTATCTTTTTGTTTCTTTAAAATGAAACCTGTATTTTTCATCAAATGAATATGAAGCAATTAGAGAAACTAGTATTTAGATAGACTAAATAAAGTTAAATGTTACAGTTTTACATTTTACTAATAAATTAGGTTTTAGAGAAAAAATAACAAGGAGTTTTATAGTCATTCTGTAATTTAATTAAGTAAATAAAATTGTTAATTTGTGTCTTTAATCTTAAATTTAAATTTTATTTTATTTATTTAACATTTTTCCTGTTACGTTAAAAACATTTTTTACATGTGCTTTTAAAATTTTTGAGTTCTAGGTTTTCTCCGTCATTCTCATCCACAATTAAGAAATCACATTTGAAAGTATGCAAAACATTTCCATAAAAGTCAAGTGGTGAAAGAAAAGTCAGATCTTCTACCCTAATGAAAATAAAAACCCTCAAGTAAAATTAAATTTAAAAAAGAAAGAGATAAAGAGAGAAATACAGAATGCTTCTATCTCTGTTCAGACACAATCAGTTCCTTCTCTTGGTATGGATCAGAGTTTTCATCATAAGTCCTTCAAAGTATGTGTGGATGATTGTACTATTGAGAATAACAGTCATTTACAATATGTCATCCCAGAACACTGCTATTACATTTCATATAGAACATTTCACTTTGTTCATGGTGGACTGTGCAGTTTTGTTTGTTTGTTTGTTTGTTTTCTGAGAGCATCTGAGAGCATTATTTCCCATAGGACAATAATGTCCTATCACAAACACAAACCACATGTTATTGAACCATTCCCCAATTTTTTGGGCATCCTCTCTATTTCCAAATTTTTTTTTGTCCTGAGAAGAGAACTACTATGAATATTTTTTGTACATATACATCATTTCCTTTTTAAAAATTTCTTTTGCTATTCATGACTAGTAGTGATGTTGTTAGGTCAAAGGACATGAGTGGATGTTTAACCCTTTGGAACCAGAGCATATCTTTGGTCATTTATTGATTGGGGAATGGCTCTTATAAAACTAAATTTTAAAAGCAAATTCTAGAAAGAGAAACAAATGTAAACACACACATATATTTGACACAGAGAAAACAACAAAATCAGTTTTCAAATATAAAAAGAATCTTCTAAAAACCTAAAAATAACCCCAATTCTATAATTGTTTTAAATGGTTAGATTTTTTAAAAATGTAGAATATCTACTAGCTGTGGTGAGACACATATTTAAAAGATGTCAATCAGACATAGCTATTTATGGGGATGGAGAATATCTGGATTTATGTTCAGAGAAAGATAGTGATGTTTGAAAAGCCACTTTTTTTTCCCCAAAAATAAATATCAAATGGTCACAAACTCTAAAAGTTTTCTCGGAAAAACTTAAAAAAAAAACCCTTCAAAAATTAAATGAGAGATCAAAGTAAGATTAGGAAGGAGAAAAAAGCAATCCTAGAAAATCTTATAAAATTATTAAAAGAGAATCAACTGGGAAAAAAAGATATTCAAAAGTTTAAGGAAGAAAATTAACTTCTTGAAAAATGGATTTGGGCAAGGAGAAGCTACTGATGTTATAAGATGCTCGCAAATATTAAAACAATTACAAGAATAAACAAATCAAAGAGAATGTGAAAAATATTTTCATAAAAACTAATCTAGAGAACAGATCAAGGAGAGATAATATACGATTTGTTGAACTACATGACAATTAAGATCAAAAAAGCATCTTCGTACAATATTGGAAATAATTATTAAAGAAAATTGCCCTGAAGTTCTAGAACAACAAGGAAAAACAAAAATGTTTGGGGCGGAGGGCATGCAAGGATCACCACCTGAAAGAAGGATAACTTTCAGGAATATCATAGTCAAGTCAAAGCTTCCAAATTAAAAATAAAATATTATAGCAACAAAGAAAACAATTTAAACACTGTGAAAATACAGTTAGAGTCACACAATACTTAGCAGTTTCTACATTAAATACTTACAGGTCTTGGAACACTATAATTTGAAAAGCAAAAGACCTGTGGTTGCAACCAAATATATAACATGCCCAGAAAAGTTGAGTATAATCCTGAATGGTAAAAAAATTTGATATTTAATAAACTGAAAAAATTCCAGGGTTTTTGTGACAAAAAGACCTAAACTTAATCAAAGAAATGGTAATCAGAACTCTTCAGATTATTATCACTACATGGGTAGTTTGAAAGAAAAACTTGGGCTGAGCTGAGTGTAAGGGGGTTATTCTAAAAAAAAAAAAATGAAGTGATCTAGAAGAAGCAAGTGGAAGTGAAGAGCTAGTAATTCTGGAACCTTTCTCCTATCAGAAATGTATGAGAGAGGAAACATTTATATCTAGAAGGGGATAAAAGTCTTCTAAATGTATAAAGAAATAAGAGGGTTAGGAGATAGGAAAGGGATATTTCATTATTGAAATATGAATAGATTAAGAAATAGGAGAGTAGTGGAGAGGATAAGAGAGATTCTTAGAGTGGTAAGTACATTATGCTGTAGGAAAAGAAGGTAAGGGAGTGACTTTTAAAAGAATGGAGTAAATGACACTAGTGTGAAGGGGTAGGGTAAAAAAGGCCAGAGGGATAATGAGAAAAAATAGAATGGAAGGGAATATACCTATTTATTATAACTTTGAATATGATGAGGATAAATTTACCCTTAAAATGAAAATGGATAACAAAATGAATTAAAAATCTGAATTCAATAAACACAATTAAAAATAAAGGATTAATAACAATAAATGAATAGAGAATTTATTATGCTTTAGTTGATGTAAAAAAAGTGTTAGCAATCATGATCTCAGACAAAGTTAAAGCTAAAATAGATTTGATTAAAATAAATAATCAAGGAAACTACATTAGGTGTTACCACCATTATTCAAATTTGTTTTCAACCATTGGAAATGACTATACATTATTAATCAGAGAAATGCAAATTAAGAGAACTCTAAGATACCACTACACACCTGTCAGATTGGCTACGATGACAGGAAAAAATAATGATGATTGTTGGAGGGGATGTGGGAAAACTGGGACATTGATGCATTGTTGGTGGAGTTGTGAACGAATCCAACCATTTTGGAGAGTAGTTTAGAACTATGCTCAAAAAGTTATCAAACTGTGCATACCCTTTGATCCAGCAGGGATACTACTGGGCTTATATCCCAAAGAGATCATAAAGAAGGGAAAGGGACCTGTATGTGCATGAATGTTTGTGGCAGCCCTTTTTGTAGTGGCTAGAAACTGGAAACTGAATGGATGTCCATCAGTTGGAGAATGGTTGAATAAATTGTGGTATATGAATATTATGGAATATTACTGTTCTGTAAGAAATGACCAATAGGATGATTTCAGAAAGGCCTGGAGAGACTTACACGAACTGATGCTGAGTGAAATGAGCAGGACCAGGAGATCATTATATACTTCAATAACAATACTATACGATGACCAGTTCTGATGGACCTGGCCATCCTCAGCAACGAGATCAACCAAATCATTTCCAATGGAGCAGTAATGAACTGAACCAGCTATGCCCAAAGCAAGAACTCTGGGAGATGACTAAAAACCATTACATTGAATTCCCAATCCCTATATTTATGCCCACCTGCATTTTTGATTTCCTTCACAAGCTAATTGTACAAGATTTCAGAGTCTAATTCTTTTTGTACAGCAAAATAACGTTTTGGTCATGTATACTTATTGCGTATCTAATTTATATTTTAATGTATTTAACATCTACTGGTCATCCTGCCATCTAGGGGAAGGGGTGGGGGGTAAGAGGTGAAAAATTGGAACAAGAGGTTTGGCAATTGTTAATGCTGTAAAGTTACCAATGCATATATCCTGTAAATAAAAGGCTATTAAATTAAAAAAAAAAAGAAAATGACTATAGATTGTAAAATAATTGAGAGTATGCCTGTAAAAACAGATACAGGAACTATAGACACTTTATTCAAATAGTCATATTCAAATACTTGGAAAAATAGTAATTGTTTATTGATAAGCAAGGACATATAATACAAGTAATAATTTTTCCTAAATTATTTATTCAATGCCATACCAATGTTAAATTATTTTTAACAATTATTTTACTGAATTAGAAAAATAATAACAATTAATTTAGGAGAACTAAAGATTAAGAACTTCAAAGAAACATAAAAAATGTAAAGAAAGTTCAGCAGTACCAGATTTCATTAAATATCAAAACTATTTGGTACTATCTAAGAAATAAAAGCTAGATCAGGGGAATAGAGTAGACATAAAACAGACAGTAGTAAGGAATTATAATAACCTTATGTTTGTTAAGAAAGGATAAGAATTCACCATTTGATAAAAATTGTTGGGAAAATTGGGAAAGCAGTCTGGAAGAAGTTGGGCATAGACCACAATGGATAACATAATGGATAACAATAGTATATCTTAAACCATATACCAAGAGGGCAAAATGAATAAATGACCTGGATATAAAGGGGGATATATTTATTATTGTTTTTTCCATAAAAAAGGGAGGGTAAACAGTCTGAAATGGAAAATTATGGTTTTATATTGAATTCTCCCCTTACATTATAAATAAATAAAATTTTCATTAAATATGTACCAAAATCTACTCTCTGATTGATCAACTAGTTTTATTTCTTTAACTCATAAAGTTATATAGATATAAAAAGAAAAACCAATTGGAAAATCAAAATAATAGTGCTACAAAACATATTTTGTAAGAACATTGATAAACTTTGAAGGGAGCTACAAATGGTTCAAGATAAAGCTAGAAATCATCAGCTAAAACGTCCAAAATTTCATGTATCACTTGCTATAATATATTAGTTCTTCAAAACTGCTAGATGATATCCAAGAGGAAATAACTTTACTAAAGTAAACCTAAGAAAGCAAAAATTGAGCTAGATGCCTGTATAGAATAAGTTACAGCAAGCTTAAAGTTCTTATCCTTGAAGCAGGTCTTATTGGAATGTTCTAAGGTACTTATATATGTTGCAAGAACTTACAATAAGGGTTCTGGTATTTGAAAAATCAATGGCAAAGAAGAAACTGTCACAACTGGAAGATGAAATAAATATCTTTGCAAAGCTAAATTAAAAGATGGGAAGAATAAAAATAGAAGATTCTAGAAATGGAAAAGAAAATTAATAAAGCAAAAAAAAAAAACCCAGAATGAATATCATGGGAAAAAAGTAATGAAGTTGCAAACCAGATTTGAAAGGGAAACATAGCTAAATGGCATTCACTCAGAGACTTCAGAGGAACTATTTGAAAAGTATTATGTCACAATAAGCAGGGGAAAGAATATTCAAAAAGCATTGATTGGGCAGAAGTTTCTTGCATCAGTTGACACTGGTGGGAGCAGTTCCTCAGTTTTCCCATGTGGGATTTTGTACTTAAATCAAGAGGAAGCTAAATCACTTGATTTTAATGGAACTACCCTTTGAATCTTAGACATCTATGTCATTTGTCTCTCAAGGATAATTTTCAATATTTTTTAAGGTAAAGATATATTAGGCAGTTTGGGGTAGGCTAACAGAAAAGTTAATCCAGCCCATGCAGTACCTCTTTCAGGTATAATACTACTTCTACACATTAGGTCATAAAAAGAAAAATAATACAACTCTCGGTAAATATTAAAACATTAAATAATATGAACATTGAAATAATAATAAGATCAGTGGTGAAACAAGGTTGCCCACTATCACCATTCAATACTGTATTAGAAATGCTAGTTTGGCAATAAGAAATGAAAAAGAGATTAAAGGAATTAGAGTAGGTAATGAAACCAAATTATCACTCTTTGCAGATGATATGATGGTATACTTAGAGAACCCAGAGAATCAACTAAAAAACTATTTTTTAGCAAAAGTTTTTTATTTTTAGCAAAGTTGCAAGATACAAAATAAATCCACATAAATCATCAGCATTCTTATATATCACTAACAAAATCCAACAGCAATAGATAAAAAGAGAAATTCCATTTAAAATAACTGTAAATAGAATAAAATATTTGGGAATCTATCTTCCAAGGGAAAGTAAGAAACTATATGAGTAAAACTACAAAACATTTTCCATGCAAATAAAGTCAGATCTAAACAATTGGAAAAATGTCAAGTGCTCTTGGATAGGTTGAGCAAATAAAATAAAGATGACAATACTACCTAAACTAATCTATTTATTTACTGCCTTACCAATATAACTCCCAAGAAACTATTTTACTGACCTAGAAAAAATAATAACAAAGTTCATTTGGAAGAACACAAAGTCAAGAATTTCAAGGGAATTAATAAAAAAAAATGCCAATGAACATGGCCTAGCTCTGCCAGAGCTAAAACTATATTATAAAGCAGCAGTCATCAAAACCATTTGGTACTGACTTAGAAGTAGAGCACTTGATCAGTGGAATAGATTAGATTCACAGAACAAAATAGTCAATGACTATAGCAATCTAGTATTTGACAAACCCAAAGACCCCAGTTTTTAGGATAAGAATTCACTATTTCACAAAAACTGCTGGGAAAAATTGAAAACTAGTATGGTAGAAACTAGGCATTGACTCACACCTAACAATGTATACCAAGATAAGGTCAAAATCGGTTCCAGATTTAGACAAAAAGAATGATATTATAAACAAATTAGAAAAAGATAAGATAGTTTACCTCTCAGACCTGTGGAGGAGGAAGGAATTTGTGACTAAAGAACTGGAGATCATTATTGATCACAAAATAGATAATTTTGATTATATTAAGATAAAAAGCTTTTGTACAAACAAAACTACCGCAGAGAAGATTAGAAGGGAAATAATAAACTGGGAAAATATTTATATATTCAAAGGTTCTGATAAAGACCTCTTTTCTAAAATATATAGAGAATTGACTCAAATTTATAATAGGTTAAGCCATTCTCCAATTGATAAATGGTTAAAGGATATGAACAGACAATTTTCAGATGAAGAAATTGAAATTATTTATAGTCATATGAAAAGGTGCTCCAAATCACTATTGATCAGAGAAATGCAAATTAAGACTATTCTGAGATACCACTACACACCTGTCAGATTGACTAAAATGACAGGAAATGATAATGACGAATATTGGAAGGAATGTGGGAAAACTGGGATGTTGATACATTGTTGGTGGAACTGTGAATGGATCCAACCATTCTGGAAAACAATTTGGAACTATGTTAAAAAAAAAAAGTTATCAAACTGTGCATACCCTTTGATCCAGCAGTGTTTCTACTGGGATTATATTCCAAAAAGACCTTAAAGGAGGGAAAGGGACACACTTGTGCAGAAATTTTGTGGCAGCCCTTTTTGTAGTGGCAAGAAACTGGAAACGGAGTGGATGCCCATTAATTGGAGAATGGCCGAATAAATTGTGGTATATGAATATTATGGAATATTATTGTTCTGTAAGAAATGACCAGCAGGATGATTTCAGAGAGGCCTGGAGAGACTTACATGAACTGATGCTAAGTAAAATAAGCAGAACCAGGAGATCATTATACACAACAACAAGAAGACTATATGATGATCACTTCTGATGGACATGACTCTCTTCAACAATGAGAGGATTCAAACCAGTTTCACTTGTTCAGTGATAAAGAAAGCCATTTACACCCAGAGAAAGGATGGTGGGAACTGAGTATGGACTAAAACATAGCTTTCTCACTCTTTCTGTTGTTGTTTACTTGCATTTTGTTTTCTTTTACAGTTTTTTTTCTTTCTTTGTCATTTGATTTTTCTTGTGTAGCATGATAACTTTATAAATAGGTATACATATATTGGATTTAACATATATTTTAACATATTTAATGTATTGGACTAACTACCAGTAGAGGAGGATGTGGGGGGAGGAGGGAAAATTTGGAACAGAAGGTTTTGCAAGGGTCAATGTTGAAAACTTACCCATGCATATGTTTTGTAAATAAAAAGCTTTAATTAATAAAAAAAGAATATGAACATTGTATATTAAGCCTAAAAAAACAACTGGTATTTTCAGTATACTTTAGAACATAGCTGATCAAATCTTTAAAGAACATTCAAGATTAAAATTTGTTTTCTGGGTAAGCAAAAGACATACAGCAGAGTCTTTTTTTTTTTTAATTTACAAATGTCATTCCAAATAGAAAATCACTGTATGGGGTCACTTGTATCAAACAGATGCCCCTTTTGTAAAATAATTTCCTGTAAAATTAAGGCATTTTATTCAGTGACCTGTCCTAATGACTTCAGCTGATCTATATTAAAGAATAAGATTGCTTCTCTCCATGCCCAATTTGATTCTGTTGTAACTCATAAGATTCCAGGGTCAAAGAGCTATATAGATCAATAGATGATATCATCAGCTAGTTTATAAATCTGTGTCTGATTCAAGTTTAAAATGTTTATGGGCATCAGGATATTCCATTTTTCTTCAGTTCGTTTAGAGAGATTTAGTTGAACTTCTAAGGCAACTCCCTTTTCAGATTATTTTCTCCTACTCTGCAAGTTTTGTATTTATGTATTGGGTACCTAAGAATTGTCTTCCCCATTGAGATGTACTCTCCTTAAGACAAAGGACTATACTTTTTGCCTTTCTTTATATCCCCTACAATTAGCATAATGCTTCAGACATAGGAATAGCTTAATGAATGTTTGTTGCCTGCCTGCCTGACTAGTGCCACTTTGAGCCATTTTATTAGCTCATATTAAAAAAAATAAATATGAAAACCTTTCCTGGTGTCCCAAAAGCTGTGTTATCCCTCTCAATCTATAATATACTTACCGAAGTTGTATAACATACATGGTGTGTGTGTCTGTATGTATAATATGTAATTATTCATTTTACATTTATGCTGTATATTTTTACATAGGACCTTGTTTCCCTTATTAGAAAGTAAACTTCTTTTAATTAAGGATTGTTTCATTAATTTTACTTGTATATCTATGTCTGGCACAATACCTAACACACAGTAGGTACTAAATAAATTCTTTATTATTTAACAATTTCAATAGGTAAAGAAGAGTGGGCATAATATTCTCATATAACAAATAGCTTTTCTAAAAACTTAAAATGTGGCAAATTGGTAATACTAATTTTGGAATTAAACTGAAATTATGCAATATTTATAAGACAAGTAGATATTTTTCTAATAGAACTTTTTCTGCTTTTTATTTTTTAAAAAACTACTTAACAAAAAAGTCACACTTAGAATTATAGCAGTTAAATTTCTTAAAAAATAAAAAAGTTTAAAAGTTCACATATTGATTTCTCCCATTAATTTTCAGCAAGTAGCAATTAATATAAAACTGATATGTTTCTTATTCTTCAGGGAACTCAGCTTAAATTAAATTTTACCTACTAAATAGCCATTTTTAATAAAATAGTTAAACATAAAACCTATTAATCATTATAATGTACTAAAAGTGATCCAAATATTAAGCAGAAGATTAAAAATTAAGTGGGTCATATAAAAATTTTTTGCAAAGATTTTAGAGCTCTCTGACAGATGTTAAAAATAATTGTAACTTTAAAGAAAGATTCTTAATGGCAAGAGAAAGTTATAGTTCTAGGAAGTTTAATCATTTTATACTGACACTTGATATATGTCACTTATAAAATATCTCTAATAGTCATAGTATATTGAAATCATTAAAGACTAAGCATGATGACTCATAGTTATTCTGTTCATTCTGAAGAGAGCCTATTACTTGGAGGAGCAGAAGGAAGTTATTTGATCCTGTCTCCAAGCAATTGTTTCAACTTTAAGATTTCCCTAAGGAAAAACTGAAAATCATCTATCTTTTTTTTTTTTTTTTTTTTTGGTACAGAGATGATTTGGCATACAGAAAGATATTTGGGGGGAAAAAGAAGGAATCATTATTTTTGAAATCATAAATAAACACTCCCCAATTAATAAATTATATAAAGAATAAATAAATTATTGTGCCCTGTATCTACATGATAAATAAGCCTGATAAAAAATGGGGGAAAATCATTTAGAATAGACATTTAATATGAAATTAATATTTCCTATTTGACCCCAACAATTAAACACAAACTAATGTCAAGGAGGGAGATTACTAGTAATGGGGTGGAGTTTGATGGGGCAAGAGGGGAGATTAGTAAAAGCCCTGATTAAGATGTAGTTGTTCTGTAAAAATCACTAAACAAGACATAAAGTACTGAGAATTTAATCACACAGATACTGTGTATCAGAAAAGTCATGTTTTCCTATCTTGAGGGACAATAATATGAAGACAACTTAAAATGATGCATTTAGACTGTTTAGAGGGTTCATGATTACGATTGCACCATATTCTGCCCTCGTCAGAAATTTCTACAAACACACAATGTGTGATAGCACACTTTCAAAAGGTATTTGATAAACAGGAGAGCATGTAAAGGAAGGAATGCAGAAGGATGGAGTGCTTGTAAATCAGGCACTATTAGGACATGTCAAAGAAACTTGAGTATTATGTCTAGAGAAAAAAGTTTGATTGGCAGGAGCTAAGCTAGTCATAGTGGTCAAAACTCTTTGAAGGTTACCTTTGGAACAGGCATTAGTCTTGCTTTCCAAAGTCCCAGAAGAAAAAAAAAATACATGGAAGTTACAAAGAATAATTTAGTCTTGACCTAAGGTAAAACTTCTAAACTTTATCATTTCCAACAAGTATAATTAGCTAATTTAAAAGATAATGGGTTTCAAAGAGACCTTAAAGGAGGGAAAGGGACCCACATGTGCAAAAATGTTTGTGGCAGCCTTCTTTGTAGTGGCAAAGAACTGGAAACTAAGTGGATGCCCATCAGATGGAGAAGGGCTGAATAAGTTATGGTATATGAATATTATGGAATATTACTGTTGTATAAGAAATGATCCGCAGGATGATTTCAGAGAAGCCTGCAGAGACTTACATGAACTGATGCTGAGTGAAATGAGCAGAACCAGGAGATCATTGTACACGGCAACAACAGGGTTATATGATGATCAATACTGATGGACGTGTCTCAATTCAATAATGAAATAATTCAGGCCAATTCCAATGGTCTTGTGATGAAAAGACACATCTACACCCAGAGAGAGGACTGTAGGAACTGAGTATGGATCACAACATATCATTTTCACCCTTTTTCTTGTGCTTTGCTTGAATTTTCTTTCTCATTTCTTTTTTTTTTTTCTTTTTGATCTAATTTTTCTTGTGCAGCAAAAGAGTTGTATAAATATGCATGCCTATATTGGATTTACATATATTTTTACCATGTTTAATGTTGGACTTCAAAACCCTCAGGAATCACTGGATTCCCTGAGACATGATAAGATTGTTGTAGGACTTGAAAACCCTCAGGAATCATTGGATTCTCTGAGACAAAAGACTGTTGTAGGACTTGAAAGCCAGCCCTCAGGAATCGGGATTTTCTGAGAAATAATAAGACTGTTGCAGGACTTTAAAATCTGCTGAAATCATTGGATTCCCTAACACATAAAAGGACTGTTTCAGGATTTCAAAAACTTGGGGGGATCATTGGATTCCCTGACATGTGAAGCAATGGAAAATAGATTGGTCTTGGACTATCTCTTGGCTGCTGAAGAAGGTGTATATGTGACTGTTGTTTACACACCCTCCTTCTAGGACTTCTGGAAATCTTTTACAACACCATGTTGATTTATATTGTTTGTTATGTTACTACTTGCATGTATAATTCATGTTTGTTGCACCACATCGAGCCTGCACTGACTGTGGGGAGAGTCATCACTAATAGCCTCTGCGTTATTGCTATGTGCTTGTGTAATACCTCCCAGGCTGATGGGTTTGTGCATACCTGTTTCTAATAAGACCCTTCAGCCAAGAAACCCTCTAGCAACCTCCACTTCCCTTTGGTGCTTTTCATCTCTCTTCCTGAGATCTCAGGGAGGGCATGATCGTCTCCTTTTTAGTGCTTTCACCTCCCTTCCTGAGAAGTTGGGGGGCATTATCATCTCTTTTTTGGTGTTTTCACCTCCTTTCCTGAGAAGTCAGAGAGGGTGTGATCACCTCCCCTTGGGGGCTCTCACATCCCTGAGAGGTCAGTGTTGGCATGACCACCTGTGTTCTAAAACAAAAGAAAGTGGGAGATGTAATGGGCTAAAACTGAGTTGTAGCACTGAGGTCCCAAGCACTTGAGGCTAATTAGCAATTGGACAATACTCTATTAATATATGTTTGGACAAAGAATGGCCCTGCCCACTCTCTGTGCAAGTTTGATGTGTTGTATAGGCGATTACATACAGGATTTGGTGGGTGGAGTGTGAGAGGCACAGGCACTGCTGGCCGGATTTGTGTGGCAATTGCTCTCACTTCATATTGCCATTCCCCTTCACCTCCACAAAAAATAAAGATCAAGCATTTTCCTTTATTCTGACTCTGGCTGATTTTAATATACTCTGGATGCTAAATGCAGTCATCACAGTTTAACATATATTGGATTATTTGCCACTAGGGGATGGGAGAGGAGAAGGAGGGGAAAAAGTTGGAATACAAGGTTTTGTAAGGGCCAACACTGAAATTTATCCTTGTATGTGTTTTGAAAATAAAAAAGTTTCAATTAAAAAAGAAAAAGAAAAGAATGAGTTCTATTATGATGGAGCTTTTCACACAAAGAAAAATCACCTTCTTGGTTGGTTATAGCTTAGAATAAACTTATTTTCAGAAACAAGATAGTAGCAGATCCCTTTTGAAGTCATTTTTAACTCTAAAAATATATGATTTAAAGTTGTGTACATAAACTCCAAAAACTAGTCTAAAATTTCAATGGACAATAGATCTTTTTACTACATCTTTGAGAGTTTCAACCTGTACATAATGGCTTTGATCTAGATCCTCTACATCTTATAGATTGAAGTCAACAAATTATTTCTGGAGTAAATATTGTACTACAATTTACATTATTTAGTACAGTATCTGTCCCAAATAATGAATTGTTATCAAATGAAAGTAGGCTAAGACAAACTAATCTCTAGGGTCTCTTTAAATATAAAAATCTCTAGTGATGAGAAAATTATTTATTAAACAATTTATGAGTATATATATTATATGTGTGTATATTATGTGTATATATATATATATATATATATATATATATATATATAATGTGTGTGTATGTGTATGTGTGTGTATGCCTAATTGATTTCTCCATTTTGACCAGTTGGCAATATCTAAATAATTAGATTTTAAATTACTGATGTTTTTCAGGAGAATTTCCATACAATGGTACAAGCCTACCACTCAATTCAGCTGAAGTATCAAACTACATTTGAGATTCTTAGCTTAATTGTAATCTCTATGTAATCACTCCAAAATTTTTCTTTTAATACCAACTTCTGAAATCAGAAACTTATAGGGGGATGTCGTAGTGAGCCAAGATGGCAGAGAACAGACATGACACTAGTTTTTGAGGAGACAAAACCCACAAATATTTGGAGTATAACACATTCCCAAAAGAACTTGCCTTGAAAAATTTCAGAACAGGTCTGTTTCAAATGGGCAGGAGGATAGTCTGCTGAGCCCAGACCACAGCACAGGGACCCTGGGCAAGGATCTGCGGAGGAAGTCAGAAGGTTGAAGCTTCCATATACCTGGGAAACCTCTGTGAGACTCTTAGGCTACTCTGTCCCCAAGTTTGGAAGATTTGTTACAAAAGGCAAATTGTAAACTATTGAACCACAGAAGAACCTGGAAGCTAGATAGGATTGATTACCCAGCACCTGAAGTCAATCAGCAGAATTGCTTCAGGGCAAACTAAAGCAGCTTTGTCACTCCATTGTGTTAAGATCAGAGCTCAACCTTAAAAAACAAACTGTTGAATTAATAAATAAAACTAAGAGTTGGTTTAATTAATATAATTAGAAAAAGCAAAGAGGAAAGTTAAATTGTTAGTCTCAAAAAATGAAAAGGAAGCACTTTCCACCAATAAAGAAGAAATTAGAGAAATAATTAGGAGTCATTTTGAACAAATATATATCAATAAATTTGATAATCTAAGTGAAATGGAGGAATATCTACAAAAATATAGATTGCCCAGATTAAGAGAAGAGGAAATAAATTGCTTAATGTCCTATTTAAAAAAAAAGAAGTAGAACAAGCTTTTTTTAATCAACTCCCAAAGAAAAAATCTCCAGGGCCAGATGGATTTACATGTGAATTCTACCAAACATTTAAAGAACAATTAATTCCAATATTATATAAACTATTTTGAAAAAATAGGGACAGGAGGAGTCCTACCAAATTCCTTTTATGATACAGATATGGTGCTGATAGCTAAGCCAGGGAGGATGAAAGCAGAAAAAGAAAATCATAGACCAATTTCCCTAATGAATATTGATGAAAAAATCTTAAATAAAATATTAGCAAGGAGATTACAGAAAGTCACCCCCAGCATAATACACTATGACCAAGTAGGATTTATACCAGGAATGCAGAGCTGGTTCAATATTAGGAAAATTATGAGCATTATTGCCTGTATCAATATCCAAACTAACAAAAACAATGATTATCTCAATAGATGCAGAAAAGGCATCTAGCTCACATTCTTATTAAAAACAATAGAGAGTATAGGAATGAATGGAGCTTTCCTTAAAATGATCTAGACATAATGAACAAATTAGAATATGATTTATTATCAACAAACTAGAAAAACATAGGATAGTTTACCTCCCAGATCTGTGGAGAAGGAAGCATTCTGTAATAACAGAAGAACTGGAAATAATAATTGAACACCAGATAGATAATTTTGATTATCTTGAGCTAAAAGTTTTTGTACAAACAAAACTAATGCAGATGAGATTAGAAGGGAAGAAACAAACTGGGAAAACATTTTTACATTGAAAGTTTCTGATAAAGGCCTCGTTTCTAAAATATATAGAGAATTGACTCAAATTCATAAGAATTTAAGCCATTCTCCAATTGATAAATGGTCAAAGGATATGAACAGATAATTTTTAGATGAAAAAATTAAAACCATTTCCATTTACATGAGGTGATCTAAATCACTATTGATGAGAGAAATGTAAATTAAGATAATTCTGAGATACCACTATACACACCTCAGATTGGCTAAGATGGCAGGAAAAGATAATGACAAATTTTGGAGGGGATGTGGGAAAACTGGGACACTAATACATTGTTGGTGGAACCGTGAATGGATCCAACCATTCTGATGAGCAGTTTGGAACTATGTGCAAAAAGTTATGAAACTGTGCATACCCTTTGATCTAGCAGTGTTTCTACTGGGATTATATCCCAAAGAGATCTTAAAGGAGGGAAAGGGACCCACTTGTGCAGAAATTTTTGTACCAGTCCTCTCAGAGAATATTATGGAATATTATTTTTCTATAAGAAATGACAAGCAGGATGATTTTAGAAAGGCCTGGAGAGAGTTATATGAACTAATGCTAAGCTAAAAGAGCAGAACCAGGATATATACACAGCAACAAAAAGATTATACAATGATCAATTCTGATGGATGTTGCTCTCTTCAACAATGAGATGAGTTTCAATGACCTTGTGATGAAGAGAGCCATCTACACCCAGAGAGAGGACTGTGAGAACTGAATGTGGATCCCAACATAATATTCTCACTCTTTTTGGTATTGGTTGTTTGCATTTATTTTCTTACTGATTTTCTATCTTTTTTGATCTTTCTTATGCAGCAAGATAATTGTAGAAATATGTTTATATATCATTGGAAGTAACATATATTTTAACATGTATAACATATATTGGATTACTTGCCCTCTAATATAGGAGTTTGGGGGAAGGAGGGGAAAATGTGGAACATAAGGCTATGCAAGAATCAATATTGAAAAATTATGCATGCATATGTTTTGAAAATAAAATATTATGTTTAATAACAAAAACAGAAACTTACTTCTCTATTTTTTCCCAATTACATTTATTCATTCCCTATTATTGAATTATAGCATGATCAGTTAAAGAGTATGCCTGCCATTAACTGGAATTTCCACAAATTTCTGATAATTCTACCATCTTCATGTTATTGGAATACACAAAAGTTGTACAATTATTTCTTCCCATGAAAAATTTGCAAAGAAATTACTTTCAAATTTATCAATACAATTCCATGTGCATTGATTCACAAGTATTACAGGGGAAAAATTGGTCTAAAAGATAATTTTTGACTCATTGACTAAAAAAAAAGCTATATATAATAATAAAACCAATCTTCAAAAATGAGTAGAAAAAACTTTACTTTCTATAATGGTTTATCCATATTGTTACTTAATTTTATAATAAAAGTGATTATTTTCTCATAATAAACTGAGAAACTCAAAAATAATACAATTTTTTTTTCTATACCACACCATTTTTATTATATTATCCAAAAAATGCTCTGTCTAAAAACCTGTAATAAAATTAAATTGCCAGGAAAAAAGAAGGTAACACCATTACACCTTTTTTTTTTTTTTTTTCTTCAGGAAAGCATTGTATAGAAGAGAAATTTCACTAGATTTGATTTGAATATAAATTCTCCTATTTGCTACTAAAGAGATCATGAGGAAGTCATTCACCCTTTGTAGAACTCAGTTTTATTTATAAAATGAGTGGGAAGGGATAATTGGACTTGATAATGTCTAAATTCACATTCAACTCTACTTTTTATGGTTCTAAATTTTGGAAACTAAATAAAATGGTTCACTTGAATTCCCTACATATGAAGCATAAAAATAAGGATATGAGATAGTTTTTATTCATATATCTAGGAGTAAATATCTGCTCTCAACAAATTCTAACGTTTTATTCAACACGCATATGAACCCATGATCTCATTTAATTGAGACTTCCTTCTTTTTTGCAAATGATTATCAATCCAACTACATTCATCTTATGTGATACTTGTTTTTACAATCACTTAAGTTCATAAGAAGTGATACCTTTCATATTAGAAGCTTTCTTCACTTTCTCATGACACTGAAAAATGTCATTTGAATACTGAAAATTAAGTATAAAATCTTGGTAACTTACCATATTTAGAATTGTCATTATCTATGAATTTTGACAGTTTGGTCTCTCACAATGGAGTGAAGTGTCTTCTTGCCACTTCAAAGTAGAGAACTGGACAGAAGTTATTTTGTGTAGCAATGTTGACAAGAGATTGACTGTCACATTTATTTTTGTCTTTATGCTCTGCTTTTGTTAACAAAAAAGGCAACAAGGGATTTTAGTCAGTAAAAAATGAAATGTATGAACAGATACAATCTTGTAAAAAATCTGAAGTATAGAAAGACATAGAAAGATTTCTCCTGCCATTATCCTATATATGACACCTTTATGTTTCAAGGAATATATATTTCAGATCTTGCTACCATATAGCAACATTGGTAAAATAATAGTATTGAAAATATGGCCCATACTGGAAAGCTTGGAGTCAATTAAGTTGAAATCAGGGGTAGAAATCTTTTGATAAGTTAAATTGTCTAAAAACAATTCAATCTACTCTCTTTAACTTGTTTAATTCAATCTCAGCTCAGTAATGATCTTCACTGCCTATCTCAGATATAAATCCTGATGGACAAGCTCAAGAGGGGATCCATTCAAATATATGGTGAAATCAAGGCAACAGATATTCTTCATTTACTTGGTATTTCCCATGTGGATAGAAAAGCCAAACTCTTTTAAAGGATCACACATCATTTTAGAAGATTCTGCAATGTTCTGGGTCCTGCTGAAATGTACACTGTCACCCACAAACAGGAGAATCTGGAGGAGCTCACCATCCACAGGGAATCCTTTTTTAATGTGGACTCTTTAGTGGATCTCCTTTATTTCACTGATGTGCAAACATACATCTTATTGTTTTATGCCTCATTTGATATTTGCTATTGAGGTTCATCAAGCATGGTTACAGTTGTTGCTTTATCTTTCAAAGAATACTTAATGACTTTAATTTAAAGATTACATTTTATTTTAAAATATATGTCATATTTTGTTCTATCAAATAAACTATTTTTTCTTTTTCTTTGTATTTTGTTTAATTTTTATACAACCTTTTTTTTTTTTAAAGTTTTAAATTTTCTCCTTTCCTGGCGCCATTTGTTCACCAATTAAGAAGGTAAGCAATATGATACCCATTTTATATGTGAAGTTATGCAAAATGTTTTCATATTAGTCTGCAGAAATACTAAATGTATATGATTCAAATGGCAGGGCAGCCAAATTACTAGAAAAGATTTTTGATTTTTGAGCCAGTTACAGGAAGAAATAGTCAGCAAAACTATATTAGTCAGGGTTTTCAACTTTCCCCCTCAGAATCAGACAAATCTAAGCACAAAATAAACATGAAAGAAACTAAGGATGTTAATAGAATTCTAGCAAACCTAGATATGATAGACCTTTTGTCTGGAGAAAAAAAGAAGGAAAAAAATGTGTGTTAATCTTTACTCATAGTTCACCAGTTCTTTCTGTGGAGAAGGATAACAATTTGCATCATGAGATCTTGAAAACTGTCATAGATGATTGTATTGATCAGAGTTGCTATTTTTGCAATTAATCAATGCTATGTTACTATTATTATATATAATGTTCTCCCATTTGTGATAACTTCACTTTGCATTCATATATATCTTGCCAAGTTATTCTGAAACTATATTCTTCATCATTTCTTATAACACAATAGTCCAGAGGCAGCTAAGTGGCACAGTGGTTAGATCATCAGCCCTGAAGTCAGTAGGACCTGAATTCAAATCTGCCCTCAGACACTTAACACTTCCTAGCTGTGTGACCCTAGGCAAGTCACTTAACCCCAACTGCCTCAGCAAAAATAAAAAATAAAAAAACACAATAGTCCTTTCTCACAATTATATGCCACAATTTGCTCAGCTATTCTCCAAGTGACTGGGCATTTTCACAATTTCCAGTTCTTTGCAACTACAAAAAGAGATGTTCTTTGAGCATAATTCCAAATTGTTCTGCAGAATGATTGGACCAATTCATAATTCCACATTAGTTTATCTATTTTTTTCACATTCCCTCTCTTATTTGCTATTTTCCCTTTTAGTCATGTTTGCCAATAATAGGTGTGGAATGAAACATCATATTTTTAAAAAATTATCTCAACAAAATTATTATTATTAATGATTTGGAACATTTTTAATATGACTATTGATTAGATTTTTCTCTTCTGAAAACTGATTTTTCATATCATTTGACCATTTATCTGCTCCTTTATGGAATTTCATGACATTATTCTCTTCCAGTTCTTCTCTTCCTGGTCTCAACATTTCTTCTCAGGTTCCTTTGCTAGCTTATCATACATATCAGACTCCCTAAATATAGGCCTTTTTTATCTATTGATTCTGGATCCTATTTCCTTCATTTTTTACAATTTTTCTTTCTTGATAACCTCATTACCTTCTTTGACTTTAATTGTTACCTCTGAATAAATAACTCTCAGATCTATCTAGCCCCTGTCTCTCATAGAGCTTCAATTCCATTCAACCAATTTCCAACCAGACATTTCAAATTCAGTTTCCTGGAGAAAATTCAAATTTAATAAGTCTAAAATATAACTTTATCCTTTTCTCCAATCCAATTCTCTATTTATTAAATTTTACTCATTTCATGTAAGACACTAATCACCTTTTTTTTTCAGTGTCTCAGATTTGTAATCTTAGGATTATTCTTGATTCTAGACTTGAAGGAAGTCAAGATACAGAGATGAGAAATGAAAGTATTTCTTGAATGTGAAATGGCCATTGAAAATAATTAAAGTAGTTAGGTGGAGTATCTTCTTATTTCATTGTTTTTGAGGTAATCTTCATTCAGGATCTAATGTCCTATGATCCCAGGCATGATTAACTTGTAAACTTTAAATTCTAAAGTAATCTGAGTTATTATAAAATTAAATTAAGAAAAATCAATCTTTTAGATCCATAAATCTGTGCTTACAACATAACAGGACTTGCAGTTTCAATATACAATTTTTTTTCTATATCCAATGATTGATTAGAGAAATTTCTATAAGTCCAAAAATAATTAGAATCTTAGATTTATTTTGTCAAAATAACGAATCATAGAAATGCCTAATTTTTCAGTGCTTTTCAGATCAAATAATTAATCATTAGATGAATAAAATTTCCAGGATTATAGTTATTATAAACATGAGGGTAAAATTAGGTGTGATTGTGGCTATAGTATGCACCCAAGAATGTGGTTTAACTTAAAGAAGTAAAAGTTGATGTTAAAGCATTTTTTAAGAATGAAAGTACTAGAAAGGAAATTTTGATAGAATGAAATGAAGGTGAGAAAAAAAAAACGATGAAGCTCCTCCCTCAGGTGATGTTATTACCACAATTTGTTACTTTCCAAAAAAGATGGTTTTGTGTCTTTATGGATTTCATAGAGTTCTCCCTGCAATTTATTCACTTGCCAGTACATGATAAGTATGCAATCAATTAAATGTTGAGTATATCTAATACAAATTGCAAGGCAAGGCACAATATTATTTGATAAATTCACTTGTTGTCAGAGCTGATCTTTGCTTCTCCACTTATAAGTGTGAAGGGTTAATATATATTTTGTGCTTCTCTCAAATTATCATCATCAACCTTAATGAAAAAATAAGTGAATAAGAGCACCACAAACTCAGAAATTAATATGTCCTATGTGATGATATTTTAATGTCATGGAGTAAATGGTAAAGAGCATTCTTTTTATTCAGACAAAGTGAGATCACTTAATTTGGAAACAATGTTTTGTTCACTTTTATTATTTCCTATGCTTAATGGTGTTACATGAGCAAGCTTTATTCGAGACCTTTTGTTAGCTTCCATTAGCCTTTTTGTTCTTCCTGTAAGATATTGCCCCAGGCCAAAAAGCTTGAGAAAATCCCAAAGAAGCATTATAACCTCTCTATATAACCTCTCTATACCATCTCCATCATGAATAATCATTTCATTGTTTCTGGTGTTTCAGTTTTCCAAGTTTTCTATCTATGACCCTTTGTTTAGGCTATCCTCTCAATCCTAAAAATCATTCCCTTCCTCCTTAAGCTTTTTGGAATTCCAACACTTATCATGGAATAACTCCCATGGGAAATCTTTTGTGATCCCCGA
This sequence comes from Sarcophilus harrisii, assembly GCF_902635505.1. Taxonomy (NCBI): domain Eukaryota; kingdom Metazoa; phylum Chordata; class Mammalia; order Dasyuromorphia; family Dasyuridae; genus Sarcophilus; species Sarcophilus harrisii. The sequence continues at coordinate 81,659,704 of NC_045429.1, read as the reverse complement.
ATTTTCAAATGCTCTCCTCAAATTATCATGCATATACTTATCCATTTATATGTTATGCCCTAATCCCTAGTAAAATGTTAGTTCCTTGACTGGCAGACCTAACTTTTCTTTAGTTTGTGTTTCTATGCCCTATACTTGGTATAATTCTTTGTACATAGTAAATGCTTAATAAATATTAGATGGAAGGGTTAGGATGGGATGAGATTCTAAGGGTGCATATTTCTCCTTCACTACAAAGTGAGAAATAGTGTAATTAGAAACTCATGGATGATATAGTTACAGAGATCCTCCTTAAATGAAATCTATTTTTTTATAATTTTTATAAGGATTATTTTTAAGGGTCATTAAATAATGTGAAAGGCTAAAATCTTCTTCCATGATATAATTTTCTGATAGTAGTTACAGTCTAGAAAATGTTTAAATATTTGAAACTCATACTAATATTTCATTAGTAGCCACTGTATCTTGTCATCTATGTTGTTTCTAACATCAATTAATTTTGAATAGCCAAAGATTCAGAGACTAGTTTGTTACCAAAAGCCGAATTTTCTAGCAGGAGCTGTTATTCTGGAATATAAAATAAGTCATTGAAACTCTTCCAATAGTCTCTTTCCCAAGAGAAGCATACAAATCCATACAAAGTATTTGAGATAAGAAAGAAACTGGGTTAAGCAACACAAATATTGTGGAAATAGAATTACTTGGGGTATAAGCTAGAATTCTAAGTGCAAATTTACCTTTCTTTTCACTTTTGCAAAAACTTTATCCACCAAACAAGTTCTATCCTATATAACTAGATGGCACCATTGTTCTAGAGTCAGGAAGACCTGACTTCAAATCCCACCTCAAATACTTACTATTTTGTGTGACTTTGGGTGGATCATTTAATCTCTGGTTTCCTCAATTTAGGAATTTATAAAATGAAAATAATAGCATTTACCTCCCAGAGTTGTTGTGAAAATAAAAAGAATAATATTTGTGAATATTTGTAAAAAAAATGATTTTGTTTCAGTTCTTTCATTTTTCAGTCGTATGTGACTCTTCAGGACCTCATTTGGAGTTTTCTTAGCAAAACTATTGAAGTGATTCAGCATTCCATTTCTAACTCATTTACAGATGAAAAAATTGAGGGGAAGAGGGTTGAGCCACTTGCCCAGAGTAACACAGCTAGTAAGTGCTTGAAGGCCAGATTTCAACCCTTGAAGATGAGTCCTTCTAATTCTGGTCTCAACATTTTCTCCCTTGCACCACCTAGCACTCTATTCATTGCACAACCTACCTGCTTTGTAACATAAGGCCAACCAAAATTTCTGAAAGAAATAAAGCAAGATTCATAAAAATAATTTAAAATAATTTTACAAACAACATCAGTGCTAAAGGAAAAAATAACATAACATAAAGCTATGGAGGAAAGAATTGGAAATAAAATTAACAGCTAAGCACGCGTTAAAAAAATTTATCCAAACAATAGACTTCTTGAAAATTAAAAGATGATGGGAAGGTGAGATATAATGGAACTAATTTTTTGTTCAATGAAACCATTAAATTAAAATTTAAAAATGAATCTAGCAATCCTGCCAGCTAGATGAATATTGATCAAATAACACTGCCAATAAACTTTAAATGGTGGTTTATAAGAATAAAGTTGAGTTACAAGAGCTAAAATGGTGGAGTTAGCAGTAAATCATCATAACTTACTCATGTTCACCTCCAAACTACTATAAATTAGTGACTTAAAACAAATCCTAGAACAGCAGAACCAGCAAAAAAAAAGGTTGGGGGAGGGGAGGAAACAATCTTTTAATCTAAAAAAGTTGGAAGATGGGTATAAAAGGTTTGTTTCACTCTGGTAAAAGGAGTGCACAATTCAGGACAGGAAGCCAAGTGGCAAGTCCTGTCTCAGCAACCAGCAGGAAATCTTGAGCCCCACTGTGGCAAGACAGGCAAATACCAATAATTCAAACCTCACACGCCTCAACAATGCTAGGGGAATGAGCAGATTCCAGCTACCAGAACCATCACATGCTTCAGCATGATCCTGGACAAACAAGCACATGAACAAGGGTTCTAAATCGATTTTGATTAGAAAAATGTAAATTAAAACAACTCTGAAGTACTATGTCACACTTATAAGACTGGTTAATATTACACATACACACACACATAAAGGAAAATATAAATGCTGGAGAAGATGAAGCAAAATTGGGACACTTAGATATTGTTGGTGGAATTATGAACTAATCTAACCATTCTGGACCGTAATTTACACCAAGGGCTATAGAACTTTGTATATACTGCTTGATCCAGAAAAAAAGTGCTATTAAGAGATAATAAAAAATAGGAAAAGGATCTACATATACAAAAGTATTTATAATTGCCCCGTTCATGGCAAAGAATTGGAAGTTATGGTAATACTTATCAATTGGAGAATGGCCAAACAAGCTGTGGCACATGAATGTAATGGAATACTGTTGTACAATAAGAAATGATTAACAGAAAAAAACCTAAAAATACTTGCATGAACTGATGTTGATGAAATGAGTAGAACCAGGAAGACATTGTACACAGTATTAACAAAATTATGTGATGACAGACATTGAATGACTTAGCTTTTCTAAGCCACCTAATAAGACAACTATAAAGAATTCAAGAAGGAATTTGCTATCCACATCCAGAGAGAGAGCTGATTGACTTTGAATGTAGATCAAAAATAATTTTTTTCACTTACTTTATTCATTTTTGTATTTTTTTCCTTTTGATGTGTTTCCTCTCTCAAAATGGTGACTAATATGGGAATGTCTTTTACATAATAGCACACATATAACCTATACCAAATTGCCTACCACTTTAGGAAAAAAGAGAGGAGGGAAAGAGGAAGAAAAATTTGGAACACAATATCTTTCAAAAAAAGTGCTACAACCTGTCTTGACATGTAATTGGGGAATAACTAAAATACTGCTTAAAAGTAAATAAATATAAAATAAAAGAATGAAAGATGCCTCCAATCATGTTATCTAAACAGAATAAACTGAGAAGTAGAAATTAAATTTTTTCTTCTGGCTTACTCATGTAGAAGCAGAAAATGTCCTATAAATTGATGATTTTAAAAGTAGTTGTGCAGAAACTTGGCAATATGAAGGTATATATTGAAGTAATGAAAAATAACAATATAAATCTCTTCCTCATTTATCTAGTAGCATAAATGAAATAAAATTAAATTCTTGCATTTTTTCACAGAAACAAAAACTATAGGGAAAATGCAGAAAACATCAGAAATTATTCAAACGTGACAGTCATTCTGGTTTAATGTGCCTTTACTCCTATTACAAAGATCTATTTTCATACTTGTTATGGTTCTGACCTGCCTACTATACATAATTTCCCTTCCTTGTCTGAAAGCCTCAGACATTCATTTTTAATAAATATCTTGTTCTTTGAAGGAGAGTTGTTACACTGCTTTCAGGTTGGACTTATAGTTCAATCTGTCATATAGATTCGTTCATATCATAGAATGATAAGCATTCAAGAATGGAAGAAGTCTTAAAAATCATACAGGATAACATCTTTACTCTACAAGGTAGTGGATAAAAACACCAGAGATCCAGAAAAATCATGGCTCTACAAAATGCATTCTAAGAAGACTGAGGATTTATTTAATACTGAAATGATGTTCAAATTAAGAGAGTTTAGTCTTGTGAAGCATTACCTCCAAAGAGAAAGGTTAGACCTTTTTAAAATTATTAGCTCTTGATGTTTATGTCCCCATCCCAGAACCTCAGGGGAAATCATTTAAAGCTCAGGCATAGCTCATGTTCTTCCCAAAAGGGTCTATTAGAGTCTCTTCTGAAATGGTAATCAGTATACATATGAGATGAAGTATAGGACAACCATTTATTTCTCCCACCACAAAGAAAGGTTTAAAACCCAAAAGATCTATATGTATGCAATGTTAAAAAAACAAACAAAAAAGAAATAAGTAACAGTTACTAGTAACTGCTATAATATTCACGAGGAAAATTGATATTCAAAACACTAAAAAAAAACTATTTGTGTGTTGGCCAATTAATTCACTTTCATCTTGCTTTAGTATTATCTAAGGAATCCCTTCAAGGTCACCATTTTGTCCTAACTCAGTAAATGATGTTGGATCCTCTTCTCTGAGAAGCGCTGTATAGTTGAGGTTGGAGTGGGGGAATGCAATTGGTAGAGGGAACAAGATCATTTGGAAATTCCCTAAACCATTGTAATTACAGTTCCAGACCCTATCCTTATACATTCAATGAACTGGGGTATGAAGCAATGTGCTAAGAGTCCTCAAACTATGGCCGCGGGCCAGATGCCACAGTTGAGGACATTTAACCCCCTCACCCAGAGCTATGAAGTTTATTTAAAGGCCCACAAAACAAAATTTTTGTTTTTACTATAGTCCGTCCCTCCAACAGTCTGAGGGACAGTGAACTGACTCCCTATTTAAAAAGTTTGAGGATCCCTGTAACAGTTAAACTGAAGATGCTCCCTCTTCTCAAATGAGATACATATTTTTTGCACTAAAGATAATTCATAGGGTGGAGAGGATTCTGGAGAGATGATGGAGTAGGTCAGAAAATTCCAATTTCTCCACATCCCCCCAACAAACAAGACAAAATTGCAACTCAGTTCAATATAGGAGGTAAAACAGTAAAAACAAATAAGAGTTGGGGCAGAAATTCATAATAGTCATCTTGAATATAAAACATTTTGTAAGTATCCCTTGTTAATATTAGAGATAGGATGATTAGTTAAGGGACTATTGCACCACATCAGATGTGACATGATGAGTTTAAGTCTAGTGACTACTTGGACCTGAGCAAAGAAGGAGAGAAAGGAAAAAGAGGTGAACTACAAAACCCCAACTGGGGTATGACTAGGAGAAAGATTGTTTTTTACTAGCCAATGGCTTTTCCCCCAGTTTTCTAGTGAGGGAGATTTTCTGCTTTCCATGTAGCCAGGAGAAGAAAAGGAGAGACTACAAGGTCTGAGCTGCTCAGAATCCCCATTGACCATTTGCTGCTGTTGCACCTACTCCTTATCTTCTGGAGCCCAAGAAGAGAGCAGCAAAGAATAAGCAAGGCAGATCCTACAGGGGGTGGAAAGAGGGGAGAAGGAGAGAGGGAAAGGGAGAGGGAGAGACAGAGACAGAGACAGAGATAGAGACAGAGAGACAGAGAGATAGACAGAGAGCAAGGAAGAAACAGAGAGCCAGTGAGGAGAAGGGAGATAGAGAAAAAGAGAGACAGAGACAGAAAGACAAAGTGACATAGAGACACAGAAAGAGACAGAAAGACAAGAGGTGGAGAGACGGAGAGACAGAGAGACAGCTCCCTCGGCAGAGACGAACACAGGAGATGCCAGGGACAAGTGAAGCAGATTTGCAATGAGAGTCAATGGATAGATATTAATGAATCTCATCCACTACTTTGATGATTCTGGAGCTACAATCAAAATTCATATTATTCCATCTTTTTATTTTTAAAAAAATGTTGCTTTTATAAACCTCTCCCCATGGATTCCAAACCACCTGCAATCTACATTCTTGTACTTGTTCCACTACATTTTCTAGTAGTCCCACTACATTTTTTCCATGCTCTATTTTCTTGTTTGTATGCATCAGTTACAGGTGTAGCTTACATTTCCATAACACCTTGAGAAAATGTATTGGTCTGATCCTTACCACTTCTGATTTAATTTTTTCTAAAATCTTTCCGGTTCTTCATTTTTTTTGTTCCTAGTTTAGGATCACACAGATCAGCAGTCATAAACTCTGATCCATAATGGAAAAGTAGAAATCTGATTTATAATTTTTCTTCTTGAATTTTATATTATTGTTCAAGAAAAGCACTGAACAAGAAAAAATGAAAGGTGTCTCTCCTTTTTAGACAAAAATAAACCATATCTCTATATATTTGCCTTTGACATAAAACTTTTGCTTACAAAAATGCTTACAAAGTATAAAGTAAGCACTTGCTATTTAAAGTTTTATTAATTTAAATAATATACAACATGAATATTATTATAACTATTAATTGCAAGCTTAAATTATAGTATTTATTTTAATAAACTTGATAACAATCCTTAATATGAAAACATTTCAGCAAAATTAAAAATACTTGTTAGTTTATCAAGAATAATTTTGCTTATACCATTTTTTCTCTCCTCAATCCTGAAATAAACATTCTGAAACATTTTGAATTTTAGATGATTAAAATATGTTGGGCTCTTATAACTTAGAAATGACTTCACTTTTAAAATATTCCCTCAGCATGACATTTCTCTAAAATGGAATAATCACTTGGCCTACTTGTGACAAGTGTTTTAAATGACAGATATTCATCACCAAAAAAGACATACTGAGATATGCCCTTGTTGTGAACAAAGAATATCTACTTAATTCTTGCTGTATCTACTCTGAGTATAACTAGAACACATTCTAACATCTACTTCAACAAATGAAAAGACAAAAATAGGCAGACTATGGGGAAATGTGAGTTTTCCTTATGTCACTAAAATATGGCATTAAAAATGTTCTATTGTTAATAAACCACATTTCACACTCTATATTTCCCATAACCTGGTATGATCCATAGCATTCCATCTCTGCCCACATAGGTTTTCCCTCATTCCTTTGGGTGTATCGGGTGTTCAGGGGGTGGGAGGATTTGCCAAGTCCTTTATGGGGCTGCTCATCCATTTTTGGTGTTCTTCACTCAATGCTGACTTTGACCCCAAGAAGCTCTAGGATTAGCAGTGACCATACCCCAGCAATCTATCTCAGCAGACCAGCTAAACCAGATGGAAGGTAACTGACAGCCCTCAAACTTAGCTGTGAGTTAGAGGGATGTTTACCCCAAGCACGGAAAGACTTTATCTGATGGAATGGGCAGATGTGAAAAACTTGTTCCCATAGTAACAAAGGCAGCTGAAGTGGGTATGGAGTGCTGAGAGGTTTATCGGTCATCAAAGAGACCAAGGTCATGCACTATATCTTATGCAATCATCAGCCATGTCCACTTCTCCTGCCATTGGACTCTGATGGCTCAGGAAGACAGAGTGATGCTGATGACTTTGTACAACTCTATTTCACTTAAATTCAATTCACCTACAAGTCAAGACATCACCTATGGTGTCATTAGTCTTTTCTGAAATATGAAAGATGGTTGATTTTTGCTTGCATTTTGTTTTCTTTCTCATTTTTTTCCTTTTTGATCTGATTTTTCTTGTGCAGCAAGATAATTGCACAAATATATACATACATAGATACATATATTGGATTTAACATTTATTTAACATGTTTAACATATATTGGATTACTTGTCATCTAGGGGAGGGTGTCGGGGAAAGGAGGGGAAAATTTGGAATATAAGGCTTTCTTTTCAAGGGTCAATGTTGAAAAGTTATCCATGAATATGTTTTGAAAATTAAAAAAAAAAGATTTTTAAAAAAAAGAAAAAATAAGGGAAAAAAGAAATATGAAAGATAAACAATAGTATCATTCCTAAAATACATTTCCTTCCAATCTCTACATATTAAAACCCCTAATTGCATTCATGCCTCAGATCAAGCACCACCTCCTTCAAGAGGTTTTGTTTTTCCTTATCCCTTCCTCATAGATCTCTGAAATATTCTCTCTAAAATGTAATGTTTCCTATTAAGGTTTTCTTGGGATCTCTGGAGGCAGCCATTCTTTCATTTCAGTAATCACCACATGAGCAGCCAGGTGTTAAAGTCCAAATCCTTTATTATCTCTTTCAAAGTCTTGTCTCCTTTTCTGGAGCTTGGTTAGCTTTCTTGGAGCCCTATCTCTCTCTTTGGTTCCATGGACTTGAGCTCTTGCCTCCTTCTCTGTCCTCTGAATCTCTCCGAATCCAAAGGTTTGTGTGTCAGCCTCCAGCCACCACAAAGGCGGACAATGGAATGAATCTATCTCATCCTCTGAGACATAAAAGGAGGTGATCATGCCTTCCCTGATATCTCAGGAAGGGAGATGAAAACACTAAAGGAAATGGGAAATCAAATCAAATTAGTGGGTTTCTGAAGGGGCTCACTCTTAAAATAGGTATGTATAAATCCATCAGTATGGGAGATATTATACATAAAATCATTTTAACTGTCTGAGTCTTCATTTTTCAATGTGTAAAAAAAGAGATTAAACTAAATGTCCTTTAAGTTGGAAGGGATCTTCCTTCCAATTACAAATTCTTGGAATCTTGGTACTTCAAGAATTGAAAAATGAGACATTCCTTTTATGTATGTATCCTAGTGATGCAGAGGACAGTAGCCTCTGCCCCACCTCACCCTTCCTGATCAGTAAATGGTATAATGAGTTACTGTAACCAAGACAGATAAAAATCTGATGGTTAATCTTCTGGATTTTTATGTTACTCTGAACTTGAGTAAAATCAATCTAAGATGACAGATGTATATACACAAATACTAGATATGCCCAGATAAATAGATAGATAGATAGATACCCATATCTACATATATATAACTATATATACATTCATGTATAGCATATAAGTTGATTGTTTTTTCTTGAAGAGAACCAAAATGATATCAGTATATTGGAGTTAAGCTAAAGAGTGTTTGACTGATGGCTGACCAAATCAGTACAAGTTTTGCACATGTCACATTTCTTTAAAGCAATTCTTCTCTGTTTATAGAGTATAGCATCTTCCTCATTGAAGGTTTGCTATTCTGGTGGTCCTTTGCTAGCATCTCCCATGTCATACAATGGATTCCAAAGTTTTTCAGAAAGACCTTGAGAATATCTTGTATTGCTCCTTGTGACCTCCATGCAAGTGCTCTCCTTGCATGAGTTATCTGTAAAATAGTCCTTTAGGCAAATATGTTTATGGCAATAGTTTGATTGCTTGGCAATTTAGGTCAACAAAGGACTTCAGTGTTCAATACATTATCTTATAAGATGATCTTCAGAATCTTCCTAATGGAAGCAATTTAGTTTCCTGCCATGGCACTGGAATACTGACCAAGTTTCAAAGCATACTAAAATAAAGTCAGCACAATGCCGCAGTAGTCCTATTGGGTAGTTTAATACCTCTTCTTTCCCTCATATTTCCTTCAAAGCATCCCAAACACTGAGCTAGCTCTGCCAATGCTTGCATCAATCTCATCATCTCCTGTGTACATCTTTGGGAAGTATACTGCCAAGGGAAATGAACTTATCCATAATATCCGAAATTTCTTCTTTTGCTATAACCCATGGTCCAATATATGGTGGTGTGATGAGGTCTGGTGCAGAGCCTGTGTTATCTTGGTGTCATTTATTAGACCAAAATTAGCACAAGTAGCTGAGAATCAATCCACATTTTGTTGCATCTCAGTGTTAGAGACTGCATTGAATACACAAGCTGACCTTAATGCTCTGTACATTTTCACTATGGTCACCTGACAACTCTGCTGAAAACATCATGCTGAAAAACATGTCTGTAAACACATAGCCTTGCTTAACTCCACTGGCCACTTGTTAAGTATGAGCTTATCATCCTTTATCCAGAATCCAGACAAGTGTGCCTTCAAGAAATTTACATATGAAACTAACTTCTCTGAACTAAATTTTAATATAATTTTCTAATATATCATCTATCTATCTATCATATATACAAATATATACACATACACACATTTTATATATATTTATATCTATCTATCTATCTATCTATCTATCTATCTATATTTCCCCTCCTTCTCCCTCTATCTCTCCCCCTCTCAATTTCTCTTCCCCCCTTTCTCTGTCCCTCCTCTGTGTCTCTGGCTGTCTTTCCCTCTCCTCTCTCTCTTTTTTCCTCTCTCTGTCTCTCTTTGTTTCTCTGTCTCTGTCCCTGTCTTTCTCTGTCTCTCTCTCTCTTCTCCTCTCTCCCTTTTTCTCCAATCTCCCTTTCTCATTTCAATCAAGAGCTACACACACACATAAATATATATATATATATATATATATATATATATATATATATACTTTTTTTTTTCATAGAGGACCAGCCAGAGAATGCATTACCCCTGATGGTGATTTTATAAAAAACAGATATGTCTCCACACAATGATATAGTTTCTTTGCAGGAATTTAATGGAGAAACAACAATAATATTATGAACATTATATGGCTGCTATTCTGGAGAAGCAGTATAAAGTGCTGAGAATATGGATTCTGTAAGATCCTAAATCAACTTATATAGTCCCAAGATAAAGGTTATAGGTCAGGCAGTTAGAAATGTATGCTTTGTGGCCAACCTGAGAAATGATGCTTTTCTCAGCTTCTTGCAGTGAAGGTACTGTTACATTGAGATCATAGAGATTATATATATATGATTCCTAACTGAATTTCAACCCCTCCCCACCCTCCTACTTGGTTTCTACTTAGATCAATCTCCAATTGATCTGGGAATCACTTTGGCCTGGAAAACAATCACCACCCTTATTGATTTGGAAATTAGTCCCTCAAATCCCTCCCTAACTGCAAGCCATAGAAGGCCAAATAAAATTACAACTCTGTATCCCAGTTTTTGCTGTTTTCCTAATGAGGAAAGGTTCCACTGAGAGAAATAGCTTCTCAGTGAAAATAAACCTATTTTTGCCAAACTTCACTTGGAGATTGGGATTGTGAACAAAACCTGCAACACTGGCCTGGGGACCCCCATCACTGTTAGGGCATCTCACCCCTCACCTTTTCTGTTAAAGTTATAGTATTTGCCTCAAAAGGAACAAAAAACTCAATTTTAGCTGTTCACTTTTTAATCACAAGGACTTGCTTCTTGTTTCAAAATTCACATATACTTCAACCACTTAACTAGCAAATAGCTCCAAAGTGGAGACTGCATTTCCCAGGCTTACAAGTCAACACAACTCCTGGGGATTCTATTTCCTGTGGTTACTTTTCTCATGAATCAATATTGGACTCACCTTACTTCCAATTCCTACTAATCTGAATGTCTTCACTGTGAAGTAAAAGATTAATTGTTAATGAACTGAATGATTAACCTTTAGCAAATGGCCAACACGTGAAAGCTTAGTAGGATTAGTAGTGATGCAGAATTTCTCTTCAGGCAGATGGAGAGTATTAGAACTGAATAAAGCTGGAGTCTTTTCTTCCAAGCTCCAGTGTAAACAAATAGGAAAAAAAAAAAGTTTCACCTTTCCTCTCCCCCAAGTCTAGGTCTCCCATATGAATGTGTTCTATTTGCATTAGAATACAAGTTCCTTGAGGGTAGAGACTCTCTTGTATAGTACTTGCATCTCCAGTCCTTTGCACATCCACTCTCCATCTGCAGACATATTTGGTTTCAGTTCTACCTCTCTCAGTCTTCCCCTGACTGGAGAGTTTGAAGGCAGAGTATGAAGTGCTCCTACAGCTTTTCTTTACAGAAGGCAGAAATTGAGCATTCAGTTCACTCCATTCTTAAGTGTCTGTTCCTGATTTCAATTCTAGGGAACAAAAAACCACCATGAACCTTCCCCCCTCCTCCACTCTTCATCCTCTCACCTCATTACCCCCCCACACACACACACACACAACTCCAACCCCACCAACATTCTCCTTTCTATTTCACTTTTGTATGTTGTCTTTTTCCCCTTTTAGGTTGTTCTTGAGGGCAGCGACCATCTTTTTATTTTTTCTTTTTGTATTTCCAATGCTTACAACATTTGCACTCGGCTGTGTTCCTGTTTTATGCATTCTTGCAGTTACCTTGAGATAGAAAATTGTTAACTATGTTCTTTTGTGGATCTGTCACTCCAGAATTAATTTTGAGGTATAACTTAAAGTTGTTTTGAGGATAATTGGAGAGACCTCAAGCAACTTCTTGCCCTTTCCTGTCATCTTGGCTCAGCTGCACTAGTTTCATCTAAAACAGTGCATAAAAATGTCCAAAAAGTCAGACAGGCATATTTCAATTCTATACCCAGAAATATTTGAGGTACTTTCATAATATTTGCTTCAGTTTTTGAAGTATCAATATAGCTGGAATTTTCCCAGGTCTTTATTTAAATGTTTCATGAATCCTTAAGCAAGATCCTGTTATGCCACAGTTCTCTTTTATTGTCCTGACTCAGTTTCCCTAATTATCTGACCCAGTCCTCACTCATTTTCCCTAATTGTTCTTCTTCAGTTTATAATTGTCAGCTCAAACCTCAATCCTGCAAAACCTCCCCTCCCTCTTTATCAGAATATTTGATAAAGATAAAAGAGCTTATGTTTTAGAATATCAGAGTGCCTCTCCCCATCCCAAGTTATCAGAATGCCAGATACCATCTTATCAAGATACCTCTTCCCATCTCTGGGTTGCCTCCCCCTATTATGTCATCCCCCTCTCCTGAGGCTCACCCCACTCTGTCAGAGTCCTGTTCCCTCTCTCAGCACCCTGACTCTGCCCCTGCCTCAATTTACGCCCTGAGTCTGAGCCACTTGTATATAGGTCATTGAGAACTCACATTATTTGCTGGATTCTTGGAGACAATAGTCTCATTCAGGCTTGGGATCAAACCATGGATCCATTTGGTCCCAATAAATATCTCCCTTTTAAATAAATTATTAAACATTCTCTAATCTCTATCTTGCCTCAGTTTCTCCCACATTACAATATGAGAACTGATTATTAAATAGTATAGTTAGGGTTATTAGGAAAGAAATTAATAACCATGAATGAATGTAGATTAATTCAAAATAACTCATACTACTAGACTTTTAAAGTAGGGAAGAATCATAGGTGTAGCATAAAAGAATTTGCATAAATCTTTTATGACATGGTAGTTGAGCTGGAGAAATGTGAATTGAATGATAAGATAAACTGGTGGATTTTTAAATGGGCTTGGGAAATGGCTAATATGTAGGATAACAGAAACATAGTTCAAAAGATATCAATAAGATGAAATAATGAATCATAAATAAAGTAGTATATATATATACAGTTCTTATATTAAAGTATAGGATAAGATATAATCAAATTAGTAGATTATCTAATAGAAGAAAAAAAATCTGAAAGTTTTATTTGCATGCAATCTCACTATGAGCCAATAGTATGACAGAACTTTAAGGAAAAACAAAATGCTATTCAGAATTAATATAACTATACTGACTGAAACAACAGAGCCAATAGCCCTCTTTTTAACTTTCTGTGTTTCTCAGGTCATGCCTGAAATATCATATTCAATTCTGAGTAGCATAGTTTAAAAGAGACATTGACAAATTATAGCACACCTAGAACAATAAAGCAAAATGGCAAAAATATATATGTTATATATCCTTATCTCTCTCTCTTTCTCTCTTTCTCTTTCTCTATTTCTCCATATATATATATATATATATATATATGTATATACACACACACACACACACACACACACACATACACATTTATAAACTGCTATTCTTAGCCTAGATAAATGAATACAAGAAAGAGCAAATAGATAATAAAGATCTGCCATGGCTAAAATTAATTTTAATTCAAATTATAAACTTTATTAATTAACTTTAATAGCTTCATTGTCTCCATCTAGGAACAATGGATAATAATAACAAAGAAATAAATTTTGAATAAATATAAATATATTCTTTATTATGATGATGAGAGTTATTGAGATATGGAATTGATTGTCTATATACATCTGAACATAGATATAAACATTTATGTTATATGTACATTATATATACATATATGTATGCATATGTATATGTATACACATCCACTAGGATTTATTTAGCAGGTAAATTCTTACCTCAGATAAGATGTAAGATCATTCCTATTTTGGAAAAGAGTTTAGATTTAATGACAGATATAGAGTATAAAAGTTCAGATGACAGGCATTTTCACATAGAGACAGATATAAAATTTTTTATTATAACTTGCAAGGGGAAGAGGTGAAAGCTGTTAGCCAAGACAAGTCTCAATGAGCAGCTTTCATATCTGAAGTGGACAGCAGTTGCGGTAGTTGAAAATTGTAGATTTTCCTTAGGCACCCATCTGAAGGAAAATTAATTGAAGTAAAATTTGTCTCTAGAGGCTGCAACTACCATTTTACAAGAAGCCTTAGGGATCTCAAAATTGAATCTGACAAAGTAGCAGGATGATAAAATCAGAAAAGCCTCAAGTATTTAAATTTTCTATTTTAGACAAGTACCAAACATTCACATAGCCAACTCTAAACAATACTTTTGAACATAGTTGTTATTAACTAAGAAAATATGGGGTAAAGGGATTTCATAAGCAGTACTGCCTTCTACTGTTTCTATTAATTTAATTTTAATAAAGAAAGAAGGAGGGAGGGATGGAGGGGGGGAGGAAGGAAGGAAAGAAGGAAGGAAGGCAATGAAGGAGGGAGGAAGGAAAGAAGAAAGAAAGAAAGAAAGAAAGAAAGAAAGAAAGAAAGAAAGAAAGAAAGAGAGAGAGAGGAAGGAAAGAAGGAAGGAAGGCAATGAAGGAGGAAAGAAGAAAGAAAGAAAGAAAGAAAAAGAAAGAAAGAAAGAAAGAAAGAAAGAAAGAAAGAAAGAAAGAAAGAAAGAAAAAGAAAGAAAGAAAGAATAGAGGGAAGGATGGAGGGAGGGAGGAAGGGAGAAAGAAAAAATGGAAGGAAGAAAGAGAGACAGACAGATAGCTGAGGGAAGGAGGGAAAGAAAACTAGAAAAAACAACATACTTTATCCAAAGATTGTCTTTTGCATTATATCTTTTCCCCAATATATTGTCAATCTTATTCTTTTATCTTCATAATATATTTTTTTTATATTTACTATGTCTTCTATTTCCTTATATCCCTGAAATAAAGCCCGTCAAATGTGCAGGAAAAATCTTTTGGTAATGAAACATTGTTGGTCCTGAAGCCAAACTAGACTCCATTTGGGGAAAGACAATTAGTAAATTGAAATGCTTTGAATTTGTAGAAGCACCATAGGGGCTCACAGGCAGATAAACATTATATAATTGTTATATAGATGGAGAAATGATACAGGGACATTGCAAAACATCTGTCTATCAGTCTTCTCCCGGGGACAAGGATGGGGAATTTTGTGCATTCCATTGTTAGTATAACACTTTTCCTCTCACTGTATGACAAAAATAATCTATGTCAATGTCACAGCTGCCACAACATTTTAACATTCTTTGGAGGTGAAATTCTGAGATTACTGACAATTAAAACAGTAAGTAAAGGAATAATTTCTGCTCTAAGAACATGAAAAAAGATAGTGCCAGAATGTTAATTACCTACAGCTCTTAATAGGTGGCACTTTCAAGAATCATTAGGCAAACTGCTTCGTTGCATGAGCTTCATTATGTTTATCAAGGAAAAAAACATTCATAATCATTTTCAATTTTTATTTTGAAACTATTTCATAGAAGCTCTATAATGTTTGTGGGGGTGGAGATAGATGCTCAAGGCATTCAAAACTGAGTGCTCTGTCCATGAATTTGGACATTTACTGTCAATGGATTGAGGATGCACAGGATGGTTGATGTTATAATACTCTATAAACATCACCTTTAAGCATAGTCACACACTGCTTGAGTGTCTTTGGTTAAAAGGGGCTTAGAAAACAGATTGGCTATTAGTAAAGTGGAACATCCAAGCAACAAAACAGTGGAGTCTTTCTCATTGCCTGGTTTTACATAGACACCAAAAATTATTTAAAAGCCAATGTGTTCCCTTCAAAGTATTTAATCAAATACCAAAGAGTAATTTAAATTATGAACATAAGTTTAAAGTAGTTTTTAAAAATCTTTTTTTTCCATTTGATTTGAATGAAATTCTTTAAATACAATTAATAATTATAATTATATGAAAAGTGATGACTAATTGATGACTGTTCCTACCAGATGATACTTTCACATAGTTTGCATGCACTTGATTACATAGATGTGTATCAAATCAATCAATAAGTATGTTTTAATGCCTTACTATATGCCCAGTACTGTTAGCTCCACTTCAGATAAGTACATTATACCTTATACCTTTGTTCTTATTATTAAGGAACTTCAATTGTTACTTGAAAAATAAAATGATTGGAAACTCACAAGCCTAGAACTCAGAGGACCTGTGTTTGAATATTTGTTCTGACACTTATTAACCACATTTTTCCAAGGCAAGTCCCTTATTCTTTCTGGGACACAAAGTTTTCATCAGTAAAATAAGGCACCAATACTACAAGACCCTTGAGCTACTCAGCTTCTTGATTCAAAGTAATTAGAGAATAATGGAAGGAAATGCTTGTTATAAATGTGGCTATATATGCAAAAGTGCACTATGAGTCAATGCAATGATTATCTTTGAATTTTCAAATGCTGTTACCTATTTATCACTGATAACTGATGAGATAGTGATATTCATGGCATTCTTTATAGTAATAAAATTGAATTAAATAACCTGGATATCATTATATGAAATAACACTTCACCTGTCCTCACCTCCATTATGAGTTCATTCTTTAATGGATGGTTTATATCTCCATCACATTTTGGCTTCTGTGCTTGTTGAGTTATTCAAAATTGATTTTCAGGGATTTATAGAAGCGTATTTAGGTGACAAATTAGATAGAACACTTGGTCTAGAATAAGGAGGCTTTTAGTTTAAATCCAATCTCAGATACTTGTTAACTATGTGCTTCTGGGCAAGTTATTTGACCTTTGTTTGAATCTATTTCATTATCTGTAAAATGGGAACAACTGTAGCTTCTATCCCTCATGATTTTTCTCAGGTTAAATAAGATAATATCTTTTAAAGCATTATACAAAGCATAGAGCACTGCGTAGATGCTATAATTATTTTTAGCTATTACTTTTAAAGTGAGAATTTTGGTTTACTTGGTGATATAAACAACTCTCCTCAGACTGAAGAGGTTTAGTAATTTTCATACAATAATGATTACTTCCCCTTTCCAGATTGATGGTACCTTGACTAAATAGACACAGAAATGAATTACCACCAATAGTAATAACTTTTCATCATGACTACCAGGGTAGAGTTTACTATAGTTCAAGAGAAGATAGGTCTAAAGTCTATTCTTTCCTGGACTTCCAAAGACCTAAAAAAAAGATTTTAGGTACTTGTATTCATACAGAACATACTTCAAAAAGTAAAACAAGTTTTTATAGTTTCTTTGTATGTATATCCACTTATGTATATGTTGATAGAATGAGGGTAGGGAACTTTTTATTTGTGTCTATGGATGTCTGTATCCTAGTACAATGTCTGAAACCTAGAAGTTAATAAATGTTTAAGTAATTTATTAAAGAGTTCAAATGCATTTTATGGTAGTCTTTTTTATGTTTATCCATAGCTGCCTTGCTTAAACATAGTAACTACATAAAAGTCAGGTATTTTGGAATATAATGTTAGCCGTCTGTACCAAATGAGTATCTCTTAGGTAACTTTTTTTTTCTTCATGTTGTTTCAGGAACAATTTATTACTTTTTCCCTGGAAGCAGGATCCTTACAATATCATATCTCCTATCATTGTTCTAGGCTTCAATTTATTAGTGGTCATTCTTCCTCTCCCATTTGGTATGGTTTTCGCCAATATTTGGTCATGGTTAAGTGATCCACATCTACTATTGTTAACTTCCTTCCTCATCTGTAAATAAAACAAGAGGAAGAAAAGGGTGATATTAGGTCTTTTTAAAAGTTAAATATATAATTCCTCAATGTCTCCCAACCATACAATTGTACTTGTACACTTTGCATGTCTTAAAGTCTCTCATTTATGTGTTATGGTCCCTGAATGTCCAAAGAAATAGCCTAATTTCCTATGCAGGATAGTTGAAAAGATTAGGGAGGGAGTAATTAAAATCCAACAAGCATTTTAATCACACAGCAACAGTGAAAACCAGAATGCCAAGGGGACAGAAACAAGGATTAGTTATCCCTATAAGTGATGTCTCCATGTTGTTGAACAAATATGAATAAAATGATTACATTGTGTTGGCTGGGTTTGCTAAAGTTTGTTACATAAATATAATAGGACCTTCAGTAAGGCAAATCAATCATTTGACATCTCTCTAATCAATTCACAATCTTATTCACCGTTATAAGTCTTCCAAACCTTTTCATCCCTACCCAAGTGTCCTACTTCTCCCTCTCCCAAATATTTTCAGCTAAAAACCTTTCACTGGATTTGGGGAGGGGAAATGAATTCATTTGTAAATAGCTCTCTTCTCCTCCCTACCCCACTGTCACATCACTAAGATACTTTCTGCTACCATTTCTCCTTTATTTCATGTTCTGAAGAAGTGACAGTCTCTTTGACAACAAAAACCCCTTTAAAGTCTCAAGTAATTCCATTCCATTCCACTTTCTTCATCATGGCTCTTTCATGCCTACTTTTACTAATAATCTCTCCCTGTCTACTGACTACTTCCTACAGACATACCCATGCTATCTCCATACTCAAAAAAACTATTATTGATCCTTCCATCTATACTTTCTATATTCTTCCTTTTTGAGGTCAAACTTCTTTCTTCTTACTCTCTTCTTAACACATTATGAAATTAAAGACATATTTTCAAATTCGAGATCCAACTGAAACTAATAAACTCTCTATATTACTAATTTTATGTCAGTTTCTCTCCCTGTATTTCCATTCTTTCTCTGTTTCCTTTTCTAAATCTTCATCCATCTAATGTCCACTAATTATGAGGGACTCCTAATTATCTTTATTTTGCTTCTTTATTTTTTTCCTTCTGTACTATTTCACTTGGTGAAATCTTCAGATTCCATATTTTCAACTACAGACTCCATGCTAGTGAATCTCAGATTGCTTTTGTTCTAACTTCTCTCCTAATCTCTAGAAATTTTTCTTCAACTGTCTATTATAAATCTGCAATTAAATATCCCATAGTTATTGTAAATTAAAAATGTCCAAAGTAACATCTCCACCCCCCCAAAAAAAATTTCCCTTTTTCCCAATTTTCCTATAAACATGAAGGTACTGTCATTCTTCTCAACATCTAGACTTACAACCTAGGTGTTATAGGTATTATTTTTAACTCCTGACTCTCACCTGAAAAAAAGGGTTTAAGTTCTCTGTGTCATCTTTAAGATTATGTCGCTTTCTTCCTCAGAGACTATAACCACCTTATTCTAGATCCCAACCATCTCTTAACTGTTGCAATAATTTGTTAGTATATCTTCCTACTCCAAATCTTTCTCCACTCCAAATCATTCTCAACTATTGAACTGGCCCTCTTAAAATACAGGTCTGACCATATCACCACCCATCTCCCTATTTAATAACTTAGTAGCTGCCTATTACTTCCAAGATAAAATATAAAATCCTTTGCTTGGATTTTTAAACCCTTCATAATCTGACCCCTTTCTACTTTTTGAGTCTTCTTAAACCTCTATGTTTCCTAGGAATCACTGACACTAGTCTCCTTGATGATACTCCATTCCTGACTTCATGCATTTTTACTGGATGACTCCCAATCCTAAAATTGTGTTCCCTTTCATCACTACCTCCTAGTATTTCAATATTCCTTCAGTCTTCAACTACTAAGATACTATCTCTGAAAGAAATCTTTTTAAATTCCTCTGATTTATAGTGCTTTCCTACTGAAATTGCCTACAATATATTCTGAATATATTTTATTTGTATATAGATGCTTGCATAATGATTCTCCCATTTAACTCTGACCTCCTTGAGAGTAGAGATCCTTTATTGCTTTCTTAATATATACCTACTACCTAACAAAGTAGGCTTTACATAAACAATAGTGACCTGAAAGAACTTAGCACTGGCATAATATCTTCACCCAATATCTGATGCTGAAGGCATGAATAAACATAAAAGAACTTCTATTACAATATAAAAACAGTGTGGGTTAAGAGAAGCTCAAGAGGTAAACCAAGAAGAGAATAAGTCCACAAAAATATAAATAATATAAAAGTATAACAGAAAAGATTAAAAATGGAAGGAAAAAATAAATCAATATTCAATAAAATTAAAGAATAAAATTTATTCTTGAGTAAAAATATCGGAGAGACAGATAGATAGAAAAGATAGAAAACATGATCCTAGCAGTAATCTCCCTGAAAAATAATAACAGAGCAAATAGAACTAAATGATTCAACATAGTGAGAAATGTTAAGAAAATGGTCAAATTAAAAAAAGAAATTAGGAAAGCAAAGAATAGGAAGTAAAATGGATCCTATATTACAAAGCTGTCTCATATCTTATAGTACTTTAAGTTTTTCAAATAAGTAACTAAAAAGATGCTATTTTAATAACAAAAACAAATAACTTGACAGGAAAGGGAAGTTTTAGGGGTCAGATAGTGAGTTCAGTGAGTTCAGTGTTGCACCTTTTGAGCAGGAGGTGTCTGTGACATCTCACTCTTCAAATATCAAACATGATGTTAGAAATAGCATTCCTGAAGCTTGTTTCAAATCATTTTAATTTCCTCATATCAATAAATAATGTGTTTGCAATCCTAGTACTGATGCTACTCTTCAGAATTCTGTCAACACACAGTCAGACTAATTTGCAAAGTGAACTTGTTTTATTATGTTTTTAATCAATCTGAGTTATTAATAAGGATGTCGCTGTTCAATCCATAACAAAAAACCCCTCCCTCTGACCCCATTGAGCTAAGGCATACCTATAATATTCCCTAATATTATTTTTCTAAATCTCTTTTTGTTATTGTTTCCCATTTCTACTGCATAAATGAATGCATTCCATGCAAGATGTCACAAGAAAAATTCAGAAATTCAAGTGAAAGTGATAAGTAAAACTTATAGGAATACTTTGTGATGCTCATTTGTCAGAAGTTTTTTTTTTTTTTTTAAACTTTCAAATGACTGTCAAGGTTCTATTTTAGGTATTTAGGAAATAGTAAATGCATAATCTGTTCAACAACCAACCACATTGGAGACTAAGCACTAAAGAAAGACACTTATGAATTATAAGAATTAACTCGTGAACAAATAATAGGGGCTAAGGAAGTGGGTGGCTATATTTCATCTCTTGACTAGTCTGTTACCTAGGAAACAAAAGACCAAATGATTGCACAAATGACCCTATGCCTGTGGATTTAAATTGACAAAATTATATAGAACTGCGGTCTATGCAGAATAAGGAAGGTGATTGCCAGAATTGCTGTTTATTAGGCAAAATAAAAGAATTTAAAATGCTTACTTTAATGTCAATTTAAAAAAAAATATTTTTATTCATGTCTTTAAGCTTTATTATCCTGGTTCCTGTCCTAACCCAGCACTATAACATAAACCTTCCCGAGTGATTATTCACCTTTTATTTAAATATAATTGTATTAGAACCTAATCACTAACTCAACTCTAGCTCCCAACAGTGGGGCTCAACTGGATTCCAATAGACATCTGAATGGTATCAGTAGGATATAGTTTTGAGCAGCAAGGTGTTTAGTAATTGTCTCATGTCTGCTGGACATCCACAAAGGTAATCCTGTTTAAGAAACCACAGAGTGCATGAATGACATTTGACAAACACATCTTCCTCATAAATTTTGCATCTTTTAAGAAGCAGACAATGTATTCCCTATGATAAGCATAATAACCCTCTGTGAAAATATTAAATAGTCACTAAAAGGATAAAAGTATTTGCCTCATCTTGAGAAAAAACCTTGGAATCCTGACAGAAATATTTGTAACAATTTAAAGTAAATGCTTTTCCATAGAGAAACTTTTGTCTCTGAGCTCTCAAACAGGTATATGTTATAACCAAATAGCATCAAGAGTTTCTGGAGTAATTTTTTAAAGATTCAATTGTTAATTTTCAATGCAATGATTATGTTTATGAATTACAAATGATAATGAGACTAAGTATTACAATAATGTTATTGAAGTAGCAAAAAGTGTATATGTATGCAAAGTGACATATATTTTCAGTAAATGTTGTTGATAAGTCAACTGATGACAGTTTAGAAGCAAAATGAAAAATAATTAGTAATAGCTTATAAAAGCTACCTTCTAATTTCCTAATAATAATGCTAGTGATATACTTTTAGAATTCTAAAATTATAAAAGTATTGAGGACTTTAAAGAATACACTTATTGTTCAAGTAGAAATGCCTACTATATGCATTAACCCAGGATGATACAGAAATTTATAAAATAGAATCCCTACATGGAAGAACTTTGTGGATCAATATTGTATTGAATTCTCATTGAAGAAATGATGGACATAAATGAGAATATCTGAACTCAAAATAAGATTTTCAGATTTCTTCAAATGGGAAAACAAATAATAACTCTTTCCATTTCCTTGGATCTTACCAAGAATTTTAAAAAATTTTTACTGCAAGGGCTAACTGATGTAAGTAAAGTAGATAGAATGTTAGATTTATAATCTGGAAAATCTGAATTTGAATTTTATCTCAGACACTTACTTAACCTGTTTCAGCTTTAGTTGCTCATTTGCAAATCGAAGATCAAATAAAATAGTATATGTAAAGCATCTCAAAGATCTTAAAATATTCTACAAGTGTTTATTATTACTATCATGGTCTATTTTCTATTATTATATATGTAACTTCCAAGTTATGTATTTTTTCCTCAAATATTTGTATTCAAGTATTCAAAATAAATACTTGCAAGTATTTAACTTCCAAGATGGAAAAGTTTGAGAACAAACACTATCATTTTATTTTTGTATACTTTAACACTTAGATTACTGATAATCTAATAAAAAATGGAGACCTGCAATGGTGTTTACTTGACTAATGTTTGCTAACTAATGGTTATTAAACTAATGAATAGTTACTCCATGCCTCATCAGCCTATGAGCAGAGAGTTTCCTGTATTCTGTAAAACATATCCTTGTCTATTATATAAAAGCAGAGACTGAATACCTCATCTGCTTCCAATCATGTGTGTACCTCCTCTATTTACTTCTCAGGAATTGCTAATTGAAAAAAAAATTACTTTTGCTACTAGGAAACAAATGACAACACTGCTCTATTATAAAAATGCTGTTGATTTTGTGAGTTTATTGCTTAGCCTGAAACTTTGCTGAAGATATTGACTTAATTGGTAAATTTAAAGATTCCCTGGGAATTTCTAAGTAAACAACCCTGCTATTAGCAAAAACAAGTAAATTTTTCTCCTCTCACCATATTTATGACTATAATGTATTTCTCTTGTCTTATTGCTATTGCTAGCATTCCTAAGATTCTATCAAATAATAATTGGAAGAGAGAGAATCTTCAATTTATTATCCCAACTGTTTAGAAAAATCCTGACATATCTCTATTGCATATGGTTTTAGACAACTATGTTGTATATTATGTTTTAAAAGCTTCTCCTATGCCTCTACTTTGCAATTTTACTTTCTTGTTTATTTGTTTACATAGATGTGTACTATAGCTGACTCTTTTTGCACTTGTTAAGACACTAATATATCAGGATTTTTTCATGTGATTAATTAAGAATATCATTTTGCTAACATTGAGCCATCATTTCTTTGTTGGCTTAAATCCAGGTTGATCCTAAAAAAGGGATCTCTTGGATTAATTGCTTTAGTTTGACAGGATTTTATTTACAACTGTTAAATCAATATTCCTTAATGACACTGATTTATAGTTTTTCTTTTCTTTACCCTCCTTTCCTATAAGAACTATACTTTTATCAGTTTTGAAAACAATTTATAAAAAGTGATGTTTTATATTTAATAGAATCCTTCTGGATATCCATTAGGTGCAAGAGAATTTATTTCACTTTGGTAGTTCATTAGAGTTCATTCAATTTAATTTTCTTAGATTGGAATATAAAAAATCTCTATCTGATCTTGTTATTTTAGATATTTTATTATCATGAATGTATTGCTCAATATCTTCTGTGTTCTCATTTTTAAAACCATGTAATTATAGATACTGTTCTATTACATATTTTTGTTACTTCTGCTTTTATTGTTACTTCACCTCAAGAATTTGCTGTTTTATTGATTTGATTTTCTGCCTTCCTCTTTTTAAGCAGATTAACAAAACATTTTAAAATTTTGTTGTGTTTTCAAAAAAAATGAAATCTTAGTTTTAACATTTCTATAGGGTTTTTTTAGCTTCAAGTTAATCTCTTTCTACTTTAAGTTTCAATAACTCTTCTTTTTTGCTAACTTTGAATTTATTTATTTTTGGTTCTGTAATTTTAATGTATATTCCTTTCACAAATATGATTTTAGGTTTATAATTTTCCATTAGTATCCATGTGGTATGTTTTAACTCAACCCCCAAAACTTTTCACTTGCTATTTCATCATCATAATTTCCTTTTACATAACTATGTATTTATTCTTTGGCTCAATCACTTTTCCTGACTTAATTATTGTCTTCATTTAAGTCTGAATCTTTTGCTTCTACTCCCTGAACATAGTGTTTTTATTGTTACAGCTGAAAAGTATTTCTGATTTCTGCTTTTTTTTAAAGTATGTATTTGAAATAAATATGTTCTAATGCAAGATTATTTTAGTAATACTTCTATGTGGTAGTGAGAAGTGTACATATTCTTTAGCAATCCCATTTACAAAATATCATGAGGATTTAAAAAAAAAGATTGTTTTTCCCAACAATTTGTTCAGTTCCACATTTTACTTTTTGATTATTTTTCTGATGATTATATCATCTAAAACTGTGAGAGGGAATTAAAGGTATTATTGTCTATGTCTTTGTGGAATTAAGTTAATTTTCTTTTATGAATTTGATGCTAAGGTTATTATAGATTTGATATTGATATTGGTTCAAGACTATTCCCTGTCTGTATATTGTACTTTGCTTTTTCTTTATTTATATGGTGATGTTTTTGTCTTTACTGTTCTTAATAGAATGATTGCCCCTTCTATTTAAAGAAAAATCTAGTTGAATAATAAATTTGATCTGTGTTCTTCATTTGTATTCTTTGTGTTTTTGCCTTTTAAGCATATTTGTCAGGATTTGCTTTCTTACTCATTGTGTCACTTTCACTTTTTGGACTGTTTAATACATACACAATTTAAATTATAAATATTAGGTTTATATTTTCCTCCACTTAACTTTAATATTTTTCCAAATTAAAATATTTGAAAATTCTTCTTCTGTAAATGTTGTATGTACTCTGTCTCCAATTATTTTTAATTTTCTTCAAGCTAACTGTATTTCCAAGTTCTCTTCCTCTCACCTTCAAGCTTTCCTCTCCTATAATCATTTATCTCCAATTTTCTAAGTCTATTGTCTTTCATCCTGTTTATACTTATTTGATTATCCTTTTTTTCTCTTCCTTTAGCTCTAGTCTAGAATTTTGTTTTTTTGTTCTTTATTCTGCAAAAAAAAAAAAAAATTCCTTCTCTAGAAGTTTTATGTTCCTCATAGAAATAAAGCTTTAATAGAACAAATTTATTATCTCTCTCCTGGAAAATGTCTATCTTAATGCATTTGGGATCTTGTCCTCTCAATTTTTTTTCTTTTGATCTGCAATGTCTTACTCTTAAAAGTATCATTTCTGAGGAAGGCAATGAGGACAGCAATATTGCCCCAAGGTCAACATTTCATTGTCTTCAAAACATTTGGTCCAATTCTATCCTCTGTTCTTTACAACATCAAATTATTTCAGTGCAAATTTTCTCTAGGTCCATGCCCTTCTATGTTTCTAAATGTTATTACTCAACCACATATCAGATCTCCTTTTTCCTGTAGTGGGATTTTGTGAATGAAAGCATAAAACTCTCTAGAAGGTATTTTTGCCCCTTTTGAAATAAATCCTTGGAAATCATCTTTATTACAAACTTCCCTTTTCCAATTACAGAATATATCTCTTCTCCCTTAGGAATTTTCTTCAATTCTCTCCCACCACTGAGTTATCTCAAGCTTTATTTTCCTATGTTTTAGTCCCTCCTTTTGACATTTCATCCATTTTTTTCAGTCTTTCTTCTTGCTGAGAAATTATAGGAATTAATTTGTTATTCATCATAGATTTGATTAAGGTATGTGACATATTCTTTTTTTTCCTTTTATGTAGCCTGATATTTACCAATTTTGCCATACAATATACATTGATACACTTGTAGAAAGATTTACAGGTTTAGTTGATGATGGTTTCAACTCATTTTTTTTATTTAAATTTTGATTTCAAATTCATTTCCTTTATATTTAGAGGGAAAAAAACTTTATAAAAGTCTCTCTGCTGCTTCTGTTTTTAATCCCTATAAGTATCTTTATTTTCTTTCTGTTTTCCCCCTTTTAATTGCTCTAGTGATTTATTGAGTTATATTAATTGATATTTTTAATTTTTAATTTAAATGCTTATTTTCTTTAATTTTGTATTCCAAATTCTCTCTCTCTCCTTCCAGTTACTATCACACCTATTAACAAAACAAGCAATATAACAATTAAGCATGGAATCTTGCAAAACATTTTTATATTAGCTGTGTCACAAAAAGCAAGAAAAATAAAGGGAAAAAGATTATACTTCACTTTATATTTATCAGAATTTATCAGCTCTTTCTTTCTGGATGTGGATAGAATTTTTTTTATCATAAGTCCTTTGGAATTCTCTTGTACCATTTTATTGATATAGCGAAGTCTTTTACAGTTGATCATTGTTAGAATATTGCTCTTAAGTGTATACAATGTTCCTTTGACTCTACTCACTTCATTCTGCATCATTTCATATAGGTCTTCCCAGTTTTCTCTGAAACCAATCCACTTTTAGTTTCTATTGGCATAGGAGTATTTTGTCATAATTATATATCAAAACAGGTTCACTCAATTCCCAACTGATCAGCATGTCTTCAACTTCCAATTCTTTTAACAACACCAAAAGAGCTGCTATAAATGATTTTGTACATATAGGTTCTCTTGTTTTTCCTTTGATTCCTTTGGAATACAGACATAGTAGTGGTATTGCTAAATTGAAAGATGTGCACGGTTTTATAGACCTTTTGTTCTTCACAATGGTTGGGCTTATTTACAATTCCACCAATCCTGTGACAGTGTTCCTACATCTTTACATTTCCTCCAGCATTTGTCATTTTCCTGTGCTATCATGTCAACTAATTTGATAAATATGAGATATACCTCAACATTGTTTCAATTTGTAATTTTCTAATCAATAATTTTTTTAGAACATTTTTTCATATGACTATAAAATGATACCTTCTTTGAAAACCATCTGTTCATATCCTTTACCACTTATCAACTGGAGAATAGCTCTTATTTTTATAATTTTTGATTCAGTTCTCTATATATTTGAGAAATGAGGCCTTTGAAAATTGAGAAAATTACCATAATTTTTATGTTGCCTCATACTCTATGGTACCATTTCATAGAATGCCTTTTCCCTAATTAATTCTTTTATGCTTTACTTTTGCCTGAGATAATGTTTCCTTGATATTTTAAAGCTGTTTTGTTGAGGGTATTTTAAAAGCAAATACTATATTCAGTCATCATTTGCATTGTAGACACACTTAAAATGTAACTTATTACCTAGTCCTCTATTTTCACTGATTAGGTTTAATTTTGCAAAATATCACATCCTGAGTTACATTTTTAATTCCTTTACCTTCAAGAATATATTATTTCATTTCCTTTCTATTTATTTTTTCTGGCAGGTATAGAATTGTTTATACCTGGGAAGACATAGCCTTGTCCTGAAATCAGGAAGATTCATTTTCCTAAGTTGAAATCTGGCTGTGTAACCCAAGTTACTTAACCCTTTTTGTCTTAGTTCTTTCATCTGTAAAATGAACTGGAGAAGTAAATGCCAGACCACTTTAGCATTTTGCCAAGAAAACCCTAAGTAGGGCCATGGGGAGTTAGACACAACTCAAAAATGACTGAACACCTGATATAGCATCATGTCTTCTTATTCCAATGTTATTTCCTTTATAGTTGAAAGATTTTTTCCTGGTAGGCTGAGTCAGCATCCCCATTTTTTCAAGATTGGGTGAATTTGGGAAATTTCTTCATGCTGAGGTTCATTAATCAGAAAATACCCCCAGATAGTGCATGATCACCCTCCTTTTAACCAAGAGAATTAATTAGAAAATACCTCCAAATAGCATATGATCACCCTCCTTTTATTCAAGAGAATTGGTAACATATTTGGGAGGAGATTGTTTAGACCCATTTCTTAGTCATTAAATGACTTTGTCATTTAAGTGAATGGGAAGAGATAAAATAGGGAGACCAAACTAACAAGCTATTGCATCAGTTCAGTCATCAGATGATGAGAGCCAGCATTACATAGTACCTATGGGAGTAGGAGGAAAGGGGATGTACACTCAAGATATGAAGCTAAATATGAAAATATTGAATATTTGGATGTGCATCCATATAAGGAGTCAAGGATGCCTTTGAGATCATAAGTATGGGTGACTCTAAGAGAATGGTAGTATATTTAACAGCAATAGGAAATTTGGATAGAGGAAAGGGTTTGGGGAGAGGAGAAAAATAAACTGTTTTGTATATTTTCAATTGGATCACTGAACCTTTATAATATAAGAGCATTGTCCCAGGAAACATTAATCCACTCTCTTTGTTACCAATGCTCCAAAGCCATTGTGACTGGTGACTGGAAAAAAATTTCACCTAATCCTGTTCTCAGACACATGGCTGTGCTTTACTTTACACTCCCTATGGATATCCACAGAGACTATCTTGCCATTAGCTGCTGTACACATGCCCTCTCCCCTCTAATACTCTGGCTTCCACCTCTTGCTCTAGGGACAATAATGAAATCAATAATGCTGTTGCTGTTGGAGTTTCAGGTTAACTGTCTGCCTTATTGATCAATAGCAACTCAGATCAGAACATCTTTTCTTGATCACCACTCCTTTTATATACAGTATTTTCCTGTATTGGAATGTAAAGTCTTTGAAGGCAATGGTTAGATAAATTTCTTTTGCATTTATATTCCCAAAACTTTGCTTAAATAATTTCTTTTTTGTTCACAAATTATTTTATTCTCTAAAACTGTGATAGTGATAAAACACTTGAGATGTACCTAAACAAAGAATGACTAAGGAATTGTAAAAATAATATAATGGTATGCTATTCACAATTCTTTTGAAAATTCTATAGACAAAATTATTTGGAACTTAAGTTCCAGCGAACCATAAGAAATGTGACACAAGGGTGTTAAAGGATAACTGTATTCTCATGTTTGAGGCCCTTGTAAATGGAATGACATCATTTGCAAGGGTTGCTTTTCTTTATTGCCTCTGAGTAAATTTGATGGAATCTGCCAGTTTGGAATAAAGCTTTGAAATAACCTTGTTGCTGACAAGTTCAGGTTTTGTTTGGGTTAGGGGAGATTTTTGGTTTGTTTGATCATTTATTTCCCCTGCCTTTATTATTACTATTTTTAATTTTCCTTTTATGATTATATTTATGTCATGATTATATTTACTGAATTTTCATTTTGTTCATTCAAGTTGGAGAACTCATGATCAAAAAAATGTGAAACAATTTGCCCTAGACATGCTAGAGATGACTTCTGTGCGACAATTGGATTTTTTTGTTAATTTGGAAGTGAGCAAAATTGTTTAGGCTTTTTTACCCATTTACTTATGAAGTACTTCCTACATAAATAAGTACTCAATGTAAGTTTTTTTTATCCATTTATTCACAAAGTTAAGTGATTGCTTTGCAAATTCTAAATTGAATAATTGGGGGGCTATCCCCCCATTCCTTTGTACTGTTTTTATGTACTATATAGAATATATTTAATCCCTTTTCCAAATAATATTCATACACATAGTTAGATACAAATATTGTACACATTCTAGGTCTTTTCTTGCCCAGGCTAATTATCATTAGCTTCTTCAAATGTTTCTCAATATAAAATGATTTCCAAAAGACTTGCTTGTATTAACAAGCTCATAGTAAAAATTCAAATTATATAAATGCTTCTGAAAACCTAAAAGAACCATATATGTCATATATAATATGTATATACACACAAACATATATATATATAAACATATATGCATATGCTTTTTTTTCCCTCTTGGCAAAATGGCTAGATCATGACATCTACAAGCTCTTTCCCAAACTACCACCCTCTGAACACCACTAAATGGTTTTGGAATATATGGAAAGGGTAAAGATATGAGACTGAGAGAGCCAGGCAAGAGAAACAAAGAATAAGAATTAAGCACAAGTGAGAGGAAAACATAGAATTACTATATTTAGAGAATATCAGGGTTTCAGAAGAAGCAGGAAGTTTTATCATGCACTTTTTCTGGGTAAGAAACAAATCCTAGGTATGCCCAGTTTGTGCTATGGCATTTTTCCATGCTGTAATACAAAAAACAAAAAACAAACAAAAAAAAAAAACAAGCAAACTAAAACAATTATTACAGAATTGACAAAGGTACCTACTTCTACTTACCATATACTGACACAGCCAATGCAGATCAAAAAATTGTTAAAATTGTTTTTGGTGGCAGTATTTCAACATATTAGTCTTCTATATCCTGTTTAAATTGCCTCCTCTTCTTAATTTTCATAAAATATTATACAGGTAAAGTATTTAATTGCTTTTAGCAAATTTTTAAGTCTTTAGTATACTAGCAAAATTAAGTACTCTTAAAAAAACATTAAGAGAGTTAGAAGGGAGTGGCAAGATACTTGGCAAGGAACACTGGACATTTTTATATCAAACATAGTAAATGAATTTTTAAATTTCCACAACAAACTCAGAAATGATATACAGGAGGTAGTTCTCACATGGTAGCACCACCTGTCCTTTGGATTGAATAGGTATTTTGATAGTACTTATAATATCTGGAATGGAGGTAGAAACATAACAATTTGACAGGCAATTTGCAAGTTAATACTGATTCATCACTAGATGAAAGCAGGGTATCATCTCTAATTAATACTTGTACGATATTCAATGTGTAGATAATTTGTTTTTTTATTCATTCTCATCTATCTTGAACACTTGAATTCTCACAGTTCAGAGCAGAATATAAGTTGATATCTTCTAGATTTGGCAATTTGGACTTTGTCAGTCCATGATGACATAAATTATTCTCTAATAATAGGTTACTAACATTTGAAATTGCTCCCAATGAAATAAAACTATTGACTCTCTCTATATTTTTTCTAGAAAGGGATTCAGGCTCATTTTGTCTATCTATAAAGATCCTTTGTTAAGAAAATGTCACCAAAAATTCACCTGTACAAATAGTTACTTAAAAGATCAATGAGTGGGTACTTATTGAAGATTTATCTCAATTATTTGGGGGAAGGAATTAAAGACAATCATGTTTTGTTTAAGTTAAGTGAATTTTAGAAGATATGAGAGAGGAAAATATGTTAATAAGCTTTTTAAAAGAGTATAATAATAATATTATCTATATGCTTCTTTAAGGTTTTCAAATGCATTTTATATCTATCTCATTTGATCTTCACAACTGCAGTGAAGTAGTTGCTATTATTATCCCCATTTCAAAGATAAGACAACTGAGGGGCAGATAATTAAATGATTTACCTAGAAAAGTAAATCCTGGTTAAGTAAGGTTTTGAACTCAGAGGGACATCAGCTTCTCTGTTTGTTTAATTGATTTCATGATATGAGCTAATAAAAATCGAGGGAAATAACATGGCAAAGGAAAGGGAGAGGTTAGGGACAAATTTGTCAATTTTTTCTCATTTGACCATGGTCCATAGGTTCAAGTGATTTCATTGAACATTCTACATTGGAAATTATAAATTAGTTTGATTCATAAAATATTAAAACCTTTTTTTGTTTTGTTTTGGGGGAAATATTAAAAATTACTACAGGAATATATTTAGATAACTAATAGACCCCTCAACACAACTCACTTAAATTTTGTTAAGGTGTTCTATCATTTATAGAAGCAGGGACCTATTAATGCACCTACCATCAATATTAAAATTATGTTAGTTAACTTACTAACTTGTTCTTCAAGAAATGCATGTCTGGGGAAAAAAAAGCAAGATTGTATCTTGAGAGGCAGTGTGGTATTTTGTCTATGCAGGAAGTCTCAAAAAAAATTAGGGTAAATAGCTAAAAAACTGCACTAAGACTTTTGGATCGCCCCATATTTGCTAAACAAAATGTAGAACAAACAAATTTATTATTTTATAATTATTTTGATAGTTGAAGAAACATATTTGCATAATTTTAGACATTCCTACTTTCTGTAGAACTTTTAAAAATATTATGATGAGCTCTACAAAACATCAATTTCTCATTTTTGAATTCTGTAGTTACATTCTACTTGTTTCTCTGTTGCTTAAGCAGAGAAGCTATTTTCAAGGGGAGAGGGATGGCCTAGTTAATAAATCATCTACCATATCAAAATATCAAAATTCTCTTATTTGTAGCAACACAAAGACTGACGAAGACCTAATCTCCATGGCTATTTGAGCCATATTTTTTCCATATGCTCTCAGTACCAAGCTTGTCCTGAGCCTATCTACTAGGTATTGCTAGTGAACCAGCACAGCAGTGAAACTTGCTATACAAATAATGACAGCCGTACTCTGAACTCTGCTCAAATTGTTCTTAGTCTATGGATTCAGTCAGTGAACTGGAACCATTTGAGAGCTGGAAATCTTGTTTCTGCTGACAAGCTTTTCAGCTTGATGTCCCAGATACACAGTATTTACCAGTTTACCATTTTATAGATGACTGCCCTAAAGGGGGAAGGATCATTCAACTATTCAGATATAAATTTAAAAGCCTCTTTAAAAAATAAATTGCACATCTGTTAGTGAGATATGCAGTATGGAATAAATTGTTTTAGTCCTCACAATTTTGTCATAAAAGATGTTTCCTATACAAAAATAATTAACCTATTTTAAAAATTATGTTCCATGGCAAATTTAAAACATCCAAGATAGAGTGTTTCCAAATTTCTGAGTGAACGTAATCTGACCTACAGATTCTATCAGTGAAAAATATATGTAGACTATTATTTTTTTAACATGATTCTTCTAGGTACAGGTTATTTTCTTGATAATTTTTGAAATAATTGAAATAGAGTAGTATAGTGCTAGATGCACTGGATCTGCTTATTTAATATTTCCTCTTTACAGTTAACAAACTTATGTGGAGATATTCCATTGGTTTTGAAATAGAGCTTAAACCCATTATGAATTCTTTCATTTAAACTTAGGCTGACATCAATTAAATCTTCATTTTACAGAAAAAAGAAACTGATACCAAGAGAAACGATTTGGCCAAGATCAAATAACAAATTAGTGACAAAAATGGGACAGAAAAAGGGTATTTCTGTGTGTTTTTTTGGGGGGGTCTTGAAGAGTCAAGAAAGATATGTGCAAGTGGGAAGCGAAAGAATGTTTGCTATGTATCAGGAATAGTGTTTAAAACTTAAATAGATTATCTTATTTTAAAAATACAAGGAATAATAGGAGAGTGTGTGGTATTTACCCCAGTGAATTTGGCTCATGTTCTAAATGATGAGAGAAATAGGAGGCAACAGGAGAACTGTCCAAAAACAATGGAACCATTGGGTGATGTTCTATGTGGTTCTATCAACAAAACGGCAGCCCAAGACCCCAAGGGAAAGCATAGAGATAGCTGAAATGAATAGGAATAAATTCTAGTTGATGTGAAAAACCATAGTGTCCTCCTGCTTTGTGCATGATCAAATAGGTTTAAGAACATCCACTCTGGCTTAGAATTGCAGAGGATTGTTTAAGATTGGACAACAAAGCAAATAATTCAATAATGCATAGAAAGTCTGAAAGGTCAGATAAGGTGTCTTTGAACCATTTTAATTATAATAATGCAAGTAATCGAACTAGTTACTATATATTTTTCATATCATACAATCTTTTTGTTGAGCTAAATAAAATTTAGATAATATATGACATAGATTTCTTATATAACAATGAAAGAAGCAAAGATGGATTAAATATGACAAGGGTTGCACAGCTAACTTTTGAAAATGACAGGACTAGAACTCGGATCTTATTCTGTTTAATGCTCTTTGAACTGTTATACCATTTTTACCTTATAAATTTGATTAAACAAAATATTAAGCTCAAATGTTATGGCAGGACATAACATATCTGTAGAAGTGGCGTGTCAGAATTTTTTTATTATAGTCATCATGTTAGAGGGCAATTAGGTAACACAGTGAATACAAAGTTGGCACTGGTGTTAGAAAGCCTACATTCAAATCTGGCTTTAGACACTTACAAGTCACATAACTAGAAAGTCATTTAACCCTGTTGTGCCTCATTTTCCTCATCTGTAAAGTGAGTTGGAGGAGGATATGGCAAACTACTCTAGTATCTTTGTCAAGAAAACCCCAAATGAGATGATGAAGAGCTAGACATGACTAAAATACAATAAACACCTTAATATTTGCAGGCTGTGATCCAAAATCTTTCAGAATATATTCTCTCATAGGAGGAAAATTATGATAAAATAATTATAATTAGGCTTATTGATCAGTAAAGGTAAAAAATATAACCCACACTTCTGAAACACAAGTAATATTTATTTTAAACTTTACTTGGTTTCCATATGAAATGACAGTCTCAGACATAGATGGAACAACTGAGATATCACTCCATTGGGAAAATCTAGGAAGTCTGCATTGGGGAGCATGTGATAACATGAAAGGAAAGCACCTTGAGCAAAAGTACCAGAACAAATTGATTCTGGTCAGCTAACCACATTTTGAAGAGGATATAGGATAATTGATTAACTATAGAGGTATTCAAAAAGTCCTGTCAGTTTGAGCCACTTCCATTCTTACCTCATTCTCTTTTGGCTTCATTTAGTGACTCCTGTGTATATAGTGTCTGCTAATAGAGTACACAGACCTTGGTAATTTTAAAGGTTAGATTGCAAACTTCAGGAATCCAGTAGTCAGAATCCAGGCTGAATTTTGCAACCAGTAAAAAATCAATGGACAAAAATCAAAGAGTAAACTTTG
Organism: Sarcophilus harrisii; assembly: GCF_902635505.1. Classification (NCBI taxonomy): domain Eukaryota; kingdom Metazoa; phylum Chordata; class Mammalia; order Dasyuromorphia; family Dasyuridae; genus Sarcophilus; species Sarcophilus harrisii. Next base: position 81,624,782 of record NC_045429.1, on the reverse strand, counting down.
AGAATGACCTTTAGGACTCTATCCCCGTGATAGTTGAGCTGTGGGCAGACTCATACAGCAGTTAAGCTGAATCTGGACAGAAATTTGGTATCAATAATGTTTTGTAGGAACTGAACTTAATGTCAAAGTGACTCTACCAAAGGCCCAGGTGATATAGGAAAGATAATTCCCCTGAGATGCTGAAGGAGAGGTGTTTACATATTTCATCAAGCTCTATCTTTGAAATAAAAACTTTTTTTTTTTGAAATCTAAGTGGTTAATTGAATTTGGGACATTATTCATATGCTCCTAAATGAGGCAGATAGTTTCAGTAGGAATGTGAGCCAATTTCAATATGGAAGATTGTACTCCAAAGCCTGGAGGTATTCTAAATCCTTTTAGGGTTAATCTGCTTCTGGAAGAGATATCCGGAGAGATAGATAGATAGATGAAAAGATAGATATTTATACATACATGTACATGCCCATGTATATATGTGTGTATGTACACATATGCACACACATGGATATACCTGCATGCAGTTGTGTAGTTGAATGTGTATATATACACATATATGTTTATATTATGTTTAAATATATAATGTATAAATTTTTATGTAACATTTTTATCAGAAGGTGTATTCTTATTCCAGCTATTGATGCTAAGAATATACTTACAATTTGTATAACATTTTGGAGCAGGTATTTTAGTTTGGGAGCAATATGTAATATAGTTGATTCCCAGGAGAATAAATGCAGATGCTAACTCTCTAATATCTGCTTTTATGACTACTATCCCACCCCCACTTTTATGAATTGGAGAACTAAGGACAAAAGTTGTGTTCAGTCAGAACACACTCTGGCCCATGCCTATTCATCCTTCCATTAAATATTCATACGTCAAGGACATCCTGTAGTGTGCTTACCCAAGAAAATTGTAAATAAATATAGCATTGTTGTTATTTGTTTCCCATAGACAGCTTAAAATTATTGTTTCCCAGTCTGTATGAGGATTTAAGAAGATTTCTCTACTAGCTATAATGAACACCACTGGGGGAAAGAGATTGGTTTCGTTGTAATTCCACTTTTGAGCCAATAACAATTGAAAGAGTTTGTTTTGGGGCAGTGGAGCATTGCAATGAACTGAATCTCAATTAAGTATATTTATATATACATATAAGACACAATATGGTATAAACTCAGGAAAATGTAGGATCAAGTCAACAGTTATATGACCAGATAGAAACCATTATTTGTAAGTTTTCCAGCTAATCCTCTAAGACAATAAGTTAGAAACAATCTGATAATTTGCTTAAGTGAAAGTAGCTTCTAGTCAGGGCATGCTACTCTAATATTTACAGAGGAATTTCATCTTTGCACAAAGATGGGATAAAAAGAATAATGATATAAGAATAATAAAGAATAATAAGCTATGTACTTTTGTCACCTGAATTAAAATAAGAAAAAGGATGATTTGTTTGTGTGTTTCCTAACATTCTTCCCCAGACTTAAAAAAGTAGACAAAATTGCAGAAGTTGTCAGCTTCCCCCTCTTTATATCACAAAAAAGTACTAGGTTTACACGTTGGAAAGCTAGATTTTAATTACAGTTCTAGGGCCTGCTATCTGGGCCATTAAATGGGCAAATCTACTTAAGTCCCTTGCATTTCAGTTTTCATACTTTAAATTGGGAATGATGATGCTTACAGTACCTCCTTCACAAAGATGTAGTAAAAATGCTATGTGCAATGATGTGCTTTTCAAGTCTTCTTCTAGGATCTAGAAATGAAAAAATATAGTTAACAACAAACATAGTGAGATAAACCTATTTATTGTGTTTTCATTCTGCTAAAGTTTTGTCTTACTAATTCACATCACAAACTCTTCGGGGGAAATATAAAAACTATAACTGCTGTGTAAATTACAAGTATTGTACCTTATATTATCAAATTTTTTTTTGCATTACAAGTTCTACATCACATGTTTATAAACTTCATTTGTAGGGACATCAACCTTTTTTTATAAAGAACAAGTCAATGTTGAGATAGGGAGTTTCATCTTGTAAGAAACTGACAATTACATGAACCTACTGCTTCCCTTTCTAAAATTTAGTAATCTAACAGTATAGAGTGGATTGGGAGGAATAAAAGGAATGTTTTTGCTGGTATTAGAAAAATCTGAGAGATAAAATGAACTATAACATAATTAGTCACAAAGTGATTAATATCAGGATAGAGAAAGTAGGTACCCGACATACCTGAGTCCTACAATAAAGATTTTTCTAAAGTACTGATTATATTGCACTAAAAAATTGCATTTTGAATTATAGTATCATTATATATCGTATAACACATATGTGACCGTGACTTCCCTCGTTCCAACTACCCAAAGGATAGGAAATTTTTACTTTCTGACCAAATTTCTTCAATGACATTAAAAGATATCTATTATTTTCAGTTGTCTCAAATGCTAACAATCTGTATTATCCCAATTTTAAGATATTTTTAGTATCTCAGCCATATGTTTTTTTTTTCCTTCAGATGATCTTTTTCTATTTGTTAATTAATTTTATTTTCCCCAGTAACATGTAAAAATATATATATTTTTAACAGATACATTCATTTTTATATTCAGTCTCCATAATTCTCTCTCTGAACACAGATGGCTCTTTCCATCAAAAGTCTTGGACATTCCTTGAATCACCTCATTGGAGAAAAGAGTCAAATTCATCACAGTTGATCATCCCATAATCATGTTGTTAGTATATACAATGTTTTCTTGGATTTGTTTACTTCACTCAGCATCAGTTCATGTGAGACTTTCCAGGACTTTCTGAAATCAGCCTGTTCATCATTTCTTATAAAACAACAATATTCCATTACCTTCATATACCATAACTTATTTAGCCATCCCCCAATTAACAGGCATCTACTCATTTTTCAATTCTTCTATATTTTCCAGTTCACTACACAGAAAGCTATTGCATTTTTGCACAGATTTTCCCTCCTTTATGATTTCCTTGGGATATAGACGCTGAACTCGCACTGCTGGATCAAAGGGTCTGCAGTTTGATAACTTTTTGAGCATAGTTCCAAATTGTTCTCCAAAATGGTTGGATCACAACTGCACCAACAATGCATAAGTGTCCTTGTTTTCCCACATTTATCTCCTCCAACATTTATCATTATCTTTTCCTTGAATCTCAGCCAAGCTGAAATGTGTGAGGTGGGACTTCAAAGTTGTTTTAATTCAAATTTCTCTAATCAATAGTGATTTAGAGCATTCTTTCATATGACTACAGATGATTTTAGTTCATCTGAAAACTGTTCATATCCTTTGACCATTTATCATTTGGGGAATCAGATTAACTTTTAATATTTATTTCTTGGTACAGCAATAATAAATATCCAAATATTCCTCTAACCTAATACCTGGGGGGAAAGGAAAGGGAGAAAAAATAATATATTTTCCATACTGCCCCTAACTCTGGGAGAGATGGGGAATTAGGTTCACCACTTAACTTAGTTTCTATATTGAATAGTTTCACTAAATAACAAGTCCACCACCAGCATCCCAACAAGCTCACATGACAAAATCCTGGCTCTTTTGCTTTCTTTCCTAAACTGTAAGCAATTAATAGCTTGGAATTTTAGGCTCCAAAGCTTCCTTAATTTGGACTTATTGTTCTGAGGAGTTCAACATATAGGTCTAGATCTCAACAGGACAAAGAAAACAGAGCAGAACTTCAATTCTGTTTTGAGGACTAAAGGGTTAGTGACTTGGGTGCTGAGAAACCGAGAGAGAAGAAAGAGGAAGGGAAGAAGAAAAGAAAGAAAGAAGAGGCAGGGAGAGAGAGAGGGAGAGAAACAGAAACACAGAGAGATGGAGAGCAGAGCCAGAGCAAGAGCTAGAGACATAGAAACACAGAGACAGAGAGACAGAGAGACAGAGCAAGAGTCCCAATTTGGTTGTTTTAAAAGTTGCAGTTTAGAAAATAAATTGTTCTTGTCCATATGGTAGGGATAAGAGAATGGGTTTTCCTAAAGCAGATTTCTGCTATTTCTCACATGGATGTCTTCATCTAAGGTGATACTTAATTTCACATCAGTAAATACTTAAATTCACATAAACATAATGAATGCATATATGCATATTTTTCTTGTGTATAAGGCATGTAGATGTCAATGGTATATATTATGTGCATATGTATAGTATGATGTTCACATACAAATGTTCATATATACATAGATATAAGGTAACATGACTCAGAGAATGTATTACAAAGAGGAACCATAGGTTTAATTAATAGAATTTCACATTCTGGTGATCATTAGTAAGGCACTTAACCTATCAATGTAGAACGTGTATCAATTTTTTTTCATAGTGGAAGTTTTTACTACCAAGAATTCTTTATACCAATGAAATCTAAGTCTGTTATCAATTTATCCACTCATCAATCTATTATCCATCTTTATAATATACATAACATGTTTATATACATATACCTACCCCTAGAAAATATTTTAAAGTTACTAAATATATTAAAGTTTCAATTTGTTCATTATCCCATACAATCATTAAATAATTTCTATTTTTGTATTACTTTTATCAAAAAGCAACAAATATAAATAATAAAATTTATAATCTTTCAAGTTTTTATTCAATAGACAATATATAATAATAATGATGCCCTGGTATTAGAAGTTCAGATCAGTTTTTTATACCTTCTATATCATAAGCTATAGAAATATATAATTAAAATTGATGGTCCAAAATGTACATAAATTCCTCAATCACCATTAGGGACTTCATTGTACTCAGGTGGCTAATTTTATTGTCAGGAAAGTGAAAAATTCATTTAATAATGATATATAGTAATACAGTGGATAGTGACAAGGAAGAGCTCATCTGTGTGACTGTGGCTAAGTAACTTAACTTCTATGGCCACAGGTTTAAAACAAGATTAGTATGATGATCTAATAAGACAATATTTGTAAAGCACTTTGCTTTACAAACTGAATGAGTTATATAAATTCCAATTATTTTTATTAAAGTTTCTAAAAAGTGATTTCTGGTTTCTTCTATTAAGCAAAAGATGCAATTAAGGAGTTTGTTAAGTATCTGCAATAGAAAGACATCAATCTAACATTAGGGATACAAAAGTAAACTAAATAGGAATAGAGAAGGATCTGATAGGTGCAAAAATAGGTATGATAAAGTGAACGAGGTGAGGTGAAATCTTTCAAGACAGTTGTGAAAGTCGAGTAAGGCTTCATCTACTTCAGAGTTTGAGTAGGTCTGAAGGACTTTAAGCATTGAGGCAAGGACATACTTAAGTCCCCTTCCTGCTATACTCCTATGACATCAGTGTCTCCCTATTTCAGTCAAATATGGACAACTATATACTTATTGGTCAAATTCAATTTCTTGGGTAGTTCCCGCATTTAAAATGTAAGATCCTCAGCCAATAAGGATGAGGATCAGTGGTGAGAGGGGGTATTTGTGTTAGGTATTAAAAGTGTTGATCCTGAGCCGGAAGGTGCTTCCTCCCTTCCGTTGTCTGCTGGAGGGGTGGGACACCCTTCTCTTGGGAACGTATAATAAACTTTGCTTTGCTTCTAGAGATCTCTCCAGCTTTTTTTTTTTTTTTAAATGGTGACCCCTCACCATTTCTGAACCACACATAAAGGATCATGGGATCATGGATTAAAAGTAGGAAGAGATATTTGAAAGCAACTCATCCCCTCATTTCACATATGAGGTAACTGGATCACAAAGTGTTTGCATCACTGGTCCAGAGTCCCAAGGTTAGTAAGTTTCTGAATTGTGATTTAGATTCTGGTCTTTTGACTGATAAGGCCATTGTAAGAATTTAAACAATACCCTGAGAAAATGAGTGGGATGAGATTTCTATATGAAGGAACTAGGGAAAACATAATAGAAAGATGTTATTGTATCTGGATCTTTAAATAAAAGAATAATAATAAAACCCAGAAATTTTCAATTAAATATTCAATTGTGCTTTAGTTGTTCACAGGATTTTAGTGATGAAATATTTACTGTCAACCCACATTCTGATTTTCTGACTCTTTACCTTTACACATACAGATTTCCCTTGTTTTCTAGGAATATGATTATTTTTTTTTTAATTTATTTTTTTATTTTTATTTAATAGCCTTTTATTTACAGGATATATACATGGGTAACTTTACAGCATTAACAATTGCCAAACCTCTTGTTCCAATTTTTCACCACTTACCCCCCCCCTCCCCTAGATGGCAGGATGACCAGTAGATGTTAAATATATTAAAATATAAATTAGATACACAATAAGTATACCCGACCAAAGCGTTATTTTGCTGTAGAAAAAGAATCAGACTCTGAAATATTGTACAATTAGCTTGTGAAGGAAATCAAAAATGCAGGTGTGCATAAATATAGGGATTGGGAATTCAATGTAATGGTTTTAGTCATCTCCCAGAGTTCTTTTCTGGGCATAGCTAGTTCAGTTCATTACTGCTCCATTAGAAATGATTTGGTAGATCTCGTTGCTGAGGATGGCCTGATCCATCAGAACTGGTCATCATATAGTATTGTTGTTGAAGTATATAATGATCTCCTGGTCCTGCTCATTTCACTCAGCATCAGTTCATGTAAGTCTCTCAGGCCTTTCTGAAATTATCCTGTTGGTCATTTCTTACAGAACAGTAATATTCCATAATTTTCATATACCACAATTTATTCAACCATTCTCCAACTGATGGACATCCATTCAGTTTCCAGTTTTTAGCCACTACAAAAGGGCTGCCACAAACATTCGTGCACATACAGGTCCCTTTCCCTTCTTTATAATCTCTTTGGGATATAATCCCAGTAGTAACACTCCTGGATCAAAGGGTATGCACAGTTTGATAACTTTTGAGCATAGTTCCAAACTACTCTCCAAAATGGTTGGATTCGTTCACAACTCCACCAACAATGCATCAATGTCCCAGTTTTCCCGCATCCCCTCCAACAATCATCATTATTTTTTCCTGTCATCTTAGCCAATCTGACAGGTGTGTAGTGGTATCTTAGAGTTATCTTAATTTGCATTTCTCTGATTAATAATGACTTGGAGCATCTTTTCATATGACTAGAAATTGTTTCAATTTCTTCATCTGAGAATTGTCTGTTCATATCCTTTGACCATTTTTCAATTGGAGAATGGTTTGATTTTTTATAAATTAGAGTTAATTCTCTATATATTTTGGAAATGAGGCCTTTATCAGAACCTTTGACTGTAAAAATATTTTCCCAGTTTATTGCTTCCTTCTAATCTTGTCTGCATTAGTTTTGTTTGTACAAAACTTTTCAGTTTGGTATAATCGAAATTTTCTATTTTGTGATCAGTAATGATCTCTAGTTCTGCTTTGGTCATAAAGACCTTCCCCTTCCACAGGTCTGAGAGGTAAACTATCCTGTGTTCCTCTAATTTATTAATAATTTCATTCTTTATGCCTAGGTCATGAACCCATTTTGACCTTATCTTGGTGTACGGTGTTAAGTATGGATCAATGCCTAGTTTCTGCCATATTAGTTTCCAATTTTCCCAGCAATTTTTATCAAACAGTAAGTTCTTATCCCAAAAGCTGGGATCTTTGGGTTTGTCAAAGACTAGGTTGCTATATTTGTTGACTGTTTTATCCCTTGAACCTAATCTATTCCACTGATCAACTAATCCATTCCTTAGCCAATACCAAATAGTTTTGGTAACTGCTGCTCTATATAATATAATTTTAGATCTGGTATAGCTAAGCCACCATCATTTGATTTTTTTTTTCATTAATTCCCTTGAAGTTCTTGACCTTTTGTTTTTCCATATGAACTTTGTTGTTATTTTTTCTAGGTCATTAAAATAGTTTTTTGGGAGTCTGATTGGTATAGCGCTAAATAAATAGATTAGTTTAGGTAATATTGTCATCTTTATTATATTTGCTCGCCCTATCCAAGAGCATTTAATATTTTTCCAATTGGTTAGATCAGACTTAATTTGTGTGAAAAGTGGTCTGTAATTTTGCTCATAAAGTTTCTGATTTTCCCTTGGCAGATAGATTCCTAAATATTTTGAATATGCTTATTTTTTAATCTCCATTTGTAAGAATACTTATCTTCCTTTAAATCTAATTAAAACTTCCACCCCTTCTTTTATCATTCTGTCATTCAGTGGATCAATGAACTATTAAGCAATTATTATGTCCTAGGAATTGTGCTAAATTCTGGGCCTACAAAGAAAGATAAAGCACTGTTGATGTTCTTGATGAACTCATAGTCTAATACAGACTATGATCTCTCTTAATCCAATACTTACAAATAACATCAATTTTCCCTTCACAGTAGGTAGGTATTCTTTTTCTTTTACCATTCTCTATCCGTACCTAGCTTAGTGCTTTGCATATTGTAGGTGCTCAATAAATGCTTTTAAATTTAACTAATTACAATGCAGAAATATAGTTGTAGCTCAAAGCAGATAACAACCAACAGTGAAAAGCAGCTAAAGTATAATAGGTATGAAGTAGAGTAAAGTAGCTAAGAATAAACTAAAGCCAGAAGGGTAAATTTGGATTTTATGAAGAATCTTAAATCCCAGGCTAAAAATCTCAAATTTTATACCAATGTCAGTGAAGGCATTTGAATAAGGAAGTGGAACATTCAGAAATCTGCTTTAGGAAAATTATGTTTGACAATCATGTGGATAATGAATTGGAAAATGGTGAGATAGCATGGATATTTGTAAAATGTTCCACTTATTAGCAAAAATTATAGGTAAATCTAAATCAATATATTTATTTGTGTGCATATATATAGACCCCTATGATCCAAATATAGAAACACACATGTATATACGGAGAAAGAAAAAGAGAAAGAGAGAGAGAGAGAGAGAGAGAGAATGATCAAGGAAAGGAGGAAATATAAATTGTAAACTTAAGGGTTAGCAGGAAAAATACTTTGAGAGCAGTAGGAAAGAAATGATTCAAGAAAGAGGAATGAATGAAAAGGAGCTATCAGAAACATAGGAAGAAAACCAAAAGAGATTAGTCTTTTTGAAACTGAGAGAATCAAAGAAAAGATGTGCAATAATTTCAAATGCTAAGAGAAAAAAATAAAGGAGAATATGAACTTTTTAAACCTTTGAATTTAACAGTTAAGATCTAGACATTTTCCAGAGAACAATTTCAATTTTTTTGGGGGGGTGGGGTGGGGGTGGGTGAAAGCCAAACTGTAGAGGCTGAGTGAGCCTGTGATGAGGAAATTGAAATAATGGATATCAACCAAGATTATCCCATTTGTGGAGTTTATAATTTATCATATTTCTATTATACAACTTTATTTCAAGATATAAAGACATTGATACATCTTTATTCAAGTAACATCTCAAGTTAGTTGTCCATTTTGCCTAGAAGTAGATAGCTTCTTTTAGATTATTGCTTTAAATTATTTTTGAGTGATGGGATTTTATAAATAACCCTTGGATACTAGAGTCATAGAAATGCGAAGTCTGACCATTTTCTGTTTTCTTGGCATTGAATCATTAGATAATAGTTTATGAAATAAAATTCCACAATATACATGAAAGTCTTCTATGGCAATTTTGAACTCTATATCCATTCTTTTGTAGCTCATTTCAGTAAAAATGCTCTTACCAATTGAATTTTGGATGACATGGACCATGAAGAGCACCTTGCTCTGATAACATACTGTCATGTAATAATCACACACCAAATAAAGGCCTGAGAGCTGTGGGCAAAAGTCAGAAATTTAATTTCCCAAAATGCACTCACCATACTGTGATTTCCCTCCTTGTTATTGCTATCATTTACAATCTGAATGAAATAACCTTTCTGACATAAAGCATTAATGTGAGATGCAACAGGGCATAAACATAGCTGTTATTGAATTGTCCTAACAAGGTATTTATTATATTAAATTTGTTAAATATATGGGAAATTCGAGAGAGAAAGACAAAAGATCATAGAGATCTTTCTTCTCACAAGCCCAGTGGGACATAGGGGAATTAGTGTTAAAATGTAAAATGGCAGAAGTTTATGTGATAGAAGAAAATAAACACTCCATAAAGTACAAAGAGATTTTCTATTTCTTTTTAATCTCTCTTTTTTTTCCTTCCTCCCTTCCTGCTTTCCTTCCTTGTTTGAGAAACACATCCACATTTTTTGCATAGATATTCTGGAAAGATTCAAACTTTAATTTGAATAAACTTGTTTTAGTCACAGACATCTTGACTCAATCAAGCTTTAGGACTATTTTAATGCCGTATAATATCAGTCATTTAAGAGAAGTAAAAATGAATATTTTACCTGGGCAAAAATAGTTCTCTAATATTCCATAATAGATTAGTCGTTATTTCTAATAATGGATATTTGTCATAAGATTCTAGGAAGATAAAGACAAAATATTGCCTCAGGGCAAATAGAGAGCTCTAAAGACAGAAAAAAGTTAGGGGACAGTGGTCTCTGACAGTTGTCCTGAGACAACCAGAGAAGATCTGAAGAAAAATGCTGGCACTTTGGCTGGTGAGGAGGGTAACCCAGTTTTGGGCTAGCTTTGCTGAAACAGCAATAAGCTAGACTAGTTGAAAGGCAGCCTTGGCCCTAGTCACCCGCATTTTCACCTTCCAGACACTGTGGGGAGCTGGGGTCTGAGCTGGATAGATTGAGGGAACTTCTGATGACAAGGGCAACCAGGCCCAGCTGTACTGCCAAGATGGGGATCTTGGGTGACTGCAGAAATCCCCTTGGATTCTGGAAAGATGGCAGAGTAGATCAGTCAATTTCAGTCTCTCCTGATTTCCTCTACAAACAGAAGAAATTTGTGCCTCAGTCTGGTGAAAAAAAATTACACTTGGAGCAGAAAAGAAGTCCTCCTGGGACTACTGGAAAAGACCCAAAGAAAGACCCCAGAACAGGGTTTAACTAGGATGAAGTGTCAATATCTCCAGCTTAGCTGCACAGAAATAGCTGGGGTGAGACAGCTTTGGCTGGAGACTTGGCTGAAAATCACAGGAAGTGTCACCTCCCAGACACCATGGTGAATGGTGGGATCTGAGTCAGGGAAGACTGAGGCACCTGCTGCTGACTAGGAACTGCAGCCCCAGCTGTGCTTAAATAGGCCTGGGTAAGAAGGGACTAGCACACTCAGGGAGTGTGGAAGCAGTGCCCTGGGCTGCCTTTGTGCAGGATTGCAGCTCCCAGCTTGTGCCCACCTGCTGTATTATCCCTTGCCTATCATCTATGGCTTTGAAGATTGATAGAAATAAGTTTTGGACAATGGCAAGGCTCTTGAGCTTTCCCCAGTTACCATGCCCTGAAACAAGGGTATGTGCTTGCTCTCATGCTTTTTTAAAATTTCATTCGTTCATTCATTCATTCATTTACTTATTCATTCACTCATTCATTCATTCATTTACTCATTCATTCATTCATTTATTTTTGCTGAGGCAATTGTGGTTAAGTGACTTGCCCAGGGTCACACAGCCAAGAAGTGTTAAGTGTCTGAGGGCAGATTTGAACTCAGGTCCTCTTGACTTCAGGGCTGGTGCTCTATTCACTTTTCCACCTAGCTGCTCTTTTATTTTATTTTTTAATTAGTAGCTTTTTATTTTCAAAAATATGTAAAGATAATTTTCAACAATCACCCTGGCAAAATCTTGTTTTTCAAATTTTTCTCCCTCCCTTCCTCTCACTCTCCTAGACAGCAAATAATCAAATATAAATTAAGCATATGCAATTCTTCTATGCACAGTTACACAAATATCATGCTGCACAAGAAAAATCAGTTCAAAAAGGAAAAGAAATGAGAAAGAAAAAAAAAAGCAAGTAAAATACAACTGAAAAGCTAAAAATATGTTATGATATAGTGTTTTTTGTTAGCTTTCTGGAGGACTTGGAACAGCCATCTTTTCAGTTGAGTAATCACCACAGGAATAGCCAGGTGTTAAAGTCCAAATTCTTTATTGTCTCCTTCAATATCTAGTTTCCTTGCCTGGTGTCCCAGGCTAGTTTTCTTGAGGCCTTTCAGACCGACCTTAGTCTCAGTGGAGAAATGCAGGACCATAGGCCAGCCACTACGGTGGTGTGAGATGAAGTGAATGAATCTGGCTCTCCTTGGCTCAGAGAGCTTGAGCTCCTGCCTGCAATCCTCTTGTCTTCTCTGGTTCTGAGTCCCAGTTTATATGCTCTACACTGAGTATGAACCAATCATTATATCACTAGGAAACCATTATTTGTTGTAAGAGTAAATCAATCATACTGAATTTACAGAACTATTAATCACCATGCTAAACTAGATAACCATTGTCTCATCACTTACACTGAATTAACACCTTGTAAGAATCCTCGTTTTAAGTACAGAGTTCTGGCCCATCACATTGTGATCCACACTCAGGCCCCCATAATCCTCTCTCTGGACGCAGATGGCTCTCTCCATCACAATGTCTCTAAAAACAAAACAAAACAAATTCTTCATTTATGCTTTCAATCCCTCTGTTTTATTATGGTCCAACAGCCACTGCCAGTGCTGTTCACCATGCCCCTCATGATGCTGTCACTCCCTGCTTGGGAGCTGTCAGGTTAGGGGATGTTCCTCTCCAAGCTTACCTTCTTCCTGATGACTTCATTATTGGTTCTAAGAGAGATGTAAAGTCTGAAAGCAGCCTGGCGAAGTTCACAAACATGCTTTAAATCATGGTCAACAACCAAGTTGAAGGTCTACAGAGCTATCTGCAGACCTCATTGTTGTATGTCTGAAAAACCCGGACAAGGTACCAGCACCAAGCCAGGAAATGTCATCATCTTAGGTTTTCTGAAGATACCCTGACAGGATGAGACACCGGACACTGATGTCCATTCTCTAACTAAGCTACCCAGCATTCCAACTATCCTGCAGAGAGCACGACTCTGTTGGACTGACCACATTGTTCAAATGCCAAATGTTCCCTTGCACAAAAAATTATTTTTTGGAGCTCTCACAGAGCAAGCACTCACAAGGTGGTCAGGAAATGTGATACAAGGATGCTTTCAAGGTCCCTCTTAAGGACTTTAGAATCGATTGTATGACATGGGAGACACTACCCCATATGGCTTGCCCTCATCAAAGAAGGTGCTGTAGTCCATGAGCAAAATAGGATTGAATTAGCCCAGAATAAAGGAGAAATGTACAAAATTAGAGAATGCCCACAAAATGTTCACAGAGACTCTTTGTGTCTGACCTGCAGCTGAGCATTCTTGACTCCTATTGTGTCACAGTCAGAAGCACTGCAACTCAACTAACATAGTGATGTTATCTTGGTCCTTTTTAAGAAAAAGCAATAATGAGGCAGCCTGGTAGCGCAGTGGATAGAGCACCAGCTCTGAACTCGGGGGACCTGAGTTCAAATCTGACCTCAGATATTTAACACTTCCTGTCTGTGTGAGCAAGTCACTTAACCCCAGTTGCCTCAGGGGGAAAAAAAGGCTAATCACAATGGATTCAATAAGAACAGATGGTTTACTTTTTATATGTGGAAATGTAAACTGTGTAAGATTGACATTGATAATTGGGGAGTTCAAAAGGTAGAGCTTAATATGATGTAAGTCTAAAAAGAAATACTGGATAGGAAAAGGTAAAAAGAGTAATTAATTCATACAAGAGTATAAAAAGAGTAAATATTTTATACAAATGAGAGGCTAGAAGAGGAACTGACAGAGGAATTAGGACTTGTTTTGGAACCTTTCTCTCTTTGGGAATGGGTAAAGAGGGAACATGCATAAATATCTAGAAAGGTATCAAAGTCTTCTAAATTGAGAAAGAAATAAAAGACTGATGTGATAGAGACAGAGGAAATATTGGAATATGGAGGGAACATGTTTGATCTTAGTTATAGAGAGAGCAGCATATATATGTAGAAGGGAATAAAAGTTTTCTAAATTTATAAATAAAAGGATAAGAAAATAAGAATAGAGTATAAGTCAGTTTGTAGTTTAATAGAAATGGGATAAAGATGGAGTAACAAATTTGGAAGGCTATACAAGTCTGCTAAATTAAAACAGAAACAAAATGTCAAGAGGAAAGATCAGGGAAGAGAATAAGGGAGGGATCCTTGGAGAGAGGGTAGGTTATAGACCAGAAGGACAAGTCAGCAGGTAGAAATAAAGCAGAGGATTTAGGAGGGCTAGAAAATAAAAGATATCCATAAAAATAAAATGAAGATCAGGAGTGGAATTTATAAAATAAAAAACAAAAAACAAAAAACAAAAAAAAACAAGGATAGTAATCATGATCTCAGACAAAGCACACTAACAAGCAACATGCAGTTTTCCAATAGTGCCCAAACAGGTATTTGATTTATAGTTTCTCTTCTGTACCTTTCAAAAACCTGAAAATGGTTAAAGGTAAAATAGATTTAATCAAAGAGAAAAATAGGAAAACTATACTATCTGTCAGCCATATTAATCAATATCATTTTAGACTATTTAAAATAACTAGATAGTATAAGGTTGGAATATTTCTATGGTTTGAGAAATGGTGAGTTGGAGGACTTAGAAAAAATATGTAAACACTTGACTTATGAAAGGAGATGTGATCTACCTTCAGGGAAACAGAGGATAAGCATTCATAGTACAGTTTTATACAGAGGCATATGAATGTATATGTATATATGTGCATGTGCATATTTATAGATATCTATGTAGATGTAGATGTGTATGTAGATGTATATGAGTATATATATATATATATATAAAATATATATATATATATATATATTTATTTATATTTGCACTTAATTGTATCCTTCTTGTGAGGGAGAAGGGGAAAGGGGGAAAAATACAATAAAAAGCTCACAGCAGAAAACAAAATATAATCTATAAAGAAGCAAAGAAAATATGGGCTGCTCTGAATCACCATGCATAGTATTTATTATATAGAGTTTCTTGAAATTTATTGTTTTATATTTTGAATTCTCTTCTATGCTGTTGAGTACATGACAATTTTCTATTCCTATTTTGTATTTTTCACAAATGCATAAAATTTAATAATGAATAGTCCTTATATCTGAAGTTATATTCTTCCCCCTCCTTCTCCTTTTTTTCTTTTTCTCCTTCTTCTTTCTACTTTTTATCATGTTAAACATTAGTAAATAAGAAACAATATAAAAAATGTTGAACAAGCTAATTTTAGAAAGGCCCGACTGGAAACATTTGCATGAACTGATGCTGAGAGGAACAAGAAGAACCAGGAATATATATTGTACACAGTAACAGCAAGAATTTACAGTGATTAACTATGAAAGATTGTGCTTCTTCTCAGTGGTTCAGTGATCCAAGGCAATCCCAATGAAATTCTGATAGAAAAAAATCATATGCATCCAGAAAAAGAACTGTGAAGACTAAATATAAATCAATACATACTATGTTCAATTCTCTACTCTGTTGTCTTTTTTCTTCTCCCATGGTTTTTCCCTTTTCTTCTGATTTTTCCTTCTCTACATGATTCATAAAGAAATGTGTGTTTAAAAAATAAAATTTATTTTTTAAATTAAATATACATTTTATTATTTTGTAAATAGATGAATATACCAAAAAATTAGCAAGCATTGCCCACGCTGCAAACATCATGAAAATATATATATATATATATATATATATATATATAGTCTTTTTATTTTATCTTTTTACAAAACTTTTTGAAAAAATCAAGGTAAAATACTATTCTTAAGGGCCTTTGATAAAAAATGTTTCCTGTAACTTTCCAATAGACACAAAGTTGAATACATATTAACTGAAAGAGTTGATTGTTTTTTACTTTCAACAATTTCACAATTTCAGTTCAAAATTTGAATTCCTTTCATTGTGTCTGAATACAAATTGAGGCATATATTGTTTTTTTTTTTGTTTTGTTTTGCTTATATTATCTTTCTTGAAGGGTTTTTTTGGGGGGGAGAATCTATATTTTCTTTTGCAATGTGACTTTTGTGGAAATGTTTTATATAATTTTATTTGTATCTTCTCAAATGAGAGAGGGTGGGAGAGATTTGGGAGAAGGGAAGGAAAAAATCTGGAAATCAAAGTTTTAAAAACAAATGTTAAAAATTTTTTTTATATGTAATTGGGGAAAATAGAATACCAAAAAGAGAAAGAAAAGAAAAATCAAGATAAAAGTGATAAAGATTTCTTCAGTAGTATGTAGTAGTAAGTATTTTAATTTAAGAATTGCATTACAGAAAGGCCAAATGGTTCCTGCTCAAAAGCAAAAAGTGACAAAGAAAAGGAATCTGCACATTAGAAGCAACTTAAAAGTTACTTTTCCTCTTGAGAAATTAAAATCCATATGGGAATTTTTAAAAATACCATTAACTTTCCAATAGACACAAAGTTGAATACATATTAACTCAGAGAGTTGATCATTTTTTACTCTTTCAACAATTTCGTAATTTCAGTTCAAAATCTGAATTCCTTTCATTGTGTCTAAATACAGATTGAGGCATATATTGTTCTGTTTTGTTTTGTTTTCCTTATATTATCTTTCTTGAAGGGTTTTTTTTTGGAGGGGAGAATCTATATTTTCTTTTTTTTTTTTTTAATTTTTTTTAAATTTTTTTTTAATAGCCTTTTATTTACAGGATATATACATGGGTAACTTTACAGCATTAACAATTGCCAAACCTCTTTTAATTTTCACCTCTTACCCCCCCCCCTCCCTAAATGGCAGGATGACCAGTGTGTTAAATATATTAAATAAACTTAGATACACAATAAGTATACATGACAAAAACATTATTTTGCTGTACAAAAAGAATCAGACTCTGAATTATTGTAAATTAGCTTGTGAAAAATCAAAAAATGCAGGTGGGCATAAATTAGGGATTGAATTCAAGTAATGGTTTTAGTCATCTCCCAAGTTCTTTTTCGGTATATGTTATTCATTTCCCTTAGAAATATTTGGTTGATCTTGTTGCAGGATGGCCTGTCCTAGAACTGGTCATCTTGTTTTGGAAGTAAAAAAGTCTCTTCCTCTCATTTCCTCAGCATCAGTTCTTAAAGTCTCTCCAGGCCTTTCTGAAATCATCCTGTTGGTCATTTCTTACAGAACATTTTCCATAATTTTTATCACAATTTATTCAGCCATTCCCAACTGGACATCCATTGGTTTCAGTTTCTAACCACTAAAAAGGGCGCCAAGAAACATTCTGCACAAAGGTCCCTTTCCCTTCTTTATAATCTCTTTGGGATATAATCCCAGTAGTAACCTGCTGGATCAAAGGGTATACGTTTGATAACTTTTTGAGCATAGTTCCAAACTACTCTCCAAAATGGTTGGAGAGAATCTATATTTTCTTTTGCAATGTGACTTTTATGGAAATGTTTTATATAATTTCATTTGTATCTTCTCAAATGAGAGAGGGTGGGGGAGATTTGGGAGAAGGGAAGGAAAAAATCTTGAAATCAAAGTTTTAAAAACAAATGTTAAAAATTTGTTTTATATGTAATTGGGGAAAATAAAATATCAAAAAGAGAAAGAAAAGAAAAATCAAGATGAAAGTGATGAAGATTTCTTCAGTAGTATGTAGTAGTAAGTATTTTAATTTAAGAACTGCATTACAGAAAGGCCAAATGGTTCCTGCTCAAAAGCAAAAAGTGACAAAGAAAAGGAATCTGCACATTAGAAGCAACTTAAAAGTTACTTTTTCTCTCGAGAAATTAAAATCCATATGGAAATTTTAAAAAATATCATTAATTTTCCAATAGACACAAAGTTGAATACATATTAACTGAGACAGTTGATCATTTTTTACTCTTTCCACAATTTTGTAATTTCAGTTCAAAATTTGAATTCCTTTCATTGTTTTTCTCTGAAAATAATAAGGTATAATTTAATATACTTAAAACTTTCTAGTTTATATGACTGGGAAAACATGTTTGTATGTATATATATATATATATATATATGCATATATATATATATAGAGAGAGAGAGAGAGGGAGATATAAATATAAATATAGATACACATGCATGTGTGTGTGTGCATTACACATGTCACATGTTTTTGTGATTTATTTTCTTCCCTAAGGCAAGGACATTCACATTAATATGATTCTATCAAAATTCATTTTCCTTCAGTGAATTCCTTTGGAAATTGTACAAGTTCATCAGAACCAAGAAATATATAAAAAAGCCAACAGTTATCTTTTCTATTTGTGCTTCCATGGAACATCATAATTAGTTTACTTATCATGAAAACAACTTATGTCTATTAATTTCAACAAATGTTCCTCCCAAATATTACCCTTTTGAATTAATTCATTAAATTTCTTCACTCATGGAATTTATAAAGAAAAGCTTTCATGTACAAAGCATTGTTCTATACAGTAGGGAAGATGCCAAGATTAAATATAAATCTGAATTCACAACAGATTGATCATCAAAAGATATGAAAAGATAAATTTTCAAAATTATATCCATGCCACATGCTGGAGGACTTGTAGCTATCAGTTAAATTCTTTACTATCCCTTTGTTGTCAATCATTCCCCCTTTGGGACCAGCTCACATAGTTTCAAAATGATGTATTTGCCTCATGGTGTTGTCACTCCTTTTGTATGTCACAGTTTCAGAGAATTTTAGACATAAAGTTGGGTGTCAATGACTCCCAATCAACTGAAAGGTCAAAAGATATCTTCATCACAGTATATACAATAATTTGTCTTGCAACATCTTTAAGACTTCTAGTAAAGAGAAACTAATTTCTTCCCAAGGCAGCCCATTTCTCTATTGGACAATTTTTGGTGCCAGGAATTTTTTTTTTTGGGCATAAATTCTAAATTTGTCCCATTGTAGCTTGCATCCATTGTTCCTACTTCTGTGCTCTGGAGTCAAATAGAAGAACTTGAATTTCTCTTCAACATGATAATTTTTTGAATGATACAAGACAGTTTTCATATCTTCCCTTGTTGTTGTTGGGGCATCTAGATTGTTTAGTGGATAGAGTGCTGAGCCTGGAGTCAAGATCTAAGTTGAATTTCAGGCTCAGATACTAGCTGGGTGACTCTGGGGGAATCACCCAATCCTATTTGTCCGTTTCCTCATTTGTAAAATGAGCTGGAGACAAAAATGAAAAACCACCCCAGTATCTTTGTTAATAAAATCCCAGATGGCTTCCTAAGGAGTTGGACATAATTGAAACGCAACAATTATTTTTGTATCCAAGGTAAAGATTGTTAAATTACTTCAAATAATTCTAAGACATACAAGTCCTTTATCAAGCTTGTTGCCCTTCTAATGAGTAATTTCTCAATTGCAATGACTTGACTTAGCCATTATACCCAGATGTGAACACAACAATGAAGTTTTATTCTGACTAAGGTAAAGTACATAGAAATTGTCACTTTTGTATTCATGAAAACAAAGTCTGTCTTAATGTAGCCAAAAGTTGCATTTAGATTTTTGAGCTGCCATATCACATTGTGACTTATATTTAGATTGTTGTCTACTAAACCCACCAAGTGCTATTTTGATTTTCAGGAAAAACAAAACAAAATAAACAAACAAACAAACAAAAAACCAAACAAACCAAAAAAACACCTGCACCTAATCTTGCTTTCTCCTCAGTTTTTATGTCAAATGTAAGACTTCATCTTTATCCCTATTGAATGTCATCTTAGTAGATTTAGCACAATGTCCTCACCTGTCAAGCTTCCTTATCGGTTCCTGACTCAGTCATCCAGGATCTTAGCCATGCCTTTCAGTTCTGTTTCATATGAAACTCTGACATACACTCCATCTATCACTTTATTTAAGTCACTCATAAAAAACACTAAACTGAAAAGGGCAAAGCTGAGATTTGTAGGGGCTTCTGGGGATTGCATTCAACATTAGCACTGAGCCACAGTTTTGTGAAATTGAAAAATTCTGAATTCTTTTAAAGATATTGTCATATAATCTATATTTCTCCATGTTGTCTTTATTAATTTCTTTTATTTTCTTTTCAGAATGATGTAAGATATTATTTCCTGTTTTGTGAAAACATAAGTAAACTTTATCTAAAGTATTTTCCTGATCAACCAGTTGAGTAGTTCTTTCAATAAAGCCGAATAAGATGATTCAAGCCAGATTTTTTTGGAATAATTATTTCATTTTCTAAGTGTTCATTAATCATAGTTTAAATGATACAGAAAATTTTCTAAAGATCTACATCAAATCACTTTATTATAGTATATTGTTTCTATTTTCTTTCTTCCCTTTCTCCCTCCTCAAATCAATATATTTGTCTCTTTTCATGTGTCTATTACATTTCTCATTCTCTATGATATTCAAGTATCACTGATGTCTCAGCAATCACACTTGCTAATTCTTTCATTATTCAAGGGTGTAGTTCAGCTGGACCAGATGATTTGAATTCAAAATGACCAATTGGTAAAATGTTTCAACCTCCTTATTTATCAATATTATCAACTACTTGTTAAGGCTTCATTTTCTCTCTTCCATTGAAAAAGCAATTCTCTTTAATAAAGAAATTGAAAACAAATTAAAATTTCAGCAGTTCTTCTGTCTTTCTATTGTCAGTCATCTTCATTTCTATGAAAACAATTGTGCCATCCCATCTTTAATTATTTCAATCTGTGAAATTCTATTTAGCTTTCTTCTAAATCTTTTACAATTTGCTCTGCTACAATTTGGGGTCTATACCAGCCTAAACTTACCTTTTCTTCCTTCTCTGTCATGAAATCTTGGAAAAGCTGATATCTTCCCAAAGGTTCCCATTATTTGCATCCTGACAACTCTTCTGCCCTGTTACTTTGTGAAAATTAAAGATGACTATACATTTGTTATGAGTGGAATTAATTTCCATATTTGGCCAAAAAGCAGTCTTAGAAGCTGCAGAGAGATCTTGATATCATTTAGTTCTGTCCTATAACAAGGCACAAAGATGAAAAAACAGTATTCCAAGAAAAATGGAAAGATATTTACATAGAAAGTAACAAGGAAATGAAAGAAAAAGGAAAAATATGGATGAAAGCACTTTTATTAGTCGTCTCGGAATGTACTCAGAATATAGAAAATAGAATATATCTCAGAATAGAGAATAAAAAAGAAAGAAGTTTGTGATGAGCTTAAAGTATAAAAATTGGAAATTAAGATAATACCAAATGAGAAGATGAGAACAACTGAGTTTTTATAAAGTTATTCATATTCCAGAAAGTATGCAAAATAAGGGATTGATAACAGGGACTTTCTGAAAGGAAAAATAAAGAAACAGAGATTGATCATTACTTTGGGCAAAAAGCAAGAAAGCAGAAATGAAGAATATAAATAATGAGGGTAAAAATGAGAAAATATGAAATAAGAAACTATAAGTGACTTTTCTTATTCTTCTCATAAAGAACTAAAAGTTTGATCCAACCATTCTGGAAGGCAATTTGGAACTATGCCCAAAGGGCTAGCAAATTGTGCATATCCTTAGATCCAGCTGGGGTTATATCCCAAAGCAAACTTAAGGGAGGGAAAGAAATCCACATGTGCAAAAATGTTTGTGGCAGACCTTTTTGTTCTGGCAAAAAAACCGGAAGCTGAGTGGATGCCCATCAGTTGGAGAATGGCTTGAATAAGTTATGGTATATGAATGTTATGGAATATTATTGTTCTATAAGAAATAATCAGCAGGATGATTTTCGAGAGGCCTGGAGAGACTTACATGAACTGAACTGATGCTAAGGGAAATGAGCCGAACCAGGAGATCATTATATATAGCAACAGCAAGATTATATAATGATCAATTCTGATGGACATAGCTCTTTTCAACAATGAGACATTTTCAGGCCGGTTCCAATGATCTTGTGATGAAGAGTGCCATCTACACCCAGAGAGAATACTGTGTGTGGATCATAACATAGCATTTTTACTCTTTTTGTTTTGTTTGCTCACATTTTATTTTCTTTCTCATTTTTTCCCTTTTTGATCTGATTTTTCTTGTGCAATAAGATAATTGTATAAATATGTATACATATATTAGATTTAGCATGTATTTTACCATGTTTAACTATATGTGATTACTTGCCATTTAGGGGAGGGGTGGAGGAAAGGGAGGGAAATGGGAGATGAGGTTTTGCATAGGTCAATCTTGAAAAATTATCTATGCATATGTTTTGAAAATAAAAGGCTTTAATAAAAATAATTTTGAAAAGAAGATAGAAACTGAAAAAAAAAGGATAAGAAGAACAGCATTAAACCCTCCAAAATCTTTAAAGAAATAAAAAGGAAGAAACTAGGATAAAATAGGATATAGAAGATTGTATAGATTAATAAGAAAAATAAAAGCCTGTAAAAGTCTATATAAATTCAAGAAATACTTGTAAATCAATCTTAAGATTAAAAAAAAAACCTAAAAATTTAAGATAACTTTATATTTTATAATATTTTTCAGTTACCATACCATAGCATTGTTTGCATTTTATCTAATTTGATTTTCATAGAAATTTATGCTATTCAGTGCTACTTCTGGGCTTATACCCCCAAAGAGATACTAAATAAGGGAAAGGGACCTGTATGTGCCAAAATGTTTGTGGCAGCCCTGTTTGTAGTGGCTAGAAGCTAGAAAATGAATGGATGCCCATCAATTGGAGAATGGTTGGGTAAATTGTGGTATATGAATGTTATGGGATATTATTGTTCTGTAAAAAATGACCAGCAGGATGAATACCAGAGAGGCTTGCAGAGACTTACATGAACTGATGCTAAGTTAAATGAGCAGAACCAAGAGATCATTATATACTTCAACAACGATACTGTATGAGGATGTATTCTGATGGAAGTGGATTTCTTTGACAAAGAGAAGATCAATGATGGACAGAAGCAGTTACACCCAAAGAAAGAACACTGGGAAATGAATGAAAACTGTTTGCATTTTTGTTTTTCTTCCCGGGTTATTTCTACCTTTTAAATCCAATTCTCCTTGTGCAACAAGAGAACTGTTTGGTTCTGCACACATAGATTGTATCTAGGATATATTATAACCTATTTAACATGTATAGGACTGCTTGCCATCTGGGGGAGGGGGTGGAGGGAGGGAGGGGAAAAATCGGAACAGAAGTGAGTGCAAGGGATAATGTAAAAAAATTATTCTGGCATGGGTTCTGTCAATAAAAAGTTATTTAAAAAAGTTTATACGATTATCCCCACTTACAAGTTTGAAAATTGAGGATTTTATAAATTATTTCCTCAAAGTTACCTGGCTGGAAGGAAAGTGATAGAAATGGAAACAAAACCCAAGTTCTTCAACTCTTTATATACTACTTATTTTTCAAGCCCATCCCAGAGGTGATACTCACTCTATTTTACCTGATTAGACCATATTTGAAGTATTGATTTTGGTTCTGGTTAACACATTTTAATAAATTTCCTGAAGACTGCTCCATACAGGATGACTAAAATAGAATAATGTATTCAAATTATGCCAATATGTATTGGTAGAGGAAGATAAAATGTTTCATTTCTACAAAGCAGTCCTAGGGTCAAGAGCAAGAACTTAATAGTTAACTGCTATCACTTGAAGTAGATATTGGACTTATTCTAATTCTGATTGGCCTCTGGCATATCTAGAAGCAATAGATGAAAGCTTTAGCATTAATGAAAGAAAAAAATAAGTTCTAGCAATTAGAATTTAGAATATATTGACTAAGGAGGCCATAGGTTTTGCCTCATTGAAGTGACTCTAGGCAAGTTATTTAACCTCAACTGCCTCCCCCCCCCCCCCATAAAATTACATCAGGATTGCTGTTTAAAAAGAATTTTAAATATTTATTCTTTATCAAATACATTTTTTAAACTCCTAAAAGTAAGAAATTAGATAACAGATATGAAAAATCCTGAAGTCAGAAAGACCTGAGTTCAAATCAGGCCTCAGATCCTTAATATTTCTTACTTCTGTGACCCTGGGCAAGCCACTTAAACCCAAAATTGCATTGGGGGGGAAAAAGAAAACCAAATAATAGAAGTAAAAGAAAAATATAAAAGAAGTAGAAGAGAAGTGAGAGTGATGCAAGAAAACCATGAAAATAGAGTTAACAACTGGATAAAGGAAACATACACATATACACACAAAAAAATTGAAGAAAATAACACTATAAAAAACAAACATGCCATATTGTAAAACAGTTGCAAAAAGTCAGGGAGTTCAAAATTGACTTAAAAAAACAGAATTGACTAAATTTAAAAAGAAGCACAAAATTTGACTGAAGGCAAACTTGTTTTTAAGAATCACCAGCCTTACAAAACTAAGTTTAATCCTTGAGGGGAAAAATTGTGTATTCAATGCAAAAGAAGACTTTCAAGCATTCTTGATGAAAAGACCAGAGCAGAATAGAAAATATGACTTAAAAATACAAGATTCAAGAGAAGAATATAAAAGTAAATAAAAAAATGAAAATCATAAGGAACTTCATAATGTTTATATTTACATTACTACAGGGGAACTAAATACTAAATTAATTAAAGCAAATTTTTCTGATAAAGGCCTCATTTCTCAAGCATAGAGAATTGTTAAATTTATAAAAGTAAGAGCCATTCCCCAATTAATTAATGATCAAAAGATAGGAAAAGGTTTAGATGAAATAATCTACAGCCATATAAAAATGTTCTAACTCATTATTGATTAGAGAAATGCAAATTAAAGCAATTTTGTTCTACAACCATATACCTGTGGAATGGCTAATAGGACTGAAAAAAAATGACAAATGGTGGGGAAAATATAGGAAAATGAGACATTCATCCACTTGTATTGGAGTCCAAAAATCATTCGTACAGCAATTTAGCACTGTGCCCCAAGGGTTATAAAATCATGCATATTCTTTGACCTAGCAAAACCACTACTAGTTCTGTATGCCAAAAGAGATTTTTAAAAGGACACAAACACACACACACACACACACACACACACACACACAATAATAATATTGAGGGCAGTTCTTTGCTAAGGGCAGGAAATGAGGTAGGGTAAGAAGGAAGGGAGAGAATTCACAAATCAAAATTTTACAAATGAATGTTTAAAATTTTCTTTACAATGTAATGGAAAAAATAAAATGCTAAATAAATTCAAAAGGAAAAGGAAACAAAGGCTTCTAGTAGAAGTTTTAATTTGAGTTCAGTCTTTTTTCTTTTTCTTTTTAATTAATTGCTTTATTTTTCTTGATATACATTTTATTAACTTTTTAAATACATGAATAAATAAATTCATGAATACTTCATGAATCGTGTTGAGTGAGAAAAACAAGAACAAAAGGGAAAAACTACAAGAAAATAAATCAGAAATAAAAGTGAATATAGCATGTGTTGATTTTCATTCAATCTCCAAAGCTCTCTTTCTGATGCAGATGGCATTTTCAATCTAAAGTCTATTGGGATTGCCTTGGATCACTGAACCTCTGAGAAGCACCAAACCTTTCACAGTTGATTATTGTGCATTCTTGCTGTTATTGTGTACAATGTCTTCTTGGTTCAGCTTGTTTTGCTCATCATCAGTTCATGTAAATCTTTCCAGGCCTTTCTATATCAGCTTGCTCTTCATTTTTTATAGATCAATAATATTCCACTAACTTCATGTACCACAGCTTATTCAGTCATTCCCAATTGATGGTCATCTACTCATTTTCCAATTGTTTGTTACCGCAAAAAGAGCTGCTACAAACATTTTTTTCAGATATGCTAAAAGGACTCATATCTTCTTTTATAATTTCTTTGGGATTCAGACCCAGTAATGGCACTACTGAGTCGAGTTCTGTTTTTAAGAAATACAGGAAAGAAAGAAATTGAAAATGAGAAAAGGAAATATCCAGGAACATGAAAAAGTACATAAAAAGGAATCTTGAGAGGAACAAAAATAGGCTAGTACAGCTGGTCATAGAGTTTGGGGAGAAGAGCGGTCTTTAAGAAGCTAGAAAACATAAGAAAGGACCACGTTGTGCTAGTCAGGATATTTTTATATTTGATGCTGGATATAAAATTAACCCATTGGAATTTATTCTGGGTTTGATAGGAACATGTTGACACTTTTGTTTTAGGCAATTTTTACTTCAGGTGCTGAATGGAAGATAGACAAGAATAGGGAGAGATTGAGAGAAGAAAGACTAACTCAAAGGATATTGTCAAATTAAATGAGATGATTAAAGGAGATACATATGAGAAACAGTACATTTTGTACTATTCCACATTGCCTCTCCTGATTCAAATAGAATATATCACAAATATAATCTCACTTATTCTTCCCCAATCCTATGAGAAATGTGCTAAGACTACAATCTAACTCTAAGAAACACTTATTCAGAATTTTTGGTTTTTTGGTTCAATAGATAGTTTTCCCAGACAGTTAGAAATTAAAATCTCCAAGGTAAATATCAAGTTGTTATGAATATACTATGCCCTCTTGTAATTTAGCTATATATTGATAACTTTAGCAATGTGAAACTGGTCAAAGCTATTATATGAATGAAGTAATCTTATCATAGGACATATCATGTATAATAATATATCTATTCCTTAGCCATATGTGTATTTTGTGGATTTTTCCACTCATTTTTTCTCAAAAATACAGGTTTTAATTCATTATCCAGAGATCTGAATTCTCCCCAAATTCCTGTGATAATCTTCAAAATCAGCTCTTTTTAGAACTCTAATGAAGATTTCCCTGTCCTCAAATGCCTAACTTAAAATATGTCAGTGTCATAAAATGCAAATTTCTTAATGCTTCCTATGAAAATGAACTAAATAGATTCATTTTTTGCCATTATATACTCTAATTATTAATTTTCCATGAGAAACCAAGAAGTTGTCATTAAACATTTTATATTGGGGGAGGGGAAATCAATTGATTGTTTTGACATGCTGGTTTTTTTTTTTGAAGATCATTATAATAACAAGTATACTTTAATACAGTCAGTATTTTATGCTGCAAAGGATTGTAAAGGTATTACTCATTTAAAAAAATCATAAATGTCCCAAGGGGCAATCTGCATCAAAATTTACATACAGTCCATTAAATGAGTTAGAATATAGCAGGTTGAGCAATGCACTCTGCATGAAGTTGTTGTTTTGATTTGAATATTAGCAGTTCTTTTAAAAACTCTTAATTTCCCTTCCTCATTTTCTACAATAACCACCTTATCTTAGTCTCTCAATTCCTTTTAATTATTTCAAACAAAGAACCTACATAGCTTAGACTCCCAGAAGTCCCAGGTAATTTGTGCTTAATAAAGGTTATTATTGTACAAGAAGGAATGGAAGAAGGCAATTTCATCCCATTCTTTTGATTACATAATACCCCTCAAAGGGACAAATTAAGAATTTGAAAGATCATAGTGAGTCCTATTTGAACAATGTAAATGAACATCTTTCTGTAAACATTTTGTACCACCATATATCGAAGGTGACTTTTTATGATGAGTTTAACTTTTCTGAAAGGGTAGTTTTAATATTTATTTCTGTATTTGATTTTGAGATTTTTATGGCCTAATACATGGTTAATTTTTGTATAGATTTCATGTATTGCCAAGATAAAAGTATATTCCTTTCTGTCTATATTCAGTTTTCTCCAAAGGTCAATCATTTCTAACTTTTCTAAAATTTTTATGTTTTTATTCATTTTCAAAAGTCCATGTTTTCTTTTGAAAGTACATCTAGACACAGTTGGTTTTTTGTTTGTTTGTTTTTATTTTTTGGGGGAAAAACATAATGAGTTCTGCTCAGTAAATATTGTTTGAACTGCTTATTAGAGTAGGTAGTCCAAATCTTTCTTCTTTACCTTAAATCCAATGTAGAAAGGTTTTACTAGCTATAAGAGATCAAGAAAGACTTTATGGAGGAAGTGACATTTGAGGTGGGTGAGATTTATAGAAATGAAATAGCTAGAGAAGAAAGGAAATTCTAGCGAATTCTAGGCATGGGGAATAATGGGTAAAGGGGAGAAGGGAGCAAGCATTTACTAAATATCTCTTATATGCGCATCATCATGCTATACACTTTAAATATATTTTCAAAGTGTCAGGAAAATATAATATATATTTAAATAGCAGAGAATAATCCCTCTGAAATGAGATTTAGAATCTGTGAAACAAGACAAGATGACATAAAAAATAAAAGGTAGGGCAATGCAAGGTTATAGAAAGTTATGACTCACAGGCAATACAATTTGATTGTTACTCAAAAAGCAATAGGGAGTCACTGAAGCATTTTCAGCACACTGATAATATGAATATATACATGCATAAGGAAGATTAGTCTTGCAAAATGTATAGAATAGATTGGATTGGAGGGATTAAAGATGTGGGAAGTCCTGTTAAAAGGCTCCTGTACTATGTCGAGTGGGTCTTTTGAGTGCCCATGGTAGTAGGTTACAGATCTATTCATGACATAGTATGAAAGCAAAGTAAAATCAAAAGTATTTGGCAATGAATTGTATATGAGAGATGGAGAAAAGAGAAAATTCAAAGATGACAATAGAGTTTTGATTATATAAATTGTTTTTGGTTTTATCATAGAAAAGTAAAAATGAAGAGCAGATAAAGGCAAAAAAATAATATTTGTTTATCTCCATAAACATATATAGGTATTATATGTATATATATATAACTATATATACATACATACTTTTACATCCTTCATCTCCTTCACAAAATCACCAATATGGTTTTAGAGCTTGTGAAAGAGCTAAAAGATATAAAAGAAAGATTTGGGCATCATCCATGTAGAGGTAAGAGTTGAAGCCTTGGGAATGAACATCATCATTAAAGTATATGGGAAAAAAGACAGAGAGAGAGAGAAGGCCAAAGAGAGAACCCTGGAAATATTCACATATTTCAATTTTCAATTTCAATTCACATAGAACTATAAAATTATTATGAAGAGCACACAGGGTGTAGAGAACTAGGCTTGTATAATATTTTCAAATTGATGGATAAGGGAAGATCTAGGAAGAGAAGTCATAAAGAGATAATGTTCCAGAGACATTAAGATGAAGAGATGAAGGTATTGCCCTTGACAGATAAGGAAAGTAGTGAGGGTTGGGGTAGGGGGTGAGGGGAAAATAATGAGTTCCATTTTGGACTTAATGAATTTAAGATCTCTACTACATATTCAGATGGAGATGTATGAAAGGCTGTTGATGATATGAAATTTAAGGTCATTAGACAGATTTTGGCAAGATAGGTAGATTTGAGAATCATCAGCTTAGAAATGGTAATTAAATCCATGGGAACTGATGAGATCACCAAGTGAAGTAGTATAAAGGGACAAGGGAAGAGAGCCCACCATTCTCACCAAGCCACTCCTTCTCTTACTCATTCTCCCATTAGACAGCTCAATCCATTTGTGAATAGCTCCAAGTCTTAGGAATTTCTTACTGACTGATATATAAAATCTCTGTCTCTCTGGCTCTCTCTCTTTGCCCTTTGATACTTCATCATACATATCCTTGCTCCATATGATAGCCCTCAAATATTTTAAGAAGCCCAAACTATCACCTGCTTCAAGGCTTGTCTTCTCCTATTTAAATTTCTCTATTTCCTAGTATAACACATCCTTTTTTTTTTTATTTTATTTTTTTTTATTTTTTTTATTTAATAGCCTTTTATTTACAGGATATATACATAGGTAACTTTACAGCATTAACAATTGCCAAACCTCTTGTTCCAATTTTTCACCTCTTACCCCCACCCTCCCCTAGATGGCAGGATGACCAGTAGATGTTAAATATATTAAAATATAAATTAGATACACAATAAGTATACATGACCAAAACGTTATTTTGCTGTACAAAAAGAATCAGACTCTGAATTATTGTACAATTAGCTTGTGAAGGAAATCAAAAATGCAGGTGTGCATAAATATAGGGATTGGGAATTCAATGTAATGGTTTTTAGTCATCTCCCAGAGTTCTTTTTCTGGGCATAGCTAGTTCAGTTCATTACTGCTCCATTAGAAATGATTTGGTTGATCTCATTGCTGAGGATGGCCTGATCCATCAGAACTGGTCATCATCTAGTATTGTTGTTGAAGTATATAATGATCTCCTGGTCCTGCTCATTTCACTCAGCATCAGTTCGTGTAAGTCTCTCCAGGCCTTTCTGAAATCATCCTGTTGGTCATTTCTTACAGAACAGTAATATTCCATAATTTTCATATACCACAATTTATTCAGCCATTCTCCAACTGATGGACATCCATTCAGTTTCCAGTTTCTAGCCACTACAAAAAGGGCTGCCACAAACATTCGTGCACATACAGGTCCCTTTCCCTTCTTTATAATCTCTTTGGGATATAATCCCAGTAGTAACACTGCTGGATCAAAGGGTATGCACAGTTTGATAACTTTTTGAGCATAGTTCCAAACTACTCTCCAAAATGGTTGGATTCGTTCACAACTCCACCAACAATGCATCAATGTCCCAGTTTTCCCGCATCCCCTCCAACAATCATCATTATTTTTTCCTGTCATCTTAGCCAATCTGACAGGTGTGTAGTGGTATCTTAGAGTTGTCTTAATTTGCATTTCTCTGATTAATAATGACTTGGAGCATCTTTTCATATGACTAGAAATAGTTTCAATTTCTTCATCTGAGAATTGTCTGTTCATATCCTTTGACCATTTTTCAATTGGAGAATGGCTTGATTTTTTATAAATTAGAGTTAATTCTCTATATATTTTGGAAATGAGGCCTTTATCAGAACCTTTGACTGTAAAAATATTTTCCCAGTTTATTGCTTCCCTTCTAATCTTGTCTGCATTAGTTTTGTTTGTACAAAAACTTTTCAGTTTGGTATAATCGAAATTTTCTATTTTGTGATCAGTAATGATCTCTAGTTCTGCTTTGGTCATAAAGACCTTCCCCTTCCACAGGTCTGAGAGGTAAACTATCCTATGTTCCTCTAATTTATTAATAATTTCATTCTTTATGCCTAGGTCATGAACCCATTTTGACCTTATCTTGGTGTACGGCGTTAAGTATGGATCAATGCCTAGTTTCTGCCATATTAGTTTCCAATTTTCCCAGCAATTTTTATCAAACAGTAAGTTCTTATCCCAAAAGCTGGGATCTTTGGGTTTGTCAAAGACTAGGTTGCTATATTTGTTGACTGTTTTATCCCTTGAACCTAATCTATTCCACTGATCAACTAATCTATTCCTTAGCCAATACCAAATAGTTTTGGTAACTGCTGCTCTATAATATAATTTTAGATCTGGTACAGCTAAGCCACCATCATTTGATTTTTTTTTCATTAATTCCCTTGAAATTCTTGACCTTTTGTTTTTCCATATGAACTTTGTTGTTATTTTTTCTAGGTCATTAAAATAGTTTTTTGGGAGTCTGATTGGTATAGCGCTAAATAAATAGATTAGTTTAGGTAATATTGTCATCTTTATTATATTTGCTCGCCCTATCCAAGAGCATTTAATATTTTTCCAATTGGTTAGATCAGACTTAATTTGTGTGAAAAGTGGTCTGTAATTTTGCTCATAAAGTTTCTGATTTTCCCTTGGCAGATAGATTCCTAAATATTTTATATTATCAGTAGTTACTTTAAATGGAATTTCTCTTTGTAACTCTGACTGTTGGATTTTGTTAGTGATATATAAGAATGCTGATGACTTATGTGGGTTTATTTTATAACCAGCAACTTTGCTAAAGTTGTGGATTATTTCTAATAACTTTTTAGCAGAATCTCTGGGGTTCTCTAAGTATACCATCATGTCATCGGCAAAGAGTGATAATTTGGCTTCCTCATTGCCTATTCTTATTCCTTTAATCTCTTTCTCAGCTCTTATTGCTATAGCTAGCGTTTCTAATACAATATTAAATAGTAACGGTGATAGTGGGCAACCTTGTTTCACTCCAGATCTTATTGGGAATGGTTGCAGTTTGTCTCCATTACATATGATGCTTACTGATGGTTTTAAATAGATGCTGCTGATTATTTTAAGGAAAAGTCCATTTATTCCTATACTCTCAAGTGTTTTTAATAGGAATGGATGTTGGATTTTATCAAATGCTTTTTCTGCATCTATTGAGATGATCATATGGTTTTTGTTAATTTGGTTATTAACATGGCCAATTATATTGATAGTTTTCCTAATATTGAACCAGCCCTGCATTCCTGGTATAAATCCTACTTGATCATAGTGTATTATCTTGGAGATGATTTTCTGTAGTCTTTTTGCTAATATCTTATTTAAGATTTTAGCATCAATATTCATTAGGGAGATTGGTCTATAATTTTCTTTCTCTGTTTTCAGCCTACCTGGTTTAGGTATCAGTACCATGTCTGTGTCATAGAAGGAATTTGGTAGGACTCCTTCATTCCCTATTTTATCAAATAATTTATATAGCATTGGGGCCAATTGTTCTTTAAATGTTTGGTAAAATTCACATGTAAATCCATCTGGTCCTGGGGATTTTTTCTTAGGGAGTTGTTTAATTGCCTGTTCTATTTCTTTTTCTGAAATGGGACTATTCAAGCAATTTACTTCCTCCTCTGTTAGTCTGGGAAGTCTATATTTTTGGAGGTAGTCATCCATTTCACTTAGGTTATCAAATTTATTGGCATAAAGTTGAGCAAAATAACTCCTTATTATTTCTCTAATTTCCTCTTCATTGGTGGAAAGTTCTCCCTTTTCATTTTTAAGACTACTAATTTCATTTTCCTCCCTCCTTTTTCTAATCAGATTTACCAAAGGCTTATCTATTTTATTGGCTTTTTCATAGAACCAACTCTTAGTTTTATTAATTAGTTCAATAGTTTTTTTACTTTCAATATTTTTAATTTCTCCTTTTAATTTTAGAATTTCCAATTTAGTATTTGATTGGGGGTTTTTAATTTGGTCTTTTTTTAGTTTTTTTAGTTGCAAGCCCAATTCATTAATCTTTTCTTTCTCTGTTTTATTCAAGTAAGCCTCTAAGGATATAAAATTCCCTCTTATTACCGCTTTGGCTGCATCCCACAAATTTTGGTATGATGTCTCATCATTGTCATTATCTTGAGTGAAATTATTAATTGTATCTATAATTTGCTGCTTCACCCAATCATTCTTTAAGATGAGATTGTTTAGTTTCCAATTACTTTTTGGTCTATTTCCCCCTAACTTTTTGTTGAATGTAGTTTTTATTGCATCATGATCTGAAAAGAAAGCATTTACTATTTCTGCTTTCTTGCATTTAATTTTGAGGTCTTTATGTCCTAATATATGGTCAATTTTTGAATAGGTTCCATGAACTGCTGAGAAGAAAGTATATTCCCTTCTATCTCCATTCAATTTTCTCCAAAGATCCAACATACCTAATTTTTCTAATATTCTATTTACTTCTTTAATTTCTTTCTTATTTGTTTTGTGGTTTGATTTGTCTAATTCTGAGAGTGCAAGGTTGAGATCTCCTACTATTACAGTTTTGTTGTCTATTTCTTCTTGCAACTCTCTTAACTTCTCCTTTAGGAAGTTGAGTGCCATACCACTTGGTGCATATATGTTTAATATTGATATTGCTTCGTTGTTTATGCTACCCTTTAGCAGGATGTAGTTTCCTTCCTTATCTCTTTTAATTAGATCAATTTTTACTTTTGCTTGATCTGAGATAAGGATGGCTACCCCTGCTTTTTTGACTTCACCTGAAGCATAATAGATTTTGCTCCAGCCTTTTACCTTTACTCTATATGTATCCCCCTGCTTTAAATGTGTTTCTTGTAAACAACATATTGTAGGGTTCTGACTTTTGATCCAGTCTGCTATCTGCCTCCTCTTTATGGGGGAGTTCATCCCATTCACATTTACGGTTAGAATTACTAAATCTGTATTTCCTGCCATCCTAATAACCCCAGATTGTGCTTTACTTATTCTTGCCTCCCCCAACCCTCTTTCCCCCTTTTAAACTTATGTACCCCTCTTGTATCACGATACTTATCCTCTTTATAATCCCTCCCTCCCCCCCTTTGAGTCTTTCCCCCTTCCTTCCCTTATTACTCTTTTTCTTTTCCCTTTTCCTCTCCCCCGTTTTTAATGAGGCGAGAGAGAATTTTCTCTAAAACAAATGTCAATTATTTTTTCTTTGAGCCAACTCTGATGAGAGTAAGATTCACACAATGTTCCTCCCCCTCTCTAAATTCCCTCAGATATGATAAGTTTCCTTAGCCTCTTTGTGGGATGTGGTTTCCCTCTTTTTATCCCTCCTTCCCACCTTATTCTGCCATCATCCCTTTTCCATATCTACTTCCCTTTTTTATGTTATATCAGTACAATCAAATTATACATGTATTCTTTTTGTATATCCACAACAGAAATACAATTCTCAAGAGTTATTTTTACCTTTTCTGCATCTCTTGAGTTCTATTCTTGGAGATCAAATTTTTTGTTTAGTTCTGGTTTTTTCTTCAGAAACAAATGGAATTCATTTGTTTCATTAAATGTCCATCTTCTTCCCTGGAAGAAAATGCTCAGCTTAGCTGGGTAGTTTATTCTTGGCTGCATCCCAAGTTCTTGTGCCTTTCGGAATATCATATTCCAGGCCCTTCTTTCCTTTAATGTAGAGGCAGCCAGATCTTGGGTGATCCTTATTGTGGCACCTCGGTATTTAAATGGTTTTTTTTTGGCTGCTTGTAAAATTTTTTCCTTAATCTGATAGTTCTGAAATTTTGCCACAATATTCCTTGGGGTTTTTATTTTAGGGTTTCTTTCAGAAGGTGTTCGATGAATTCTTTCAATGCCTATTTTACCTTCTGATTCTATTACATCTGGGCAGTTCTCTTTGATGATTTCTTGTAAAATAGTATCTAGGCTCTTTTTTTCATCATAGTTTTCAGAAAGTCCAATAATCCTCAGATTATCTCTCCTAGATCTATTTTCCAAGTCTGTCGTTTTTGCAAGTAGATAATTCATGGTTTTTTCCAGTTTGTCATTTTTTTGTTTTTGCTTGACTGATTCTTGCTGTCTCAATGAATCATTAGTTTCTATTTGTTCAGTTCTAATTTTTAAAGAATTATTTTCTTCATTAGCTTTTTTTACTTCTTTCTGTATATGTCCAATTGAGTTTTTGAATGTATTGTTTTGGTCTGTGGAATTTTTTTCCATTTCACTAATTTTTTTTTTTAGTGAATTATTTTCTTTTTCCAATTCACAGATCCTACTTTCTTGCGTGTTCTTTGTCTTTTCCAATTCACGGATCCTACTTTCTTGCGAGTTCTTTGTCTTTTCCAATTCACAAATCCTACTTTCTAGTGAATTCTTTATTTTTTCCAATTCACAATTCTTACTTTCCTGAGATTTTTTTACTTTTTCCAATTCGTATTTCAGGAAGTTGTTGCTCTCTTGTAAGGCTTCTCTTTCCTTTCCCCATTTATCTTCTAACTCTCTTTTGAGACTTTTAATGGTCTCTTCTATGAGAGCATCATGTAAAGGAGGACAGTCTGATGCATTTTTGCTGTTTGAGGTCTCTTCAGGTTTGCTGACCTGCTCTTTTTCTGCATAGAAGCTGTCGATCGTTCTTTTCATCTTTTTATTCATGTTTTAAAGCCTTTAGGGTAGGTCTCCTAGGCAAGGGGGTTACCAGCTTCCTCTGCAGAGCAGGGAAAGATGTAAACCGATTTCCGGCTCCGAGGTATGGGAGTGCTCTGAGTGAGAGTTTTCCCTTCCCCCAACAGGAAGTGGATTCAGCACTGGCCGAGCTATCAAACTGCTTAGTAGGGCTGAGTGGATTAGCGATTGCCCTCGGCTAGAGACTAAGGGGTGAAAGTGTCACTGCCCCAGGCCGGAGCCTCTTGTGGGACTGTGAGTATTAGCAGCTGACTGCAGACGCAGACCGCAGACCGCCACAAACTCTGCCCAGCGTCTCTGCCTGATGCAAATCGGCCCTGGAAAAGCTCTATGGCCCCAAGCCGAGCTCCCCACTGCGCAGATTGGAGGCTAACCCGGGCTGCGTCCTCCTGCCGTGCAGGATCACAACTGCCCCAAGGAAAAGCCCCGTACTGCGGGTTGGGGCTGCGCGCTTGTGCTGAGATCTGTGCCTTCACCCTCGGTTTGAGACTCTCCTCGGAACCTAATTTCTCTCCCCGTCTGCGCCGATCTCCCCCCTGGCCCCGGAACCAACCTTTTTTGGTGAGACTGCAGATTTTCTTCGGCCGGTGAGTTGTTCTACTTCTTATCTTTACGAATTGTAGCAGTCAAGACTATTTTTGAGGCTCGATATAATATTGATAAAGAGGGTAAGAGAAGAGCTTAGAAAGTCGCGTGTGTCTTCTCCGCCATCTTGGCTCCGCCCCCCCAGTATAACACATCCTTGTCCAACTTCCTCAGCATTTTGGTTTCCCATCCCTAAATATCCTTCACTTTGTCAAAGCTTCTGCTAAAATCAAAATTGCAGATGGAATATATTGTCTCAGAAACTTTATGATTGGCATGGAAATATAATTTAGCTTTTTTGATCACTATTTTTAAACACATTAGATAGTATAATTGCTATTCTCTCTCTCTCCCTCCCTCCCACTTATTTTTTTAAATTAAATAGTAAAATTTATTTGATGAGAAAGTCATACTGAATATTCAAATGCTGAGGTCTCCAAATACAGGAATTGTAAACTTTATAAAACAAGATTAAATTCAGTTGTTCTGGACCACCCCAAATTCCATAAATATTTTAATCTTAGCCCAGAGAAATTTATCAAGGTCATATAAGAGCTATTACAAGAATTTCTTACTGTTCTCAAAGAAGTGATATGCTTTCTGAAGTTATTTATTTTTGTTTGCTCCTTTGACGATTGGTGTTTTCTGTTTTAAATCAAATCATAGAGCGTAAATAAGAAAACTACAAGAAAGAGTGATTCTTGCCTTTGACCCAAATGTAGCAGTCAAAAAAAAACAAACAAACAAACAAAAAAACAACTTGATATTTTCCTCTTAATGTCAGAAAACTAAACCTAAAATTGCCTAGCATAAATTTCCTCTAATAGGAATGGGCAAACTATGGTCAGAAAGTCAAATCCCCTATGGCAC
Organism: Sarcophilus harrisii; assembly: GCF_902635505.1. NCBI lineage: Eukaryota > Metazoa > Chordata > Mammalia > Dasyuromorphia > Dasyuridae > Sarcophilus > Sarcophilus harrisii. The sequence goes on along the minus strand of NC_045429.1, from coordinate 81,587,759 downwards.
AAATCTTGCATGCCACCTGTTTCAGTTTATTTCTGAAATCAGCGATTTTAAATTTTTAAATGAAAACAAAACAAAACAAAAAAACAAAAAAACAAAAAAACAAAAAAACACCTGATACTGCACAAATATAGGGGATGGCCTAGATTTGGCTCTGGGACCGGAATTTGTTGACCTCTACTCAATCATTGGCACAGCAAGGTAGTTCAGTGGACCTAGGCCTAGAGTCAGAAGACCTGTTCAAATATTGGAAGTATGGCAAATTACCAGCCAAAGATAACTTGTAAGATTGCCAGAAAAGGTCTGTCTTGATCAGGCAGGAGGAGGCCAGTGCAGGCAGGTAGGCAGTACCAGAGGCTAGCACACTGAGTGGCTGGGAGAAAGGAGGAGCAGGGGCAGGGCAATCTCTGCGGGTAGAGAATTAGTAGGGAGGACTCTACCACAAGTTGGCTGCTCTGCTTTGGTTGCAAAGCAGTAGATCAGCAGAGAAGTTACACAAATGCCAAAGGTAGAGTGTACACCAAAAAACGCCAGAATCTAACAGAATCTGGCTACACCTGCCCAGCACCAGAAGTGACTCAGCATGACCACAGTGCAGCTGCACAGCTGCATTCTACAGTGCTGCTGCTCTGCCCAGTGCAGTCGCACTTCTGCTGCATAGCTCTTCCCAGGGCACTTTAGAAGCTCAGCCTCTCTGCAGCTGTTCCCAGGAAAGTTACTGTCCATTTGTCCCCATTCTGCAGAGGAAGCTGGTAACTTCCTTGCCCTGAAGGCAGACCATAAGGGCTTTTTTAAAAAAGAGTAAAAAAGCAAACAAACTCTATTGATAGCTTCTATACAGAAAGAGAGTAGGTTTTCTACCCCAAGGAGACTAATAGCAGACAGTCTCCAGACAAAACCACAAAGGGGGATGTAACATGGTCCCCATCACACAAGGCTGTATTAGAAGAAATTATAAAAGATCTTAAAAGACAGCTAGAAGAAAAATGGGGAAAGGTAAGAGAAGCTCTGCAAGAGAGTAAGAAAAGGAATACAACTCACTAAAAGAAAAAATTGATAAAGTGGAAAAAGAAAACAACTTCCTGAAATGTGAATTGGAAAAGGCAAAGAACTCCCAGAGAATGTGAATTGGAAAACATAAACAACTCCCAGGAAAGTAGGATTTGTGAATTAGAAAAAGAAAATAATTCAGTAAAAAAAAAAAAAAAAAAAAAAAAATTAGTGAAATGGAAAAAAAAATCCATAGAGCAAAACAACTCATTTAAAAACTCAATTGGACATATACAAAAAGAAGTAAAGAAGTTAGTGAAGAAAATAACTCATTAAAAATCAGAACTGAACAAATGGAAATGAATGATTCATTGAGACATTAAGAATCAGTCAATAGCATAGGCAGAGAGACTAGCGTCTTGAGCAGACCAGGGGCGAGGGTGATCTCGGTGGCTAGAGAAGTTATAGAGATGACTCTGCTATAGGCTGACTGCTCTGCCTTGATTACAAAGCAGTAAACTGGCAGAGAAATTAAAGCCTAAAACAGAGGGTACTCTAAAAAATGGCAGAACCTAACAAGATCTGGCTGTCACTACTCAAACCCAGAAGTGAATCAGGAGACTGAAACACAGCCCTGCAGCCACATCCTGCAGTTCAGGGCTTTTGCAGGGGCAGTTACAAACCCGCATGGCAGGGGGGCACAGCCTGGGGCAATAGAACTTCCCACATAGGACTGTGCTTCCTAGGGCAGAGACACTTCTGGTCCCTGAAAATCCATTCACTGCTCAACTGCTAATACTCACAGCCCCAGGGCGGGATTTGGCTTGGGGCAGTAAAACTCTCACTGCTCAGCATCTAGCCCCAGGGCACTCATTATCTCACACAGCAGGGGTTCTTTGCAGGTTACTTTCCCAGCTCTGCCCTGCAGGTCTGAGTTACTTCCCGGTGGGGAACTCTTTCCCAGAGCACTCCAGTACCTTGCTGCTTTTTGCAGCCGGCTAGCAGGACAGCTACCCGTCCATACACCTTTCACTGCTCTGCAGCAGAAGCTGGTAACCTCCTGGCCTTGAAGGCAGACCCTACAGGCTTTAACAAAATGAGTAAGAAAATCAAAAGGACAATTGATAGTTTCTATTCAGAAAGAGAACAGATTTTCAACCCTGAAGAGACTAATAGCAGACAGTCTTCAGACAACTGTTGGTCCCCAATAAAAAAGGCTCTCCTAGAAAAGACTATTAAAAAACTTAAAAGAGAACTAGAAGAAAAATGGGGAAAGGAAAGAGAAGCTATGCAAGAGAGTACAGAAAAGACATAGAACTCACTAAAAGAAAAATTTGATAAAGTGGAAAAAGAAAACAACTTCCTGAAATGTGAATTGGAAAAGGTAAAAAACTCCCAAGAAGTGCAGGGAAACAGAATTTGTGGATTGGAGAAAGAAAATAACTCACTAAAAAAAAATTGGTGAAATGCAAAAAAATTCCATAGAGCAAAATGACTCATTTAAAAACTCAATCGGACATATACAAAAATAAATTTAAAAAAAGCTAATGAAGAAAATAACTCACTAAAAATCAGAACTGAACAAAAAGAAATGACTTTATTCATTGAGACAGGAAGAATCAGTCAAGCAAAACCAAAAAAATGAAAGATTGGAAGAAAATGTCAAATATTTACTTGGAAAAACAATAGACCTGGAAAGTAGATCTAGGAGAGATAACCTAAGGATCATAGGACTACCCGAAAATTATGATGAAAAAAGAGCCTAGATACTATTTTACAGGAAATCATTAAAGAGAACTGCCCAGAAGTAATAGAACCGTAAGGTAAAATAGGCGTTGAAAGAATCCATCGAACACCTGAAAAAGACCCTAAAATAAAGACTCCGAGGAATATTGTGGCCAAACTTCAGAATTTTCAGACTAAAGAAAAATTTCTACAAGCATCCAGGAAAAAACAGTTCAAATACCAAGGTGCCACAATAAGGGTCACACAAGACTTGGCTGCCTCAACATTAAAGGATTGAAGGGCCTGGAATTTGATATTCCGAAAGGCAAAAGAACTTGGAAGGCAGCCAAGAATAAACAATCCAGCTAAGCTGAGCATTTTTTTCCATGGAAGAAGATGGACATTTAATGAAACAGAGGAATTCCATCTGTTTCTAAAGAAAAAACCAGACTTAAACAAAAAATTTGATCTCCAACAATAGGACTCAAGACAAGTAGAAAAAGGTAAAAGGAACTCTTGAGAACTGTATTTCTGTTGTGGATATGAATAAAATTCACATGTATAATTTGATTTTACTGATATAGCATAAAAAAGGGAAGTAGAAATGGAAAGGGGATAGTGTCAGAAAAAAAGAAAAGGGGAGATAAAAAGAGGGAAACTACATGCGGCGATGAGGCAAAAGAAACCTATCATATCTGAGGTAGGTTTTCTACCCCAAGGAGACTAATAGCAGACAGTCTCCAGACAAAACCACAAAGGGGGATGTAACATGGTCCCCATCACACAAGGCTCTATTAGAAGAAATTATAAAAGATCTTAAAAGACAGCTAGAAGAAAAATGGGGAAAGGTAAGAGAAGCTCTTCAAGAGAGTAAGAAAAGGAATACAACTCACTAAAAGAAAAAATTGATAAAGTGGAAAAAGAAAACAACTTCCTGAAATGTGAATTGGAAAAGGTAAAGAACTCCCAGAGAAATTTTGTGAATTGAAAAATAAACAACCCCGGAAAGTAGGATTTGTGAATTAGAAAAAAGAAAATAATTCAGGAAAAAAAAAAACTCATAAATCTCTCCAGGCCTTTCTGAAATCATCCTGCTAGTCATTTCTTACAGAACAGATTCTCAAATTGATGGGCATCCACTCAGTTTTCAGTTTCTGGCCCCTACAAAGAAATTTGCCACAAACATTTCTGCAACACAAGTCCCCCTTTTTTTTTTAAAGAACTTCCCACATGGACTTGCCCTGGGAAAATTTCTGGTCCCCAAACCATTCACTGCTCAATCTAATACTCACAGCCCCAGGGGGATTTGGCTGGGGACTTTTAAGAGGGGGGAGGAACAATACAAATCTTACCTCACGGTTTGCTCAAAAGGAAATAATTGAACATTTTTTTTTACAGAGAATCTTCTCTCACCCATTAAAAAGTGGGAGGAAAAAGAAAAGGAAAAGAGTAATAAGGGAAGGGTACAAGAAAAGGGAAGGACAAAGGGGGAGGAAGGGATCCAAAGAGGGAAAGGGGATGCAATGTGACCAATTAGTTTAATACTAGGAAGGGGGGAAGGAGGGGAAGGAAAAGAAAGCAAATATGGATATTAGGACAGGAAATAGAATTAGTAATTTTAACCATAAATGGGAATGGGATGAACCCCCATTAAGAGGAGGCTGATACAGACTGATCAAAAGTCAGAACCCTAAAAGTTTTAAGGAAACACAATTAAAACAGGGAGATACAACAGGAAAATGGGAAGGAAAAGGGGGAAAAAGAGGGGTAGCCATCCTTATCTCAGATCAAGTAAAAGCAAAATTGATCTTTGAAGAATTGAAGAAAGCATTTATTATTTCTTTTCAGATCACAATGCAATAAAAACTACATTCAACAAAAAGTTAGGTGTAAATAAATTAAAAAGTAATTGGAAACTAAATAACTATCTTAAAGAATGATTGGGTAAACAGCAAATTATAAACAAATAACTTTATCAAGATAATGAAAACGTGAGACATCATAAAAAATTTGTGTCGCCAAAGAGGTAATAAGGGGAAACTTTATCCTTAGAGGCTTACTTGAACAATATAGAGAAAGAGAAGGTCAAAATTCTTGAACTTAAAAAGCTGAAAAGATCAAATTAAAACCGCCAATCAATTACTAAACTTGAAATTTAAAATTAAAAGGAGAAATTAATAATTTGAAAGTAAAAAAAAAATATTGAACAAAAAAAAACCAAGAGGGGAGAAAACAATAAAATTGATAAACTTTGGCAAACTGATTAAAAATGGAGGCGGAAAAAAAATTTAAAATTTTAAAAATAAAAGGGGAATTTACCAATGAAGAAGAAATTAAAGAAATAAAAGGGGTTTTTAACCCGAAAATTTTGATAACCAAGGAAATGGATGGATATAAAAATATAGGCTTCCCCAGATTATGAGGAGGGAAATTGTTAAATATCCCAAAAAAAAAGAACAAACTATTAATCACCTCCCCCAAAAAATCCCCGGACCAGATGGATTTAATGAATTCTACCAAACATTCAAAGAACAATTGTCCCAATGCTTTATAAATATTTGAAAAAAATAGGAAAAGGGAGTCCACCAAATTGCTTTTATTACATAGACATTAAATTAATAAACCAAGTAGGTTGAAAAATAGAGAAAGAAAATTATGAAATCTCCTAATGAATATTGATTAAAATCTTAAATAAAATATTAGCAAAAAGATACAGAAAATCATCCCCGGATAATATACCATGATCAAGAGGATTTATACCCAGGAATGGGGCTGGTTCAAATTAGAAAACTATCAGATAATTGGCCATAGTAATTACCAAATTAACAAAACCACATGATTCTCAAAGATGCAGAAAAAGCATTTGATAAAAAATCCAACATCCATTCCTTTAAAAAATATTGAGAGTATAGGAATAAAATGGACTTTCCTTAAAAGAATAGGAACCATTTAAACCAGGAAGAAGGGAAGAGATATGGAAAAAGGGTGATGGCAGAAAAGGTGGGAAGGAGGGATAAAAGAGGGAAACCACATCCCACAAAGAGGTAAGGAAACTTATCATTCTGAGGGAATTTAGAGAGGGGGAGGAACAGTGTGAATCTTACCTCATCAGAGTTCCGAAAAAATAATTGACATTTGTTTTAGAGAAAAATTCTCCCGCCCATTAAAAGGGAGAGGAAAAAGGGAAAAAAAAAAAGAGTAATAAGGGAAGGAAGGGGAAAAAACCTAAAGGGGGGGAGGGGGGATTATAAAGAGGGGATAAGTATGGGATACAAGAGGGGTACATAAGTTTGGGGGGGAGGGTTGGGGGAAAGAAAGAAATCTGGGGTTATTGGATGGGGTGAAGAAAATGAATTAAATAGAATCCCCCAAAAGAAAGGAGTAGAGACTGACGTCAGAACCCTTTCAATATTTGTTTTACAAGAAACACATTTAAAGCAGGGGGATGGCTATAGAGTAAAAGTAAAAGGTGGAAAAATCATTATGCTCAGGTGAAGTCAAAAAAGTATACCCTATCTCAATCAAGCAAAAAGTAAAATTGATCTAATTAAAAGAGATAAGGAAGGTAACTACATCCGCAAAGGGTAATAAACAGCGAAGCAATATCAATATTAAACATATATGCACCAAGTGGAGGGCACTAACTTCCTAAAGGAAGTTAAGAGGGTTGCAAGAAGAAAGACAAAAAACTGTAATAGAGGAGATCCAACCTTGACCTTTGGAATTAGACAACCAAACCACAAAACAAATAAGAAAGAAATTAAAGAAGTAAAAGAATATTGAAAAAATTAGTATGTTGGATCTTTTGGGAGAAAATTGAATGGAGATTTGGGAATATATTTCTTTAGAGTTCATGAACCTATTCAAAAATTACCATATATTAGGACATAAAGACTAATTAAATGCAAGAAAGCAGAAAAGTAAATGCTTTCTTTTCAGATCATGGCAATAAAACTACATTCAACAAAAAGTTAGGGGAAATAGAAAAAAGTAATTGAAACTAAAAATCCATCTTAAAGAATGATTGGGTGAAGGAAAATTATAGATAGAATTAATAATTTAATCAAGATAATACAAATGGAAATCATACCAAAGTTGGGATGCAGCCAAAGCGGAATAAGAGGAATTTTATTCCTTAGGTTTTAAGAATAAAACAGAGAAAGAAAAGATTAATGAATTCTTGCAACTAAAAAAAAACTAAAAAGACCAAATTAAAACCCCAATCAAATAAATTAAATTGAAATTAAAATAAAAGGAGAAATTAAAATATTGAAAGAAAAAACATTGAACCAATAATAAAACCAAGGTTTTCGAAAAGCCAAAAAATAGATAAGCCTTTGGAAATCGATTAGAAAAAGGAGGGAGGAAAAGAAATTATAGTCTTAAAAAGAAAAGGGAAACCCTTTCCACCAAGAAGAGGAAAAGAAATAATAAGAGTTATTTTTTGAACTTTTAGCCAATAAATTGATAACCGGAAATGGATGACTATCCAAAAATACAGACTCCCAGACTAACAGAGGAAAGTAAAACTTGAATAGTCCCATTTCAGAAAAGAAAAGAACAGGAAAAACAACCCCTAAGAAAAAAACCCCATCCAGATGGATTTAAGTGAATTTAACAAACATTTAAAAACAATTTAATGTATATAAAATTTGATTAGGAATGAAGGATCCCACCAAACCCTTCATGAACAGAAGGATGATACCTAAACCGGTTTGAAAACAGAGAAAGAAAAAAAGACCAATTCCCTAATGAAATTGATGCTAAAACTTAAATAAGATATTAGCAAAAAGACTACAGAAATATCCCAAGATAATACACCATGATCAAGAGGATTTATACCAGGAATGCAGGGTGGTTCAATATTAGGGAAAACTATCAAATTAATTCCATGTTAATAACCAAATTAACAAAACCATATGATCATCCCAATAGATGCAGAAAAAGCATTTGATAAAAACCAAACATCCATTCCTTTAAAACATTTTGAGAGATAGGAATTGGACTTTTCCTTCAAATAACGAGCATCATTTAAAACCATCAGTAAGCATCATATGTAATGGAGACAAACCAACCATTTAAAAGATCTGGAGGAAACAAGGTGCCCACATCACCGTTACTTATTTAATATTGATTAGTGCTAGCTATAGCAATAAGAGCTGAGAAAAAGATTAAAGGAATAAGAATAGAAGAGGAAGCCAAATTTCACCTTTGCCGAGAATGATATACTTGAGAACCCCTTTGGTTAAAAGTTATTAGAAATAATCCAAACTTTAGCAAAGTTTTTTATAAAATAAACCCCTAAGTCATCAATTCTTTTATACAACAAACCAACAGTCAGAGTTAAAAGGAAATTCCTTTAAAGTAAACGATTTAAATAAAAATATTTAGAACACCCGCGGGAAAACGAACTTTATGAAAAATTAAGACCCCACCAAATTAAGTCTGACTTAAATTGAAAAATTAAATGCCTTGATAGGCGAGCAAAATAATAAAGATGAAATATTATAAACTAACTATTTATTTAGCGCTATACCAATGATCCCAAAACTATTTTAATGACCTAGAAAAAAACAACAAAGTTCAATGGAAAACAAAAGGTCAAGAAAAGGGGAATTAATGAAAAAATAAATGAGGTGGCTTTTAAAAAGATCTTTACTATGAAAGCGCAGTTACCAAAACATTTGGATTGGCAAGGAATAGATTAGTTGATCAGTGGAATAGATTAGGTTCATGAAAAAAGTCAACAAAATAGCAACCTTAGTTCCTTAAAAACCCAAAGATCCCAGCTTTGGGATAAAACTTACTGTTTGATAAAAATTTGTTAAAATTGGAACAATAGGCAGAAACTGGCAATCCAACTAACGCCACACCAAATAAGGCAAAGGGCTGACCAGGCAAAGAATGAAATTATTAATAAATTAGAGGAAATGATAGCACCTCCCCTTAAAGGGGGTTTTTATGACAAAGCAGAAGTGGAATACTGACCAAAAAAAAATTTCGATTATACCAAACTGTTTTTCAAAACAAAACTAAGCAGCGATTAGAAGGGGAAGCAAAAACTGGGGAAAAATATTTTTACAGTCAAAGGTTCTGATAAAGGCCCATTTCCAAAAATATAGAGAATTAACCTAATTTATAAAAAATCGCCATTTCTAATTGAAAATGGTCAAAGGATATGAACAGACAATTTCAGATGAAAAAAAACATTTCTAGTCATAGAAAAGATCTCCGTCTTATTTCAGGAAAAAAATTAAGACAACTCTAAGAAATCACACCGCGATTAAAGATGAAGGAAAAAAATGATGATTGTTGAGGGGTGGGAAAACTGGGACAGACAGTTGTGGAGTTGGCAACCAACCATTTTGGAGAGTTTAACTTTAAAAAGTTATCAAACTGTGAACCCATCCCAGTATTACTACTGGGCTTATATCCGAGATTATAAAGAAGGGAAAGGGACCTGTATTGCAGAATGTTGTGGGCCCTTTTAGGGAGAAACTGAAACGTGGAGTCCATCAGTTGGAGAAGGCTGAATAAATTTGGTATATGAAAATTATGGAAAACTGTTCTGTAAGAAAACCAACAGGATATTTCAGAAACCTAAATTTTACAAACGATGCAAGTGAAAATGAGAACCAGGAGATCATTATTATTTAACAAAATATAGATGATACCCAGTTCGATGGACAACCTAAACGATCAACCAAATAAATGAAAATGAACTGAACCAGCATACCCAGAAAAAAGAACCTTGGGAGATGACAAAAACCATTACATTGAATTTAACCCTATATTTATAAAACCCATCTTTGATTTCCTTTAAAGAATTGTAAAATTAGAGTCTGATTTTTTGCAGAAAATAAGTTTTGGTCATGTATACTTATTGTGCCCAATTAATTTTAATATATTTAAATCCATTCATCCTGCCATTTAGGGAGGGGGGGGGTGAGGAAAAAATGAAAAGAGGTTTGAATTTTAATGCAAAGTTACCCATTATATATCCAAATGGCATTAAATTAAAAAAAAAAAAAAAATGTAGAAATATGTTTGAAAAGGCCATTTTAACCTATATTGAATTTTTTGGAGAAGAGGGAGGGAGGGAGAAAAGTTTGAAACAAGGTTTTAAGGGTGAAGTCAAAAGCTGTCTTTTTGCAACTTTTTGAAAAAAAAAAGCTATTATTATTTAAAAAAAAAAAAACAGTAACATCATATATAATGGGACAAACCGCAACATTCAATAAGATCTGAGGAAACAAGCGCCCTACACCAAATTTATATTTAAATTGTATTATAAAATAGTTTGGAATAAGATAAAAGAGATTTAAAGAAAAGGAGGAGTCCAAATTATCACCTTTGCTGATGATAGATGGTTACAGAGAACCCCAGAGATTATACTAAAAGTTATTAGAAATAACCAATTTTTAGAAAGTTGTTTTTAAAATAAACCCAATGTATAGCATTTTATAATCATAAAAAATCCAACATCAGAGTTACAAAAAGAAATTCCATTTAAAGTAACTACTGATAATATAAAATTTTAGGAATATTTCCCAAGGAAAATGAAATTTTTTGAGCAAAACTAAAAACACTTCCCAAAAAATTAAGTCTGATCTAACCAACGAATTTTAAATGTCTTGGATGAGAAAAATAATAAAGATGAAATAATTTAAACAATTATTTATTTAGCGCTATACCAATCAGACTTCCCAAAACTATTTTGATGACTTAGAAAAAAAAACAAAGTTATATGCAAAAAACAAAAGGTCAAGAATTTAAGGGAATTAATGAAAAACAAAAAAACAAAAAGGTGGTAGCTAAAAAGATCTAAAATTATATTATAAAGAGAGTTACTAAAGCCATCTGATATTGGCTAAGAAATAGACTAGTTGATCAATTTAATAGGTTAGGTTCAAAGGACAAAATAGCCAATAACTTTAATAATCTAGTGTTTGACAAACCCAAAGACCCCAGCTTTTGGGATAAGAATTCAGAGTTTGACAAAACCTGTTGGGAAAATTGGAAACTATTATTGCAGAAACAAGGCATTGTCCCACACTTAACACCATACTCCAAGATAAGGTCAAAATGGGTTCATGACCTAGGAATAAAGAATGAGATTATAAAGAAATTAGAAGAACATAGGATAGTTTACCTCTCAGACCTGTGGAAGAGGAAGGAATTTATGACCAAAGAAGAATTAGAGATCATTATTGATCACAAAATAAAAAATTTTGATTATATCAAATAGAAAAGTTTTTGTACAAACAAAACTAATGCAGAGAAGATCAGCAGGGAAGCAATAAAATGGGAAAACATTTTTACAGTCAAAGGTTCTGATAAAGGTCTCGTTTCCAAAATATATAGAGAATTGACTGTAATTTATAAGAAATCAAACCATTCTCCAATTGATAAATGGTCAAAGAAATGAACAGACAATTCTCAAAGAAATTGAAACTATTTCTAGCCATATGAAAAGATGCTCCAAGTCATTATCAATCAGAGAAATGCAAATTAACACAACTCTGAGATACCACTACACACCTGTCAGATTGGCTAAAATGATAGAGAAAAGTAATATGGAATGTTGCAATGAATGTGGGAAAACTGGGACACCGATACATTGTTGGTGGAATTGTTAACATATCCAGCAATTCTGGAAACCTATTTGGAAGTATGCTAAGAAATTATCAAACTGTGTATACCCTTTGATCCAGCAGCATTACTACTGGCCTTATATCCCAAAGTGATCTTAAAGAAGGGGAAGGGACTTGTATGTGTAGAAATGTTTGTGGCAAATTTCTTTGTAGGGGCCAGAAACTGAAAACTGAGTGGATGCCCATCAATTCGAGAATGGCTGAATAAATTGTGGTGTATGAATGTTATGGAATAATTCTGTTCTGTAAGAAATGACTAGAAGGAAGATTTCAGAAAGGCCTGGAGAGATTTATACCAACTTATGTTGAGTGAAATGAGCAGGAACAGGAGATCATGATACACTTGAACAACAATAGTATATGATGATCAATTCTAATGGCTGTGGCCCTCTTCAAACAAATCAACTTCAATAGAACAGTAATGAATTGAACCAGCTACACTCAGTGAAAGTACTTACAGAAATGAGTATGAACCACTACATAGAATTCCCAATCCCTCTACTTTTGTCCTCCTGCATTTTTTATTTCCTTCACAGGTTAATTGTACACTCTTTCAATGTCTGATTCTTTTTGTGTAGCAAAATAACTGTATGGACATGTATACATATATTGTATTTAACATATATTTTAACATATTTAATATGTATTGGTCTCCTTGCCATCTGGGGCAGGGAGTGGGGCGAAGGAGGGGAAAAATTGGAACAAAAGGTTCTGCAAATGTCAATGCTGAAAAATTACTCATGCATATGTCTTGTAAATAAAAAGCTAAAATAAAAAAAATCTGATGCCACCAATGCAAAACTTTAAAAATGAGGTGATGGAGAATACTGTTGAGAATCCTTTGGACAATAAGTAGATAACATCAGTCAACATTTAAAGAAATTAATTTAGGTTATCCAGTGTAGTTCAAGTACTGAAGCTGATGTTTAAATACTTTGGCACATAATGAGAAGGCTAGACTCATTGTATGTGCTTGTGGGGGCCTGATGTTGGGAAAGACTTAAGTCAAAATAAAAGCAGAAGATGAGATGGACAAATAGAGTCATGGAAGCAATGAACATGAATTTCAATAGATGTCAAGAGATCATGGAAGATGGAAGAGGATTTGCACAGCATGAGCCACAATGTCATGAAGAATTACCTAGACAAGACTGAACAACAAAGTATATTTCTGTCATGGTATAGATAGTCATGGTGAAACACTCAGTCTAACTTTTTTTTAGGATGTTTAAAGGAAAGCATTACTATCCATGATTCCTAAAATACTTCCAGCCATGTGAAAATAAAACAGAAATAAATATAATACAAAATAGGCTAATACTGACATTTATAAAGTTCTGGGGAAACAAATAATTTAAAATAAAACTTGGCATCCTGTCATGAGATTTAACAAGATCTCCCACAAAGATTTGTGTTGTCATTATCTGTATAAAATACAAACAAAATCTGTTAAATATTCTCGAAACACTTATCTCTTCTGGTTAGTCATTAGTGCATTTTTCCACTGTAAATTTGCACTGTGTGGCTCAACTTGAAATATTAAATTAGAAATCCCTGAGGTCTCTGATTTCTTTCTATAAATTGTTTATTCAGACATTTAATTTCACTCTGAAAAATGCCTCAGCAATGGAGCATAAAAATGATCTGTACCTTATAATGTTTACAAAAAAGTCAAGGAAAATCATTCATTAAAAAAATCATTTTGTTTAACCAATTAAGCTATTATTTTGAGAAAACAATGCTTTTTTAATGATTTAGGCTTATCTAATAACTGTCTTACATCATATTAATGAAAAGAAGAGTGTCATCAGTAGTCACAATTTGTATATCAGTCATTAGACATTCAATGAAAACATTCTCTCAAAAGTTAGTAATGATCTCTTAACTGCTAATTCTAAAAATCTTTTCTCATTCTTTTTGACTTTCTGGGGACATTGCTAGTGCTAATCACCATCACTGGATATCCTATTCTTTCTAGGTTTTAAATAACATATTTTCTCAAATTTCCCTCTCAGTTATACGACAAATCCTTCTTGGTGTTCTTTGCTGGAACTTTATCCATATCATGCCCAATAACTATAGTTGTCCAGAAGGTCTTCCAATAGGCGTTTTTCTTTTACCTTTGATTTTCAAGGGCCTCATTTTGTCCCAATATCAAATCTGAACTAACTACATCAACAATGAATTCTTAAGACCATGCTACTCTTTGACACAACATATTGCAGAAGTATTGTTCATGTTCATTAATGGAGGGAATTTCATAAACAGAATTTTCTGTATGTATGAATTCAAAAATCAAAGAGAGAGAGAGAGAGAGAGAGAGAGAGAGAGAGAGAGAGAGAGAGAGAGAGAGAGAATCTGATAAGCCAGGAGATAATGATCATTATAATTTATATTATAATCAAAAGCATACTAGGTTAAGAGGTTGCAGTCTTAAATTTTAATAATGTTCTCTCTTTAACAAGCTAGATGATATTGAGCAAGGCCTTTAGTTTTTCTGAGTCTATGGGACAGGATTAATGTTTGTCATCCATTTCCCACAACCTAAATTACCTCTACTTCCATTACTTTTCTCTTGAGAAAGGAATTGTTATTCAGCTGTATCAGTTGTATTCACTTTTTTTGTGACTATATTTGGAATTAGCTAGGTAAAGAAGCTAGAAAGTTTGGTGTTACCTTCTGTAGCTCATTGTGCAGGTAAGGAACTGAGGCAAATGCAGACAAGTAATTTTCCCAAATAAGTGTTTTAGACTGCAATTAAATTCATAAAAATGCCTCCAGACTGACACTTTTTTTCATTGTACCACTTAGCTGCTCTGAGAAATTACTTTTCCCTAACAGAAAATAAAATGGCCTTAGAACCTGATTGAAACATGTTCTCTAATAGATTCTTTCTCTCTACTACTAAAATGAGGTAATCCCAGTTTCCTTCTCCTTTCCTTTTTGCAACAGAGATTAACTTTATGTAAAAGGAGACAAAGATGTCAAGAACATCAACTTCTACCTAGATATATTTGACCTGAGCTTCCCTGTCAAACTCCTCATCACTTTTTTAATGTTGTTCTTTGTAAAATTGAATTTCATTTTATTTTCAATTAAATATTCTCTCCCCATCACAATCCTCTGTCCTACACGTTGAAGAGGTTTAAAAAATAAAAATTAAAAAAATTAAAACAATACAGTTATGCAAAACAAATTTTTGCATATTCATATCTCTCCCCACCCCTCAAAAAAAGAAAGAAAAACAAAGAGAAGAAAATATACTTTGTCATACACTATGACTATAGTTTTCTGTTTGGAAGTTAGGCATCATCCAGAGTCCTTTGAAGTTGTTATTGGCAACTGTCTTGATCAGAGTTTCTGAGTCTTTCAATGTTGATTATTTTTACAGTATTGTAACTACTGTATAAATATTTTCTCTGCTGTGCTCACTTGATTTCCTTTGGATACAGTCCCTGAAGTAGCTTTGCTGAATCAAATGATATGCCCAGTTTTATAGCCCTTTGACATAGTTCCAAATTGCTTTCCAAAATGGTTGGACAAATTCAAAACTCCACCAACAATGCATTAGGTCCCAGTTTTCCAAGATCTCATCAAAAATTTATCATTATTTTTCCCTATCATTTTAGCCAAACTGAGAGGTGTGAGGTGGTACCTCAAAGTTGTTTTAATTTGCATTTCTCTAATCAATAGTGATTTAGAACATTTTTCTATGCCTATAGAAAATTGTCTGTTCATATCCTAAAGCAATTGGGGAATGACTTCTATTCTTATAAACTTGACTTTCTAGAAATTCTGGTTGTAAAGATTTTTTTTCCCAGCTTTGTAAATTCCTTTGAATCTTGTTTCTGCTGATTTTGGTTGTGCAAAAACTTTTAATTAAATGTGATCAAAATTGTCCATTTTGCCTTTCATAATGTTCTCTAGTTATATATATATATATATACATATATATATATGTATATATATATATATATTCTCTAGTAATATATTCTCTAGTCCCTTCTCCAAAGATGTGATAGATAAATTATTCCTTACTTTCCTAATTTGCTTATGGTACCATCCCTTACAACCTTATTTTGACCTTATTTTG
Organism: Sarcophilus harrisii; assembly: GCF_902635505.1. Taxonomy (NCBI): domain Eukaryota; kingdom Metazoa; phylum Chordata; class Mammalia; order Dasyuromorphia; family Dasyuridae; genus Sarcophilus; species Sarcophilus harrisii. The sequence goes on along the minus strand of NC_045429.1, from coordinate 81,572,300 downwards.
GTACGGGGTGTGAGATATAGGTTTACATGGAATTTCTGATATATCATTTTCCAGTTTTCTCAGCAATTTTTTTTTTGAAATAGTGAGTTTTTCTCCCAGAAGATGGAGATTTGGAGTTTATCAAATATTAAATTACAATATTCTTTGATTGTGTCATGTGTACCTAACTAACCTATTCAACTGATCTACCACTCTATTTCTTAGCTAGTACCAAATGATTTTGATGACTGCTACTTTATAATATAGTTTTAAGTCTAGAACTGCTAAGCATAATACTTTGTATTTTTTGTCATTAATTCCCTTGATATTCTTGAAATTTTGTTCTTCCAGATGCATTTTGTTATTATTTTTTTCAAACTGTATTTAACAATTTTTTGGCAGCTTGTTTGGTATGGCACTGAACAAGCAGACAAATTTAGACAGAATTGTCATTTTTATTATATTAGCTCAGCTAATCCATGAGCAATTGATATCCCCCTCCCCCCCACACACACAATTGTGTAGATCTGACTTTATTTGTGTGAGAAGTCATTTGTAATTGTTTTCATATAGTTCCTGGGTTTGTCTTGGCAGGTAGAAGCCAAAATATTTTATTTTGTCTACAGCTATTTTAATGAAAATTCTCTTCCTATCTCTTGCTGCTGTGCTTTGTCCATTAGAGAAATACTGTTAATTTGTGTGGGTTTCTTTTATATACTGCAACTTTTCTAAAACTGTTAACTTTTTTGACTAAGTTTTTGGATGATTTTCTGGGATTCTCTAAATATATCATCATATCACCTGAAAAGAGTGATATTTTTATTTGCCCATTTCCTATTCTAATTTCTTTTTAATTATTTTTTATTTTCTTTTTGTTCAAGCCAACATTTCTAGTATAATGTTGAATAATAGTTGTGATAATGGGCATCCTTGTTTCACTCCTGGTCTTATTGGGAAAGTGTTGGAATCTTTACAAACTGTTAAGCCATTGGGGTTGATAGAGACAATAATTATCCAATTTCGCATGGTTCACCATAATTGATTTGATCTTAGAAGGAGATATTTTGGGCCAGAACTTGAAACAAGGTACTAAGTACAACTGATAGAAATGATGCTTGTGTTCACACCTTTAGAGAGCTCATAAGTATCTAAGTACTCAATGGAGTTCACACATTTGGGAGATTTCAGGCTTAATATGAGATATCCAAATTCACACCTCCCTTAGGGCCAGAGAGCACTCTGGGAGATAACCCAGAATCCCTCTCCCTCCAGAAGGTGGAGTTAACCTTTGGAAGATTTTATATATATATATATATATATATATATACAGGAAGCTCTTAGAGCTTAGGAGAGTTTTCTTCGGAATATTGACTGGGGTCGGAGAGGAGCACTCTGGGAGGAAGCCCACAAGCCCTATCTTTGAGGCAAGAGAGATTTATTGTATCTTCTACCTTGGTGCTGGCTGGAGTTGGAAGGACAAACCTTTGGATTTGGAGACATTCGGGAGGAGCTCTTGGAACCAAGCAGAGAGATAGGTCTGGGCTAACCGGGCTATATTGAAGGACACAATAAAAGATCTGAACTCTTTTATCACCTGGCTGTGTTTTGGAAAAAGAAACACCAACAGGAAAGTACCCAGCTTCTCTCCATTACAGATAATGCTTGCTATAGGTTTTAGATAGATACTGTTATTGTATGATTTCTATTCATTTTTTATTGATTATGTTAATAGTTTTCCTGTTATTGAAAAAAACTCCTGCATTCCTAGTAAAAAATCACAATTGGTGTGTTATCCTGCTTATAAATTGCTATAATTTCTTTACTAATATTTTGTTTAACATTTTTGCATCAATATTCATTAAGGGAGATTGGTGTGTAATTTTCTTTCTCTGTTTTGGCTCTTCCTGGTTTAATTATCAGTACTATAGTTGTGTCATGGGAGGAATTTGGCAGGACTCCTTATTTACTGTTTTTCCAAATAGCTTACATATTATTGGAATTAATTGTTCTTTAAATGTTTGGTAGAATTCATTTGTAGATCCATATGGCCCTAGAGATTTTTATCTTAGGGAGTTCATTAATAACTTTTTCAATTTCTTTTTCTAAAATGGGAATATATCAGCAATTTATTTCCTCTTCTGTTGAACTGGACAACTTATATCTTTGTAAATATTCATCTACTTTACTTAGATTGTCAAGTTTTATACCATACAGTTGACAAAATATCTCCTTTAATTTCTTGCTTTAATTTCTTTTTAATTAGTGGGAAGTTCACCCTTTTCATTTTTGATGTTGGTAATTTGTTTTTTTTCTTACCTTTTTAATAAAATTAATCAAAGGTTTATTTATTTTGCTGTTTTTTTAAATAAAAACCAACACTTAATTTTATTAGTTTAATAGTTTTCTTAGTTTCAGTTTTATTAATCTCTCATTTGATTTGCAGAATATTTAATTTCTTGGCCCTTTATTGAATATATTTATTGCATCATGATCTAAAAAGAAAGTTTAAATTATTTCTGCTTTTCTGCATTTGATTTTCAGGTTTTAAGATAGTAAATTTTTGTGTAGGTGCTATGTACTGCCAAGAAAAAAGTGTATTCCTTTCTGTCTCTATTCAATTTTCTCCAAAGTTCTATCATGTTTAGGTTTTCTAAAATCCTTTTAGCCTTCCTAGTTTCTTTTTTGTTTATTTTGTGGTTATATTTGTCTGATTCTGAGAGGGAAAGTTTGAATGCTCTGACTAGTATAGTTTTGTTGTCTATTTTTTCTTGTGACTGGCTTAATATATTTTCTAGGGATTTGTATGCTCTACTACTTGGTAAATATATAGTTAGTATCATAATTGCTTTATTATTTTTGGTGCCCTTTATCAAGATGCATTTTCTTCCTTATCTCTTTTAATTAGACCTATTTTTAATTTTGCTTTATCTGAGATCAAACTTACTATCCCTATTTTTTTATACTTCAGTTGCAGCATAATAAATTCTGTTCCAGCCTTTTACCTTTACTCTGTTTGTGTCTCTTTGTTAAATGTCTTTCTTGTAAACCACATATTGTAGGACTGTTTTTAAATCCACTCTGCTATTTGCTTTCGTTTTATGGAGAGTTCATCCCATTCACATTCACAGTTATGATTACCAGCTCTGTAATTCCTCCATCCTGTTTTCTCCCCCTGTGCATACTTTTGTTCTCTCTTTACATAGTTCTCTCTGTTTGTTCTCTCTGTACTTAGTCCTGCATTTTTTTAACCCACCCCAAACACTATCTTATTTCCTATCACCCTTCCTCCTTCTCTTATCTTTTTCCCTAGTGTTTCTGCCTTCCCTTCTATTCTGCCTCCCATTTTCCTTCCTTTTTTTCCTCCTACTATTTTATAGGATTAGGTAAATGTACTCAACTGAATGATTAGTTATTCCCTCTTAAAGCCAAAATTGATGAGACAATACTCATTCCCTTCCCTTCCTTACCTCCATTGTAATAGGTTTTTTGCATCTCTTTATGTAAATTAATTGTCCCATTATACTTCCCCTTTCCTCTTTTCTGACCCCTTAATGTCTTTTGCTTTGATGTCATCACATCAGAGTCCATTCACAATCTCACCCTCTGCCCTTCTTTGTCTGCTCCTGTGACAGATATAGTTCCCAAAAATTACAGATAGTTTTCTCATCTAGGGATGTAAACTATTTAATTTTAAAATGATATATATTTTTCCCCTTTTTACGTTTAGGGTCCTTTTGCATCCTCTGTTTGTAGATTAAATGTTCTATTTAGTTCTGTTTTTTTCAATAGAAATGATTGAAAGTCTCTACTTTATTGAAGCTCCATCTCCTCTCAAGCATGATGCTGAGTCTCTCTGGATAGTTAATTCTTGGTAACCCCAGGTTCTTTGCCTTCCGGGATATGATATTCCAGGCCCTCTGATCCTTTATTGTAGAAGTGGCCAGATCTTGGGTAATCCTTACTGTTGTTTCTTGAAATCTAAATTGTTTTTCTCTGGCAGCTTGCAGCATTTCCCCCTTAAGATTATACTTTCAGAGTTTTGAAAAAATGTTCCTTAAAGATTTCCTTATGGGATCTCTTTTTGAAGGTTTATTGAAGGATTTGTTCAATGAATATATCCGCCTCTGATTCTAAAATTTCAGGGCAGTTTTCCTTAATGATCTCTTGAAATACCATTCTCTCTCTCTGTGTCTGTCTGTCTCTCTCTGTCTCTCTGTCTCTGTCTCTGTCTCTGTCTGTCTCTCTCTCTCTCTTTTTGGTCATAGCCTTAAAGTAGACCAATAATTTTTAAATTTTCTCTTCTGGATCTGTTTTCCTGGTAGGCTGTTTTTTTCAGTGAGGTATTTTACATTTTCTTCCATTTTTATCATTCTTTTTATTTTGTTTCATTGATTCATGATAGCTCATAGAATCATTATCTTCCTTTTAGCCCATTCTAGTTTTCAATATGTGATTTTCTTCCCTAACCTTTTGTGTCTATTTTTCCATTTACTTAATTCTACTTTTGAAGGTATTGTTTTCTTCAATTTTTTTTTTTTTGTATTTGGTTAATTATTTTTAAGGAGTTCTTTTCTTCATCTTCAGTCACATTTTTCCTTCCTTTTCCAAATTATTGACTAGGCCCCTATCTATTTATGTTATATTCTTGCAACATAAAATTCCATTTGGTTAACTTCAATAATTCAACAAGCACCTCATTTCATCCTCAAATCAATCCTGAACCAAGAAAATGCTGGCCTTAGGCCTGCTTCTAACAGCTGGTTTCTTCATGTGTAAAATGAAGTAGCTGGTTAGAATACAATATTATTAAGGTAGTATTTAGCTCTAAAATTACATGATTCTATTTCACTGAAAAATACAGAACATAAATAATATGATGTAGTCACAAAAATATGTCGAGTTGTTAAGACTAATATGAAGTCTGAATTAATATTAATTCCAATTGTAGTATCTTATGATTGGTAAATATTTATTAAAGTCTCAGTACAAACACAATGATTTACATGTAATTAGCAAAAGTAACCTAAGATTAAAAATTACTTTTTCAGAAATCTTATAAGGCTGTTTGAGATTTTTGTTGTATGTCAATTTTTACAAGCAAAAGCATACTAAAAATTAAAAAAATTTTTAAGAACCTATCTGAATATAACCTCAGTCACAAACAGCATTCATTGGTATTAGACTTTAATCTCATTAGTGAAGATTCATGACCTTATATTGGCCCTACAATTGATAAAATAGAGTTTCTGTTCTTAGAAAAAAAGAGAAATCTCTCTTTAGTATATGTTGGTCCTTCTACTTGCCAGCTTTGAAAGAGATTTGTAATGTCAAACTCTCTTCGTATTGCTAAAAGCAGAAACATATTCTGGGAAAAACATGACACGTGCATCTTCACTGAACAGTCACAGAGTCCCCATTCTCAGCTTTCAACATTAGAAAGAGTGAGATCTGACTCTCTCTCTTTATGTCTCTCTCTCTCCCTCTTTCCTTCCCTCTCTTTGTTTCTGTTTCTGTCTTTCTCTCTCTGTCTCTCTCTTCTTTTTGTTCCTTTCCTTTAATCTGCATTGTATGATATTTCTATACTTTTTCTGGTAATTTTATTTTTCTAGCAACTACAATGAATTGATTTCTATACATATTTATTATGGAATTGGTATTGGGTAGAAAAGTCTTAGATATAAAATTTAGAGTCAGTCACCTTTTCCCCAAGATTGGAATAGAGATCAGAAGTTTAGTTTAAAGTTAACTATTACGTTAGACTAATATTAAAAGGAGCATATAAGTTTAGCCTAATATCCATTCTCTGATAATAGCAGAGTGGTTTCCTCAGACTGCAAAATTCTGCTTCCCTTCCTGGCATTAATTAAATTTTTTCTTTGAGAAGTGTGGGGGCAGAAGATAGTAGAGATGTATTTATTCTTATATTTATTTGATCCAAATAATTCCCTATATTACAAGTGAGAGATACTTTATATCACATTATATAACTGGATGAAAAATTGGGAATTTATAGTCAATAATTAATCAATGGTCCAGTAGTTTAGTATGTTAAATCAATGATTCTTTCTTCAATATGGATTACATTAAATAGTTGCTATAAATGTTTTCATATCTAAAATTTTCAATTCTTTGGCCAAATTATATAATTTACATAAAGTGATCTCCAAACCAGGAAATGTAATCCAAATACTTGTTATTTTTATTGTTTTTTTGTCATTGTCAGTCTTCTGGATGAATTTTATTGCTCTTGATTAGAGTTAAGTCCTTTGGTCTATTTTGGATATAATTAAAATAGGGCACTTAATTTAGTAAACTCATACATCATTCACTCTATAAATCATATGTACTTCTTTCTAAATATTTTATTACTCTATCAACAATTAATATTTAATTATGGTTCACTGAATTCACAACAACTCTATGACATTAAAAAGACTGAACATTCTAACTTCTTTTTTTATCATTTTCTTTATTTTTCTGGTTATCATATACATTCATTTTTTAAATACAAATTTTTCATGAATCATGCTGAGAGAAAAATAAGAACAAAAGGGGAAAACCATGAAAGAAAAAAAAAAAAACAGAACAAAAAGGGAAAAAAAAGTGAATGGAGCATGTGTTGATTTACATTTATTCTCCATACTTCTTTCTCTGGATGCAGATGGCATTTTCTAACCAAAGTTTATTGGGATTGCCTTGGATCACTAGACAGCTGAGAAGAATCAAGTTTTTTTCATGATTGATCATTGCACATTCTTGCTATTACTGTTTACAATATATTCCTGGTTCTACTTATTTCACTCAGCATCAGTTCTTACAAATCTTTCCAGACCTTTCTAAAATCAGTTTGTTCATTAGTTTTTATAGGAAAATAATATTCTATTACTTTCATTTATGTAATTCAGCTATTCCCCAATTGATGGGCATCTACTCACTTTCCAATTCATTGCCACTACAAACAGTTTTCTATTTCTCCTTCTTTTATGATTTCCTTTGGATACAGTCCCAGTACTAGCATTGCTGGATCAAATGATATGCCCAGCTTTTGGGGTATAGTTCCAAATTGCTCTCCCCAGAATCGCTAGATTATTTCACAATTCCCCTAACAATGCATTCGTGTCCAGTTTTCCCACATGCCCTCCAACATTTATCATTATCTTTTCCAGTCACCATAGTCAATCTGAGGTATGAGGTGGTACCAAAGAGGAATTTTAATTTGCACTTCTTTAATCAATAGTGATTTAGAACATTTTTTTCATATTACTATAAAAGGTTTTAATTTCATCATCAGAAAAATTATCTGTTCATATCCTTCGATCATTTATCAACTGGAGAATGACTTTTATTATTATAAATGTGACACAATTCTTTATTTATTTTAGAAATGAAGGTATTACCAGAAATACTGACTGTAAACAAGTTTCCCCAGCTTTGTTACTTCCCTTTTAATTTTGTTTGTTTTAGTTTTGTTTATGAAGAAACTTTTTAATTTAATGTACTCAAAGTTGTTTATTTTGCATTTCATATTGTTCTTTAATTCTTCTTTGGTCATAAATTTCTCCTTTCTCCAAAGATAGAGAAATTTATTTGGATAAATAAATACAGGTTTATTTATTTTAATTTATATTTTATCAAGGCTGAAATCATCTAGTCAGTTATACTTTATGAAATACTGTAGAATCTTGTGACCATTAGCTGAAGAAGTTAGAATGCTTCAACAGAAAGCAATTTGGAGTTATTTGGATTTAGCTCCAAATAGGAGCTAAATGATAGGTAAATGATCCTTTGCCTTCTTAATTTGCTTATAATATCACCCTTTTATGCTGAAATCATGTATCCATTTTTACTTTATTTTGGTATGGGGTGTGAGATGTAGGTCTTTGCCAAGTTTCTGACATATTATTTTCTTTTTATTTAAATAAAAAGAATTTATTTTTATTTTCAAAACATATGAACAGATAATTTTTCAACATTGACCCTTGATAGTCTTGTGTTTCAGATTTTCCCCTTCTTTCCCCCATCCCCTCCCCTAGATGGCAAGCAATCCAATATGTTATACCTGTTAAAATATATGTTAATTCCAATATGTGTAAAGATATTTATACAGTTCTCTTGCTGCACAAGAAAAATCAGATCAAAAAGGAAAGAAATGAATTAAAAAAATGCAGCTGAACAACATCAAATGGAATGAGAAAGTTATGCAGTGACCCATAATCAGTTCCTACAGTCCTCTCTCTGGGTGCAGATGGCTCTCTTCATCATAAGATCGTTGGAACTGGCATTAATCATCTCATTATTGGAAAGACTGAAATTATTTTCCAGTTTTTCCCTGCAATTTCTGTGAAATAGTGAGCTCTTATCCCAGAACTGGAGTTGTGAGGCTTCTCAAATATTAAATTACAATATTCTTTGATTATTGTGTCATGGGTATCTAATCTATTCCAATAATCCACCACTCTATTTCTTAGCCAATACCAAATGGTTTTGATAAGTACTGTTTTATGATATAATTTTAAGTCTGGCATTGCTAGGCCACCTCTCTTTGTATTTTATTTCATTAATTCCTGTTGGAATCCTTATAAAATGTTAACTCATTAGAGTTGATAGAGACAATACTTATCTAATTTAGCATGGTTCAGTATGATTTATCTGATCTTACAAGGAGATGTTATGGGCCAGAAGAAAAAAGGTACTAAGTGGAACTGATAGAAACAATGCTTGTGTTCACACCTTTAGAGAGCTCATATAAGCAAGAAGCTCTTAGGGCCAGAGAGCACTCTGGGACAGACACAGGAGGACTCTGGGAGGAAGCCCAGAAGCCCACTCTCTGAGGTGGAGTCAGATTCATTCACCATCTCACACCACAGTGGTGGCTGGGTTCCTGCACTTCCCCCACTGAGACCCAGGCTGGTCTGAAAGGCTTTCCAGAGAGCTGCCCAGCTCCAGGCAAGGAGACAAGGGATTCATTCCATCTTCCACCTTTGTGCTGGCTGGAGGCTGAAGGACAAACCTTTGGATTTGGAGACATTCAGAGGGAGCTCTTGCAACTAAGCAGAGAGATAAGCCACCAAGAAAATTAACCAGGCTATTTTGGAGGAAGCAATAAAAGATCTGAACTTTTAACACCTGGCTGTATTTGGAGTGATTATTACTTGAAATGAAAGAAGGCTGCCTCCAGAAACCTCTCCAAGAAACCTGCTCCCAGAGAGAACTATTATGTTTTAAAGAAGAGAACACCACAAATTCCCTTGATATTCTTGACTTTTTGTTCTTCCAGATGAATTTTGTTATTAATTTTTTGAACTGTATGAAATTATTTTTGACAATTTGATTGGTATGGCACTGGACAAGTAGATCAATCTAGATAGAATTGTCATTTTTTATATTTGCTTTGCCTACCCATGAGCAATGGATTTTTTCCAGTTGTTGAGATATGACTTTGCTTGTATGAGAAGTATTTTGTAATTGTGTTTATATAGTTCCTGAGTCTGTCTTGGCAGATACTCTAACTTCCTACTGTAAGCAGAATTTTATTTTCCCAATTATACATCAAGAAAATTTTTACCATTCAATTTTATAAGATTTTGACTTCTAATTTTTCTTTCTTCCTCTTTTCCTCCCCTTCTTCCTAAAATGTTAGGCAACCTGATATGTTTCTTAAAATGGTAAGCAATTTGATTTATGTTATATATGTACAATTATGTAAAAAAAAATCCTTATGTCTCATAGTTTTGAAAGAAATTTTCAAAAGATGAATGAGAGGAAAAATTCTGAAAATATAATATAAGTGAAAAATATATGCTTTGTTATGCATTCAGAGTCCAGCAGTCCTTTATCTGGATTTGGTTAGATTTTTAATAATGAGTGCGTTGAACTCTGTTTGGATCATTATGTTGCCGAGAAGAGTTAAATCATTCACAATTCATTATTGCATTACGTATATTGCTGGTATTGTGTAAACTATTTTCCTGGTTCTGTTCATCTTACTTGGCATCAATTTGTACAAATCTTTCTAGGTTTTTCTGAAATCTGCCTGTGCATCATTTTTTATTGCACAATAATATACCATTAAATTCATATACTATAACTTTTCAACCATTCATTCCCCAATTAATGGGCATCCCCCTCAATTCTGCCACTACAAAAATTTCTCTTTTCCCTTTTTTAATGATCTCTTTGGAAAACAGACTTTGTAATAATAATCTTGGATGAAGGGGGTATGCACAATTTGGTTGCCCTTTGTGCTTTGGGCATAGCTCCAAATTGCTTTCTCTCAAAGCATTTTAACTTCTTCAACTATTGGTCACAAGAATGTACAGTATTTCATAAACTATAACTGACTAGACGAATTCAGCCTTAATAAAATATAAATTTATCATATGGAAACACAATTCCACATAGGAAGACAGCCATGACCAAAAGAAGCTGTGAACCCCAAATACATAACTTGCTACCTTCTTGTACTTGGGCAAACCAATTAAACTTTCTGGAACTGTTTCCTCACTTACAAAATGAGGATAAAAATACTTGTATTACAAAAACCAAAAAGCTGTTGTGAGGATCAAAAGAAAATATATTTGCAAAGCACTTTATAAATGATAAATATTCAGAGAGGAAGATCCTAGACTCACTGTCCTATATAGTGAGACCGTCGGTATTCTTCCCTTCAAGATTCTGAGGAAATAGGGTACATACAACTGACAGACAGTGTGGGTTTTTTTTCTAGCATTGGCTTAAGCCTTTCTGGTATTTTCTTCCCACCATTAACTATCAATTCATGTAACCAATTAGCATCAATTAAGTTTTTTAAAAAGGTATACTTGCTGTAAAGATATAATAGAATAAAAGTACAAACATCCACCCCGAACAACTGGCTGAACATTTCTCTCTATATCTCAAGGAATACCCTGAGTTTTCAGATTATACTTCACAGCATTTAGTCTCAGAAAGTAACTTCCAAATAATATCATAGCCAATGGATGCATGCACTTGGATGGACAGGTTGTTTCAGATTTTGCTCATTAATGCCTCACTTGTGGCAAATCCTTTCATGAATTCCAATTCCCAAATTTTTGATATCTCTCTCTTAATTTTTCAAAGAACACTAGTTTATTACTATTTTTAATATCTACTGTATAAAGAAAGTTAAAAAAACATATACATAGAGGCAAGAACAGATCCATATGGTTTTGGTTTGATTCTGGCTTCAGATGATAGAAGATGTAAAGAATATTCACTGAACTTCAAGTGAAGAAGAAATGAGCTCAAATCTGGAATTAGATATTTACTAGCTTTGTGATGAGGGGGAGGTATTTAATCTCTGTTTTAGTTTCTCCATTTCTAAAATGTGGATAATAGTAATACATATCTCCAGAGGCTATTGTGAGAATGACAAGTGGTAAGATTTGCAAATTGTTTAGCACAGTGCCTGGCACATAGCACTAAATAAATCTAAATCTCATTTATCCAGAGAAAGTCTCTCTCTCTCTCTCTCTCTCTCTCTCTCTCTCTCTCTCTCTCTCTCTCTCTCTCTCTCTCTCTCTCTTTCTCTCTCATCTTTTTCCAATACAAGTCACACCAGAAAAAAAGGAAAAAAAAAAAACAGAATCAAGAATCTTGTCCTATTTGACTTTTTTCCTTTAGAAAGCACCCTCCTTTTCATGGAGTTAGACTAAAACTACTTATAGAATGTTTAGGTAAGCTCCAAAGTCCATTGGTAATTTGCATTAAATGAACGTAGTGTGCATTTTCAGAAAGACTAGAGTCACTAGCCAGTCTCCCCAAAATAACTATATAATTAAAGCTATTCTCATGAGGATGATAGTTAAAATAACAGGTGAAAAGGACAATTTAAAAAAATAAGATATAATTAACTATTGACTGATAACTAAAAGACATAAAAAAAGAACAGATTTCTTCAGTATCATGTTGATGGCAACTATTTAAAAGATCCCTTAAAAGTGACATGGAAAAATATGAATAAAAAGAATAAGACCTTCCATAACAAAGTGAAGAACTAAAATTTTAGGAACTGTAACAGGAAAAGTTCAGAGATGGTGTGTGTCATCACTTAAAATGTAAAAGTCCGTAATTAATATAAAAGTTTTTTTGGGAAAATCATGACAAGCTCATCAATTTACATTTTCTATAACTTTGAGCTAATTTGTTCTATTCTCTCAGATCAAATACAGGTCAAATGTTTATTGACTATACTCTTGGCATTAATACAGTTATACAAACTTCAATAGAACAACAACCATTTTCCATATGGAATCTTCAAAAAATAACTTAGCTGTGACAGAATAATTCCCATATGAAACTGAATTGATTATCATAATGATTGCAATAAAAATTACAAATGGTTCTAAATTTGAAAGCTGGATTCCAAATTTGAAAAAAAAATCCTATCAACATGGCATAATGAGTACTACTTACTTGGTCTTCTGTTCCTTAACTTTGTTTTTCTTAATAATTGGAAAATAAGTGAAACAAAGCAAACTAGCATGGAGTCATTGAAGACAGTCACCTGAATATGTAGCAATCTAAAACAGAAAAGACTAAAAAAAATTTTTATACTGTTTCCACACCACCATGTAAAAAATCATAAGTACTAATTTAACCTATATGGAAGATTCAAATGTTTCATTTTACTATATGAATTATATAATGTGTAAATACAATTAGATTTTAGTAATCTAACAAAAATCAGGATTGCTCAAAAAAAAAAAAAAGAACTGAAATCCAGTCAGTAGGATAGGAAATATTTTATCTCCATTACATGTCTCATTATTTTTTACATACATTATGCCAGCTCTATGTGAATATTCACTTGTATATCTTCCTTCTGTCTTCTGTATCATTTTGCTTGGTGTAGTCTCAATTCATGGATAATTAGAATCTCAGTGATAATGAGAATCTCAGTGATAATGATTCTCAGATCTGTTTATCCATTCTTATGCTTTCTTCTCACTTCCAGTCTTGAATCTTCCAATTAGTCATCTTGATCTAGGTATTCTGTAGATAACTTAAACACAACATTTCCCAAAAGAAACTTGCAATTTTTCTCTCAAAATCTTCCTCACTTCCAAACTTTCCTATCACTCTTGAGGGAACTACCATCCCTCCAGTCACTGACTCTCTCCCTTCTTCCCCCCAGGCCAGTGCTCTAAGTTCTACTTCCAGATGTTTCTTATGTGCTCTTCTTTCTTCACCAATACCGTTTACATTGCTTCAGACCTAGACTACTGTAATAACCTGCTAATTAGTCTGTGTTTCATAATTTTCACAATATACCAATCTATCCTTTTCTCATCTGCCATGTTGCACAAATCTGACTAGTCCCCCTCAGTGTTAAGTCAGCTCCAATGGCTCACTATTATTCTAGGCAACAAAATTCTTTGTTTGACTTTTAAAAGCCCTGTAAAAACTGGACTTTTTAGTCTTCTTAGGCATTACTTCCCTTCACATGCTCAACAATTAACAACACTAACCTGCTTGATATTACTAATACAAGACATTCTATTTCTGAACTCTGGGAATTTTTTATTGGCTTTCCCTCCAACCTGAAATACTTATTATTCTTACTTGTTCCTACCTGCAAGCCTCAGCTAAATTTCTACCATCTGCAAAATGTTTTTCCCTGTCTCCCTTAATATTAGTGCCTAACCTATAATTCACCCTAGACATATCTTATATGTACATAGTTGTCTCCTGCATTAGGATTTGACTTTAGATTATAATTTCTTTTTTGCCTTTCTTTGTACCACCAGTGCTTGACATTCACTAAGTCCTGAATAAAAGTTTTTAAACCTGATTTGATGCTATGAATTTAAGAGAATATTGCCAGGCTCTAGAAAAATGAAGAACATTAAATACAGAAAAGCATAGGAAGGCAAATTAATTGGCAAAAATTCAATGAGTAGGTATAAAAAGAATATATACGTTGACAATAATCATAAAACATATTAAAACTAAATCATGTGAAAATATGTTGACCAGATTTCTCCTGAAAGAATAGAAAGGATAAGGGGCAGGTAGATGGCACAGTGGATAGAGCACCAGCCCTGAAGGACCTGCGTTCAAATCTGTCTCAAGCACTTAACACTTCTTAGTTGTGTGACCCTGGACAAATCACTTAACCCCAATTGTCTCAGGAAAAAAAAATAGAAAGGAATGTAGCACATCTGATCACTTAGAGATGTACCAATATGTTCTATCATGTTAGACTTTGTTGATTGGTGATTTTCTTAATGGTTTCTCTTCCCTTCTTCCACCTTCCCACCCCACTTTTCATTTCTTTTTTTTTTCTTTTCTAAACAAGAAGTAATTGTGATGGAGAATGGAAGGGTCATATTGTGAGGGGAAAGTGATTCTTGTTTGTTTTTCTCTCTTTACATTTGCCTTGAAGCATTATTTTGTCTTGTTTGTGGAGCAAATGTGGAAAGTTTGGAATTTTCTGACTGACACTGCTATCATCCTCTCTATAAGTGTAATTATAAAGATGAACTATACCTGTATCAGACCTAAAAGTATATTACAAAAAAGTAATCAATAAAACCATTTGGTGCTGGCTAAGAACCAGAATGGTAGATAAGTAGAATAGATTAGATACACAAGACTACAATAATCTACTCTTTTATAAACCCAAAGACAATAACTCATTATTGGACAAAAACTATAAGGAAACCTAGAAAATAGTACAACAGAAACTAGGCATAGACCAAGATCCCACACCATATGCCAAGATAATGTTAAAATGGATATGTGATTTAGAGACAAAGGATATAACATAAGCAATTTAGGAGAGAAAGGAATAGGTTGCTTGTCAGAAGTATGGATAAAGGAAGAATTTATAACCAAACAAGAGAGAGAAAACATTGCAAAATATAAAATGGGTAATTTCCATAAAATAAATTATATTATATATTGTGTTTATTAAATAGATTTTCTTGAAATAGAAATTTATTATTTCATATTTTGAATCATATCCTATGTTCTGCTGTGGATAAAACAATGGCAATATGTTTTTTCCCCCATTTTGGACTTGTCTTAAATAAATTAACATATTTAAAATAAATACATTTATAAATTTTACACTCATTAATGTATTCATTCAGTGCCATTTTAAAATAAAACAATTTTTTAGGGTCCTACCTTAAATTAATTTATTTCTGCTCTTCTACAGATATACCATATAATTTAATGCACAAATTCATGCTACCTGAAAATCTGTCAACCAGAGCTTCTCTATCATTGCTTTTATCTTTCCCATCTTATTATATTTCTGTTACTGGTGTGGCTTATAAGTTACTTCTTAAGTCTTAACATGGATCTCCTAGTGATCAATACTAGTTTTCACTATACCCATTTTCTTGCCCTATGAAGTGAATAACCTGTTGTGCATAGATAACACTTAATGCATCTATAATGTCTCCAGAACTTTCTGTTTAATCCAGATAGTATAAACATTTTCAATTATTTTTTAATCAAAGTCTCATTAGAATCATTATTCTTCCAAAATTTTCTATACCTTATCTTTATACATCATTTCTTCCATCTTTACACTCTACAAGAAGTAATAGAAAATTTCCCATGGTAATTATTCCATTTATGACTTTAATCTAATCCTTCTTCAAGAAGTTTAGAAGGGCACTTATATAAAACCTGAGATTTTTCCTACTGGAAGCCCTATTCAAAGCATAGATTCTCATGGCTGTCCTTTTACTCCTCTGATTATTCTTTGTATGTTTTTATGATGATCCATACTCTTCTGATCCTTTAAATGTAGATGACCTTCAACACTCTGTAATTTAATCTTTTTTTCTTTTTTTTACTTTCTTGCAAATCTATTCTCTTCCTATACATTAATCACCTCTGACAACATGACTTTCAAATTTTATTTCACCTTCAAATAAATTTAACTCTATAAACATTTATTAATTATAAATTATATAGAAGACACTGACATATGCTAAGTAAAAATGAAGCAACTGTTATGCTTAAGGAGATTTTTTCCTTATGAGGAAAGAGAGCATATACACAGGTAGAAAATTTTATATGATGTATTTGGGGAGGGAGAAAGCAATAACAACTAGAAGACTTTAATATTGGAAATGGCACTTCTCATCATTATCTATAACTCCCCTTTCAATATGTTGCATTCTTTTTGTACCATAGTTATTTCTGCATGTATCTTACTTAGTTATCCACTCCCTTCTCATAAAAACATAGCTTTTTTTTAAAGTCAGGATATATGTTTTATTATTATTCATATCTCCAATTCATCATGTAAATTAAGTGGTCTGTTGATATATGTTGAATAAAATGGAATAGTATAGATCTAAAGGCAGACAAGAAGCAAAAGAAAGAGTTCTAGCTTTGGAGTCAGAAAGACTTAGCACCTAATCTAAACTTAACACTCATAAACTTTGTGGACCTGTGAAACTCACCAAATCTCTAGTATTTATATGATAATTCACATGGTAGAACATTTGATACCATTTTGGTGGAGAATGTTCTCTATGCTGACAAAATAATAGCTCTTTTGATTATTGAAACTGAGCTCATTTTCTTCATTGTAACACTATTTATAAAGTAATTATGACCAAAAAAGTGCTAACCTTGGGACTGTGAGAGATCAACAGCAATTACAAAATGAATAACAAAGAGAAGAGAAAATATTTTATCCAATTTGAAATTATTGTTAACCCTTTTAGTTATATACCACAAAAATGAAAATATCAAAGTCACAATTTAAGAAGCTTTATAACAGAATGAATTGATAATGATCATAATTGTAATTTACAAAATACAAGTGATCAATAACATATTGCCATGGATTTCTTAGCATAATAAAATGAATGGACAACTAGTTTCTTGCCCTTTAATGGTATCTGGAAAAGCTTAAGTAAAATGTATGGGTTTTTTTTTTTTTGGTTAATCATTATATTTGAACCAAAAAAGAGACCAAAATCAAATATCTCTTTTTATGTTTTTCCTTTCCAATGCCTGTTCTTCCCCTTTCTTCACCTTCTTTTATTACCTACTGAGCAAAGAAAGGTAGAGCCAGAAGGACCCCTACACTTCATGTAACTCAGTCCCCTCATTTTGCAAAAAAGGAAAACATTTTAGAGAATTGCAGTGACTCATCCAAAGCCATAATGCTGATCCCTCCTTCCACCTATTTCATTACATTGTTTTCCCCTTAAATTCTTTAGAATCCTAGAGCAAGTGTGATTTGCTGTTAGGAAATGGCATGAGTAAAATTTGTTCCTTTCCAATAAAAAGAAAAAGGGGGAGAGAGACAAGACAGACAGGAAAAAGATAAAGACAGGAAGAAAACAGAGACAGAAAAAAATAGGCAGAAAGAAAGAGACAGAGTCAGTCAGAGACAGAAATAGAGATATTCAGAGATAGAGAATGAAAATTATATCTTCTATTTCTTTGCTTTTCCATCAGCATCCCATTGTGGGCACAAAGACATTTCCTAATGGATAGTGAGGGGTGGAGGAAGGGCAGCTAAATATAGCAGTGGTTGCAGAGACAGGGTCAATGTAGGACTGTATAAAAGTTGCAATGTTGCACAGTAAGTGGGCTCTTATCATCAATCACTCCAGGATAAAGTAGTGAGGAGAGGAAAAGGTTCAGTGGGACAACCATCAGTATATGTGCCAAGGTATTTTTCTGATGTGTTGTGGCTGTGGGATTGCATAGCTATGGGTGGGTAATACGAGTATCTTTTATTTTCCTAAGTCTGCTCAATGATCCAACACTGACTCTGATTGGGGTAGAACCCTTGAAAGGGGCAGGCTCAATGATGCATCCATAACTGTAACAGTAACTATGTTAATGTGTGGGCAAACCCAAGGGAAAGGTCAGGCCACATATCATTTGGCTGGCAATGGGCCGTTATCATAATCCCATGAATGAACTTGTTAAAGTGACCTGGGAGATGAGAGATGTCAAGGTCCCTCATGGCATGTTCTGGTGAGGATTTCAAATTTGAAGACTAGAGGGAGGCAGGGAATATCTATTATTAGCTCCCTGAAAATCATTCAATTATCAAGCATTTATTAAACTGTGTTAAGCACTGGGGATACAAAAAGTTTTTATCTTCAAAGAACTTGGAATTTTGTAGAGAGAATACAGCATGTTCATAGAGAAGAAAATGCAAAATAAATATATACAACGTAAACATTGAATGTTTCTGAGTGTGAGGAAAATGTGGGCATGCACTAATGGGAAGGGTATGCTCAGGAAAGGTCCCTTGAAGGCAGTGCCATTTGGATGAGATGTCATAGGAAACAGGGCATCCTGAATGAAAGAGTGAGAAGGAAGGTGTTTCTGGTGTTCGGAACAGTGTGTACAAAGGAACTAGGGTAAAAGTACTGGATAGGAAGAATGAGAGCAAATAAGTTATTTTACCTAGAAACCAGTCAAAATGAATTTGATGTAATAAGGGAAATTTCTAATAATTAAAGTTTGCCAAAAACAGAATGGTATGCACTTAGACATAGTGGGTTCCCCATAATTTTTGTCCTTCCTAAAACAGCTTATTGTCCTCTTATTGTATATGTTGGAATCCCCATTAGCTTGTAAGCTCTTTGAGGACCAGAGCTGGAATTTGACTCTTTTTGTGTCCCCATTGATTAGTACAGTGCTTGGCACTTAATAAATGTTTACTGAGTAATTCATTGATAGAAATCATTTTCAGGAAGATGGGTCATATTAGAGGAACTCTAATGATTGGGAGTTTCTGTGATTCTGGGATTAAACCCCAGCTGTGTTATTTAAGAGCTTGATCATAGACATGTCACAACATCTCTGAACCTTAGATTCCTGTTTTCCTACTTCACAGGCTTGTTGTGAGGGTCAGATGAGATAGCATATATGAAATGCTAAATCATTGCCAGTTATCATTATCATTATTTTGCATACGCCTAATTAAAAGCAAATACAAAACAATTTCTAGTTTGGGTGTTGAAATAATCTTAGAACCCAGATTAATTGCTCAGCTGGCTCCAGGGTATATGCAGTATAATTAGGGAAAGGATTCCATAGGATTAACTGCATGGTAACCCAAATGAAACATAATTACTGCTGCAATGCTTCGAGTGGTACCCTAGTGTCCTACACACCTCACTTACTTTTAGAGAGCAACTTAGGCACCCAGGAGAAATGATTCATTATTTCTAGTGCCCTAGAGCCTCTGGGAAAAATTTGATGCTGCACTATTTCTGTACTTCTACAAAAGTAGTGCAGGTATTAGAAGTGAGGAGAGATGGCAATGTGGTCACCATCATTTATCTTGTTCTTTTTGCATGTTCTCACTGAACTCTTAGGACCATTGAGGGGAGGGGAGTTTGGAATTCAAGATGAGGGGCTCTCAAGTATGAAGTTAAAACAATGTTATCCAAGAATCACAGACTATCAGAATGAGAACTCAGAGGTCATCTGATTCTAAATTCTCCTCTGATGGTTGAAGTAAATGAAACACAGAAAGGGGAAATATGACAAACAGATCTACTTGGGATCAAATACATTAAGAACCCAGAGCTTTTTTGAATCTCTGTCCACCTATACTTTATGGATCTTAAACACACACACACACACACACACACACACACACACTACTGATATATTGCTTTTCATTGACTTCATTATGAATATATCTGTCCTACTGCTCTTACCCAAAATGTCCTTTATAATAAAATGTCAAAAAGAGGAAAAAAACCTAATGGATTAATATAATAATGGAACCTGACAGCATGGATATTATGCTACAATCAGTCTCAAAAATTATAAAAAAGTATGCCACTTCTTTAAAAAACTAGCTAAAAAGTAACTAATGACAATATGAATTAAATTTTTAAAATTTTATTTTTCAGAATAGAGTTTCTGCATAAGAAGCCATTAGAACAGGGCTTTTAACTTCATTGTGTATATTTTGCATAGCATGACAGTCCATTGTTAAGACTATTGGTTTAGGATGATTTTTTAGGGCATAAAATATAAATGCTTCTAACAGCTTTCAAACCTCAGAGAGAACCTGCAAATATAGTAGTTGCTTTGGCAATCACTAGTCATGGAAATGCATGGCTTGCTGTACTTTCTTAGAAATAGTGGTTCTCCATTCCCACTAAAATTAGGGATGAAACAAGGTTGCCCACTATCACCATTACTTTTCAATATTGTGTTCCAAATGCTAGCTTTGGCAATAAGAGATGAAAAAGAGATGAAAGAAATTAGAGTAGGTAATGAGGAAACCAAGCTATCATTCTTTGCAAATGATATGATGGTGTACTTAGAGAAACCCAGAGAATTAACTAATAAACTATTAGAAGTAAACCAAACTTTAGCAAAGCTGCAGTATCAAAATAAATCCACATAAATCATCAACATTTTTATACATCCCTAACAAAATCCAACAGCAAGAGATGCAAAGAGAAATTCTATTTAAAACAACTGTTGATAGTATAAAATATTTGGGAACCTATCTGCCAAGGAAAAGCCAAGGCTTATATGAGCAAAACACTTCCCACACAAATAAAGTCAGATCTAAACCATTGGAAAATATTAAATGCTTGTGGATAGGTTGAGTGAATATAATAATTATCTATTTGTTTAGTGCTATTCCAATCAAACTCCCAAAAAACTATTTTATTGACCTAGAAAAAATAACAAAATTCATCTGGAAGAACAAAAGGTCAAGAATTTTAAGGGAACTAATGAAAAAAAAAATCAAATTAAAGTAGCCTAGCTGTATCAGATCTAAAACTATATTATAAAGCAGAAATCATCCAAACCATTTGGTACTGGCTAAGAAATAGACTAGTTGATCAGTAGAATAGGTTAGGTTCACAGGACAAAATAGTCAATAACTATAGCAATCTACTGTTTGACAAAATCAACTTTAAATTACATTTGGTAGTTGAATAACTATTAAATGGAAACTTGATCAATAGAGTGTGAGTTGTGCCAGGAAGGAAATAGATAAGTACAGGTGACCTAGCAGGGCCTGACCACCAGGATGAGAGACTTACATGAACTGATGCTTAGTGAAATGAGCAGAAGCAGGAGATCATTGTACATGGCAACAATAAGACTATATGATAATCAATTCTGACTGATTTGGCTCTCTTCAATAATGAAATGACTCAAACCAGTTCCAATTGTTCAGTGATGAAGAGAACCATTTACCCCTAGGGAAAGGACTGTGGGAACTGAGTTTGGGACAACAACACAGCATTTTCACTCTTTCTGATGTTGTTTTCTTAAATTTTTGTTTTCCTTTTCAGGTCTTTTTTTCTTTTTAGATCCAATTTTTCTTGTGCAGCAGGATAACTGTATGAATATGTACACATATATTGTATTTAACATATATTTTAACATGTATTGGAATACTTGCCATGTTGGGGGTGGGTAAGGAGGGGAAAATTTGGAACAAAAGGTTTTGCAAGGGTCAGTGTTGAAAAATTACACATGTATATGTTTTGTAAATAAAGTTATAATAAAAAATAGTGATTCTCATTTTAGATATTATTCTCAGTTCTTTTGTGAAATTACTTTTAAAAGATGAGATTTTTCATGGAATAATAAATGCAGGACTACCATTTGTATATAATATACTCTGTAGATGCCATTACTTTATAACACAAAGAACTTCTCTACTCACAGAATTTATAACATTGTGCATGACTCATATAACTTTACAATCTCATAATCTGTAAATAATGATAGTTACCTTAAATAATATATTGCAACTGATAGACATATCTAATTTGCCTTGTCTAAAAGAATAGTCCTAAAGATTTCAAAAGGCCCCACTACTTTTTGGAATGTTAAGAATTCTAACATTAGTTGAACAGTTTGGAAAACCAAAAAACCAAACCTCTAATAAGCAAACCAAAATTCTCCAGCTTCCACATACTGAACAAAAAATAATTGTAGACGTAATATTAGAAAGTTGTCTGAATTACCAATGGCAGAACATGAAACTACATTTGGTTGTTGTATAACTATGAAATGGAGACTTGCTCAATAGAGTGTTAGTTGTGCCAGAAAGGAAATAAATAAGCACAGGTAACCTAGCAAGGCCTATATTAATTTTGAAGTCCTAATGAGTTTATGTCATAATTTGAGACATCTATAAGAACTATAAAATGATGTAAAACCTCTATAATTTCTATTGATAACAAAATCACAGGTACTTCTAAAATCGTTATTTGTTGCTAGTGTTTCTAATTTAAAGAAAAGATACATTCCATTTAGAGGTCAGTAAACACAAAGCTGATTTTTTCCTATCTACTTTGACAGATACCATGGGCACCTTGCATGGATCTCAATTTTAGAATATCTGACTTAGACAGAAAGTCCAAAAGTACACACATGTAAGAGCACTTGATCACACATATCTCTCATTAACACAGAAAAGAATTTAATTTCCATGAACAAGAATTCTAAAATTTTTCTCTCTGAATTTATCCTCTTATCATTCCATTATTCCTAATGCTTTACTTTACAGAAGTGGATTCTGCCTTATCATTGACCTCTAACCTCCATTCTTCAGTGTCTTCCCAAGCTGTTGTCTCTGCTCTAGCTTTATTCTTCTTCTTCCTTCTTATCTCTACTCATATTTATACTGCCCTCTATTCTTGAAGCCTCTTGTCATGTTGCTCTACTATACTGGTCAAAGCTTGTCAAAACCCAGTTTAGAAAAGCCCTATTATCATAGCAACACTATCAGGATTGCTTATGCAATCATCATATGGGTCAAGCTAGATTTCCCCTCAAAAACAACAAAAGTGAACAGGAGGGGAAAAGGAGAAAGGAAATACGGAAACTAATAGAAGGGAGGGAAGAAGTAAAAAAGGGAAATGGATAAGAAAGGGGGAAACTGGGGCAGATTAAGGGAGGTGGTATTCAGAAGCAAAATACTGATAAAAATGTAAAGTGGAAAAGGAAGGAGAAATGTATACCTTGGGAAAAAATAGGATGGTGGGAAATACAGAATTAGTAATTTTAGTTGTGGATATAAACGGGATGAATTCTCCCATAAAACAGAAGCTGGATAGCAGACTGAATTAAAAGCCAGAATCCTACAATATGTTGTTTAAAAGAAACATAATTAAAGCACAATGATACATACAGAGTGGAGGTAAAGGCCTGGAGCAGAATCTATTATGCTTCAGCTGAAATTAAAAAACTAAAAATAGCTGGGGTAGTGATCCTGATCTTAGAACAAGCAAAAGAAAAAAATAGATCCAAATATAGATAAGGAAGGAAGCTACATCTTGCTAAAGGGTACCACAGATAATAAAGTAATATCAATAATAAAAATGTATATACTAAATGATATAGCATCTAAATTCCTAGAGAAAAAGATCCAAGAAAGTTACAAGAAATAATATATAGCCAAACAATACTATTGGAGGATCTCAAAGTTCCTTTATCTGAACTAGTTAAATCAAATTACAAAGTAAACAAAAAATAAGAAGACAAATATAATTTTATACAAGTTAAATATGTTAGACTTTTAGAGTATAACTGATAAATTAGTCAAAAGATATGAAGAGTCAATTTTCAGATAAAGAAAGTATAGCCATTTTTAGTCATATAAAAATGCTCTGGGGGCAGAGCCAAGATGGGGGAGAAGGCATGCATGACTTTCTGAGCCTCTCATATACCCTCCATACCAGTTATTAAATTCAGCCTAAGAAATAGCACTTGACTGGTAAAATTCATGAAGATTGGAAGTTCAACAACTCACCAGCCAAAGATAAGCTAGAAGATTGGCAGAAAAGGTTTGTCCTGAGTGGCAGGCATAGACCAGCGCAGGCAAGGATAAAACCAGAGACTAGCATTTAGAGCAAACTGGGAGCAGGTGCAGTCTCTATGGTTGGAAGCTTTACAGACAGCTCTCTGCCATAGGCTGACTGCTTTGCTTTGGTTTGTGGAGTAGTGGACCAGTAGAGAAATTAGAGCCTAAGGTAGAGGGTACTCTGAAGAACTCCAGAATTTAACAGGATCTGGCTATGCACCCCAGGACCAGAAGTGACTCAGCACAGACCATAACACAGCTCTGCAGCGACTCCCAGGAAGTGCAGGAAAACAGAATTTGTGAATTGGAAAAGATAAAGAACTCCAAGAAAAACAGGATTTGTGAATTGGAAAAGATAAAGAACTCCCAAGATAGCAGGATTTGTGAATTGGAAAAAAGAAAATAACTGAATAAAAAAAAAAAAAATTAGTGAAATGGAAAAAAAAATTCCATAGAGCAAAACAACTCATTTAAAAACTCAATTGGCCATATACGAAAGGAAGTTAAAAGCTAATTAAGAAAATAACTCATTAAAATCAAAACTGAATAGAAATGAATGATTCATTGCGATATCAAGAATCAGTCAAGCAAAACCAAAAAAGTGAAAAATTAGAAAAAAATGTTAAATATCTATTTGAAAAAACAACAGATTTGGAAAATAGATCTAGAAAAGATAATCTGAGGATCATTGGACTTCCCGAAAATTATGTTTAAAAAAGAGCCTAGATACTATTTTACAGGAAATCACCAAAGAGAACTGCCCAGATGTAATAGAATCAGAAGGTAAAATAGGCATTGAAAGAATTCATCGAACACCTTCTGAAAAAGACCCTAAAATAAAAACTCCAAGTAATATTGTGGCTAAATTTCAGAACTATCAAACTAAGGAAAAAATATTACAAACAGCCAGAATGAAACAATTCAAATACCAAAGTGCCACAATAAGGATGACTCAAGATGTGGCTTCTTCCACATTAAAGGACTGAAGGGACTGGAATCTGATATTCCAAAAGGCAAAAGAACTTGGAATGCAGCCAACAATAAACTTCCAAGTTAAGCTGAGCATTTTCTTCCAGGGAAGAAGATGAACATTTAATGAAACAGAGGAATTCCATTTGTTTCTAAGGAAAAAAACAGATCTAAACAAAAAATTTGATCTCCAACCATAGGACTCAAGAGAAGCAAAAAAAAAGGTAAAAAGAACGTTTGAGAACTATATTTCTGCTGTGGATATACATAAAGATTACATGTATAATTTGATTTTACTGATATAACATAAAAAAGGGAAGTAGAAATGGAAAGGAGATAGATCAACAAAAATTGACCAGATATTAGGACATAAAGACCTCAAAATTAAATGCAGGAAGGCAGAAATAGTAAATGCTTTCTTTTCAGATCATAATGCAATAAAAACTACATTCAACAAAAAGTTAGCAGTAAATAAACCAAAAAATAATTGGAAGCTAAATAATCTCAACTTAAAGAATGATTGGGTAAAGCAGCAAAATATAGACATAATTAATAATTTCACTCAAGATAATGACAACAATGAGAAATCATACCAAAATTTGTGGGATGTAGCCAAAGTGGTAATAAGGGGAAATTTTATATTTTTAGAGACTTACTTGAATAAAACAGAGAAAGAAAAGATCAATGAATTGGGCTTGCAACTTTAAAAACTAGAAAAAGACCAAATTAAAAAACAACAATGAAATATTAAATTTGAAATTCTAAAATTAAAAGGAGAAATTAATAAAATTGAAAGAAAAAACTATTGAATTAATAAATAAACCTAAGAGTTGGTTTTATGAAAAAAAAACAATAAAATAGATAAACCTTTGGTAAATCTGATTAGAAAAAGAACAGCAGAAAATCAAATTGTTTGTCTTAAAAATAAAAAAGGGAGAACTTTCCACCAATGAAGAAGTTAGAGCAATAATGAGTTACTTTGCCCAACTTTATGCCAATAAATTTGATAATTTAAGTGAAATGGATGACTACCTCCAAAAATATAGGCTTCCCAGATTAACAGAGAAGGAAGTAAATTGCTTAAATAGTCCCATTTCAGAAAAAGAAATAGAATAATATTAATCAAATGCCTAAAAAAAAATCCCCTGGACCAGATGGATTTACATGTGAATTCTACCAAACATTTAAAGAACAATTACCCCAATGCTATATGAAAAAATAGGGAATGAAGGAGTCATATCAAATTCCTTTTATGACACAGACATGGTACTGATACCTAAACTAGGTAGGTTGAAAATAGAGAAAGCAAATTATAGATCAATCTCCCTAATGAATATTGATGCTATAATCTTAAATAAGAAATTAGCAAAAAGATTACAGAAAATCATTCCCAGGATAATCCACCATGACCAAGTAGGATTTATACCAGCAATGGAGGGCTGGTACAATATTGGGAAAAGTATTAGTATAATTTACCATATTAATAACCAAATTAACAAAAACCATATGATCATCTCAATAGATGCAGAAAAGGCATTTCATAAAATCCAACATCCTATTAAATTCCTATTTAAACATTCCTATTAAATGTTTATTTTTAAACATTCCGATTCCTATTAAATTCCTATTTAATTTTCTATTCCTATTAAATAACATTAATTCCTATTCTTATTAAAAACACTTGAGAGTATAGGAACTTTTCCTTAAAATAATCAGTAGCATCTATTTAACATTGTCAGTAGCATCATACATAATGGGGATAAACTGGAATCATTCCCAATCAGATCAGGAGTGAAACAAGGTTGCCCACTATCACCATTATTATTCAATATTGTATTAGAAATGCTAGCTTTGGCAATAAGAGTTGAAAAAGAGATGAAAAGAATTAGATTATTTAATGAGGAAACCAAATTATCACTCTTTGCTGATGATATGATGGTATTCTTAGAAAACTCCAGAGATTCTACTAAAAAGCATTTAGAAATAATTTACAACTTTAGCAAAGTTACAGGATGCAAAATAAACCCACATAAGTCATCAGCTTTCTTATAGATAACTAACAAAATCCAATAGTTACAAAGAGAAATTCCATTTAAAGTAATAACCTGATAATATAAAGCATTTAGGAATCTATCTGCCAAGGGAAAGTCAGGAACTATATGAGCAAAACTACAAAACACTTTCCACACAAATAAAATCAGATCTAACCAATTGGAAAAAAAATATTAAATGCTCTTGGATAGGGCGAGCAAATATCATAAAGATGACAATACTACCTAAATTAATCTATTTATTTAGCGCTATACCAATCACAGTCCCAAAAAACTATTTTAATGACCTAGAAAAAATAACAACAAAATTCATATGGAAAAACAAAAGGTCAAGAATTTCAAGGGAATTAATGAAAAAAAAAAAAATCAAATGAAGGTGGCCTAGCTGTGCCAGATCTAAAATTATATTATAAAGCAGCAGTTACCAAAACCATTTGGTATTGGCTAAGAAATAGACTAGTTGATCAGTGGAATAGGTTATGTTCAAAGGTTCAAATGAACATTTAATGAAACAGAGGAATTCCATTTGTTTCTAAGGAAAAAAACAGATCTAAACAAAAAATTTGATCTCCAACCATAGGACTCAAGAGAAGCAAAAAAAAGGTAAAAAGAATGTTTGAGAACTATATTTCTGCTGTGGATATACATAAAGATTACATGTATAATTTGATTTTACTGATATAACATAAAAAAGGGAATAACTTTACTAATCTAGTGTTTGACAACCCAAAGACCCCAGCTTTTGGGATAAGAACTCACTGTTTGACAAAAATTTCTGGGAAAATTGGAAACTAGTATGGCAGAAACTAGGCATTGACCTACACTTAATACCATACACCAAAATGAAGTGAAAATAAGTTCATGATCTAAGCATAAAGAATGATATTATAAACAAATTAGAAGAACATAGCATAGTTTACCTCTGAGACCTGTGGAAGAGGAAGGAATTTATGACCAAAGAAGAACTGGAGATCATTATTGATTACAAAAGAGAAAATTTTGATTATATCAAATTGAAAAGATTTTGTACAAACAAAACTAATGCAGACAAGATTAGAAGGGAAGCAATAAACTGGGAAAACATTTTTACAGTCAAAGGTTCTGATAAAGGCCTCATTTTTCAAAATATATAGAAAATTGATTCTAATTTATAAAAAATCAAACCATTCTCCAATTCATAAATGGTTAAAGGATATGAACAGACAATTCTCAGATGAAGAAATTGAAACTATTTCTGGCCATATGAAAATATGCTTTACGTCATTATTAATCAGAGAAATGCAAATTAAGACAACTTTGAGATACTACTACACACCTGTCAGATTGGCTAGAATGACAGGGAAAGATAATGTGGAATGTTCGAGGGGATGTGGGAAAACAGGGACACTGATACATTGTTGTAATACATCCAGCTCTTCTGGAGAGCAATTTGGAACTATTATCAAAAAGTTATCAAACTGCGCATACTCTTTGATCCAGCAGTGTTACTACTGGGCTTTTATCCCAAAGAGATTTTAAAGAATGCAAAGGGCTTGTGCAGTAATGTTTGTGGCAGCCCTCTTTGTAGTGTCCAGAAACTGGAAACTGAGTGGATGCCCATCAATTGGAAAATGGCTGAATAAATTGTGGTATATGAATATTATGGAATCTTATTGTTCTGTAAGAAATGACCAAGAGGATGATTTCAGAAAGGCCTGGAGAGACTTACATGAACTGATGCTGAGTGAAATGAGCAGGACCAGGAGATCATTATATACTTTAACAACAATACTATATGACAATCAATTTTGATAGATGTGGCCCTCTTCAACAATGAGATGAACCAAATCAATTCCAATAGAGCTATACCCAGCAAAAGAACTCTGGGAGATGACTATGAATCACTACATAGAATTCCCAATCCCTCTATTTATGTCTACCTGCATTTTTGATTTCCTTCACAGGCTAATTGTACACCATTTCAAAGTCTGATTCTTTTTGTACAGCAAAATAACTGTTTGGACATGTATACATATATTGTATTTAACTTACACTTTAACATATTTAACATGTCTTAGTCAACCTGCCATCTGGGGGAAGGGGTGGGGGGGAAGGAAGGGAAAGTTGGAAGAAAAGGGTTTGCAATTGTCAATGCTGAAAAATTACCCATGCATATATCTTGTAAATAAAAAGCTATAATAAAAAAAGTAAAAATGCTCTAATTCACTATTGATCAGAAAAATGCAAATTAAGACAATTCTGAAACATCATTACATACCTCTCAGATTGACTAAGATGTCAAGAAAATATAATAATATATATTGGAGAGGATGTAAGAAAACTAGTACACTAATACATTGTTGGTGGAGTTGTGATATAATCCAAAATTCTGGAAAGCAATTTTGCACTATGTCCAAAGTACTATCAAAGTGTGCATACCATTTGATCCAGCAATGTTTCTACTGGTTCTGTATCCCAAAGAGATCATACAAAAGGGAAGGGGACCCACATCTGCAAAAATGTTTTTGGCAGCCCTTTTTTGTAGTGGAAAAAATTTGGAAACTGGATGCTCAACAGTTGGAGAATGGCTGAATAAGTTATGTTATATGAGTGTTATGGAATATTATTGTCCAGTAAGAAATGACCAGCAGGATGATTTCAGAGACCTCTGGGGAGACTTACATGAACTGATGCTACACGCAATGAGCAGAACCAGGTGATCATTGTACACAGCAACAGAAAGATTATGCAATTATTAACTGTAATGATGTAACTCTTCAACAGTGAGGTGATTCAGGCCAGTTCCAATGGTCTTGTGATGGAAGAAGCCATCTGCACCCAGAGAGAGCACTGTGGGAACTGAGTGTGGATCACAACATAGTATTTTCCCTTTTTATTTGATTGCTTTTGTCCTGTTTTTTTTCCATTTTTGATCTGTTTACTTGTCCATCATGATAAATGTGGAAATATGTTTAGAAGAATTCCACCTATTTAACCTATATTGGATTATTTGCTGTCTGGGGTAACAAAGTAGGAGGGAGAGAAGGAGAAAAATTTGCAAAACAAAGTTTTGTAAGGGTGAATGTTGAAAATAAATTTGCATATGTTTTGAACATTAAAAATATTAAAAATTAAAAATTAAAACAGCAAAAATCTTGATTAATGGAGAGAGCTAAGGCCCAATCTGGATTTCCTTTGACAGAGGTTCCTATTGGATTCTGACTATACTTACATAGATTCCTTGTCACCTGGTCTTATAAAATGACTGACTCTCACATTCTTCTAGATGAAGGGCCTTTCATATTTGGTCTATATCATAAAGACTCTTGAGTCATCATGTCCTTCTATGTTGATCCTACTTGTTTCCATATGGAGGGAAGAGAATTAGATAAGTCTAAGAGAAGAGATTGAGTATCCTTTTTAAATATTATTTCTAGGTAAACCTCGTTTACAAGGTTACAAGAAATTGAAGATATTAGAAGAGGGCTAAAGTGTGGAGTTAATTCTTGAGGAGAAATTCAAAGGAAGTCAGACATCCTAAGAGTCAAAGATGAGAGGGGAGTGGATGGGTGATTTAAGTGATATAACTAATAGCAATAAGACCAGCTTAGCTGGAGTATGGAATGCCCTCAGAAAACCAAGATATAATAAAGGTATTTTGGGGTCATATTGTTATGACAATGAAATCCTCAAACAGATAACTCTGATCATAATAGTAAGAGATACTGGAAATTTTTTCTATTTTTTAATTTCATCTTTAATATTCTATTATTTTAGGAAAAAAGGACCCACACTTACAAAAATGTTTGTAGCAGCTCTTTCTGTGGTGTCACAGAATTGGAAAATGATTAGATGCCCATCAGTTAGTGAAATGGCTGAATAAGTTGTGGTATATGAAAGTAATAGAATATTTTTGTTCTATAAAAATATGAACAAGCTGATTTTAGAAAGACCTGGAAAGATTTACAGGAACCGATGTTGAGTGAGATAAGTAGAACCAGGAATTCATTGTACACACTAACAGCAAGATTGTGAGATAATCAAATATGAAAGACTTGGTTTTCCTCAGTGGTTCAGTGATCTAAAGCAATCCCAATAGGCTTTGTTTTTTTTTTTTTTTTTTTTTTTTTTATTTAATAGCCTTTAATTTACAGGATATATAAACATGGGTAACTTTACAGCATTAACAATTGCCAAACCTCTTGTTCCAATTTTCACCTCTTACCCCACCCCACCCCTCCCTAAATGGCAGGATGACCAGTAGATGTTAAATATATTAAAATATAACTTAGATACACAATAAGTATACATGACCACAACATTATTTTGCTGTACAAAAAGAATCAGACTCTGAATTATTGTACAATTAGCTTGTGAAGGAAATCAAAGATGCAGGTGTGCATAAATATAGGGACTGGGAATTCAATGTAGTGGTTTTAGTCATCTCCCAGAGTTCTTTTTCTGGGTATAGCTAGTTCAGTTCATTACTGCTCCATTAGAAATGATTTGGTTGATCTCGTTGCTGAGGATGGCCTGATCCATCAGGACTGGTCATCATCTAGTATTGTTGTTGAAGTATATAATGATCTCCTGGTCCTGCTCATTTCACTTAGCATCAGTTCGTGTAAGTCTCTCCAGGCCTTTCTGAAATCATCCTGTTGGTCATTTCTTACAGAACAGTAATATTCCATAATTTTCATATACCACAGTTTATTCAGCCATTCTCCAACTGATGGACATCCATTCAGTTTCCAGTTTCTAGCCACTACAAAAGGGCTGCCACAAACATTCGTGCACATACAGGGTCCCTTTCCTTCTTTATAATCTCTTTGGGATATAATCCCAGTAGTAACACTGCTGGATCAAAGGGTATGCACAGTTTGATAACTTTTTGAGCATAGTTCCAAACTACTCTCAAAATGGTTGGATTCGTTCACAACTCCACCAACAATGAATCAATGTCCCAGTTTTCCCACATCCCCTCCAACAATCATCATTATTTTTCCTGTCATCTTAGCCAATCTGACAGGTGTGTAGTGGTATCTTAGAGTTGTCTTAATTTGCATTTCTCTGATTAATAATGACTTGGAGCATCTTTTCATATGACTAGAAATATTTTCAATTTCTTCATCTGAGAATTGTCTGTTCATATCCTTTGACCATTTTCAATTGGAGAATGGCTTGATTTTTATAAATTAGAGTTAATTCTCTATATATTTTGGAAATGAGGCCTTTATCAGAACCTTTGACTGTAAAAATATTTTCCCAGTTTATTGCTTCCCTTCTAATCTTGTCTGCATTAGTTTGTTTGTACAAAAACTTTTCAGTTTGGTATAATCAGAAATTTTCTATTTTGTGATCAGTAATGATCTCTAGTTCTGCTTTGTCATAAAAACCTTCCCTTCCACAGGTCTGTGAGGTAAACTATCCTATGTTCCTCTAATTTATTAATAATTTCATTCTTTATGCCTAGGTCATGAACCCATTTTGACCTTATCTTGGTGTACGGCGTTAAGTATGGATCAATGCCTAGTTTCTGCCATATTAGTTTCAATTTTCCCAGCAATTTTATCAAACAGTAAGTTCTTATCCCAAAGCTGGGATCTTTGGGTTTG
This sequence comes from Sarcophilus harrisii, assembly GCF_902635505.1. NCBI lineage: Eukaryota > Metazoa > Chordata > Mammalia > Dasyuromorphia > Dasyuridae > Sarcophilus > Sarcophilus harrisii. Next base: position 81,539,889 of record NC_045429.1, on the reverse strand, counting down.
TCAAAGACTAGGTTGCTATATTTGTTGACTGTTTTATCCCTTGAACCTAATCTATTCCACTGATCAACTAATCTATTCCTTAGCCAATACCAAATAGTTTTGGTAACTGCTGCTCTATAGTATAGTTTTAGATCTGGTACAGCTAAGCCACCATCATTTGATTTTTTTCATTAATTCCCTTGAAATTCTTGACCTTTTGTTTTCCATATGAACTTTGTTGTTATTTTTCTAGGTCATTAAAATAGTTTTTGGGAGTCTGATTGGTATAGCGCTAAATAAATAGATTAGTTTAGGTAATATTGTCATCTTTATTATATTTGCTCGCCCTATCCAAGAGCATTTAATATTTTTCAATTGGTTAGATCAGACTTAATTTGTGTTAAAAGTGGTCTGTAATTTTGCTCATAAAGTTTCTGATTTTCCTTGCAGATAGATTCCTAAATATTTTATATTATCAGTAGTTACTTTAAATGGAATTTCTCTTTGTAACTCTGACTGTTGGATTTTGTTAGTGATATATAAGAATGCTGATGACTTATGTGGGTTTATTTTATAACCAGCAACTTTGCTAAAGTTGTGGATTATTTCTAATAACTTTTTAGCAGAATCTCTGGGGTTCTCTAAGTATACCATCATGTCATCGGCAAAGTGATAATTTGGCTTCCTCATTGCCTATTCTTATTCCTTTAATCTCTTTCTCAGCTCTTATTGCTATAAGCTAGCGTTTCTAATCCAATATTAAATAGTAACGGTGATGTGGGCAACCTTGTTTCACTCAGATCTTATTGGGAATGGTTGCAGTTTGTCTCCATTACATATGATGCTTACTGATGGTTTTAAATAGATGCTGCTGATTATTTGAAGGAAAAGTCCATTTATTCCTATACTCTCAAAGTGTTTTTAATAGGAATGGATGTTGGATTTTATCAAATGCTTTTTCTGCATCTATTGAGATGATCATATGGTTTTTGTTAATTTGGTTATTAACATGGCCAATTATATTGATAGTTTTCCTAATATTGAACCAGCCCTGCATTCCTGGTATAAATCCTACTTGATCATAGTGTATTATCTTGGAGATGATTTTCTGTAGTCTTTTGCTAATATCTTATTTAAGATTTTAGCATCAATATTCATTAGGGAGATTGGTCTATAATTTTCTTTCTCTGTTTTCAGCCTACCTGGTTTAGGTATCAGTACCATGTCTGTGTCATAGAAGGAATTTGGTAGGACTCCTTCATTCCCTATTTTATCAAATAATTTATATAGCATTGGGGCCAATTGTTCTTTAAATGTTTGGTAAAATTCACATGTAAATCCATCTGGTCCTGGGATTTTTCTTAGGAGTTGTTTAATTGCCTGTTCTATTTCTTTTTCTGAAATGGGACTATTCAAACAATTTACTTCCTCCTCTGTTAATCTGGGAAGTCTATATTTTGGAGGTAGTCATCCATTTCACTTAGGTTATCAAATTTATTGGCATAAAGTTGAGCAAAATAACTCCTTATTATTTCTCTAATTTCCTCTTCCTTGGTGGAAAGTTCTCCTTTTCATTTTAAGACTACTAATTTCATTTTCCTCCCTCCTTTTTCTAATCAGATTTACCAAAGGCTATCTATTTTATTGGCTTTTCATAGAACCAACTCTTAGTTTTATTAATTAGTTCAATAGATTTTTACTTTCAATATTTTTAATTTCTCCTTTTAATTTTAGAATTTCCAATTTAGTATTTGATTGGGGTTTTAATTTGGTCTTTTTAGTTTTTTAGTTGCAAGCCCAATTCATTAATCTTTTCTTTCTCTGTTTTATTCAAGTAAGCCTCTAAGGATATAAAATTCCCTCTTATTACCCTTTGGCTGCATCCCACAAATTTTGGTATGATGTCTCATCATTGTCATTATCTTGAGTGAAATTATTAATTGTATCTATAATTTGCTGCTTCACCCAATCATTCTTTAAGATGAGATTGTTTAGTTTCAATTACTTTTGGTCTATTTCCCCTAATTTTTTGTTGAATGTAGTTTTATTGCATCATGATCTGAAAAAAAGCATTTACTATTTCTGCTTTCTTGCATTTAATTTGAGGTCTTTATGTCCTAATATATGGTCAATTTTGAATAGGTTCCATGAACTGCTGAGAAGAAAGTATATTCCCTTCTATCTCCATTCAATTTTCTCAAGATCCAACATACCTAATTTTTCTAATATTCTGTTTACTTCTTTAATTTCTTTCTTATTTGTTTTGTGGTTTGATTTGTCTAATTCTGAGAGTGCAAGGTTGAGATCTCCTACTATTACAGTTTTGTTGTCTATTTCTTCTTGCAACTCTCTTAACTTCTCCTTTAGGAAGCCGAGTGCCATACCACTTGGTGCATATATGTTTAATATTGATATTGCTTCAGTTGTTTATACCCTTTGCAGGATGTAGTTTCCTTCCTTATCTCTTTTAATTAGATCAATTTTACTTTTGCTTGATCTGAGATAAGGATGGCTACCCCTGCTTTTTTGACTTCACCTGAAGCATAATAGATTTTGCTCCAGCCTTTACCTTTACTCTATATGTATCCCCTGCTTTAAATGTGTTTCTTGTAAACAACATATTGTAGGGTTCTGACTTTTGATCCAGTCTGCTATCTGCCTCCTCTTTATGGGGAGTTCATCCCATTCACATTTACGGTTAGAATTACTAAATCTGTATTTCCTGCCATCCTAATAACCCCAGATTGTGCTTTACTTATTCTTGCCTCCCCAACCCTCTTTCCCCTTTTAAACTTATGTACCCCTCTTGTATCACGATACTTATCCTCTTTATAATCCCCCTCCCCCTTTGAGTCTTTCCCCTTCCTTCCTTATTACTTTTTCTTTTCCTTTTCCTCTCCCCGTTTTTAATGAGGCGAGAGAATTTTCTCTAAAACAAATGTCAATTATTTTTCCTTTGAGCCAACTCTGATGAGGTAAGATTCACACAATGTTCCTCCCCCTCTCTAAATTCCTCAGATATGATAAGTTTCCTTAGCCTCTTTGTGGGATGTGGTTTCCCTCTTTTTATCCCTCCTTCCCACCTTATTCTGCCATCATCCCTTTTCCATATATACTTCCCTTTTTTTATGTTATATCAGTACTATCAAATTTTACATGTATTTTTTGTATATCCACAAAGAAATACAATTCTCAAAGTTATTTTTACCTTTTTCTGCATCTCTTGATTTCTATTCTTGGAGATCAAATTTTTGTTTAGTTCTGGTTTTTCTTCAGAAACAAATGGAATTCATTTGTTTCATTAAATGTCCATCTTCTTCCCTGGAAGAAAATGCTCAGCTTAGCTGGGTAGTTTATTCTTGGCTGCATCCCAAGTTCTTGTGCCTTTCGGAATATCATATTCCAGGCCCTTCTTTCCTTTAATGTAGAGGCATCAGATCTTGGGTGATCCTTTTGTGCACCTCGGTATTTAAATGGTTTTTTTGGCTGCTTGTAAAATTTTTTCCTTAATCTGATAGTTCTGAAATTTTGCCACAATATTCCTTGGGTTTTATTTTAGGGTTTCTTTCAGAAGGTGTTCGATGAATTCTTTCAATGCCTATTTTACCTTCTGATTCTATTACATCTGGGCAGTTCTCTTTGATGATTTCTTGTAAAATAGTATCTAGGCTCTTTTTTCATCATAGTTTTCGGAAAGTCCAATAATCCTCAGATTATCTCTCCTGATCTATTTTCCAAGTCTGTCATTTTAAAGTAGATAATTCATGGTTTTTCAGTTTGTCATTTTTTGGTTTTGCTTGACTGATTCTTGCTGTCTCAATGCATCATTAGTTTCAATTTGTTCAGTTCTAATTTTTAAAGAATTATTTTCTTCATTAGCTTTTTTACTTCTTTCTGTATATGTCCAATTGAGTTTTTGAATGTATTGTTTTGGTCTGTGGAATTTTTTCCATTTCACTAATTTTTTTTTTAGTGAATTATTTTCTTTTCAATTCACAGATCCTACTTTCTTGCAGGTTCTTTGTCTTTTCCATTTCACAAATCCTACTTTCTAGTGAATTCTTTATTTTTCAATTCACAATTCTTACTTTCCTGAGATTTTTATTTTTTCCAATTCACCAATTTTGTTTCCTGCACTTCCTGGGAATTTTTTAACTTTTCCAATTCGTATTTCAGGAAGTTGTTGCTCTCTTGTAAGGCTTCTCTTTCCTTTCCCCATTTATCTTCTAACTCTCTTTTGAGACTTTTAATGGTCTCTTCTTTGAGAGCATTATGTAAAAGAGGACAGTCTGATGCATTTTTGCTGTTTGAGGTCTCTTCAGGTTTGCTGACCTGCTCTTTTCTGCATAGAAGCTGTCGATCGTTCTTTTCATCTTTTTATTCATGTTTTAAAGCCTTTAGGGTATGTCTCCTAGGCAAGGGGTTACCAGCTTCCTCTGCAGAGCAGGAGAGATGTAAACCGATTTCCGGCTCAAGGTATGGGAGTGCTCTGGTGAGGTTTTCCTTCCCCAACAGGAAGTGGATTCAGCACTGGCCGAGCTATCAAACTGCTTAGTAGGGCTGAGTGGATTATCGATTGCCCTAGGCTAGAGACTAAGTGGTGAAAGTGTCACTGCCCCAGGCCGGAGCCTCTTGTGGGACTGTGAGTATTAGCAGCTGAGTGCAGACTGCAGACTACCTGGAACTCTGCCCCAGTGTCTCTGCCCAATGCAAATCGGCCCTGGAAAAGCTCTTATGACCCCAAGCCGAGCTCCCCACTGTGCAGATTGGAGGCTAACCCGGGCTGCGTCCTCCTGCGGTGCAGGATCACAACTGCCCCAAGGAAAAGCCCTTACTGCGGGTTGGGGCTGCGAGCTTGTGCTGAGATCTGTGCTTTCTCCCTCGGTTTGAGACTCTCCTCGGAACCTAATTTCTCTCCCTGTCTGCGCCGATCTCCCCTGGCCCTCGGAACCAACCTTTTTGGCGAGACTGCAGATTTTCTTCGGCCGGTGAGTTGTTCTATTTCTTATCTTTACGAATTGTAGCAGTCAAGACTATTTTTGAGGCTCGATATAATATTGATAAAGAGGGTAAGAGAAGAGCTTAGCAAGAAGGGTGTGTCTTCTCCGCCATCTTGGCTCCGCCCCCCCCAATAGGCTTTGGACAGAAAAAGCTATCTGCATCCAGAAAAAAGAAGTAAAGTAAACTGAATGTAAATCAACACATGCTATGTTCACTTCTTTCTTCTGTTTTTTAATCTCTCCCATGGTTTTCCTTTTTGTTCAGATTTTTCTCTCCCAACATGATTTATAATGCAATGTGTGTAAAAAATAAAACTAAAATAAATTAAATTAAAAATTATTGCGCAATGATCAACTATGAAAGAGTTGGTTCTTCCCAATGATTCAGTGATGCAAGGAAATCCCAATAAATTTTATACAGAAAAGACCATCCAGAGAGAGACGATCCAGAGAGAGAATTATGGAGGATGAATGTAAATGAACACATTACGTTCATTTTTTTTCCTTCTTTTTTTTCTCTCATGATTTTTCCCTTTTTTCTGATTTTTCTCTCCTAACATGATTCACAAAGATGTGTATTAAATTAATGTACATATTAAAAAGAAGAACTTAAGATTTAACTCAAAAATTCTATTTTTTTCTTTAGTCTTTTCTAATGCTATGAGTACTTCATAGATTTAAGCCTTATTGCCTAGATATGTCAAACATAAGATATGTCATTGCAGGCAACATTCTAGAGTGCACCCTGAAATCAGAATAAATGCAACTGTTAAATATTACACAAAAATAAAAATATAGTAGGACAAAGTAATATCAACATATGGTTTTTAAAGTCAGCATATAGTCTGTGAGGAATGCTTAGTGGCCCCAAATTCCTTTTAAATTTATAGCACTATTATGAACTATTACTACAGCCTCTCAATCAATAGGCCAACATTCTGTTCTGTTATCTAAACTACCATTGATGACTAATTCTTCCACTGTTTTTCTCTGATTATTTTATTTCTCTATTTAGAAACTCCCATCACTCCCTACTGCTTCTACAATCTGGTTCTGGAATATTTAGTTATTTTGCATATAATCTCACCAACCTGAAGTATTCATATTTTGTGAGTATAGCTTATGTTTTCTTGCTTCTACACTATTCCTTGAAATATCTTTTACCATCTTCACTCATCCATCCGGACTTAAATCAATTGTCATCTCTTTAATGAAACTTCTGATTCCCAAAGCTGGTTTTAACTATTCCCTCATTATTTCTTGGTTTGCAAAATTTACTTGCCATATATTTGCATTTTGTTTTGAGTTAAAGATTTTTATGTATATTGTCTTATACTATATTTTACTTAATTGAAAAAGTTAATGTATTTTACCTACTATAATATACAAGAGTTGTAATAGTAACTGCCATTTTTATATTCCTTTCCATACATCTTGTTATTTGAGTTCTATAATCATCTTGTGATATCAGCAACTGCCGTTTGTACAATCCTTTGTACTTACAACAGTTTACATTGAAAGTTTGTTTCATTTAAACATCACAACAGTTCTCTAAAGTAGGTACAGTACTAGAATTATTTATCTGATTTTACAGATATGAACCCTATGACAAAACTATATGAATTTATTCAAAGTTAGATATCCAATAACGTGGCTTTAAACTCAGAAGCAGTTGTTAAATTCAGATCATCCAAAATATAAGACCCTAGTTCTGTCCTCTTTGCCATTATGCCCTCATAATAACTACATTTATTATCCTAATTTTCATTTTAAAGATGCTAGAACTGATGCTTGGAGAAATTAAATGACTTTTAATTATTACACATTTTCTCAGTCATACGTTAAGATTTCTATTCAGGTTGTCATGACTTTGAAACTATACTTCTTTCCATACTACATTTTTATGTTACCTTGTTTAATAAATGGATAAGTTAAAAACAAAATAATATTTTTACTAAAAAGTTGGTACTTACAATTTTAAATGAATTTGAAGATTTATTCACTTGATTTTTTAAAAAGTTCAATATTAAATTTCAATAATATGTACATATATGTCTGCATATATATATATATATATGCAAAAATCTCTATAGAGACATGTTAAACAATTAACTTCTTACGCAAAGCATAAAACAAATGAAGTATAACTGAAATTCTATAGCAGGTGAATATCCTAAGGATATTTTTATGTTTGTGGGATTTTTTAAAATATTTGGTACAACATGCATGTTATATGTCTGGAAGTCTAAAGCTATGCAAAAATCCCTGAAATGTAAAAATATGAATGAACACTAAGTCAACAAAAAGTTATAAACAGGAAATATCATCATTTAATTCCCATGGGAGATTATACTCGTATATTTTGTTGATTTTTTAAAAATGTACCATACAGAGTTGGACTTGTGTTAGGAAGATGGGTCAACTGGGAGAAAAGTTGGAGATTTGTAATTTTGGAGATAAAAAGCACATGATATATAAAAGGGCTTGAAGTTTAATCTTTCTAGAGATGTGATTATTACTTTGGGAAAGTCTAAATCAGGGGTATTAGCCAAGTCAATAATGGATGACATATAAGAGATACTAAGGTCTTGTCAAGTTGATAAGCTAAGAGACTTTCTGACTTATTTTTCAATTTTATTGCTTTTATCTTTTGTGGTGTACAGCACCTGTAGTCAGTCAGTAATTAACCTTAGAGTATAGGCAGTCTCATTGTAGAAAGTAAAAGCTAGCCTTTGCTACTTGAAGGATTTAAACACTGTTTCCAAATCCAGAAAGAGTTCATCTTACTCACACATCCTAAAATAGATATACAGAAACATGGAAGTATTTAGGATCTTGCCAAAAGTTACCCATTTAAATTTCACATATTAAAAAAGTCTATGAATTTAAAAACTAATGAAATGAACTGTGCATTTAAACTTATAAAGAAGATACAGTTTAAACTGTTAGGTTTTCTATTTTTTCATCTGCATTATAATGATACATAAAAGATTTGTAGAATTAGTACAACAAAAAAGATATGGATGCTGGTTTAACAGAAATTCCAAATAAATATTATCTATAATTAACATACAGTAGAAGAGCCAGAAAGTCTTCTTGGAGTAATAAGATCCACAAAGGAAACAAGCAAAATACATGATAGAAATTCATAGCAAACATTCAAACTAGATTAAATAAGTACAGAAAATAAGAATAGAGACCATTTTGGGGTGAATCAGTTTTCCTGATAAGAATATATCAAAGTTTCTATTTTTTTCTCTATTTTCAAATCTATAGGAATGAAAATTCTAATATGAAAAAAAAATCTTTGTTTCTGTATGCCTATGTAATCTCTTTGTTAAGTAATCCAGAAATAATTGCAGATTTAGATTGCTGTTCCAACTTTGCAAGCTCAGTGACTTTAATATTTACTTTCCAATTGTCTCATTTTTGGAACTACCTTTAGTTAATTATGTCTCCAATCAACTCCCTCCATCATTTTTAGTTAATTTATTATTCTGAATTTGAAAAACACCAACAAACCTGAATTTTATAAGAAGAGAATTTGCATATTGTGATTCATCTGCATTATGTGGAGTGTTATTAATTTTTATCATATAGCATCTATATCAGACTAGTTTCAAGACTTCCCTGTTAGTGTTAAATCCTTGCAACATTCATTCTGCCCATCCTTTTTCCACAACTGTACACTCATTCTTCTAAAAACTATACCTAGGCCATGTGTTTGTATTATTTAATTGCCTTGAAGATGTTAAAATTCTGAAGTAACATTTGTGTTTTCTTCTCTTATTAAAAAGTAAATGCTTCATCATCATTTAGTTACTTCCAATTCTCCAAATGTATTAGCCTTTCTAGGTTTCACTTCATGTCAAGGTTTATATTTCAAAGATTTTATTTAACTGCAATCTTTATATCAGGAAGGCTTTAAAATTGTCTTCTGTTAACACTATTTCTTCCTAAATGATTTTTTTTTAAGATTAAACACCCTTGGTTATAAATTTTTATATTTTGCCAATTGGAATATTGTATCACTATAATTTCTCATTTTGTTTTGATTGTGAGTTGATTCTTGGTTACTTAAGTATTAAAAGTTCTATATTTTGGATATAATATTTTGTGGTAATCAGACTGGGGTTTCTTAGAAGCTTAACTTTAAAGAAGACTATTTTCTTTTTAAATTATTATTATTAAAACTTTTTATTTATAAAGCATATGCATGGGTAATTTTTCCAACACTGATCCTTGCATAATGTTTTGTTCCACATTTTTCCCTCCTTTCCCTTACCCCCTACCCTAGCTGGCAGGTAGTCCAATATATGTTAAATATGTTGAAATACATGTTAGATCCAATATATGTATACATATTTATACAGTTATACATATTTGGTGTACAAATATTCAGATCAAGAAGGAAGAAAAAGAAAAACTGAAAAAGAAAACAAAATGCAAGTAAATAACAACAGAGAGAGTGGAAATGCTATGTTGTGTGCCACACTCTATTCACATAGTCCTGTCTCTGGGTGTATAGATGTTTCTCTTCATCACTGCACAAATGGAACTGGTATGAATCATTTCATTGTTGAAGAGAGCCACGTCCATCAGAATCGATCATCGCATAGACTTGTTGCTGTGCATAATGATCTCCTGGTTCTGCTCATTTCACTTAGCATGAGTTCATGTAAGTCCCCCCAGGCCTCTCTGTAATCATCTTGCTGGTTGTTTCTTAGACAACAATAATATTCCATAACATTCATATATCATAACTTATTCAGCCATTTCCCAGTGGGCATCCACTCAATTTCCAGTTTCTAGCCACTAAGAAAAGGGCTGCCACAGACATTTTTGCACATGTGGGTCCCTTTCTCTCCTTTAAGATCTTTTTGGGATATAATCCCAATAGAAACATTGGTGGGTCAAATGGGATGCACAGTTTGATAAGTTTTTGAGCGTAGCTCCAAATCGCTCTCCAGAATGATTGGATCTATTCAGAATTCCACCAACAATGTATCAGAGTCTCAGTTTTCCCACTCCAATATTTCCCCTGCAACATTCATCATTATAGTTTCCTGTCATTTTAGCCAATCTGAAAGGTGTGTAGTGTCTTAATTTGTATTTCTCTGATCAATAGTGATTTGGAGCATGTTTTTATGTGGCTACAAATAATTTCAATTTCTTCATCTGAAAATTGTCTGTTCACATCCTTTGACCATTTATCAATTGGAGAATGGCTTGACCTATTATAAATTTGAGTCAATTCTCTATATATTTTAGAATTGAGGCCTTTGTCAAATCCTTTGGATATAAAAATGTTTTACCAGTTTATTGCTTCCTTTCTAATATTGTCTGCATTAGTTTTGTTTGTACAAAAAGTTTTTTAACTTAATATAATCAAAATTATCTATTTTATGATCAATAATGGTCTCTAGTTTTTCTTTGGTCACAAATTCCTTCCTCCTCTAAAATCTGAGAGGTAAACTATCCTATGTTCTTCTAATTTGTTTATAATATCATTCTTTATGTCTACATTATGAACCCATTTTGACCTTATCTTGGTATAAGGTGTTAGGTGTGAGTCTATGCCTACTTTTTACCATATAAATTTCCATTTTGTCCAGCAATTTTTGTCAAATAGTGAATTCTTCTTTCAAAAACTGAAGCCTTTTGCTTTGTCAAATATTAGATTGTAATAGTCATTGGCTATTTTGTTCTGTGAGCCTAACCTATTCCATTGATCAACTCGCTTTCTTAGCCAGTACCAAATGGTTCTGATGACTGCTGCTTTATAATATACTTTTAGAGATGTTACAGTTAGGCTACCTTCATTTGCTTTTCTCTCATTAATTGCTTTGAAATTCTTGACCTTTTGTTCTTCCAGATGGATTTTGTTGTTAATTTTTCTAGTTGAGTATAATAGATTCTTGAGAGTTTGATTGATATAGCACTAAATAAATAGATTAGTTTAGATAGTATTGTCATCTTTATGATTCTCGCTCGGCCTATGCAAGAGCACTTAATATTTTTCCAGTTGTTTAAATCTGACTTCATTTGTGTGGAAAGTGTTTTGTAGTTTTGCTCATATATATCCTGACTTTCCTTTGGCAGATAGATTCCCAAATAGTTCATATTATCAACAGTTATTTTAAATGGAATTTCTCTTTGTATCTCATGCTGTTGGATTTTGTTAGTGATGTATAAGAATGCTGATGATTTACATGGCTTTACTTTGTATCTTGCAACTTTGCTAAAGTTGTGGATTATTTCTAATAGCTTTTTAGTTGATTCTCTGGGTTTCTCTATGTATACCATCATATCATCTTCAAAGAGTGATAATTTAGCTTCCTCATTACCCATTGTATTCCTTTAATCCCTTTTTCTTCTCTTATTGCCAAAGCTAGCATTTCTAATACAGTACTGAATAGTAATGGTGATAGTGGGCAACCTTGTTTCACCCCTGATCTTATTGGGAATGATTCTAACTTATCCCCATTACATATGATGTTTGCTAATGGTTTTAAATAGATGCTACTGATTATTTTAAGAAGAAGTCCATTTATTCCTATACTCTCAAGTGTTTTTTAATAGGAATGAGTGTTGGATTTTATCAAATGCTTTTCCTTCATCTACTGAAATAATCATGTTTTTTGTTAATTTGGTTATTGATATAATCAATTATGCTAATAGTTTTCCTAATATTGAACCAACCTTGCATTACTAGTATAAGTCCTACTTGATCATGGTGTATTATCCTAAGGTTCATTATCTGTAATCTCTCTGCTAATTTTTAAATTTAAGATTTTTGCATCAATATAGTTTTCTTTTTCTGTTTTCATCCTATCTGGTTTAGGTATCAGTACCATGTCTGTGTCATAAAAGTAATTTGGTAGGAGTTCTTCATTCCCTATTTTTTCAAATAGTTTATATAGTATTGGAGTAATTGTTCTTCAAATGTTTGGTAGAATTTACAAGTAAATCCATCTGGTCCTGGGGATTTTTTCTTAGGAGTTGACTAATACCTTGTTCTATTTATTTTTCTAAAATAGAACTATTTGAATATTTTATTTTCTCTTCTGTTAATCTGGACAATCTATATTTTTGTAGGTATTCCTCCATTTCACTTAGGCTGTCAAATTTATTGGCATAAACTTGGGCCAAGTAACTCCTGATAACTGTTCTAGTTTCCTCTTCATGGGCAGATAGTTCTCCCTTTTCATTTTTGAGACCAACAATTTGATTTTCCTCTTTCCTTTTTCTAATCAAATTAACTAAAGGTTTATCTATTTTGTTGTCTTTTTCATAAAACCAACTCACAGTTTTACTTATTAATTCAATAGCTTTTTTCTTTACTTTCAATTTTATTGATCTCTCCTTTTATTTTTAGAATTTCAAGTTTGTTATTTGATTAGGGGTTTTTAATTTGCTCTTTTTCTAGCTTTTTAAGTTGCGAGTCCAATTTCTTGGTCTTCTCTTTCTCTATTTTATGCAAGTAAAACTCTTAGTAATATAAAATTTCCCCGTATTACCATTTTGGATACCTCCCACAGATTTTGCTATGTTGTCTCATTAATGTCATTCTCTTTTTATGAAATTATTTATTGTGTCTATGATTTGCTGTTTCACCCATTCATTCTATTGGATGAGATTATTTAGTTTCCAATTTCTTTTTGGTCTATTTTCCCCTGACCCTGTATTGAATGTAATTTTTATTGAATTGTAATTTGAAAAACATGTGTATACTATTTCTGCCTTTCTGATTTTGATTTTGAGGTCTTTATGCCCCAATAGATGGTCAATTTTTATATAGGTTCCAAGAACTGCTGAGAAGAAAGTGTACTCCTTTCTGTCTCCATTCAGTCTTCTTCAAAGATCTATCATATCTAGCTTTTCTAGTATTCTATTTACCTCTTTAACTTCTTTCTAATTTATTTTGTGGTTTGATTTATCTAGTTCTGAGACAGCAAGGTTGAGATCTCCCACTATTATAGTTTTGCTGTCTATTTCTTCTTGCAACTCTCAACTTTTCCTTTAGGAATTTAGATGTTACACCATTTGGTGCATATATGTTTAATACTGACATTACTTCATTATCTATGGTACTTTTTAGCAAGATATAGTTTCCTTGCTTATCTCTTTTAACTAGATCAATTTTTGCTTTTGCTTGATGTGAGATCAGGATGGCTACCCCAGCTTTTTTTTTTTTTTTTTTTTTTTTTTTTTTTTTTTTACTTCACCTGAAGCATAATAGATTCTGCTCCAGCCTTTTACGTTTACTCAGTATGTATTGATCTGCTTTAAATGTGTTTCCTGTAAACAACATATTGTAGGATTCTGGCTATTAATCCAGTCTTCTATCCATTTATATTTTATTGGAGAGTTCACCCCATTCACATTTACAGTTAAAACTACTAATTCTGTATTTTCTGCCATCTTATTAACCCCCAATTATACTTTTCTCTTTCCTTTTTCCCTTTTCCTTCCTCCCTAGTATTTTACTTATGATCACTACTTGCCTCAAGCTGTCATCCTCTTTTAGGGACCCTCCCCTTTCTTATACCTTTCACTTACTATTTCTCTTTTCCCTCCTATTTAGCCTACCCCTTCCCTTTTTTTCCTTTCCCCTCCCAATTTTCTATAATTTGAGAGATGTTTGTCAGTGAAAGCAGATATATCTAATATTCTTTCTTTGGACTAAACCTGATGAGAGTAAGATTCACACAATATTCTTCACCCTCCATTCTTTCCCTCAATTATAATATGCTTTCTTTGCCTCTTCCTGAGATGTAATTGCCCTCATTTGATTTCTACTTTCCCCCCTTTTTTCTGTTACAATCCCCTTTCTATCTCTAGTTTCTTTTTTATATTATAACAGTAAAATCAGATTATACATGTACTCTCAATGTATACCCATAACAGAAATATAGCTCTCAATATGTTTTTCTTTTTTCTTTTTACCTTTTTTTATGCTTTTCTTGAGTTCTATATTTGGAGGTAAATATTTTTGTTTAGGGTCTGGTCTTTTTATAAAAAATAAATGGAATTCACCAGTTTCATTGAATGTCCATCTTCCCTGAAAGAAAATGTTCAGTTTAGCAGGGTAATTTGTTCTTGGTTGCATTCAAAGTTATTTTGACTTTTGGAATATCAGATTCTAGGACCTTCGATTCTTTAATGCGGAAGCTGCTAGCCTGAGTAATACTTACTGTGGTTGCTCAGTATATGAATTGTTTCTTTCTGGCTGCTTGTAATATTTTTTTGTTGGTCTGATGGTTCTGAGATTTAGCCATGATAGTCCATGGAGTTTTAATTTTGGGGTCTCTTTCAGGAGGTGTCTGGTGAATTCTTTCAACTTTCATTTTAACTTCTGATTTTATGATATCCAGGCAGTTCTCTTTGATGATTTCCTGAAAGATAGTTTTAGAGTCTTTTTTCATCATGGATTTCAGGGAGTACAATAATCCTTAAATTGTCTCTCCTAGATCTATTTTCCAGGTTGGTTGTTTCCCCAGTTAGGTATTTTACATTTTTTTTTCTATTTTTTTCTTTTTTTCTTTTGTTTTTGGTTTTGCTTGACTGATTTTTGTTGTCTTTTAAGTCATTCATTTCCCTTTGTTCAATTCTTAATTTTAGTGAATTATTTTCTTCATTTACTTTTTTTTTTTACTTCTTTTTTGTATTTGTAAAATTGAATTTTTAAATGAGTTGTTTTGTTCTATGGAATTTTTTTCCATTTTAAAAATTCTATTTTTAAGGAGTTATTTTCTTTTCCCATTTCACAAATTTTGTATTTTAAGGAGTTTTTTTTCTTTTTTTTTGTTTCACAAATTCCGTTTTTCTGGGAGTTGCTTTCTTTTTCCATTTTATCAAATCTACCTTTTAAATTAGTTATATGCTTTTTCCATTTCACTAATTCTATTTTGTAGTGAATTTTCTTCAGATAGTTTCTGTGTTGCCTTTTCCAAAGCTTCATGCAAAGTTTAATTTCTGTTCCTCATTTTTTTTCTAGCTCTCTTTTATGATCTTTTTTTTTAAATTTCTTCTAGAAGAGCTTTGTGTGATGGAGACCAGGTTATATCACTTTTTGGGTCTTTATCAGGAGACAATCTGCCTTTACTCTCCTCAGGATTTGAAATTTGAAATTCTTCTCTTTCATCATAGAAGCTGTATTGTCAGAGTACCCTTTACTTTTTTACTCTTTTTTTTTTTTTAAATTAAGGTCTGCCTTAGGGACAGGGGAGGTTTTCTAAGTGGCCCCTGATTCACTCTGGGTAGTGGGTGAGTGTGGCCAAGTCCCCTGATATTCTGGCGTTTTGGGGTTCACTATTGATATTTTGTGTTTCTGTTTGATGTTTTATAACTTCTCTACTTATCTACTGGCTTGCAGTCAAGGCAGAGTGGCCAACACTGCTGTAGATTTCTGTAGATTATTCCACCTTCATTATCTGCCATGTGGAGTCTGCACTACCAGTCTGTGCTGGCATTTGTACTCAGCTGCTTGTGCTGGATGCCTCTCTTCCCTTTCTAATTGAAACAGGCCTTTTCTGGCAATCTTTGAGATTATTTTATGCTGATAATTTGTTGTACTCCCAATATTTGTGGGTTCTACTAATCCAGAGCTAATTCAGAGGCTGGATTTTGTAATTAGCGTGAGGGTTGTAGAGAAGGTCATAGAGAAACTTGTGGCATCTCTACCATCTGGGCCTTGCCTCCAGATGTCTTGAACACTCTATTTTCACTTCACTTTCTTCTTCTAAAAAAAAGTGAAAAGTTTTGTTTTATGATTTCTTGAAATAGGTTAACCAAAACCTTCTTTTTGGTCATGCTTTTCAGAGAGTATGATTATTTTTAAATTGCCTCTCCTTTAACTACTTTCTAAGTTATTTTTAAAATATTTTTTTCAGAATTACATGTAAAATAATTTTAGTATTCATTTTTTTATATTGAGTTCCCAATTCCCTTATTGCTTTTTCTCTTCTCCCTCATTGAGAAGGCAGTTTGATATGTTATACATATGCAATCATGCAAAACATATTTCCATATTAGTCAATTTGTAAAAGAAAACACAGACCAAAAAAGAAAAAGGAATAGAAAGAATATTTTAAACACATTTTGATCTGCATTAATATTCTTATCGATTGTTTCATTGGAGAAGAAAGCATTTTTCATCTTAAGAACTTTAGAATTGACTTAGATCATTATATTGCTGAGTAGCTAAAAAATTCAGTCTTTCATTGTATTATATTTCTGTTTCTTTTTACAATGTTTTCCTGATTCTGCTCATTTTATATAATCCTCTCCAGATTTTTCTGAAGTCATTCTGTTTATAATATAACAAAATAGTATTCCATTACCATCGTATACCACATGCATTCGATTTCTACTGATTTGCAACCCACAAAAAGAGATGCTATATTTTGTCCATATATATATGTGTGTATATATATATATATATATCTTTGTCCTTTTTATTTTTAATATCTTTGGAATATAGATCCATTAGTTCATATTGCTATGTTTTATAGCACTTTGGGGATAGTTATAAATTGTTTTTCCAACAGCACATTGATATCTCAATTTCCCCCATCCCCTTCAACATTTGTCATTTTCATTTTCTGTCATATTAGCCAATTACTTTTTCCAATAAGATACTTAGTATTTTCTTCAATTTTCCCACTCTTTTGATTTTTTTCTAGCTGTCTTATATATTTATTGACTTCCAGTTACCTAATTCTAATTTTTAAGGATTATTTTTCCAATGACTTTTTGGCCAATTTTACTTTTTAAGACTTCTTCAGTGATTTTTTTTTTTTGTACATTTGTTTTTCCATTTGACCAATTCTCCTTTTCAAGGAGTTCTTCCATTCAGTGAATTTTTGTGTCCTTTTAAAAATATTTATTTATTTTTGCCATTTGGTTTATTCTTTTTTTAAGGTATGATTTTCTTTGGTATTTTTGTGCCTTTTTTTTTAAATAGTTGTTCTCTTTTCTTAATTTCTTGAATCACTCTAATTTCTTCTGCCAGATTTTCTTCTACCTCTCTTATTTTTTTTAACATACTTTTTGAAGTCTTTCAGGAAGACTTCTGTGGGGCCCCTCAAACCAATTTACATTTTTCATGGACACTGTTTTGACTTTGACTTTGTTGTATTGTACTGAGTTTGAGATTTGATCTTCCCTACCAACACAATAATTTTCTATGGTTAGGTTATTCATTTGTGTTTTGCTCATTTCCCCAGCCAATTTCTCATTTTTTCTTAATGTTAAAGTTGGGTTCTGTTTCTTTGGGTGAATAGAATACTGTCCCAATCTGGTGTGTGTGTGTGTGTGTGTATGTGTGTGTGTGTGTGTGTGTGTAGCTGTTTTCTTAGCCAGTTCTAGGGGACTGTAAGTTTTCAGTTCTTTTAATATGGTGATTTAAGGAGATGTGGGTTTACTACTCTCCCAGCTGTGGGCTATGAGTGACCCAACTCATTCTTTTCTGCTCCAAAATTGTGACTTAGTTCCCTGATCCCCTGCTGCAGCAAGCTCTGATGAGATAGTACTTCTCTCCCAAACACTGCAAACCAGGAATATAAACTGTATCCACATGTGGGTACTACAACAAGGGTCCTACACCCAGTGCCAGGAAAGGAATCTCATTCCTGTCTGTGATGGAGACTTCCAGAAGCCGCTGCTGCAGTTTCAGCTGTCCCAAGGCTTGTTGCTGGCTTGTCCTGGTACTGCCTGCAAGCGTTCTCCTCTCACCCTGGGTGACAGGCCTTTCCTGATGACCAGTTTTCTTATCCTGTGTTTTTTTCCCCATTCATTTTGTATATTCTACCACTCCAGAATTCATTTTGAAGCATTATTTTTAAAAAATTTTGAAGAAGAATTTGGGAAAGGTGAATTAAGTCCCTGCCTTTTCTCTCCCAACTTGACACTATGCCCTTAGGTCATATTTTTTTTGATTATAGATACTTTTATAATTACACACACACACATCTATATGAAAAAATATATTATATATATATATATATATATATTTGTTTTAATAGGTATAGTTATTTCATAGTAATTAAGTTTCTTTTTGGTACATTCTAATTTTCAAGCAGCCTGATTTTTTTTTTTGAGCCTGATATTGAAGTAAATTTTGCCATATTTTTCTAACTATTTATTTTCTTTAGAATTTTGTTATCTAGAGTAATTTTTATTTACATGTAATTCCATTTTTCATCTACTGTTCCACTTCTTCCATGTACTGTTATAGTTATTGCGATCAAGTTGCCCTGCTCTTTATATACTCTGACTTACTCTATTTTTTGTTGCCCCTTGACAGATAATGTTTATTTATAATTTTGGTATTTTTATCTCTTTACCCTAGATTCTGATTGAGAATTGTAGAGCAGGACACATCATCTTCTTGAAAAGTGTACACAGATACTATTTGTTCAAGGTTTGATTTTCTGGACACCTGTCACTGGATTCTTCTTTCCCCATGTTTGTATACTCAAAATAATGTCATACCTTAATTTTCCTAGTCTAAACTCTATGGTTTTCTAGCCCCCATTGCTATGTCCTGGCACTTTTAAGCACCCTGATACACCACGAATTGTTCTGTTTCTTTGGAATTTCAGCCCTGAGTTTGAACATTATTTTCTGGAAGGAATCTTTTCTAGCACCTGAAGCTTATAGTGTTATTTTTGTGAAGTCTTAGAATAAAAGAGCTTACTGATATTTTCTTTGCATTTCTTGATTATTATTAATTGGTTCTATTTTCAGTTCACTGTTATTGTATATGTGAACAAGCTGGGCTCCTCAATGAAATTTTGTTAAAATAAACCATAATTTCTAGTTATTTTAAGGGACTGTTTCATAATAGTTGCTAAACCCTTTTCTCCCACTTGGGTAACATTTTTGATATAGACTATTTTTCCATGTATGTTTATGGGGAAAATAAAGTAGTTGCATATTATAATAGAAGCTCTCATTGTCTCAATTTAGACTGTTACAATATCCTTCTAATCAGTCTGCTTGTCTCAAAATTCTCCTCATCCCAAGCTATCTTCCATTACCCACTAAAATGACTGAATTTCTTAAAGCATATGTTCAGTTAGATTTAATCTAATAAATTATACCTCTAATACTCTACTGGCTCCCTTTTACCTCCAGGATCAAATACAAAATACTCTGTTGGCTCTTCAAAATAACCTATTGCATTTCAATACTCCCAATTTCTACTCCTCATACTTTCAACGATATACTCATCTGTCTAGTCTCATTGTGTCCCTTGTATATTGACAACCAAGACACTCCATCTTTTGCTTTCTGTCATTTTTTCTAGATGTTCCCCATGCCTGGGGGACATCAATTGTGTCTACTTGAATTTTCTATCTTCCTTTAAAATACAACTATAATGTAATGTTTTATAAGAAGATTTTGCCAATTTTAATGCTAGCAACTTCCTTCTATTCATTATTATTTATTCTATATGAAACTTGTTATATATATGTACATATATGTATATATAATTTTTGCTGATATTCTCTTCCTTTATACAATGTGATATCTTAGAGGGCAAAGGTTGTCTTTTGTCTCTTTTGTATCCCCAGACTTAGCACAGTGACTGACATAGGTGCTTAATACATATTTACTAACTAATTGTTGATTATAAAGTGCATTCACATCTAATATATGTGTACATATGTATGTCTAGATTAAATACCTTCTAAAGAACATTAACTTTGTGTTTTGATTGAGAATCATTCAGAATGTGCTGACACTGTTATTAATTTGGTATGAGGCAGAAAATGTATTTTAAGGGATTCATCAAATATACTATTTATTTGAAACTTTGATTTGGTAAGGAATTGAATGAGAGTGAAAGAGAAAGAAAAAGTTAAAGGTACTATCAAAAACATAATTTGCAACTAAAACTTATCACCATGAATATTTTACACTCATTGTTTTCCCATACATTATGTCCCTAATTAAGATCCAAGCTGATGTCATCACTTTACCATCTTACTTTTGTGATTATTCTAGTCTTTACTAATCTTTCTCTTCTTCAACATCCATAGTATTTTTACAAATAATGATTAGCAGTGAATGGAGGAAGAGACAATAAAAGGTCTATTTAATCTAGAACTAGATCTTCTAGATACCTAATCAACTAGGATTACAAACCATTAGAATGCCCAACTGGACATGTATCTTTTTAGATCTGTGTCAGACCCTATGTGGCTGAAGAATTATCATCAACTGTGAGTTAAATCTGTTACCCTGGGAAGCTGATCACCATGTATTTATTAGTCTGGACAGTAATAACTTAGAGTAAACGATTTAAGTATTTATCTGTTGCCTTCTATATTATAATGTACAAGCCTCATGGCTGGGACTGTTTATTTATTTTTATTTGTTGCCTTTCTTTCTATTCCTAATACTTAGCACAATGCCTGGAACAAAGGTAAACAATAAATGTGTATTGATTGATTGACTCTAATAAATATTTTTAACATCTTGTTCATGAAATATAACTTTTAAGTATGTACCATTATATACTCTCTTAAAGATATAGAACTTATATGCTATATTTTTTGCTAAAGTGTTTTAGATAAGAAAAATATTTTAAATTCATAGACTCCATATGTTCAAATGTTCTCTAGAGGTAAAAAGTCCTTGAAGTATAGACTTCTGAGAAACTGCCTTCACAGGAGACAATGAATCACCACAAAAGCTTTATCTGCTTAGTGCAGTTATTCCTCTGTGTTGAAGGGTGAAATCAAGTTATTTGAGTGCATTCCCTTTATCATCATGCCATTATCTTTATGGTTCTCTTTCCTTCTAGTAATAAAGACAAATAATTTGTAATAAAATGAAGGCTTACATTTCCAAATTGTTGACTACAACCCTGAATTTATTATAATTATGATATTATACTATCCTGTTGATTTTAGTAGATAGATCAGATTTTACCAACAAAGGAAATTAAGGTTTATAATTTTGTAGCTGAAGTTTTCACTGTAAATATAGTTGTGTAAATTGTAAAATAAAATTTTAAAAAGAAGGGAACATTAGTGACTAAATAGATTTGTTACCTTTATCTTTAGCAGTGCATTCTCTTTTCTTTATTATTTCTTGAACAGATTCCTTTTTTCCTGGCTTGTGGTTGTTCTGCTCAGGTCCTTAATATTTTGTGACCTCTGTGCTACCATCTATGTGTATATATTTAAACAGACTTGGTTTCAAGATTTATCAGTGTCATTCTTCTCTAATCTGGTACACAGAACTGTTTCCCATCTCTCCTATTACTTATTGCACATCATATCTATTCTTCTAGTTCCTTTTGGGAAATATTGGATTGCTTTCCCTTCTCATCTCCATCTGCTGGAATCCTTCAAGTCTTAAATAAAATTCTATCTTCTACATGAAGCCTTAGTGTCTTCATTCTGTAGATTAATTACAATTTGTATTATTTATAGCTTATCTGAACATAGTGGTTTGCATGTTGTGCAAAACCCTCAGTCTCTGAACTCCTTGAAAGATACTTTTTTGTTTATTTCAAATCCCCAAAGCTTAATATGATGCCTGGGACAATTTTAGGAATTTAATAAATGTTTATTGATTGAATAATTGATGATTGGGATTGTTTTCTATCAGTTTTATTTTCAAGGCAATTTATGTTTCTTCTTGTCTGTCTAGCAGTTGCCAATGTAGAAAGTTTGATTTTAATTCATGGCTAATTAACTATAATACCCAACAAGTAATCAAAATTAAGTTAAAAGGATATTCAATGATTAGTAGTTAATTTAGAAAAGCAGTGTGATATAGTGAACAGAGAGCTAACTTTAGTAATAGGTAAGCCTGAGTTCAAGGTCATTATGACTTATACTAAAGTTATAACTATGGACAAATCATTCAACCACTAAGTGTTAAAGGTAACTGTCCTTTTTTGTAAAGCTTTTTTATTTTCAAAACAGTTTTCAACATTCACTCTTGCAAAACTTTGTGTTCCATTTTTTTTCTCTGTCTCTTCTCCTCATCCCTCCCCTAAATGGCAAGTAATCCAATGTATGTTAAACATGTAAAATTCTTCTATAAATATTTTTACAATTATCATGCTACACAACAAAAAACATGTAAAAAAGGAAAAAATGAGAAAAAACTGAATGTAATCAAGCAACAACAAAAAAAGTAAAAATATTATGTTGTGATCCACACTCAGTCCCTATAGTTCTTTCTCTAGTTGCAAATTACTCTCTTCATCACAAGACTATTGCAACTGGCCTGAATCAAAACATAACTTTCTGACACCATATTTTAGAGATCAATTGCTAATCTGAACTGATTGATAGAATTTCCATATCCAATGGTCTCTACATTTAAGAATACAGTATTGGATAAAATCGGGGGGAAAATATAATTTGTGATGCTTTCTTGTGAGAAAAAATACATCTTTGACCTCTTAAGGTCTTTTTAATATCTCTGCCTTGTTTTTTTTTTTTCTCTTCAATAAAATGAGAAGCTGAAGTAAATTTATCTCTAGAAAAATTAGATCTTAACACTCTAACTTAATTCTAGATTAATTACCATTAAAGTACTAATATTCAATGATTTATTTTTTGGTATTTAATAAAATGACAATGTCAGTTGAGCTATCCATTTAATACTCTTAAAAAACAGAATTATCTGTCAGATGAGGGAGTTGGAAAAAATGGCTTTGGAGTTTCCTTCAAATTCTAAATCTATGATCTTCAACTCTCATTAATATGATCCCAGTCACAATTCAAGTATGGCCTACAATCTACTAACATAATATCCTTCTATTTATCAAAATCTGTTGGTTTATATTGAACAACTACTATTCAGCATGTCATGGCAGGAAATACAGGGGTTATACAGAAATTGAACAAGGAGTTTGTGCTCTAAAGGGAAAGAAAATGTAAAAATATGTGAAGAGCTAGATTTAGATAACTTTTCAGACAATAATAGAAGGTCTGACAAGGGGCTATGGTGCAGTAGAAAGAGAGCTCTGCATCCTAAGGAGTTTGGTGTTTGAATCCCAGCTTTACTACATAATTCCTGTAAGAAATTGGTCAAATCATTTGACTTCTCCAGATCTTAGTTTTCCCTTCTGTAATAAGAGAGTTTGCACTAAATGGTTACTATGATCTTTTGATTCCACATCTTATGACATGACCTATTTACTCCAAAATATTGTGAGGAAAGGGATTTATAAAACCACAAAGTCATAAAAAATGAATTACTATGAATACAATTTTTTTTTATTATTGTTGTTTATACTTCATTTTCAGAGACCCATGACATCTGGCCATGACATGGAAATTAATTGGACTTAAGTGAGGGACAACTGTACAAGGTTACTTGTCTTACTTTCCCTTCCACACTCATGTGGGTCCAGTGGACAGATATAGATCAGCACAGCTGGAGATGGTGCTAGATGAAATGAGAAATCATGGTCATTTTAAGTTAAGGTCTTCAACAGGTCAGTTTGAATGAGGCAGCACCTTTCAGTGCTTGAGGATATATAAAAATTGAGGCAAATAATGGCTGCTTTCACTTAGTCCAAAAAAAAAAAAAGTCTAAAAATAGACAAATAAATACATAAATAAATCTGGAATGGGGAAACCCTCAAGGTTTCTGGCTAATACAGAAATGACTGCTATTTGCATCCACTCTGAATCAATTATATTGCCCAATGAATATTATCCAGGCAGTAAAATCTGGTGAATTTAGAAAAGAAAATATTGAATGATCTGGGAAGACTTTACAAAGAAGTTGTGTTATAAAGTGTGTGAGGGTAGCCGATGAAAGTGGGGGAAAATAACTTATTATAACCTGAAGGAAGTAAACTGGTTTGCCTAAAGAAAAGAATCCCTGAGGAAAATAAGGCTGGTAACAGGAAATTATGATAGAATACTGAGAGATTTGAATCCCAGGCTAAAAAATATACTGTCTATCCTATAGAGAGATAGGATCTTTGTGTAATAAGTGACATAAGCTATAAACTATGATGTGTAATACTTAGTAAAATTATAAATACATATACACAAATACACATACACATAGGCACACCTAGATATGCATTGTGTATGTATGGGTGTATATAATATGTGAGTGTATGTGTGTGTATACATGCCTGCATGTATATGCATATGTATATGTGTGTAGTATACTACATGTGTTATAACTGCTTGCAGCATATATACAGCATGCATTATGTGTATATATGTGTGGAATAAAAATATGATGTTTCCTGGCAGTGGCTTTCAAGTTCCATTGAAGAGGAAAATATCAGGAAAGGAAAACTATTAAGCACTATGCTAGCAGACACAGTATGCTCTA
This sequence comes from Sarcophilus harrisii, assembly GCF_902635505.1. Classification (NCBI taxonomy): domain Eukaryota; kingdom Metazoa; phylum Chordata; class Mammalia; order Dasyuromorphia; family Dasyuridae; genus Sarcophilus; species Sarcophilus harrisii. The sequence continues at coordinate 81,515,575 of NC_045429.1, read as the reverse complement.
ATAGGGACCTAAAGCTGCCTACTACTTGCTTTATGTTGCATAGTCACATTTAAACTCAAGTGCTTTATCATGATAAGCTACAAAGTTTCCAGAATTTATGGGCATTTATTTTCGAGAAGAATAAAAATATTTAAAAAATAGGATTATATCTTCCCCATATCATCCCACTTCTATATCAATATGAATTAATTCTACTAAAACTTGAGCTTTTACATTTTATTTGTCACTGACAGGTTTTCTTCATACTTGAGTAAAATAGAAAAGTCACCTGGAAGAGGAGATTGGGAGCAGCACAGCATTTGTCTTTGAAGTTTGTCAGTCCTTTTCTGTGGTTATTCTGTGAAGGAAGATAAACTCGGCTTTGGAAAAGAGGGGGAAAAAGGAACTGAGCCATTTAATCTTCTTATACTGATAATTGCAAGCTGTGATAATTCTTTACACTTGGTGCTTTTAGTGCTTTCCCATGACAAGGCTTAGACAGCTCTGAGTATTTTGGTAAAAATGAAATTTATGTGGCTACAGGAATCTATTTTATGACCAAGGGTGCATTTTGAATTTTACCTTGCAAGACACATAACATAACATCATCATTTTATTTTAGAGTATTATGTGGATACTTTGTCACAATACAAACTTGAAGCATGCAATCCCTACAGATCAGAATTTTTGATTTTTTTATTATCTATTTTTCAAACTTTGTGCTTGGCAATTTTTATATCCAGATAAATTTATGGTGAAGGTTGTAAAGATTTTCTTTTCATTGATTCTAAACAGCAGAGATCAAAAATCAAGCTGCCTGGTAAAGAATGGGAATAGTAGCCTGAGATTATCCTTAGCTTCTTTCCAGGATAAGTTCAAATAGCATTCCCTAAAATTGGTTTTTCTTGATTCTACTGAATAACTAATGTTTTTTATCCCCAAAATAATTTCCATATATTTTATATTTAATTATTTTGAATATATTATTTCCCTTTAAAAAAGGTAAGTTTCTTATTTTATTTTGAGTTGTGTGTGTGTATGTGTGTGTGTGTGTGTGTGTGTGTGTGTGTGTATACATTACGGTTATTTTACAGAGGATATATATGAAGCCTGTAAAGATTCAGTGACTTGGTTGCAATTACATGTGCCTTAAGCAGTAGAACTAGAATTTGGATTTAGACTTTTTTACTCTAATTCTAGTGTTCTTTCAGTTAACCAATTTGACTTTATGTTATGTGATCTACTGTACTTTCACAATACACCTGTTTATTCTATATGGCCAATAATAATCATAACAGTAATTACATAATTTATTATTTAATAATTCTAACTTTTTAGAATTCATAAGTATAAAATCCTTTGATACTTCATTGTGAAATCCTCTGGGTATAAAGCCACTAATCATGAATTCACCAAATGTTTGAAGTGTATTTCAAGAGAAGTAATATAATACCGTCTATAGAGATTGATATTGGATCCAGGAAAATCTGGGGTCAAGTCTATACCACTTTCTAAATTGATGTGAAACCTTGGTTTCAGCCATTGAACTAAATTAGAGGTATATATCCATTGTTGATACTTTATAAAGATGAATCTTGGAATACTACAATTTCAAGGTTAAATCTACACCATTTATATAACACTTGAGATTTTCAAAATCTAAACATTATATATATATATATAGATATAGATGTATATATATATATATACACACACAAACACATGTTCTTATACAATATTACCTTTTAAATATGTTCACATATGAATTCACATATGAATTATAGATTATATTTACATATATTTATATATGGTGTACATTCTATAAATACAAATTGCTGCATGTATATAATATATAAGTATGTATTTGTCTATATAGAGAGGTAGATAAACCTCTCTTTTTATATATATGTAAATATATAAATATATATATATATATATATATATATATATATATATAAACATATATATCCATAATTTCATTTGTTCTGCAGAAAAAATTGGTAGCTGTTATTATTATCCCTATTTTAAAAATGAGAAAACTGAGACTGAGAGAGATTAAGTGAAATTGCTCATGATCATACAGTTAGTAAATAAATAAGGCAGAATTTAAGGACAGCTCTTTCCAGTTCAGTTTTGACAGTCTATCCAGAATGCCATTTAGTCTCCAGGTTAAGTAATTCTTTATGGCTCTGCTGGGGACAATATATGTTGAACCGAATCAAATTTACCGAATGAATTACAAAACTAAATGGTCTTTTTTTAGTATTCAACCTCTGTTGTTATCTCAAATTCCACAAGTCTCAATTCAAGGTTACTGGAGCCAGCTAGATAGTTGAGTGTATACAATGGTGGTCTTTAAATAGGAAGGCCTGAGTTCAAATCCTATCTCAGACACTTAGGGAGGCCTGAGTTCAAATCCTTCTTCAGACACTAACTAGTTATGTGACATTAGGCAGATCACAATTTCTGTTGGCCTCAGTTTCTACATTCACCATTTTTGCTAGGGATACAATCATTTACTTTTCTCTTGAAGAAATCCCTGCATCCCCTCTTTTTAGTAGGAATGAGTGAGCTTTATTGGAGTGAATTTCCCTTATAGTTTCCCTGAGTAGAGACAAAACTAAGTTTGGAGATATATATAGTCTAGTTGAGCCAACATAATTATCAATTGAAATAGAGGAGGAGCAGGGATTATGGAGAAACAGGATACATATTTATGGGCAAAGAATGCCATGCCAAGAGAAGAAAATCACATTTTTTATTCAAAGATTTCAATATGTAATGCATGTGTATATGTATATAGCATGCAATACAAAGTATTCCAGTGTAAGCAATCATTTAATGGTATCAAAGATGGATTTCCCTTCAACTTCACTATTATCTGAAGCTTTAGAAATTTGGCCATCACAAAAATTTAAGTTTTCCCATGTAGTTAAATTCATTCCATATTAAAACATTCTGTGTTGAATAAGAATTTTAAGATAGATATAATATAATAATAATAATAATAGTATTTAAAGTTTGATATTTTGAATTTGCTTTTATTATTATTAACAATTATGTACTGAAAATATTTATCTTCAACACATAAAGTTTGAATAGCTATTATTGTTATTGTTATTATTATTATTTGCATTATTTGCATATTATTTGCAATATATGCATATTGACATGCATATATTATCTCAGATGACATTATTATTTTTCAAAACATATTGCCTTATATTTAAGACAATTTTGAGATCTAATATAATACAAGGAATGAGATTCCAACCCTGAAATAAGACCTGAACTCAAATCCTTCTTTTGTCACATAGTAACTGCAAATTTATTTATATTTCAGTACCTGAGAAAAATCATTAAGAGTATAGATTATAGACAAATTGTAAAATGAGTTACCTCACCAAGAATTCCCATATTGATGAAATCACAATTTGCTACCATAAAAAGGAAATTAAATAAAAACAATAAAGTTATATAATCATAAGACTATATGCAGTTTATCCATAAACCAAGGTTTGTTAAATGCAGTGCTACTGTTAAAAACAATGAATATGGAACACTTAATAAAAAAGGCTAGTTATAATGTTCCATTAATATGATTCAGTAAAAGTCATTATCATTTAGTAAGCACTTGATTATATATAATTTTCTTACAATGCTTTTAAATGCATTATCTAGGAAGCAACAACTCCTTCCCCCCCCCCCCCCCTCGCCCCCCCCCCCCCTTCATGGCTCCTGTGCAATTACAATAAATTTCATTTTCTTTATGTTGGTTTCTACCTACTTTATTTTGTTCCATTTATATGTAATATAAATTCCTCTTCAAGAAATGAATTAAACCAGATTTATTCTGCAGCCAGATATTCTGAACACAAGATAGCTTAAGGGGCACTTAGAGACTTCTGTCTTGTCTCTCAATGGTTTTCAGTTTTCTGCATAACAACTTGTCTAGCGCGGCTCTCTTCAACAATGAGATGATTCAAAGCAGTTCCAATTGCTTAGTGGTGAAGAGAGCCATCTACACCCAGAGATAGGATTGTGGGAATTGAGTGTGGTTGATAACATTTTCACTCTTTTTGTTGTTTGCTTGCATTTTACTTTGCTTTTTTTTTATTGGTTTGATTTGATTTTTCTTGGCCAGCACAATAATTGTATAAATATGTATGCATACATTAGATTTAACATGTATTTCTACCATGCTCAACATATATTGAACTACTTGCCATCTAGGGGAGGGAGTGGGGGAAGGAGAGTTTTTTGCAAGGGCTAATGTTGAAGAATGGTCCATACATATATTTTGAAAAATAAAAGCCTAAAAAAAAAAAAAAACAACAACAACAACAACAAACCCAAAACTTGTCTAGGTATCCATTCATGTATACTACTCAAGGGATTTTATAGAGCTCAGAAGGAAATTCCCCTTCCTATCTCTAACTTGTCAAGTGCCCTAAGCTCTATGGTAATATAAACAAGGACAAATGACAGAATGCATTTTCATTGTCTCATTTTTCAAAATTTTATCTTTCTTACTTTTGATCTTTGCCTTAACCAACCTATGATCTGGTTTGTGCAAAGACAACTAAAACTCTTCCACATTGGAAAGCTATTATTCCCTATATGTTAAGATGTAATAAATTTCTTTTTTTGAGTATGTATGTAATTCTCACCACTGTTCAGCATCTGTGATGATCGCGTTTAGCACCCAGAGTATATTAAAATCAGCCGGAATCAGAATAAGGGAAAATCCTTGATCTTTATTCTTTGCAGAGGTGAAGGGGAATGGCAATACGAAGTGAGAGCAGTTGAGACACCAATGCAGCCAGCAGTGCCTCTGCCTCTCTCACTCCACCCACCAAATCATCTGCAATCTCCTATATAACACAGCCAACTTGCACAGAGTGGGCGGGGCCATTCTTTCTCCAAGTTTATATTAATTGTCCAATTGCTAATCAGCCTCAAGTGCTTGGGACCTCAGTGCAAGGAAAGCTTCAAGAGTTTCAGCCCATTACAAGCACCTCCAAATTATCTTCTTGAAGAAATCACACATACCATGAGGCTTTTTTAAGTTCTAAAAGCCTTTAGATTTTTTGGCTTCTTAATCATAAACCAAATTTATGTCTTATTCTATGTCTGTCTTTGCTTTAATTTTATGGATGTTTTCAAGTTCTTCATAAAATTTCTGTATCTCTTCATCTTTTGTTGGTGATATTTTGATGTTGATGAATAAATAAATAAATTTTATAAAAATATAATTAAATTTCAAAATAGTATCAATATAAATTCTCATCCAGAACTTCAATGCAAACTTAAATATACTACCTATATCATATATAAGCCCAAACAACTGATCTATCTCAGTCAGTCCATGATATATCATGGATATTGGCATTAATCATATTTTAGTGTTTTCAATATATCAGGCATTATACTAGATTAGGAATATAAAACACATACACACATACCTGCACAATCCAATAATTTGTGCCTTCAAGGAAAGCTGGTATTAGGACAATTATCTGGCATATGTTATAAAGGAAAGACTATTCATAAATCTATTTTATCTAAATATACCTGTCAGATTGGCTAAACAAAGAATATGGAAAAATTGATACACAAATTATGAACAGATGGTAATCTGGAATTATATCCGAAGAGTTATTAAACTTGCTATATTTTTTTTTAATCCAACAAAACCATTACTAGGTCTATTTCTCAAGGTGACTAGTTAAAAAAAAAAAAAAAGAAGAAGCAACTCTCTATGGTACCAAAGAAGTAGAAATTTAGGAGATGGTCAATTAGGAATAGCTACACAATATTTGATTGTGATGGAATATTATGCTATAAGAAAGGACAAGATATTTGATTTTGGGAAAAAAAACATGGAAAGAGCTGCATGAAATACTAAAAAAGTAAAATAAGCAGAACTTAGAAAATGTTATATATATAGACATCAATATTGTTTGAGAAATAATTGTGAACACCCAAGTTATTATTCTGAATATTAAAAAATAATCAAATCAACTACAAAGGACTTATGGAGGAAAATCTTATCCATTTCCAGAGAAAGAACTCATAAAAAACCATGCATAGTGTATATGTGTATGTATATGTATCAGTGTCAAATGATGACCTTCTCTAGTAGGGAATAAAGAGGAAAAGAGACATTTTGGAATTTAAAATGTAACTAAAACAAATTAAGTCAATTTATTTTAAAGAAAGGAGTATTTGCAGGAGCCAGCTCAAACATGGCCCCAGTTCCCAAAGTCAGTTGTTAAAATCTCAGTGTGAGAATTTACACCTCCTCAGTCAGCAAAAACTAAAAATCAGGTTTAATTTATTGTTTTGTTGATTGTTTAAAATTTATCCTTAAGAAAGTAGTACCTGTATATGCAAGAATGTTTGTGGCAGCCCTCTTTGCAGTGGCCAGAAACTGGAAACTGAGTGGATGCCCATCAATTGGAGAATGACTGAATAAATTGTGGTAGATGAATATTATGGAATATTATTGTTCGGTAAGAAATGACCAACAGGATGATTTCAGAAAGGCCTGGAGAGACTTACATGAACTGATGCTGAGTGAAATGAGTGAAATTTGCTGTACAAAATAACAGTTTGGACATGTATAAAAAAAAAAGAAAGAAAGTAGTGGGAAATGTTAATAATAGAGATTAAACTTAATAGTATTAGTACTAGGCTGCCAAAGTAGGAGCAAAATTAACTAGGCTAAGTCTTGCTCTTGCCATCTTTCATTTAGTGTAGACCTTTTTAGATATCAAAAGGCAGCTTGGATTTCCTACCCTCTTTCCAACATATACCTTTTATAGGCAATCAAATAGCAGAGCATTTGCTTTTAAAACAGTTTTATCAGAAATAGTGGCAGATGGAGGGATGTTACATTTTTTATTTATTAAAGCATCCCAATAAAGAAGATGTGTTACTATTGATGCTTTAGTAGAACCTATCATATAAAAGTGGGTTTTTTGGGTTTCTACCAGAGAGAGTGACAGCACTACTTTTGTGGATAGCACTGCCAGTCTGGGAGTAGTCAATTGAAAGGTTAGCTGAATGATCAGATTGGAACCACAGATAAGAGGGAACCAGTAAGGAAGAAAAATATAAAAAGTAAAGTAATTTGGCAAGAGAATGCAGGACACACAGCATTTCTCTTGACATTGCTTTAGGTTTAAATTTCTTTCTTCCTTCCTCCCTCCCTCCTTCCCTTCCTTCTTTCCTTCCTTCCTTCCTTCCTTCCTTCCTTCCTTCCTTCCTGCCTGCCTGCCTGCCTGCCTTTTTTTCTTTTCTTTCTTCTTTCTTTCCTTCTCTTTCTTTCTTTCTTTCTTTTTCTTTCTTTCTCTTTCTTTCCTTTCTTTTTCATTTTTCTTCCTTCCTTTCTTTCTCTTTCCTTTTTCTTCCTTCCTTTCTATTTCTTCTTTCTTTCTCTCACTTTTCTCTCTCTTTCTTCTTTCTTTCCTTCCTCCTTCCTTCTTTCCTTCCTTCCTTCCTTCCTTCCTTTCTTTCGTAGAGAACACTCACCATAGAATGCCAGAATTTGAATTATTTTAGAATTAATCTAGCTTAAATCTTTCATTTTCTGAAAGAGGAAATTGAAATTCACAGAAGTGAAAAAGGTTAGTCACTATTAAATAATTAATTAATGAAAACTAAAATTGTAATCCATGTTTTCTTATTGCTAGAATTATTTTATATACCTCTTTGAAGATAGTTCCACTATCTCCATATTCATACATTATCTCTCTCCTTAGCTTCAGTCCTCCTTCAGCTGCCTGCCATGTATATATACATACATACATATACACATATATACATACATACATATACATACACACATACACACACATATATATATGTGTATACATACTTTCCCATAGGAATATTAAATTCAAAATTCTTTAAGCAGAAATTATTATTCCCCTATCTAAACCTACGTCTCCTTTTAACTTCCCTGCTTCAGTCAAGGATAAAACTGCTCTTCTAATAACATAGGTTAACAACCTAAATGATATTTTTGATAATTGATTTTTATTAAATATCCTCTACTACTCTTTAACCCCACAAAATAGGTTCTTAATAAATGTCTTTTGATTAATAAATGTCTATATTTGTTCATTTGCTAATTTTTATTAATAAAACTCAGATAATTAATGAAAGAAGACATCATCCTGTGGCATGATTATGAATTTATTTATGAAATCTTTGTTATGCGTGTCTCTAACCTTCATGAGCAAAACTATAAAAGCAGAACAGTTCTTAAACCTAACTTTCAGGTTTAGAAACGTGGACACCAAAGTTCTTATAAAGAGTAACCTACACTTAATTGGAGTACTTAACTTATGTGTTTCTCTCTGGGTCAAAGTCTTTTTTTTTTAATCAAAAATGTTTATAATTTTTTTTCAGAAATTGAGTTATCAAGGTATAATCACAGTCAAAAAGATGATTTTGGAAACATTTTTATAACTTTGTAGCTCCTCCAGATTTCTTTCTCAGAACTGTATTAGAATTGTCAGAACAAAATGTAATTAAATTCACTTTCAAATGTAATTTTTTTCATTTTTTATTTATTTTTGACATACATTGCTTTATAAATCATGTTGGGAGAGAAAAAGCAGAGTAAAAGGGAAAAACTCTTACAGACTTGCTTAGATTACTGAGAAACTAAGTGCAATGACTCCCATTTCATTACTCTGACTTTAAGGTGAAATATTCAACTGGAAGTAGTCTCACAATTTACTCTTGAATTTATTTGTTGACATCAATGTGCTGGCTGTACATAATTGCTCTAATTTCTTTCTATACATTTCTAATACTCTGTTGGACTATATTAAAATTAAATTATTTCATCTGCAAGTAGTATTGCTTTATTAACAAAACTGCTTTGATACTTTTGGTGCCTTATATATATATTTTCCCATAGGTTCTTTGTTTTCTTGGATTTATTTGAATGTTTTATCTATTTGACTTGAAAAAAATTACTTATTTGAAAAGGATTTTTTATCTCTAATTACTAATTAAAACAATGGATATCAATATCATGCTTTTAAATTTCTTGATGTTTTAGAATCCACTTTCCAGTACTACTTTTAATTTAATTTCTTTTTTAATGAAATAATTTTCTTGGTCTGGGATGGGAGAGTGATAGATGAAGACTAAATTAAGGTTTCCTTTTCTATTGTGATAGAGGCTGAATAATCATCCATTGGTGGATAGGTTGTATTGCCATTTATCTGAAACAAATATTGCTTTCAGGTGCTTTTACTTTTGATACCATCAATTACCATATTCAATTCAACAGTGATTTAACAATTATCTATTAAGCCTCCACTTCTTACAAGGGATCATGCTATACTGCTTAATAATTAACTTTTACTGTCATAATGGTGTATTACTCTTGCTCCAAATATGTATTCAGGCTAACAGGAGGCTGCAGGAAAGCAAGAACTAAAGGTCCTTTTATGAAATAAAGTTTAGTTATGAGGAAAGAGCTTTCTTTAAATAAAGACAATTATTTCCCCAGAGCCCAGAGAAATCATGATTGACAGACTGGAAAGAGTAGGGGAGAAGAATGGGGAATAGAGAGAAGGAGGGAGAGAAGGGAAGAACACAGAGATGGAGAAAGAGAAAGGGACAGAGAGATAAAGAGAAGGAGAGGGAGAATACAGAAACAGAAATAAATAGAGAGGGAGCAAGAAAGAAAGAGATAGAGAAACAAAGAGGTAGAGATGGAGAGAGACAGAGAGAGTTTAATATTTGGAATTAGTCTGATTGGTGAGTGCAGTAATTTTGCATAAAGAAAATAGGTGGTTGTTCAGTTTCTGCTGGGGCAGATTTCACAGTGTGGCTTTCTTATTTTTGCTTGATATATTGTGGATTCTTAATACATCAAACATACCCATAGTGAAATGTAAGCCATAATAACATGCAAATAGGTCGCTTTCCACTCACCTATGGCAGAATGTATATTGGATAAAAGGAGATTAGGTTGATTTTATTAAGTTATTTCTCATAAGGATGGAAGGATCGAATGATGTGAAATTTTCCATCTTTTACAATAAAAAGCAATTGTTTAAAACATGTTTGAAACATATTAAACATTTTTTGGATATAGAGAAAATACATAGGGCATTATTTTTAAAATTTAAAATAACTACCTATTTGCCTTAGTACACATATTTGTAGAGGTAGAACTAGAATGGTTTTTGGAATTTATGTAGTCCAATTCCTTTATTCTACAGATAAGGAAACTGAGGCCTGGGAAAATTAAATAGTTTACTTAAGCTTATAAAATTAAGATGTGACAAAATGGAAATTTAATTCTTCTGACTACAGAGCCAGTAGTTTTCTGTATCTGGTTGCCTTGAAATGAAAATACTGTGATGGATCTATTATCTTGACAATATATTTATTTCTTCTGCTGATGAAGTCAGCAAATTATGTCTCCTTTCTTTTTAAATTGTCACCTATGGGCTCATGCATTTATTACACAATGAGGCCACTTATCTTGATGAGAGATTTCCTATCTTCTGACACTATGTAAATACCAGTAGAATATCCAGCCTATCCATTACTTATACCTCTATTTTTCATCTGTGACCACATTTTTTTCCTCTTAAGTGATAATTCTTCTGCTGTTCTGTTCATTAAATTAAGCAAAATCTAATATATATAATGAGCAAATAGGCTAAAAAAAATTCTGATGTTTCTGAAAAGTGATGAAGAGTGAAATTAGATAATGATATTTGAACATAGAGAGAGGGGAAAAATTATTGGTGTTCCTATGAATATTTTCATGGTATTCCCATGAATTAAAAAAGCTCCCTATAGTCTATAAACAAAATGGAAATTTTTTTCAAATAATATTTTTATTGATTTATCCCTTTTACTATTCCTTACTGAAAATATATATATATAAAATATGTATATACATATGTATAATCCATACACACATATAAATATGTATATATCTATACACAAATAAGTGTGTGCAATATTATATAATTAGATTATATGTTTGTATACATATGTATATAAAATATGTATGTGTATATATATGTATATATATATATATGTATATATGTGATTGTGTCAAGATAAAAAACCCACATTAGCCACAACAGAAAATGACTGTCTATTTCTTCATTTTAAGTTACCTCTCTATCAGTAGGTGAGTGGAATGTTCCATCTTTCATTCTTTTGAACTCTCGCTTTAATCAGTACCTAGTTTCCAAAGTTGCCTTTTTCTATATTATCATCATTACATAAAATTTCCCCCTCTTTCTATTCACTACTATTTGTATCAGTTCATAGAAATTTTCCCACCTTCCTCTGAAACTGTCCATTTCATCATTTTTATGCTACATAATATTTTATTATATTCATATGCCATTTATTTTACCTGTTTCTCATTGCTTTAGTTTCCATTTTGGGATTCCATGAAAACAACTATTATAGATATTTCTGTAGATAAAGAGACTTTTCTTTATTTTCTTTCTTTTGGGTATTTATTAGTGTAGCTAAATCAGTGAGTGGAACATTTATTAATTATCTGGGCAATGTTCCAAACAGCTTTTTAGCGTGGCTAGATGAATCCACAGCACCATCAAGAGTGAACTATGCGCCTGTTTTCCCATAGCCTTATTAATTTTGTCTTTTTTAAATGGCCATTTTGCCAGTCTTATAGGTGTGAGATATAAATTTAGTTCTGCTATAATTATCCAGGTAATTAGCCATTATTTTTCCTAATTATCAGTGACAGTGATTTTTTTCTCCATGATTATTGATAGCTTGAATTTCTTCTTTTGAAAATTGCCTTTTTGTGGACAGTAATTTTTAGCCTTATAATTTTAAATTATTATTATTTCATTGATATGATATTTGACAGAGGAGTGTATTACAACTATTTTTCCTAGTAATTTAGTTTTTTATGTTTTATATGCTATTTTAATTTATATAATAATATAAGCACTTCCAAACATAGTAAATTTAATAAAAACATGATTGTACATGAAATTTCAAATATACTATACATAATTTGCTATTTCTTTTAAATATATAATAAAGTCATCATGTAATTTTTTTATCCTTCCTTTCTTTCAGCCCCATCCTAGAGATGCCTATTACTAGACACAAATATGGATATATGGATGTATGAATACACAAACACATATATACACACACAAAATCATTCTGTACATACTGCTTCTAATTTGTTGTTTATCGATGCTGAAAGTATCTTCCTTCATAAATCCTTTATAGTTAATTTGGATATTTATATTAGTCAAAATGGCTTAGTCTACAAAATACTTGGGAAGAAACCTGCTAAAATAAACCCAGGAACTATACAAACAATATTATTTTAACATAAACTATTTATATAAATAAAATTTAATTAAATGAAGAAATATTGTTCATGAGTAAGCAAGGTGAATATAATAAAGATGACAATTTTACCTAAACTAATTTGTTTATTCAATGATATACCAATTAATTTATCAAAAACTGGTCTATAATTATCTTTCTCTATTTTTGCTCTATTTACTTTAGTTTAGATACTTATCAGTGTCATATTTTTTTTCATAAAAAGAGTTTGGTAGGATCCCTTATTTGCCTATTATGCCATATAAGTTATTTTACTGGAATTAATTGATCTTGAAATGTGTAATAAAATTAATTTGTAAATTTGTAGAGGACCTCAAATAGTGGGTGAGGTATAAGACCCTTCAGCCCAGAGGGAACCTGCTGAAATGTCTGGTTTGGCTCTCCATCTCCTCTAAGGGCTCTCACTTTTTCTGAGAAGTCAAAGAGGGTGTAACCACCTGTGTTCTACTTGAAGCAAGGGAAACTTACTGTAAGAGGAATTTACATATCAATAATAGGGTGCTTATAGTTAACACTTGCTCAGTGTGCTGTGGTGATGTGGTAATGTAATGGTTCTATAGCTAGCACATGCTCAGTGTGCGGTAGTGATATGTAATCATACTAAAGTATTTAGGGGCTGAGACCATCCTCTTGGGTCTCCTGCCTCCTTCACTTCTCCACTAAGACCAAAGACTCGGGCTGGTCCCAAGATCCTCCAGAGAGCTAATCCAGATGGAATATTTTGGCACCCCAGTGTGGGGGCTCTAGAAAGTATAATACATTTTGGCACCTCAATTTGGGGGCTCTAGAAAGCACACTACATAAATTTGTAAACTGTTTCTTAGAAATCTCACTCATGGCTTTTTTCTAAATAGTTCTACTGCATGAACTGATGCTAAGTGAAGTGATCACAACCAGGAGAACATTGTACAACAGCAAGATTATGTGATGATCAACTGTGATGAACTTGTGTTTTCTAAGCAATGCTTTCAATTCAGTTCAAGGCAGTTCCAATAGACTTGGGAATAAAAATGTCAGTCACATGCAGAGAAAGAATTATGGAGAGTAAATGAGGATAGAGGTATAGTATTTTCATCTTTTTTTTGGTTGTGCTTTTCTTTCTCCTCTTTTCCCCTTTTGATCTGATTTTTCTTGTATAACAATTCAAATATGGAAATATGTTTAAAAGGATTACACATATTTAACCTATATCAGATTGCTTGTTGTATTCGGGAAGGGACAGCTAAGAGATGTAGAGAGAACAATTGAGAACACAAAGTTCTACAAAATGAATGTTGAAAACTATCTTTACATGATTTTGGAAAAGTAAAATAATTATGAAAAATAAAATAGGTCTAGTTAGATATTCTATCTTCTCCTAATCTGGGTAATTTTTATAAATATTTCTTCATTTTATTTAAATTATTATTTTTTGGCACATCATTGGACAAAGTAATTCCCTTAAGTTGTTAATTTCATATCTATTAATTGTATATTTACTCTTTTAATTTTTGACACTAGTGTTTTGGTTGTTCTCTCCTTTTTAATAAAATTAATCAGAGGTTTTTCCTACATTAATGATTTTTCATAAAGCCAACTGCTCATTTTATTTATTAAATGTTTTACATATAGTTTTATTAAATTCATGCTCAATTTTTAATATTTTCAGTTTAGTGTTTAGTTGGGAATTTTTAGTAAGCTCTTTTTCAAGGTTTTTTAAAACTGTATACCCAATTCATTGATCTGCTCTTTCTCTATTTTATTGATGTAACCTTTTAAAGAAATAAAATTTCCTCTGACCAGTGCTTTTGATGTATCTCAGAGTTTTGATATGGTGTTTCTTTATAATAATTAACTGATAAAATTATTGTTTTCATGACTAGTTCTTTTTTATTTTTAATGAAGTATTTTTATTTTCAAAATATATTCAAGGATAATTTTTTTGACATTGACCCTTGAAAAATCTCGTGTTCTAATTTTCTCTCTCTTCCCCCCATCCTATTGCCTAGATGGCATGCAATCCAATATAAGTTAAATATGGTAAAAATATATCTTAAATCAAAAATAGGTATGCATGTTTATACAATTATCTTGCTGCATGAGAAAAATAGGATACAATATGAGAAAGAAAATAAAATTCAAGCAAACAACAACAAAAAGAGTGAAATCCTATGTTATAATCCACTCTCAGTTGCCACAGTCCTCTCTCTGGATGTAGATGGCTCTCACTATCACAAGATCATTGGAACTGGCCTGTATGATTTGTTCTTTAACAGATTCATTCATTATGTTTAGGTTTTTAACTGTGTACCAAGATAAGAGGGAAATGGGTACATAATTTAGATATGAATAATGATCTTAAAAGTAAATTAAGGGAGCAAAGAATAGTTATCTGTCAAATCTTTGGAGAAGGGAGGAATTTATGAATAAATAAGAAATACAGAACACTACTAAATGAAAAATGGATAATTTTGATTACATTAAATTAAAAAGGTTTTCCAGGAACAAAATCATGCCACTAAATTAGAAGGGAAGAAGAAAGCTGAGAAACAATCTTTACAGCCAGTGTTTCTGATAAAGGATTCATTTTACATATGCATATATATATATAATATCTGAACATATTATATATGTAATAAAACAGTCAAACTGAAAATACATGTCATTACCTAATTGGTACAAAATATATGAATAGGCAGTTTTCATAGGAAGAAATTATAGCTATTTGTTACCATGTGAAAAAATGCTCTAAATCACTATTGAATAGATTAATAAAAATTAAAACAATTCTGATGTACCACCTCAGATCTATCAGATTGTCCAATAAAACATAAAAGGAAAATGAAATGTTTTAGAGAGGATATAGGAAACCTGGGACACTAATACTTTATTGGTGAAGTTGCAAATTGATCCAAACATTCTAGAAAGCAATATGGAACTATGTCCAAAGGGCTATGAAACTGTGCTTACCCTTTGACCTAGCAGTGCCATTACTAGGTCTGTATCCCAAGAAAATAATTAAGGAAAAAAAAGAATACACGTATAAAAATATTTATAGCAATTCTTTTTGTGGTGGCAAAGAATTAGAAATTGAGTGAATGTCCATCAAATTGGGAATGGTGGAATAAACTGTGGTATATTAAAGTAATGGAATATTCTAAAGAAACAATGAATAGGCAAATTTCCAAAACATCTAAAAAGACTTACATAACTGATACTTAGTGAAGTGAGCTCAATCAGGAGAACATTGTGTGACAGCCAACTATGATAGAGCTACCTCTTCACAGCAATGCAATGATACAACAATTCCAAAAGACTTGTGATGGAAAATGCCATTCCCATCCACAGAAAGAAATATTGAGTGCTAATGCAGATCAGAGTATATAATTTTCACTTTTTAAAATGTTTTTTTTTTCTTTTTCATGGTCTTTCCCTTTTGTTTTGATTTTTTCCACAACATGACTAAAATGATTTTACATGTATAACACCCAAAAGATTAGGTTATTTAAAGTACAATTTGCATTTAATTTTACATTTCTGTGGCTCCCTATTATATATTACTTTTATTTCACTGTGATCTGATAAAACACTTTTTCAGTATTTCTGCCTTAACTATGAATTTTTATATCCTATGGTCAACCTTTGTAAAGATAACATGAAGCTCTAGAGGAAATATTTCTTTTTATTCAAATTTCTCCCAATATCTATCTACCATATCTATCTTTTCTAAAATTATATTTACTTATTTACCTTATTATTTATTTATCTAGTTCTGAGAAGGGAAGATTAAATTCCCTCAGTATTATAGTACTACTATCTATCACGATCTGTAATTTATTTAACTTTTCTTTTAAAAATGCAGATGCTATAATTTCGTGCATATGGGTTCAATATGGATGTTGTCCCCTCACTCTTGCAACTTAGTTTAGAATACAATTATTTATCTACTTAAAGAGACTGAGTGACTTGTTCTAGTTTGGGGAAAGGGGATATGGATCCCAGAGGCTAACATGTCCTTTTTTTTCCCCCCCATAATGTGCAAAGTACCCATGAGAATAGCTAAATAACAATTTATCAATATAGTTTTGCCACTGCTTTCCCAAAATATTCAACCATGGTCATATCATTCCATTTGTCATCTATAAAAAAATAAATATTTTTTTTATTTCAACTTTTTTCATTGATTTTTTTTTTACAAACTAAGCAGTATTGTAAAATTTTGAATGAAATTTTAAATATTTATGAATCCATTCATAAACTGCTACATCTGTAACAGGAATTTTATATAAAAATATATGTGTAGTTGAAGTCTATTATGTAAATACATATAGTTATAAAATATATTTATATTTCTATGCATCTAGGCAAATAGTTAACAAAAGAGCTTCATAAACATAAAAAAATTAGTTAAATGCCTTTAACTTCATTTATTTTCATCATTCCAAATATTTTTTTCTTCTCTAGTATGCACAGCTGTTTATGATATTAACATTTGCTTCAATAATTTCCTTCAAGGTTCAAGAACTACATATTGTTCTGCCAATGTATTTCCAAAGGGCACAAAAACTCCTTTTGCTAATTCCATTTTTACTTTGACAAAAAATGTTGTGTATGAGTTCAGTCAAGAACCTATGAGTCTATCCTCATTTGACAATTGCTATATTTAAGGCATATGCCAAATTGTGTTTTATTATACATACACACATATATAATTGGGATCATGCATAGCCTTACACAATAAAAATGCATTCGAAATATTTGCATAACATGACTTAAATAAGGTTATTATTTTGAAAGAGAAATCACTTTTACAAGTAAGAAGAAGGGAGGAAATGTTTCCACTGAGTAATTTTTAAAATGTTAAAAAATATTCCTGGGATAGTACAATTGAATTCTGAGTTGTCACGGATTTGGGTGATTTCATGTCAGCGTTAGAAAAATTAATCCAAAATAAATTTCGTTTTGCTCAAAAAATTCACAATTGTCTTCTCAATAATGATCCATGTTATTCCCTCTAGATTATTCCTATTATTCCTCCTCAAATCACCAAGTTGCAATCACAGAACACCAGAATAATCTATCAATAAATAAAATCAACACCTGTTCACTCACCCACTCTCCTTCTTCTCCCCCCTCCCAAAAAAGGATTGTATTGCCTTCAAAAATCAAAGAGCATAGAGAAAAAAAAATGGGCAGCATTTTTCACATTTGTTAAAGTCCAACATCTAATTTTCACTGAGACTTCCTTGGGCTAACACTTATTTTCACAGTCGTTTTAAAGATGATAATATCGTAGCATTGTTAGTGTGCTGGTATGTCCACATGAAAAAAAAAACAAATAAATATTTTTTAAACATTCTTTTCATCTGATGAGATCAAATCTTCTTAAATAAAGAAAGGACAAAGAACAGATGGTACACAGAAAATAGAATCATTCATATGAATGTATCAAACTGCAGATGGGGAGGTGGAGGTGGATAACTTCCATTCAACTAATATTAGGACAGGGACCCCACCCACCAGAAAGTTTTAAGTCTCTATGCCACTCTAAAAAAGGCCACTGACATTTTTCAGCTGTAACATTTTTGTTATAACTCATCCAGACATAGAGCCTCAACAGAGAAAACCTGTTACACCCATTCAACTTTGAAGAATTCAATTTTTAATAAAAAGTGATATTTCACAGCTGAAAATGAGGGGGAATGAAAGCCAAAGGATATGGCTAATTTATTAGATCTGTCACTTACATTTCCACTCCCACTATGACACTGTTTTAAGTGTCAGTGAAGCTTCAGGATGAAAGACTTTTTGGAATGTATCAAAGAAAAGAAAGTTCTTTGACACATAATGAAAGAACCTTCATTTCACGTTTTTCTCAGCACTGACTTTGAAAATGAGGTATATTTAGCATCTTATTAATTACATTTATATTATTAGTGGCCATCTTTTGAATTACTAAATAATTTTCTAAACTGTCCATTTATTTATTTACATATATTTAAGAAATATATTAGTAGCCAAAGTAAATGTATCTAAAATGTCAAATATGAAAAAAATCATATAATTGAAACCTGCATACTATAAACAAACTGAAAATATGCACAATGTGGTATTTTAATTCTTTTTGAAATGTCAATATACAAATATTAGCTCATTTAACTTTAAATTATACTGAAATTGGTGTCTTTTTTGGAGGATGGGGATTGATATTTGTTTGGGTTCTTCTTCTATGAAGAATTGTGTAAAAAAATCCTTTGCAATCAGAATGAACTTTTCAACTCAACCATGGCTCATCATTTGGCATTCTACAAACCACTTCATTCTTTGTGCCTGTATTCTCTCACTTGTAAAGTGATGGAATTGGAAAATGTAATCAAGCAAGCCCCTTCCTAAACTAGAATTCCATGCTTCTAAGGGTTAATGATACAAAATAATCACACAACTATTTTACAAAGGCATTATATTAAAGTGATAATTACTCAACCAACTCATTCTACTTCTCTTCCTATTCCATAGCTTTCCTTTGATAATTTGCTCTATTTTTTACTCCCTAATTAATGCATGTTATATGTCTAAATAATGTTTATTGTAAGGATAAGCACATGGAGAAAAATTTTTTTACTTGGTTAATTTCATCACCATCATCATCATCCTCATTATTGTCATCATTCACTTTGAGTTTCACAGTGTACAAATGGTTTTATATATTATTTTTTGAATTTATCAATAATACAATGATTTAAGTAGAAAAATATAATTATCTCAATTTTATATTAATAATTCCATGAATCTAAAACATTAAAGTTTTATCCAAGGCTACATAATAATTAACAGAGGTAAACCAGCTGTATGTTCATCTATAAAATTACACAAATACATACACACATACATAAACACATCTCACTTTTTCTTTCAACAAAGATAAATAAAATTTAATGAAAGCATTTCACAATTTGAGAGCTGAGTCATAAATGCCTACATGTGGCATCATTTGGTGTAAAAATAAAATCATGTAAGTTAGCTTTTGTTTTCATCAAGTTTACTAATTTGATATAGTTAAAAAAAAAGGTACTAGAAAAATTACTGAAAAAATAAGAAGCCATATTTTGAAATCTTTAAGTGCTATAACTAACTAGTTTTAACATACTTCTATACTTACAATCTCTTTGGCTAAATGCTAAGAATATAATTTTTAAATGTAGACAGATTGTATATCTTGTTGAGATATATATATAGATAGATAGGTTGAGAATATATAGATATATATTCAATAATACCAACTCAATCCAAATGATATGTTGTTTCATCAATGTTATCAATTTCATTGGTGCAGATTGAAACTCGTTATCATACACTTTTAACCTGTTTAATTCTCATTTATATCCATTCATAGGCCTCATACCAAAGCTTTATTCTAAGTCTTTTTATGTTGCATGAAGCTCCCATGCAGCCTGGATTTTTCCCCTCAAATTTATCAGTTTACTGGGCAACTTATTTTTTTAATTGTGAAAGTTCTCAACCATACTTCTTATATCATTTCTTGCACACAGATAGGCCATTATTGAAAATATGCTGCAACCTCTGTGCATCTATCATAAATCTACATTATTCTTCAGATCTTATGCAAACCTTTTTCTCAGAGATTATTGTGTTAAGACTTCCACAATATTAGTACTACCAAGGAAACAATCTGTTAAAAAGTTTGTTTGATGTAAAGGGAAGAGCTAAGGATTATTTGGATTGACAACCACACTAGTTTACATGAATTAATTCATAATAATTCAACACAATTCATTTAATTATTCTATATATAATCATATATAACATATATAGATATTATATATTGTACAAATTGTATATAATGTGTATGATTATACACATATACAATGTACAATATAATTGCATATAGCATATTTATTCAATTAATATAAATTATAGAATAAAATGCAATTCTAGTACTTTGAGTTATATATAATGCCTCTAAGATGGCAAAAATTTTCTTATAGAAAATGATTTTATTTATTTATTTCTAATCCAATTAAAATATACATTAAGCATTGCTAGGGAACCTAGCAACAAGAATGCTAGGGAACAGAATAACAAGAGTCTGCATTAATCTTGAGACCCTTCATCACGTATCTTGCACACAATGCCTCATTTGCATAGGCAACAAGTCTGTGCAAATACAAGTTTTGTGCAAACTTGACCTTTGTGGTCTTTGGCTAGTTGGATCTCAGGCAGCTCACTCTTGGGAATGGATGTTGAGGCCTCGGGTGTGAGTTTTGCCTCACTGCCAAAGGTCCAGGGTACACACGCCAGGACAGCATCCAGCACACACCAGATTGAGATCGCCCCCACCATTTCAGGAGATCGCCCCCACCATCCAGGCTCCTGGATACACAAGCTAAACACATACTTGTTGCTGGGGCACGTTGGCAGGGCAGATGGGAGGAGTATAAGAACAGGACAGCAGAGGGAGAGAGAGGAAGCAGGAGGAGAGACAAGATGATGTAACCAAGCAATAAAGCTTCTCTAACTGCATAAGAGGTGTCAGAACTGCCCTGTCATATCCAGAGATGTCCCAAGGTCATAGAGGCGATGATAATTGTGGGTAAGTGCTCAGACTCCAGCTGGTATCAGTAGGTCTGTACTAGCTGAGGACCCCAACAAAGCATCTACCATATGCAATGTGTATGCTAGTCATAAATGAATAAATGAAATGGCATAATTAATGAATATTTCACATTTTGCATAATACCTGAAGACATTTGATAAAAGAGTTAGTTCATTTAAAAAATTCTCCAGGAAATTTGTTTTCTATATTTGTGTTCTCTGAAGTGTTAAATTTTTAATCAGCATTTATTAATTGTCTATTATATATCAAGCACTGTATTTTCAGAAATAAAAAAAAATATGATGGTCCCTTTCTTCAAAGAGCTAATACTTTTAGGGAAAGATAGCCCATACCATTTCCAAGTCAACTCAATGTTAGTAAACTTTTGTTACATTATTCAGAAATAATATTATAAAGAAATAACACCAACAGCAAAAAAAAAAAAAAAAAAAAAAATCTAGAAATATGGATTACCAAGTGGAACTTTTGGGGTTTTTTTTCTGTTTTTTGTTTCCTTTTTAAACTTGAAAAAAAATTTACAAATCTTTGTTTTCACCTTTTTTTTGGCAAAATTAAAAGATTCTTATTGTAACTGGAGTATCAGTTAAAGGGCAGAACACACACTTCTGGGAAACCTTCTAGCAATGGTAACAAGTAATTTTTGCCAATATTATTAATAGTGTTAGAATCAGACTGGATTTCAGGTTAGTCTACATCTAGATAATACCTATGACATTCTTTGATGAATGGATATGTTTCATTAGTAGACTATTTTTGGCATCATCATTTGTAAACAACAACTGGTATTTCACATAAGATCTTGACAACATAAATCCATTGAAGAGAAGAAAACAATAATAGGTTTTATTTATCATGGTTTTGGAAACAATGTTGTTGTTGTTGTCCTTTATTAAAAATAGAAATGAAAATAGCTGAATAAGTATGAGATATAACTTTTTTTTTTAAAAAATGTTACTAAAATAAGGGTAAGCTGCATGGAATTATTTCCCAATAGTAATCATTAACCTTAAACATCTAAAAACTAGGTATACAATTTTGGGGGGGAAGTGAGACTTAATTTATTGTTTGCCAGTTGGAAATAATGTTTAAAAGAAAATCACCATATCTAGAAGGTTTAAGTGCTCTGAAGCTACAATATAGCATATGTACAAAGCTAAAATCAATATAAATTTGAATTATGTGATGAAATTCATTTGGAACTAGAAATAAAAACAAAACTAGATATGATCAATTAAAATTTGGTTGAGTGGTTAAAAAATCAATAATTGTGAAAAAAGACTCTTTGGCTGGTGTGTGTGTGTGTGTCTGTGAGTGTGTGTGTACATATATATGTGTGTGTATATGTGTGTACATATATATGTATGTATATATGTGTGTGTATGTGTATGTGTGTATAAAGGGCTGAAACTCTTAAAAGGTGTGCTTGAATCAGACAACCGAGCATTTAAGGCTAATTACCTATTGGAAATATGATTCTATTAGCATATGTTTGGAAAAATGACCCTTCTCACTGTTCCTTGCTGGCTCAATGTTTGGTGTATACAGATAATTGTAGTAAGGATAGGGGCTGGAGTGAGAGAGGCAAGAGAGCTTTACTTGGCCACAGGATGAGGAGGAGAAAAGTGTGGAGATTCTGTACTCTAGAATCAAGGAGGGATCCTTGGCATAACTCCTTGAAGTTTTGTCGATTTCCTTCACTTCTCCCCCTAAAGACCAAGGACTTTTACTTATCCTGACTCTGGCTGATCCTGAGATCTCCAGGGAGCTAGCTTGGACTTTACATTTTGGCACCCAACATGTGAACCTAATTTCACTGAAGAAGTCCTTGTGCCCAGGAGAAAGGATGAGTATTTTAATAGACAAACAGGAAACTTACTTTGTTAAGTAACTTACTAGTTACTAAACTAATAACCTTTTCTAGCTGAAATGAGGCAGGTATTAGGAAAAGATCTCCCCACCCCGAAACTCCACCCGATCCCCGCTCCAAGGGTGCTCTATAGAAAGCATACTTAGATTGATCAAGAGACAAGATTTGCTTGTAACTTAGGAGCACATTGTTGGACTCTTGGATACATTAGAATTCATGTCCCCTTGGTTCTTAAAGGAAGAAAATATAGAGGTAGATAATTGGAAACTAGTAGGAGATCAACTATGTGAATATTACAGTGATAAAGGTCCTGATTCAATTTCCAAGGAAACATTCTATATATATACAACATAATACAATTGGCCTTAAATAATACCACAAGTTATAGACAAAAGAAAAATTTTAAGAATGGCCAGATGAGGAAGTGTAAGGAAAAAGAGGAAGATAAAGGACAGATTAATGGCAAGAGGGCATGGGGAATTAAGTGAACTTGAAGTGATTCTCACTGTCAAAGACTAGCTTCAATTCTGCCTAAACCACAGCAGGTCCTTGACAGCTCCCCATCAATTTCACCTTCAGGGACAGAGGGAGGAGGAGGAGTGGGAAGGGCAGTGATATCACCAGTACCCCCCCAGCAATTACCCCCTCTTATGACTAGATTACAAAGGGCACTACTTAAAGCCACAGAAGAAGGGCAGAATACAGCTGATTTGAGAATAGAAATGTATCCTGTTATTCAACAGTTTAACTCTTCAGGTCAAGAAAGTAGAAGATACCCTCCTTTTGATCTAGAAATTCTTAAAGACCTGAAAAAGGCTTGTACTCTTTATGGGGCTACATCAGCTTATGTTAAGATGCTATTACAGAATTTGGCTTATGAAGTCTTAAACACTAGGGACTGGAAATCTATAGCAAGGACATGCTTAGTACCTGGACAAAACTTGTTGTGGCTTTCTGAATAGAGTGAGCTCTGTAAGATACAAGCCCAACGAAATAGTCAAAGTGGAATCACCTGTGACCTACTAACAGGTGTAGGTTCTTTTTTTTTTCTTTTTTTAAATTTAATAGCCTTTTATTTACAGGTTATATGTATGGGTAACTTTACAGCATTAACAATTGCCAAACCTCTTGTTCCAATTTTTCACCTCTTACCCCCCACCCCCTCCCCCAGATGGCAGGATGACCAGTAGATGTTAAATATATTAAAATATAAATTAGATACACAATAAGTATACATGACCAAACCGTTATTTTGCTGTACAAAAAGAATCAGACTCTGAAATATTGTACAATTAGCTTGTGAAGGAAATCAAAAATGCAGGTGGGCATAAATATAGGGATTGGGAATTCAATGTAATGGTTTTTAGTCATCTCCCAGAGTTCTTTCTCTGGGCATAGCTGGTTCAGTTCATTACTGCTCCATTGGAAATGATTTGGTTGATCTCATTGCTGAGGATGGCCAGGTCCATCAGAACTGGTCATCATATAGTATTGTTGTTGAAGTATATAATGATCTCCTGGTCCTGCTCATTTCACTCAGCATCAGTTCGTGTAAGTCTCTCCAGGCCTTTCTGAAATCATCCTGTTGGTCATTTCTTACAGAACAATAATATTCCATAATATTCATATACCATAATTTATTCAGCCATTCTCCAATTGATTGGGCATCCACTCAGTTTCCAGTTTCAGGTGTAGGTTCTTATGCAGACACTTCAATACAGATTAATTATCCCTTAGCAGCATATGAGCAAATTGCTTCTGCTACTATCAAAGCATGGGCTTTTCTCCCCAGTAAAAATGACAAGAGTGAGGACTTTACAAAACTTGCACAAGGACCAAATAAACACTTTGCTGATTTTGAGGGACATTTGCAGACAGCTATAATATGAACTATTGGTAAAAATGCAACAACAGAAATTTTCATAAGGCAACTTGCTAAAGAAAATGCTAATGAGGTTTGTAAAAGAATTATACTAGGACTATACAAGGATGCTTCTTTAGAGGAGATCATAAGATGATGTGCCACAGTGGGCACAAATACTTTTTATAACCAGGCTATGATGCAGACTTCTCAAGATCTGAACAGGGTCCCTTCTGGCAAGGGACTTCCAGAGAAACTTGTCAATGCTTTCATTGTGGTAAAGTAGGGCATCTGAAAGCTCAATGTTGGCATAGAGACAGAGTGAGAAAACAGGGTGGGAGAACAAGACCCAAAACTTCATGTCCAAAATGCAACAGAGGCTTCCATTAGGCATCAGAGTGTAATCTGATTCAGGGAAACATGATGAGGGGCCCAGCCTCAGGCCCAAGGCAAAAAATACTTGGGGCATGATGGCACCCAATGCTCCACCCAGAGAGCCTTTAGAAGTTCAATACCCAGACATGACCAATAAGCCAGGAATCTATCTGATGGGAGAAAGGGATTACAATTGGGGAGAATAGAATTGTATGCAGCTGGGACAACTGAGATACCCCCCTGGAAAGGTGAAATCTGTTCCTCTCCAGCTTATGGGTCCTTTGCTTCCAGGCACAGTAGGCTTGGACCATTTCACATCCTGAGAGTACTTACAAAACAGTGTCCATCCATACACTGATGTGGGAAACTGGGGAATGTATAGATAATATCCCACTCACTAATACAGGTAGACAATGTGTGACTTATCAACCAGATATTCTCCTAATCACTTGATAAAGACTTAAGTAAACCCAAACTAGATCCAAAGACTTAGCTCCTTTCCCACCAAACACAAGTCACACAAAGCATATTACCTTTCTCTGTAAACAGACAGCATTTGTCACCACAACTCCTTAAGAGGAGTCATAGACCATTTTATTGCTGATGACAACAAAGTGGTTTTAAACCCATAACATTGCTGATCATTCCACAACATTGCTATTACTCTGTATATGGTATTTTCACTTTACTTGAATTCATGGAGGACTTTTCAGGTTTTTCTGAGACCATCCTGCTCATTATTTCTCAAAAACCCCTACAATTCCATTATAATTACATACCACAAGTTGGTTAGTCATTCTCCAATTCATGGGCATCCCCTAAATTTCCAATTATTTGCTCTGGGAAGAGAGCTGCCATAAATATTTTTGTATATATACCTACTTTTCATTTTTAAAAATCATTTCAAAATTCATGTTTAATAGTGACATTGGTAGATAAAAGAATGTGCATGATTTTATAACCCCTTGGGCATGGTTAATAGTTCACAGTTTGATCATTTATCAATTGGGGAATGGCTCTTATTTTTTTTAAATTTGTTTTATTCACTATACATTTGAGAAATGAGTCCATCGGAAAAACTTCAATCTATACTTAAGAGAACCTAGAGATTCTACTAAAAAGCTATTAGAAGTAATCCTCACCTTTAGCAAAGTTGCAGGATACAAAATAAACCTACATAAATAATCAGCATTCTTATATACCACTAACAAAATCCAACAGTTAGAGTCACAAAGAGAAATTCCATTTAAAGTAACTGCAAATAGTATAAAATATTTGGAAATCTATCTGCCAAGGGAAAGTCAGGAACTATATGAGCAAAACTATAAAACACTTTCCACACAAATAATTTCAGATCTAACCAACTGGAAAACTATTAAATGCTCTTGGATAGGGCGAGCAAAATAATAAAGATGACAATACTACCTAAACTAATCTATGTATTTAATGGTATACCAATCAGATTCCCAAAAAAACTATTTTAATTACCTAGAAAAATAACAACAAAGTTCATCTGGAAGATCAAAAGGTCAAGACTTTCAAGGGAACTAATGAAAAAAAATCAAATTAAGGTGGCCTAGCTGTACCAGATCTAAAATTATATTATAAAGCAGAGGTAACCAAAACCATTTAGTATTAGCTAAGAAATAGACTAGTTGATCAGTGTAATAGGTTAAGTTCAAAGGACAAAATAGTCAATAACTTCAATAATCTAGTGTTTGACAAACCCAAAGACCCCAGCTTTTGAGATAAGAATTCACTATTTGACAAAAATTGCTGGGAAAACTGGAAATTAGTATGGCAGAAACTAGGCATTGACCCACACTTAATACCATAGACCAAAATAAAGTCAAAATGGGTCCACAATTTAGGCATAAAGAATGAGATTATAAATAAATTATGAGAACATAAGATAGTTTGCCTCTCAGACCTGTGGAGGAGGAAGGAATTTGTGACCAAAGAAGAATTGGAGATCATTATTGATCACAAAATAGAAAATTTTGATTATATCAAAGTGAAAAGCTTTTGTACAAACAAAACCAATGCAGACAAGATTAGAAGGGAAGCAATAAACTGGGAAAATATCTTTTCAGTCAGAGGTTCTGATAAAGGCCTCATTTCCAAAATATATAGAGAATTGACTCTAATTTATAAGACATCAAGTCATTCTCTAATTGATAAATGGTCAAAGGATATGAATAGACAATTCTCAGATGAAGAAATTGAAACTATTTCCACTCATATGAAAGAGTGTTCCAAATCACTATTGATCAGAGAAATGCAAATTAAGACAAATCTGAGATACCACTACATACCTCAGATTGGCTAGAATGACAGGGAAAGATAATGCGGAATGTTGGAGGGGATGTGGGAAAACAGGGACACTGATACATTGTTGGTGGGAATTGTGAATACATCCAGCCATTCTGGAGAGCAATTTGGAACTATACTCAAAAAGCTATCAAATTGTGCATACACTTTGATCCAGCAGTGATATTACTGGGTTTATATCCCAAAGAGATACTAAAGAAGGGAAAGGGACCTATATGTACAAGAATGTTTGTGGCAGGTCTTTTTGTAGTGGCCAGAAACTGGAAACTGAGTGGATGCCCATCAATTGGAGAATGGCTGAATAAACTATGGTATCTGGGTGTTATGGAATATTATTCTTCTGTAAGAAATGACCAGCAGGATGATTTCAGAAAGGCCTGGAGAGACTTATATGAACTGATAATGAGTGAAATGAGCAGGACCAGGAGATCATATACTTCATACATCATATATTTCAACAACAGTACTATATGATGATCAATTCTGATGGACATAGCTCTCTTCAACAATGAGATGAACCAAATCAGCACCATTTGTTCAATAATTAATAGAATCAGCTACACCCAGTGAAAGAACCCTGGGAAATAAGTCTGAACCACTACATAGCATTCCCAATCCCTCTATTTTTGTCTGCCTTTTATTTCCTTCACAGGTTAATTGTACACTATTACAAAGTCTGATTCTTCTTGTGCAGCAAAATAACTGTATGGATATGTATACATATATTGTATTTAATATATACTTTAACATATTTAACATGTATTGTTCTACCTGCCATCTGGGGAAGGAGGGGAAAAATTGGAACAAAAAGTTTTGTAATTGTCAATGCTGAAAAAGTACCCATGCATATATCTTGTAAATAAAAAGGTATAATAAAAATTTTTTTTAAATCTTCCATCAAAATTTTCTCAATTATTATTAATATTTATCTCCCTGTTTATTCTATTTTTTCACCTCTCAACCTGATCCTTCTCAAAAGTGTTTTGCTTCTGACCACTCCCTCCTCCAATATGCCCTCTCTTTTATTACCCTCCCTCCTTGCTGTATTCCATTTCTTTCCTGCTTTCCTGCAGATATGGTTGATCTCTACACTCATAATTAATGTGCATGTTACTTCCTCTTTGAGGGAATTATGATGAAAGTAATGTTGATTTACTCCTCTGCCTCTCTCTCTTCCCCTTTATTTTAATTTTTTTCTTGCCTTTTTTTATAGCAGATAATTTACACTACTCAACCTTTCCCTATCAGTTTCTCTGAGTACATTGCTCTTTTACCCGTTAATTTTATTTTTAGATATTATGCCTTCATATTGAGCTCACATCTGTGCTGTTTGTCTTTACATACTATTTTTAATTGCCATAATAATAAAAAAATTCTTATAAGTTACAAGTATAATTCTCCCATGTTGGAACGTAAACACACAAACTTTATTAGATCCCTTATAATATCTTTCCTGATTTCTGTCTTCTTTTCTCCTGAGTTCTGTATTTGAAAATGAAATTTTCTTTTTTTCCTCATTTTCTTTATTTCTTTTTTGTCATTTTTATGCAACAATAATATTACATTATATTTTTATCACAATAAATTAAACTGTCCCCAACTACTAACCACATAAGTTACATATGAGATTTTGACATTACAAAAATCCTTTCAATAGATTTTGTTGTACAAATGATTCTCTTTTCTTCCAACAATATCCTTAGGAAATTAGCTTTGTGTATTTTTTATTGTACTATATTTATTTATTTTTAATATACATTGCTTTTTGAATCATGTTGAGAGAGAAAAATCAGAGCAAAAGGGAAAAACCATGGGACAGAGAAAAAAAAAAAAAACAAAAAAAATGAACATAGTATGTGTTGATTTGCATTCAGTGTCGTTAGTTCTTTTTTTGGTGCAGATGGCATTTTCTATCCAAATTCCATTGGGATTTGTTTTGTATCACTGAACCACTGAGAAGAACCAAATCTTTCATAGTTGATCATCACACATTCTTGCTGTTACCATGTACAATGTATTCTTAGTTCTGCTTGTTACACTCAGTATCATTCATGTAGATCTTTCCAGGTCTTTCTAAAATCAGAAAAAGAAATTTTCTATCTAGTTCTGGTCTTTTCATCATGAATGCTTGTAAATCCTCTATTTGTTTGAATACTCACCTTTTCTCCAAAGCATTACACTCAGTTTGCTGGGTAGGTGATTCTTGATTATAATCCTAGCTCCCTTGCTCTCTGGAATATCATATTCAAAGCCCTCCATTCTTTTAATGTGGTAGCTGCTATATCTTGTGTTATCCTGATTGTGGCTTCACTTTCTTGCTGGATGCTTACCTTATTTTTCCTTGATCTGTGATTTCCAGAATTTAACTATAATACTCTTAGAGTTTTTATTTTGAAATCTTTTTCAGGAAATGATTGATGGATTATTTCACTTTCTATTTTACCCTCTGGTTCTAGAATATCAAAAAAGTTTTCCTTGGTAATATTTGAAAAATGAGGTCTAGGCTATTTTTTTGATTATGGTTTTCAGATAGACCAATATTTTAAAAATTATTTCTCTTGTATCTATTTTTCAAGTCAATTGTTTTTCCAATGTGATATTTCACATTGTTTTATTTTTTTTTTGGTTTTGTGTTATTTTTGATGTCTCATAAAATCATTGGCTTCCATTTGCTCTATTCTATTTTTGAAGGAATTATTTCCCTAAGTGGGTTTTTTGAACATCCCTTACCATTTGGCCAATTTTGATTTTTAAGGTATTCTTCTGTTCATTAGATTTTTGGATTTCCTTTTGTACCACTCTCAATTCCCTTTCCAATTTTTCCTCTATCTCTCTTACTAGATTTTTAAAATCCCTTTTAGGCTGTTCCATAATCTGAGACCGATTCTTATTTTTCTTGGAGGCTTTGGAAGTAGAGTTTTTGACTTTATTATTTTTTTCTTACTGTGTGTTTGGATCTTTTTTGTCACCAAAATAACTTTTTAAGGTCAGAAACTTTTTTTGTTGTTTGCTCATTTCCCCAGGCTATTATCTTTTCACTATTTGTTAAAATAAAGCTCCATTTTGAGGCTGGAAGATTCAGTGTCCCAAGCTGTTTCAGAGAGCCTTCCAGATACTTGACAATCCCTCTTTTCTGCCCTAGAATTATGAGGAGTGTTTGCTCTCTTCTGTGGCTGTAGGTTCTAGTGTGGTAAAACAAAAGAGTCCTTCCTTAGTGCCAATAAAGAGACTTCCTATGATAGAGGTCCCCGGAAGCTGCTGCTGCGAATTTACACTCCTGGTTTGCTTGTTTTCCAAGGCTTTCTCACTCTACTGATAAACCTTTTCTGCTGACCTTCCAAGTCATCTCTGGTCTAAGAAGTCTAGAAACTATCAGTGCTGCCATTGATTCAGAAATCCAGAAAGTAAAAATGGGTTAAGAAAAGCGTAGACTTTATCTTTACTTGTTATAATGATAAATAACATTTAGGTAATGTTTTAAGGCTCTCAAAGAGCAGAGTAATGCTTTACAAGCCAAAGGATATGTTTAATCTGGGGACACTAACCTTCTTTGTAGTTTTATACATAGTAGAACAGTGAGCTTAAAAATTGTTTTCTACTGAAAAAAAACAATTGTGTAAAATTAGAGCCCTTTTAATATCTGAGATTGGAAATATTTTTTAAAAAATTGCATTTATGTGGAACTATGCCCAAAGGACTAAAAAGCTATGCATATCCTTTTATCTAGCAATACTACTACTAGTTTGTAACCCCAAAAGGTCATAAAAAAAGAAAAGAACCCACATGTACAAAACTATTTTTGTGGGAGCTCTTTTTGTAGTGGCAAAAATAAAAATTGTGGAAATGAGCATCAATTGGGAAATGGGTGACTAAGTTGTGGTATATGTATATAATGAAATATTATTGTTCTATAAAAAATGATAGGCAGATGGATTTCAGAAAAAAACTTGGAAAAACTTAAGTAAACTGATGCTGAGTGAAATGAGCTGAACCTGGAGAACATTGTATACAGAAACAGTAATGATCAATTTATGATAACTTATTTCTTCTCAGCAACACAATGACCCAAGACAACTTCAAAAAACTCATGCTGGACGTTATCCACATCCAGAAAAGAACTATGGTGTCTGAATACAGATCAAAACACACAATTTTTATTTTTTTGTTATTTTTTTTCTTTCTCATGTTTCTTTTTTTCTTTTTGTTCTGATTCTTCTTTTACAAAATGACTAAATATGTTCAACAGGATTGTACAAGTATAACTTTTATCAGATTGCTTGCCATCTTGGAGAAGGAGGAAAGAAGGGAGAAAAAGAGAACAAATGAATCTTACAAAAATAAATGTTGAGAACTATCTTTACATGTAATTGGGAAAAAATAAAATTGAGTGCAAAACAAAAAAAATTTGCACTTAAATTTGTATAACTTATACTTAGAGATTTCGAGTACTATTTACAGATATTGAAGTTTCGATATTTTTATTGTAAACAATTTAGTTTAACAAAACTATATTATAATAGATCCATTAACAGAATGTTTCAAATGAGCTTCCAATCTATTAATAACTTGGGATCCTTGTTTCTCTGTTTCACGTTCCCTTTTTCTCTTTTATATAATGTGTTATATGATGTTATAAAATATGAGTTTTAGATTTTATTTCTTATATCAGTTGTAACTAACTCCCTTTTAATTTTTTTTATTCTTTGATTCCTCCTTTTTTTTTTTGTGAGAACCAACTTCCTTTCCAGCAAGACTGACATAAATTCCACGTCTTCTGAGTGTTGTGGCTGAATACAAATGATTTGAGGTCAACAGCAGACCCAGTTCTGAGATATATGAGTTTTAAGCATAATTTTCCCTCTTTCACTAGCAAGTGCCTGTTTTAATATATTTTATTTATACCCTTTGTGACTATGTGAATTATAGCCCTCTGATCCCTCCCAGTCAGTTGTTTCCATTACCATAGAGACACCTGGAGAAGTTCAGCTACATGCTCGAGTTGAAGGCAGTCTTCAATGAGGAATGAATGTCAATGACATTTGCTGTCTTTCCTACAAGTCTCTGAAGGGCAAAATGACCTTTCTACCCTAACAGCAACAAACAGCCCTGGAGTTGTAGAGGGCATCGTGGACAAGTGCATATGCCTCTAAAGTTCGAGCTTGGGTTTTAAGACAACCTTTTACAATTCCACTGTATGCGATTTTACTGCAAGTCATGACAAACTCCACAGAGGCATCCAGGGTAACTAACTGCTGCAGCCCTGGAGCAGGAAGCAAAAGAGACTAAAGTGGAGTATCAGATGCAAGGAAAGAACTAGAAGCCAGAGGTAAACAATAAACTAAGCACTCCCTATCAAGAGTTCTAGTTTTTAACACTGTTGTCCTTGACTTGGAGTACACACAACTGAAAAAAAAAATATAAAAAATGTGGCTTTCCTGCAAACCAATGCAGAATAATGTCTCCAAAGTAATTTCAAAGTGAAAAGAAGAAAGCAATAAGCACAGTAGGTTGGTGGATTGGAGACTATGGGAATACTGTGTTCAAAGCCTTCTTATCCAAATGAAGAGAAATGAGGGAACAGCAGTCAAGACAGAAGTGCCATAGTGTAGCCAGATCTGTTTTGGCTCAGCTTATTTTCCCCATCACTGAGAAGGGGAAGCTAGGCCATCAATCATAATCAGATCATTTTTTCTCTGTTAAATAGACAAGTTGTCAGGTAGGTAACTAAATGTATGTTATGCTCCAACAATGTCACTTAGGGAAAGAATCAACACTCTAAGTGTGACTTTCACAATACAACATTTCATTACTGAGGCTGTAGCTCTTTCAAATGAAGCTCTGAGGGCAATTTCCCAGCAGCCATTCACTGAAGTCAACATCAGTTGAACTTAGCCAAAAGGAAAAGTGTGTTACTTCAACAAAAAGTCTGAGGTGATTGAAAGTGCAGGTTTCCC